>NC_135985.1:863259-1574956 GCF_053455715.1 Rhinoraja longicauda
TAGTGATAATGCAAGTAGTTTTATTCAAATCGGTGTTATATTTTTAAAGTTATTCGCATTTTTAAGTTTAAAAGGAGGGGAGGGGGGAGGGGTTGAGGAGAGAGGGGAGGGGGAGGGGAGAGGGGAGGGGGAGGGGTTGAGGAGAGAGGGGAGGGGGAGGGGTTGAGGAGAGAGGGGAGGGGGAGGGGTTGAGGAGAGAGGGGAGGGGGAGGGGTTGAGGGAGAGAGGGGAGGGGGAGGGGTTGAGGAGAGAGGGGAGGGGGAGGGGTTGAGGAGAGAGGGGAGGGGGAGGGGTTGAGGAGAGAGGGGAGGGGAGGGGTTGAGGAGAGAGGGGAGGGGGAGGGGTTGAGGAGAGAGGGGAGGGGGAGAGAGAGGGAGGGGGAGGGGTTGAGGAGAGAGGGGAGGGGGAGGGGTTGAGGAGAGAGGGGAGGGGGAGGGGTGAGGAGAGAGGGGAGGGGGAGGGGTTGAGGAGAGAGGGGAGGGGGAGGGGTTTGAGGAGAGAGGGGAGGGGGAGGGGTTGAGGAGAGAGGGGAGGGGAGGGGTTGAGGAGAGAGGGGAGGGGGAGGGGTTGAGGAGAGAGGGGAGGGGGAGGGGTTGAGGAGAGAGGGGAGGGGAGGGGTTGAGGAGAGAGGGTAGGGGGGAGGGGTTGAGGAGAGAGGGGAGGGGGAGGAGAGAGGGGAGGGGGAGGGGTTGAGGAGAGAGGGGAGGGGGAGGGGTTGAGGAGAGAGGGGAGGGGGAGGGGTTGAGGAGAGAGGGGAGGGGGAGGGGTTGAGGAGAGAGGGGAGGGGGAGGGGTTTGAGGAGAGAGGGGAGGGGGAGGGGTTGAGGAGAGAGGGGAGGGGGAGGAGAGAGGGGAGCGTGATGCACCAATGCAGGAGAGGTTTGGGCCCAACGGGTCCACTTGGTTTAGTTTGTTCTTTAAAAGACTCTCTGCAGACTCAGAGTACTGCCTGGCCTTAGTGGGCAACAGAAGGGTCTCACCAAGACTCCAAGCAAACAGAACATGTCTCCCTCTCCCGTGACTTCAGTCTGAAGAGGGTCTCGACCCAAAAGGTCACCCATTCCTTCTCTCCAGAGATTGCTGCCTGTCCCGCTGAGTTACTCCAACATTTTGTGTCTCTCTTCGGTTTAAAACCAGCATCTGCAGTTCCTTCCTACACAAAATATGGTCCTTCCAACAAGAGCTGGGATATCTGAACAGGGCAGGGTTTGGAGATGCGTGGGAAACCCTGTTGGATTAGAGATGCAGTTCTAAGATGCAAGGCTTGTTTGGATGGGGGGTTAGCAGTGATAGTGTGCCGGCCAGCTGTGGGGCCATTGGACAAGCTGCCATTAATCACAATCCCCAATAAAACACTCCTCATTTCCAGGGCTTTTGCTCCACTTATCTTGAGTGTAACATCCCCTCACAGCAACTTGCAACATTCACTCCCAGCCACAAGTAGGAAGCAATAAACCAATCACGGCAGAAACTCAGTGAAAGTCTCTCTTTGGTCTCTCTGGCCAAGCGTGTTGATCTCCCAGTGGAGCGAGCTGTCCGAGGAGAATGTTGCCGACTGGCCCGCTGTAGACTGCAGGAGTACGTGCTGAGGGACGCACTGCAGCTTGGTGCAGCCAATGACAAGGGCCCTGTGGGGGAGGACCACAGTCCTAGGGGGCTTCTGTGTGGAACATTAGTGGACGGGGTGGTGGAGAGAGACGCCCCTCAGCCCAGGGAAGGGATGTCACCCAGGGGGGGGGGGCAGGAGTGGTGAGGGTGCCTGCTATAAGGATTATTTCTCAACACCAATGAATTACATCAACGCTGAAAATGTCAGAGAGCTTTCTGCATTGTTCTTGTATAACATAGAAACATAGAAACTAGGTGCAGGAGGAGGCCATTTAGCCCTTTGAGCCAGCACCGCCGTTCATTGTGATCATGGCTGATCCATCCAACAATCAGTAATTATTCACAGAATGCTGGGGTAACTCAGCAGGTCAGGCAGCATCTCAGGAGAGAAGGAATTGGCGACGTTTCGGGTCGAGACTCTTCTTCAGACTGATGTCAGGGGGGCGGACAAAGGACAAATCACAATCAGTAACCCGTGCCTGCCTTTTCCCCATACCCCTTGATTCCACTAGCCCCTAGAGCTCTACCGAGCTCTATATTTTTTAATTATACGGAATAAAGCTTATTTTTGTAAACACAAAATCACAAGTATAACGTGATCAGCCTGGTGTGTTTCAAACCTCAAATACTCTGGGTGGGAACAATGAGGACAGTTTAGTCACTGTGTACTGTCATGTCTGGTCTTTCCGCTGACTGGTTAGCATGCAGCTTTTCACTGTGCCTCGGGACACGAGACAATAAGCTAAACACAACTGAAGATGGTTGTACATCAGAACAGTGGGCAGAGTGGCAGTGACCCAGGTTCAATCCTGGCCTCAGGTGTTGCCTCGGTGGGGTTTGCTCTGTGATTGTACGGGGTTTTCTCTGGATGCTCCTGTTTCTTCCCACATTCCAAAGGCGTGGGGGTTGGGAGGTTAATTGGGAACGGTACTGTGGGGTGGCACGGTGGCACGGTGGCATGGTGGCCATGGTGGCATGGTGGCATGGTGGCGCAGTGGCATGGTGGCATGGTGGCGCGGTGGCACGGTGGTGCGGTGGCATGGTGGCATGGTGGCACGGTGGTGCAGCAGTAGTGTTGCTGCCTCACTCTGCCAGAGACCCGGGTTCCATCATAGTGCTGTATGTACGGAGTTTGTACATTCTCCCGTGGACTGTGTGAGTTTTCTCCCCGGGTGTTCCACTTTTCCTCCCACACTCCAACGATGAACAAGTTTTGTCGTTAATTTGGAAAATTTGTCAATTGTCCCCTAGTTTGTAAGGTAGTATTAGTGGACCAGGGATTACTGGTTGGCACAGACTCGTTGGGCTGAAGGGCCTGTTTTCCGCACGGTATCTCCAAATTAACTAAATTAAAAAACAAAACTAAAAGTGCTGGAGTAACTCTGTGGGTCAGGCAGCATCTGTGGAGAACATGGACAGGTGACGTTTCACAGAGTGCTGGAGTAACTCTGTGGGTCAGGCAGCATCTGTGGAGAACATGGACAAGGTGACGTTTCACAGAGTGCTGGAGTAACTCTGTGGGTCAGGCAGCATCTCTAGAGAACATGGACAGGTGACGTTTGGGGTCGGGACCATTCTTCAGTTCGTAAAAGGTTGGTATGAAGGTATGCTGGGCCAGCATGGACTCGTTTGGCTGAAGGGCCAGTTCCCATGGTCTATGACTATAAGAACATATGAATTAGAAGCAGGGACTGATCGTTCATCCCCCCCAGGCTGGACCTCTCCTCGATACGATCAGGACTGAGCTTCTCTCTACCTGGGCGGCATGGTAGCGCAGCGGTAGAGTTGCCTGCTTTACAGCGAATGCAGCGCCGGAGACTCAGGTTCGATCCTGACTACGGGTGCTGCACTGTAAGGAGTTTTGTACGTTCTCCCGTGACCTGCGTGGGTTTACTCCGAGATCTTCGGTTTCCTCCCACACTCCAAAGACGTACAGGTATGTAGGTTAATTGGCTGGGTAAATGTAAAAATTGTCCCTAGTGGGTGTAGGATAGTGTTAATGTACGGGGATCACTGGGCGGCACGGACTTGGAGGGCCGAAAAGGCCTGTTTCCGGCTGTATATATATGATATGATATGATACCTCAGCAACCCTAATTGTTCTATTCTTGTATATCTAAAAATCAATCAATAAATATATCTTAAATATACTCAGTGACTAAGGTTTCCTCACATTTCTCCACATTATATTAACCTGCCAAACCCTTGCCCATTGACATCACTTGTTCCCATGGTCGATGACTCTTGATGTGTCTGTTACCCTTTGATCTAACCTGAACTTCTTTGTAGTCAGAGCTGCACTATTCAGGTATTAATCTTCATTTGCTTATTTATTATAATCAGAGCGCTCACTCTCCCCCCCCCCCCCCCCCCCCCCCCCACGAAACATCACCTATCCATGTTCTCTACAGATGCTGCCTGACCCGCTGAGTTACTCCAGCACTCTGTGAAACGTCACCTATCCATGTTCTCCACAGATGCTGCCTGACCTGCTGAGTTACTCCAGCACTCTGTGTCCATTGTTGGAACCCTGCCCACTCTGGCCATCTCTGTTGGGAGAGCGAGTCTAATCGCTCGGCTCCATCTTCCCATCACTTCCGACTCATTTCCACCATCAGGGTCCGTCTCAGCAACGTAGACTGAGGCTAATGGCCATTATTATCCACTAACAATGTACACTTAACCTTGCCATAAGACTGCAATGATTTCCTGTTTTGCAACATCTATTTTTAATTATTGCAATTTAGTGCAGTCCTCAATAACTGCACAGGCCATGAATAATGTGCAGGCTTCTCTACCAGGCAATTAATGTGAATTGTTTCCATCACAATCAGAGGTTGTTACAAAAGCATTGCTCACAACGCATCGAGGGAAACTGACAATGCCAGGTAATTCAATAAAATGTTCACACCATACTGAAGTACAATAACCGTAATTATTTACTCCATTTATTTGAAAACCTCAGTTCCTTTCAGTAAAGTGAAATGTTTTTTTAAACGACCCACTGATTGCTGAGTGGGTAACTAGGAACCTGGTCTGAATGTTGAGTGGGGTTGGAAATTGCTCCTGGTTTATAAGGGATGGGATGTGGTGCCTGGCCCCAGACTTCTCGTTACCCACTCCATGTGATTGAACTTTTGGTCTTTGATGCTGTTTGGGCCCAGGTGGTACTGAGTGACCAGCAGCTAATCTGACACTTCTTAATTCTGCTGGTCTATCACAACTCTCATTAACATCCACATGGCCATGATATGTGGTGCACAGAGTAACTGTGGCAACTTCCTGTGGTGGCTTTCATGTCCTCGGGACATACTAAAATGTTTCTCAGTTAATGAAGTGATTTTGAAATGTAGTCACCACACGGCAGTATGAATCAAGACAGTAAATCTAAGTGGGACTGAATGCAGGGAATGGCATTGAGATAATCGGCCTTAATGGCAATTGTCCTGTCTTATCATTCAGTAAATGAGCATTGACTGGACCTCCAGACAACTCTCCACTCTCCAGCATTGACTGGACCTCCAGAAGAACTCTCCACTCTTCAAATAATACCATGAGATTTAAAACGAAGGAATTTCAAACAAATATATATTTTTTGTTTAGAGATACAGCTCGGAAACAGGCACGTTGTCCCACTGAGTCCGCACTAGTTGATCACACACTAGTTCTATCCTGCACACTAGAGACAATTTACTGAAGCCAATTAACCTACAAAACCCGTACGTCTTTGGAGTGTGGGAGGAAACCGGAGTGCCCTGAGTAAACCCACATGGTCACAGGGAGACATTTGGACAGGTACATGGACAGGATAGGTTTAGAGGGATAGTGGCCAAATGCGGGCAGGTGGGACTTGTGTAGATGGGGTACCTTGGTTGACGTGGACAAATTGGACCGAAGGGCTTGTTCCATGCTGAAGGACTCTATGACCATGATGGGTGGTTTCTTTAAGAGCAAATATCCGCTACCCAAACAGCTGTAACGTGGGACGGGGGGGGGGGGGGGTGGGGGTGAGGGGGGGGGGTTTAGGGGGGAGTGAGGGGGGGGTGAGGGGGGGGTGAGGGGGGGGTGAGGGGGGGTGGGGGGGGGTGGGGGTGGGGGGGGTGGGGGGTGGGGTGGGGTAGGGGGGTGGGGTGGGGGGTAGGGGGGGTGGGGGGTGGGGTGAGGGTGAGGGGAGGGGGGGTGGGGGTGAGGGGGGGTGGGGGGGAGGGGTGGGGGGGAATGGAGGGAATGGAGGGGGGATGGGGAGTGGGGAGTGGGGATGTCCGCAGAGAGTTTTAATCCAACAAGTTTATTCTCTCTGATGAATCATGCAACCAGACAATTGGAAATGTAAAGTAAGCTCACACTCTAAATATAACTGATCTAAACACCTGAAACTCTACAAAATGGCACTTGGAAACTCTGGAGAATACATAAGATTATGTAAAAAAAGGAAGTTGAAAAATGATCTGTGGTCAATCGATTAGAATATCGGAGTGCGTTCCCACAGGGAATATGGTGCGTAGAAGTGTGCAGAGACCAATGTAATAAACTGCAGAGATATTGTAAAGCAAGGCTCTGTAAATTCCCATTTGGAAAATCAAAATTTATAATCTTGACATTAATCATCCAAGATTGTTATACCAGACCCTTTCCCTGAATACTTTCAATGCAAAACATGACCTACAGATTCCTTCCCACATTGCCTAAGAAAATGGTGTGAGACATTTGAAAATCAGTTGAACTGGGGCTAGTTAGTGCAACAAAACCAGGCCCCCGACACCCAGTGGGAGATGAGGCATTTGCCTCGGCACAGGGGTTTCTGCTGGCTGCGGAAATAGTTTTCCTCCATAAGACCCCAAACGACATCCACAGTAATTCAACACCAAAAACTCACTTCCTACACAATCTTCAACCGCCCCTGGTCTGCAAAATACATGTCTTGGGGGTGGCACGGTGGGGCAGCGGTAGAGTTGCTACCTCTCGGCGCCAGAGATCCTGGTTCGATCCTCACTATGGGGACTGTCTGTATGGAGTTTGTACGTTCTCCCCGTGACCATGTGGGGTTTTTTACCGGATGCTACACTCTAAAGATGTGTACGTTTGTCAGTTAATTGGCTTTGGTAAATTGTAAGTTGCCCCTACTGTGTAGGATACTGCTAGTGTATGATCACTGGTCAGCTCAGACTTGCTGGGCTGAAGGGCCTGTTTATGTGCTCTACCTCTAAAGTGTAAATTAACAACATTACATGTAGCTTCTAAATGAATAACAAGATGGTTAAGCTACGGTACAATGCTGTGTGTCTATTGGTCCCTTTTCAAACAAGCCCCTGCCTCTCCAAAGTGGCTTAGGTGTGACAGAGGTACCACACTTGCCTCTGAGCCAGCAGTGTATGGCTGTAGTCACAACCCTAGACACCATTCCCAGTGCAGTACTGAATCATGGAGGGCACCTTTGGAGTGGATTTAAATAAAGACACAAAATGCTGGAGTAACTTAGCGGGTCAGGCAGCATCTCTGGAGAACATGGATAGGTGATGTTTTGGGGGGGAAGTGGGGGAGAGACAGTTAATGATTAATGGTGCTTCATTGTCACATGTGCAAAGTACAAACACACAGTGAAATTATTTTCTTACAAGCAGTCCAGTGTAGTATTACCATACCATCCCCGATTAGCAGCTGTACAGAAATAGTCCACTGACCCCGCTTGCAAGAGGCACCCTATTTTGGCATCATTTTCCAAGTGCAGTCTGAGGTCCAGTTGTCGTGAGCGGTGGCCGATCCAGGCGAGCCCCAGGCTGCTGTGGGGCCTCCAGCCGTCGCCTTCCTTGGTTGACCAGCGTACCCATGTCCTCTTCCTGCAACCTGCTGGCTGAGTTTGCCAGGCCACTGCCCACATCCCAGCTCCTGGCACTAATATTCTGCCCAGGATTCCCAAGGCTTCACGGTGCTGGCATGATTTCCATTTGGACAGCAGCCAAGTATTCCCACAAGTTATCAGGCAACTGAACCACCCTACCACAAACAGTAGAGCAGCCCTGACCTACTATCGACCCCGTTAGAGACTCTACCTTTGATCAGGCTTTTCTTGCACTAAACGTTATTCCCTTTATCACTGTGGACGGCTCGATTGTAATCATGGATTGTCTTTCTGCTGACTGGTCAGCACGCAACAAAAGTTTTCACTGTACACGTGACAATAAACTAAACTGAAAGTCAGGATGGGTTTGATAACCAATGAAGCACTCTGAACTAATCACAATGGCAATGTAGGAGGGAGAGAGCAAATCAGAGCACGGAGTAAACTGATTGGGTCACAGGGAGAAGCAGGGGTCAGGATGGAACCCGGGTCACTGGCGATGTCAGGTAGCAACTCTAACCAGATGCTCCATTGTGCTTCACAAACCATCTGACAGAGTCCACGGACAGGATTGTTGTAAACCAGGCTTCACACTAGCCACATGTGACTCCAGTCTCACCAGCTGTTTGAGTTTCCAGTGGGTCAGCATTCAGGGACAGCCTTGCCTGGTTAGAGATACAGCGTGGAAACAAGGCTTACGGCCCACTGAGTCTACGCCGACCAATGATTACCCATACACTTGTTCTATCCTACACTCTTGGAGCAATTTACAGAAGCCAATTAACCTGCGAACCTGCACACCTTTGGAAGGTGGGAGGAAACCAGAGCACCCAGAGAAAACCCGCCTGGAGAACATCCACACTCTGTACAGACAGCACCCGTAGTCAGGATCAAACCTGGGTCTCTGGCGCTGTGAGGCAGCAACTCTACCGCTGTGCTGCCCATTGTAATGCTGCCAGTAATATCCAGATCCTGGTTAAAAATGAACACGTTTTTAAAAAACTTTGGAAATAAACTTAAAATGTTGGCTGAAATTCATTTGGTTGTGAGTCAGCCAATGCTGGAACAAACGGAATGAGTTTATTGCCTGTGTTGTTCTGCTCTCACCAGCATCTGGAAGTAACTGTGAGCATTGTCAGAGATTCACACCCCACCACCATTGCAAAGTTCACACACTGTTCTGGCATCCACTGTTGCCCCACTCTCCAGAAATAAGTAAGTAAATAAATAAACTTCCCATCCCAGAAACTGTAAGATTTGAGAAGTTTTCCCTCATTTGGAAAGCAACACAATACCAAAAAGCTGCAGTTTGGACATTTTAAACGGGAGACTGGGGCTGATAGCGGAGAAAGGCTGCGGTCAGATTAACAAAGGATGTCACAATCCGTGGGTCCTAAAATGGCCGCAGGACCTCGTGACCAGCCACAAAAGGTAAAAACCTTACATCCCAGTCTCTAGGTTTTCTGCAAAGCCATGGCCAGAACAAAGGATGGGTATTGGCCATACAGAAACCTACGAAACCAGGTCGGAGTCCAGACACTGGGGCGCTGACATCAGCATACTCACAATGCCCCAAGCCGACCTAAACAGTTCATCTCAGTGAGGGGGCACAATAGCCCATAGAAAACTACCTGGTAGGTGATGGGAAACCAGTTAACACCCATCACCTCACAATGAAATCCCAATTAACACCGTCTGGCCATCCCCGGTATCCCCGAACATAAGCGCAGATCAGAAGAAAACCTCATACATATCTTTTTGAACAAAGAGATTCCAAGATCTGGCGGGAGATAGGACGGGTCAGAAACAGTATAACTGGCCACTACTTTTGGGTGAAAAAGTTAAGTCAACTCTAGAAGAAAACCTGCAAGGAACGCAAGCAGGCAAGAAAATGGATGCAGGAGAGAGGAACAGGCACGCAACTCGAGGAGAAATACTGCAGCACCAACAGCCAGTAACCCTAGTAATAGCCCCATGGTGAGCATGCACCCCGATCTTGCATATCCTGGACATAGTTTAGTGTAGAGGGGAGGGTGGTTGTGAATAAACGTGGGTGTGTAAAAGAGTGTGTGTTGGTCAATTTTGCGATGTGTCGTACGTTCCCCATCTTACAGTCGTGTATATGTCTTATGGAACTGTGTGTTTTATGATTCATAGTTATAAGTATTCGTGTGATTCGGTATGTGTTTTATAGACATGTATTATAGAACTGTATAAGTATTCATGGACAATAGTCCCAAGTGCTGAATAAAAGCCTTTTCATTTAAACCCTGCTTTTGAAATCTGGTCTGGTTGAATTGTTTCTGCACTATAAGAGCTCCTGCATCTAAGCCCAGTGTCTAGAACCGTAAGGGGTGAGTGGGTCGAACCACTCACGGGGAACCAGTGTGCACGGCCTGGTCAAGGGATCTGAGCAAGGCACGGGGACCTTAGGTCGGGCGAAAGCTCGGCGCAGAAACCCCTTACAAAACTTGAATCAAAATGCTGCTCCATCCTATTGTATACTCACGCAGCATTAAAACAAAGTGGGTTATATTGGGTACACGCACAGAGAAAGGCCATTCAGCCCAACTAGCCCATGCTAGCAATTGTGGTCCACCAGAATCCCTTCTGTTTTTCTTTGTTTCAATCTTTCAGCATGAATCTCCAATCTCTTCCCTCTACTGGCTTCCTCAGTCACTGCCTGTCTGTGTTGTTGTTATCTTGCCACAGCCACAGCCTGCTATAGTGAAGCCCACACTCTCCCAATGAAGGCTTTTTCTCTGAACTTCCTATTGGATTTCTTAGTGACTCAGCGGGATGGCACGGTGGCGCAGCGGTAGAGTTGCCGCCTCACAGCGTCAGAAACCCGAGTTCAATTCCGACTATGGGTGTTTTCTGTACAGAGTTTGTACCTTCTCCCCGTGACCGCGTGGGTTTTCTCCGGGTGCTCCAGTTGCCTCCCACACTCCAAAGACGTGCAGGTTTGTAGGTTAATTGCATTCTGCGAATTGTCCTTAATGTGTGTAGGATAGTGCTAGTGCAATGGAGATCGCTGGTCGGTGTGGACTCGATGGGCTGAAAGGCCTGTTTCCATGCTGTATCTCCAAAGTAAAGTCTGAAGTCTAAAGTAAAGTCACCAGAGGAAGTTATGGAAGTGGATTCAATCTTAAAAGACATTTGGACGGATGTATGGATCGGAAGGGTTTCAAGGGATCAGTGTGAAATGCAGGAAAATTGGACTATCCCAGAACACCAACTTGGTTGGGATTTGCAAGGTGGGCCGAAGGGCCTGTTTCCGTGCTGTACAGCTCTATGACTCTATGACTATGATATAATGATCTCAAAGGTCATAGATTTTTATAAATTCTACGTTGCTATAGTTAACTGGATTTACATTCCCTGCTCCCATGATGGGATTGAGACTTGCTCCTGGATCGCAGGTCCAGATATCGGGATTGCTGGCCTGATAACAACTCAACCCTAAACACCCACTTCTCATAAACCTCTCTCCAATCTCATTCCTATTTACAAAATAAAACTAAAGCAGAACATGCCATGGCCAGCTGACACTAAAACTGTAAGATGGAAATCTATTAACAAAAATTCACGGGTAAAATTCTCTAAAAACAAACAGATAACCAATTCATAAAGCTGGAAGCTCCACAGCATATTATTCCAATTTTAGAAATATTTCTTCAACGACACTGAGCAACTTCCTACCAGCAGAGATTGTATCTGCTTCACAAGTCCACTTTGTGAGGATAATTCCCAGCCCTGGCAAGAAGTGAGTATAAGTACACATGTGGCTGTCAGCTATAAGACACAACCTTCGGATAGAGACCTTCCCCTTTATTCTTTGGGAACTGTTGTTGTCTTCTGAGGTAACTAGAAGATGGTGCCACAGATCTGGGTCAGTGAATATTCACCTAACATTCCAACACTTGTCTGCACTCAGCACATCGAAGCAACCACCAGGAAAGCACACTGACACCTCCACTTCCTTTGAAAGCTTAGGAAGTTGGGCATGTCCCCAACAACTCTCACCAATTTCTACAGATGGGCCTTCGGAAGTTTTCTATTGGGATGCATCGCAGCGTAGATTGGGAACTGCTACATCCAAGACCTCGAGAAATTGTAGAGAGTTGTGGACGCAGCCCAGACCATCACACAAACTAACCTCCCTTCCTTTGACTCCATCTACACCTCACGCTGCCTCGGCAAGGCCAGCAGCATCATCAAGGACCAGTCTCACCCTGATCACTCCCTCTTCTCCCTTCTCCCATCAGGCAAAATGTACAGAAGTGTGAAAGTGCACACCTCCAGATTCAGGGACAGTTTCTTCCCGGCTGTTATTAGGCAACTGAACTGTCCTATCACTAACTAGAGAGCGGTCCTGACCTCCCACCTACCTCATTCTGGGACTGTTGGATTCCTCCCAGAGGCAGGAAAACGGATAATCCAGAAAGGGGCCGTAAAGTCGGTGGTGGACCTGTACACCTCCATCGGCGGGTTGGTGTTAAACATGGTTTGCCAAATCTCCTGTACCTTATGTTTAAAGATTCCATCAAAATACTAAGAGTTATCGTTGTGTCAACAATTCCTGGTTGATTTGACCATCTGCCAAGAATCCATCTCTGATTTTGCTATCTACCACTTCTGTGGAGCAACAAAGAGATTAACACTGGAAACGAGAGCCAGAATTCTCTTTTTTATCAACAATGTTAAAATGGCTGTTTTTTTCTGATATTTCAATATGTCAAAATCTGAATTTCATGGTAGGTAATTTACAAGAAAATATAAATTCCTAAATAAAACCAGTCAATCATGATGTGCCTGTTGTGTAGCTGGGTTCATGCAACTCACTAACGGAACATTTAACTGCAGTAAGTGATGAGTGGTGACCTTCACCCTACAAAAGTGAGAACCTCTCATTCACTGCGATAAGGACCTTCTGATAAACACAGATATGGCGATAGGGAGCGTGTTTAGAAAGCAAATAAACCTGCCGTGTGCTTGCTAATGGGAGAGAGAGAGAGGGAGGGGGAGAGAGGGAGAGAGGGGGAGAGGGGGAGAGGGGAGGGAGAGGGAGGGAGAGGGAGAGGGAGAGAGAGAGAGAGAGAGAGAGAGAGAGGGGGAGGGGGAGGGGGAGGGGGAGAGGGAGAGGGGGAGGGAGAGAGAGAGAGAGAGAGAGAGAGAGAGAGAGAGTGAGAGAGTGAGAGAGAGAGAGAGAGAGTGAGAGTGAGAGTGAGAGTGAGAGACTGAGTGAGAGAGAAGAGAGAGAGAAAGAGAGAGAGAGAGTGGAGATTGTGAGCATCTGTTGCTGCTCCAAGCAAAGGTTCAGAAGTGAGATCAGGGTAGTGACCAATCCTCAGCCAGTCTGCATTGGAAAAAGGCAGGGAACTAAAGTCTTGATCACTCCTTTTTTGATCTTTAAGTCAATTAAGTACTTTTAAAAGTTGTAGTTTAACAGTCAAGAGTCAAGAAACGGAACAATGAGATTGTTACTTGCAGCAGTGCATCAGGCATGTGAGCTTAGCTGTCGTGGCCACACTTGTGCCCTGTCTGCTCATAGAGTCATAGAGTGATACAGCGTGGAAACCTTCAGCCCAACTTGCCCACATCGGCCAACATGTCCCAGCTACACCCGTCCCACCTGCCCACATTTGGTCCATATCCCCCCAAACCTGTCCTATCCATGTACCTATCTAACTGTTTTGTAGACGTTGGGATAGTCCCTGCCTGAAGTACCTCCTCTGGCAGCTCGTTCCACACCTGTGAAAAGGGTGATGTATGATTTTACTGGGTTGCTTGCAAAACAAAGTTACTCCAGCACTTTGATTCTTTTTTCACTGCACCTGGGTACATGTGACAATAAAATATCATTGAATCATCATTGAATACACACATACATATATATTTATATATAAATCTCAAACAAAGGGTTTCAACCCAAAACATCACCCATTCCTTCTCTCCAGAGGTGTGTGTGTGTGTATGTATCGCTAAGTTACTCCAGCATTTTGTGTCTACCTTAAAAAAAACAATAATATGAATCACAGCAGCTGATTTTCACAGCTGAAATATCAATCCACCAGCACAATTATTGAGCGTGGACTGATTGCTTTGTGAGCTCCCCGACTCCTCATCAGACAGAGTAGTGGGACCTTATCCATCCAGTTCACAGAGAAACTTAATGCTGCACTTGTATGGGTTCCAACCAGAAACGTCACCTATCCATGTTCTCCAGAGATGCTGCCTGACCCTGCTGAGTTACTCCAGCACTCTGTGAAACGTCACCTATCCATGTTCTCCAGAGATGCTGCCTGACCCGCTGAGTTACTCCAGCACTCTGTGAAACGTCACCTATCCATGTTCTCCAGAGATGCTGCCTGACCCGCTGAATTACTCCATCAGGCAAGAGGTACAGAAGTGCGAAAACGCACACCTCCAGATTCAGGGACAGTTTCTTCCCAGCTGTTATCAGGTAACTGAACCGTCCTACCACTCACTGGAGAGCAGTCCTGACGTCCCATCTACCTCATTGGAGACCTCTGAACCATCTTGATCTAGACATTATCGGACTTTACCTTGCATTAAATGTTATGCCCTTTATCCTTGATCCGTACACTGTGTGTCGGCTTGATTGCAATCATATAAAGTATTTTTGTGTAGGAAGGAACTACACAATGTAGGATAAACACAAAATGCTGGAGTATCGCAACGGGTCAGGCAGCATCTCTGCTGAAAATAAAGGGGTGACATTTAAGGTCAGAAGCCTTCTTTGACTGGCGTAAACAACAGCTTTTCACTGTACCTCGGTACACCTGACAATAATAAACAAAACATCCATTCACTTATTTTGTACGGTTTGTACAGGTACATAAAAAATGGGTTTCTTTGTTTCTTGTCTTAATTACGTGCCAACTAGATGAAAATATTCTTTGCCTTTTTCCAACTAAATGGCGCAGTGGGAAGAGAGAGGAGTTTGATCAGAGACCATGGCCACTGTGTGCTCCAGTGAACCCACAGTGTACAATAACCACAGTCCTTGTAGCCTGCTTTAAATAGTGCACTTCCGAGAAATAATTAGTGTGATACAACCCATTTACAGAATCAAGGAAGAGTTCTGACACAACAATATGTCTTGCGGAAAAAGCAGCCGCAATTGACTTGGCGTTTCCAACAGTTTAATTACATGGTACTGGCAGGAACCACAACTAGGTAATTAGTGCGAGCCAGCAGGGAGTGGCGTGTAAAACACACGTGCCTTCTCCACAGTGGCACATCAATGTTTCAACTACAAGGGCTAAAGCAGAAGCTCATTAAAGAACTGTCTGGTTTAAACACACAGAGCGAGAGGTTGGATCCGTTAGTATCTGCACAGAATGCACAAATCCAGCAAGAAAGAGGCTTACCTGTGTAACATTGCCCTGGTGATTATATCCAGGTTATTCACAACCTTATATGACACGGAGCAGGATTAGGCCATTTGGCCCATCAAGTCTGCTTGGCCATGCTGTCGTGGCTGATCTATTTCTCCCTCTCCATTCTCCTGCCTTCTCCACATAACCTTTGACGCCCTTACTAATCAAGAATCTATCAATCAATGCAATGAATATACCCAACGACTTGGCCTCCACAGCCGTCTGTGGCAATAAATTCCACAGATTCACCACCCTTTGACTTGGGGGAGTCCAGAACCAGGGGCCACAGTTTAAGAATAAGGGGTAGGCCATTTAGAACAGAGATGAGGAACAACTTTTTCAGTCAGAGAGTTGTGAATCTGTGGAATTCTCTGCCTCAGAAGGCTGTGGAGGCCAATTCTCTGAATGCATTCAAGAGAGAGCTAGATAGAGCTCTTAAGGATAGCGAGTCAGGGGGTATGGGGAGAAAGCAGGAACGGGGTACTGATTGAGAATGATCAGCCATGATCACATTGAATGGCGGTGCTGGCTTGAAGGGCCGAATGGCCTCCTCCTGCACCTATTGTCTATTGTCTATTGTCTATAAGATATTCCTCCTCATCTCCATTCTAAAGGACCATCCTTTTATTCTGACGCAATGCTCTCTGTTACAAGACTCTCCCATGAATGGAAGCACCCTCCCCACATCCACTCTATCCAGGCCGTTCACTATTCGGGAAGTTTCAATGAGGTCCCCGCACATCTTTCTAAACTCCAGCGAGTCCAGGCCCAGTGCCGACAAACGATCATCAGTCAATAGTCAAGAGTGTTTCATTGTCGTTAACACAGGAAATGGAACAATTAAATTCTTCCTTGCTCTAGCTTTTACATTCACGCAACAACACAACATACAAAAAATAGATACAAAATGCTGGAGTAACTCGATGGGTCAGGCAGCATCTCTGGAGAAAAATATTTTCCCTGAAGAAGAGTCCAGTCTGAAGAAGGGTCCCAATCTGAAACATTACCCATCCTTTTTTTCCAGAGATGCTGCCTGACCCGCTGAGACCAGCATCTGTAGTTCCTTCCTACGCACAACAAATAAAGATCAATAGGATTCACCTCTCACACAAAGCCTTGTGGACATGTGGAGAGGACTCACTTGCAGCAATTGAAGATTCTGGGACTCATTGTTTTTGGAAGAAATGCTGTGGAGATAATAGTTTTTTCTGGATTAAAATTGCGTGCTATCATTGTTTCTGTTGGATGCGGTCGGTGCCTTCTCATTTGCTAGCACTCTCGCTCCTGATCCTGGAGATTGGAGGTTCATGCATTACCTCAACAGTCTAGTTTCGATCTGTAGTGCAGCTCAGCAGGGCGGCTGGTTGCATTAACGAAGGGGCTTTTGTTGAATTAGTTCCATAGATCGAGATCCGGTGTACTCTGTCAGGAAGATGTAGCAGATTTCATGTTACAAATTTAAAGTTGAGCAGATATGCACCAATGTGGCTGCCATGCCTTATCGCAGCACTGAGTTAGTATCTGTCCACCTGCAACAGAAACATAGAACATAGAACATAGAACATGGAAACATAGAACATAGAACATAGAACATAGAACATAGAACATAGAACATAGAAACATACAACATAGAACATAGAACATAGAACAGAGAACATAGAACATAGAACATAGAACATAGAACATAGAACATAGAACATACAACATACAACATACAACATAGAACATAGAACATAGAACAGAGAACATAGAACATAGAACATAGAACATAGAACATAGAAACATACAACATAGAACATAGAACACAGAACACAGAACATAGAAACATAGAAACATAGAACATAGAACATAGAACAGAGAACATAGAACATAGAACATACAACATAGAAACATACAACATAGAACAGAGAACAGAGAACATAGAACATAGAACATAGAACATAGAACATAGAACATAGAACATAGAACATAGAAACATAGAAACAGAACATAGAACATACAACATAGAACATAGAACATAGAACAGAGAACATAGAACATAGAACATAAAACATAGAAACATAGAACATACAACATACAACATAGAACAGAGAACATAGAACATAGAACATAGAACATAGAACATAGAACATAGAAACATGGAAACATAGAAAATAGGTGCAGGAGTAGGCCATTCGGCCCTTCGAGTCAGCACCGCCATTGCTGATCATCCAAAATCAGTATCCCGTTCCTGCTTTCCCCCCAAATCCCTTGATTCTTGTGTTTACTGTATGTTCGTGTTGTTACTTGCGAGCGGAGCACCAAGACACATTCCTTGAATGTGTACATACTTGGCTAATAAACTTATTCAATTCAATTCAATACAGTTAGCCCTAAGAGCTATATCAAACTCTCTCTTGAAAACACCCAGTGAATTGGCCTCCACTGCCTTCTGTGGCAGAGAATCCCACCAGAATAGATGCCTTTCCCAATGCAGCAAGATGGAAAAGTCATGACAATTTTATGTTTTCATTTTCTTGCAAATTTACTATCTTATAATTTTACTTTCATTAAAATCCTTCAGATGAACCTTTAGAAAGGCGATGAGGAGGAGCTTCTTTGGCCTGAGGAAGGTGGATCTGTGGAAGTCTTTGCCACAGACGGCTGTGGAGGCCAGGTCATTGGGTATTTTTAAAGAGAAGATGACAGGTTCTTGAATAGAAAGGGTGTCAGGGGTTAAGGGGAGAAGGCAGGTGGAATGGGGTTGAGAGGGAAAGATAGATCAGCCATGACTGAATGGCAGAGTAGACTCGATGGGCTGAATGGCCTAATTCTACTCCTATGACTTGTGAAACATAAGTAGATTAACTTGCATGATTTGGTCCATCAAACTAATTGAAAATGTTGTGCGACAGCAATAATGGTAAAACAATATCGAAACAATCTCTAAAGTCAAAGTCTAAATATACTTCTGAATACCTATAACATGGTTGTTATCTAACTGTTTCGTTAGCTACTTTAAGTGGAAACTTTAGCGTAGTTTAGTTTAGAGATGCAATGTAATTTAGCGTAGTTTAGTTTAGGGTGGAAACAGACCCTTCAGCTGACCGAGTCCGTGCTGACCAGCGATCCCCATACACTAACACAATCCTCACACTCCAGGGACAATTTACAATTTTACCGAAGTCAATTAACCTACAAACCTGTGTGTCTTTGGAGTGTGGGAGGAAACCAGAGTACCTGGAGAAATCCCACGGGAGAATTTACAAACTCCGTACAGACAGCACCCACTGTCAGGATGGAACCCGGGTCTCTGGCGCTACGAGGCAGCAACTCTACCGCTGTGCCACCACGCAACTTTATCCTGTCCCTCAGAATTAGTTCAATGGTACTTTATCAATGGTTCAATGGTCTGATTGATGCAGAGTTTAATAAGATGAATATTTCTGTCCAGACCAGGATTGCATCGTTTCTTTGGCAGTGATGTAGTTTGCAGGTGGTCTTGCAGCTGAGACGGGTGCTGAGAAATTGGATATAAACATCTTGTGGGGATTCTTTGTTCTACCAATCTGGGAGATTTCCAGCTCCCCACATTTAACATAATGACTACAAAGAAAAAAAATATTTCTGATATGAAATCATTCTTTTTCCCTTTCAAACCACAGCTAGCCAGACAGGAAACATATTTATTCCCACCAATTGCATATCAGACCAATGATGATAAACAGATCATCAGAAGAGCCTTCCTGAGATAGACACAAAAAGCTGGAGTAACTCAGCGGGACAGGCAGCATCTCTGGAGAGAAGGAATGGGTGACGTTTACAGACATGGCCTGATGTTGTAAGGAAATGCCCCAAAAGGCACCAGTGCACCGTGCAAGTCACTGAGAGGGTGACATTGTAATCACAACACTGACCCCACACTCTCATAAGAAGGTAGGACAGGTGGTACTGGGCACACCTGGGCCCACTTTGCCAACAGCCTGAAGCCCACACCAACCATCAGCAAAATTGGAGCAAGCATGTTTATTTAACCCTGGTATCTGCCAGCTGAACCTACCAGTGTCAGACCCCCAGCACAAATGCTGGCTGCCGAGGGGAGATTATGGGATGTGCATTATATTTTGAAATGAACCATGTTACTGTTATAACAGCATCACTGTTATGAACATTTAGCTCAATCATTCTGCTGTCCAGTTGCATTAGACTGCTTATTATTCAGTGCTGGCTGTAAAAGGCTTTGTTGTTGCTTTGGAATATTAGAGTAGCAATACGTGGTGTTAGCAAAAGCAATTTCTGCCCTCGAAACGCTAATCATTTTAATATGCTGTTGTTAAAGATATTTAAATCAATTTTATGCTCCAGTAACACAGTTTGAGATAACATTCTAACAGAATTTCTAATCTTTATTTTCACCTGGTCTCGTTTTTTTCATAACTTATTTTTTTAACAAATAACGGACTCCAGTAACAAAATGTTCTTTCAGAAGGTTTTGCTGAAAATAAATTACAATCAGTCCTGATATCAGGCAATAAAACGGCACACACAGAGTGATGGAAAACATTGCTGCTCTTTCATCAAGCCTTCCTTGGGACAAGTGCACTCGCAGTGGCAAGGACAGCAGGGTGCCTCGTTTCCACACCTTACCCTTCCTTACCTCTGTGTCCCTCCTCTCCCCTGGCTCTCAGTCTGAAGAAGGGCCTCGACCCGAAACATCACCCATTCCTTCTATCCAGAGATGCTTCCTGTGTGCTCTCTCGATGCTTCCTGTCCCGCTGCGGACCTTTCACCGTCTGGCGCGGCCTGGAACGTGGCAACTTCAACAGCCTGACCGCGGGAGAAGATGGCAGGGGAAGAGAATTGACATTCTGGCCTTCCATCACAGTGAGGAGGGGACTGGAGGAGACTCACTGTGATGGATGTTTCTTTTTTTTGTGTGTTTTGTGTTGGTTGGGGTTGTGTAATTTGCTTATTTTATTGCTCATTGTTGGACTGTGGGTGACGAAATCTCGTCCAAGAGACTTGTTTTTTGGATGACAAATAAAGATATCCTGAATCCTGAGTTACTCCAGCACTTTGTGCTTATCTTCAGTGAAAACCAGCAGCTGCAGTTTCTTCCCATACATGGCAAGGTGCGGACATCGACGTTTTCATAAGGTCATAGGTTTTAGGAGCAGAATTAGGCCATTCGGCCCATCAAGTCTACTCCGCCATTCAATTACGGCTGATCTATCTTTCCCTCTCAACCCTATTCTCCTGTCTTCACCCCAGACACCTTTACTAATCAAGAATTTATCAATCTCCCCTTTAAAATACCATTGACTTGGCCTCCACTGCCACCTGTGGCAATGAATTCCACACATTCACCACCCTCTGACTAAAGAAATCCCTTCTCTTCTCCTTTCTAAAGGTACGTCCTTTGATTCCGAGGAATATTTTCAAAGACCCTGAAAGCCTAAATTTAAACACATTTAATTGACTGCAGAATTCAGCCAAGGAATTTGATAAAAAGAAAATGTGCAAATTAGTTCATTTACTTTATCCATTCTGATATTTTTAATCACTGTGCAAAACCATTGCCCCGGACAGCGTAGTTACTTGGCACACTGCAGAGGGATAGTATTATAAATACATCACACAGCTTATGTTGTTTATAGTTAAACGCTGGAGTGTGCTGGAGTAAGAGTCTCTTGCCCAGAGTAGGTCAATCGAGAACCAGAGGACATGGGTTTAAGGTAAAGGGGAAAAGATTTAGTACGAATCTGAGGGGTAATTTTTTCACACAAAGGTGGTGGGTGTATGGAACAAGCTGTCAGAGGAAGTAGTTGAGGCTGGGCCTATCCCAACGTTTAAGAAACAGTTGGACAGGTACATAGATAGGACAGGTTTGGAAGGATATGGACCAAACGCGGACAGGTGGGACTAGTGTAGCTGGGACATATTGGCCGGTGTGGGCAAGTTGGGCTGAAGGGCCTGTTTCCTCACTGTATCACTCTGTGACTCCATAACTCTAACACAATGGGTCAAGCAGTATCTAAGAAGAAACACTTAAAATGCCAGGAGATTGAAGGCCTTGGGTAGAATGCTGGACAATGGAACCAGGATGGATTAGATACTTGATAGCCACAGTTACGTGGTCAGCTGAAGGTTCGTTTCCACACTGTAGAAACAAGGACCTGCAAATGAGATGCTGCTTAATGCACAGAAAGACATAGAGTGCTGGAGTAACTCAGCGGGCCAGGCGGCATCTCTGGAGAACGTGGATAGATGACGTTTTGGGTCAAGATCCTTCTTCAGACTGTTTAAAGTAGGGTCCTGACCCGAAATGTCACGTATCCATGTTCTCCAGAGATGCTGCCTGACCCGCTGAGTTACTCCAGCACTCTGTGAAACGTCACCTATCCATGTTCTCCACAGATGCTGCCTGACCCGCTGAGTTACTCCAGCACTCTGTGAAACGTCACCTAAAGATTCAAGATTTAAGATTCAAGATTCAATTTAATTGTCACATGTACCAATTGAGGTACAGTGAAATTTGAGTTACCATGTTCTCCAGAGATGCTGTCTGACCTGTTGAGGAACTCTGGCATTTGTACACTTTCTCAAATGTATATCAACACAGTGAACTGTTGCTTACAGTGAGGAGTGAGCGATCACCTGTATAACTTGCGTCAGTGAGATTGTATTTGGAGCTATCAGTCTGAGGCGGTTCCTGTAGGAGATGCACATATTAAGTGTAGCACCTTCAAAGCAAGGTCACCTTTTTTCATATTTTTGATGAAAATTTTCCTTTCAGCATCTCTGGTTAATATACCAAATGTATGTTTCAAGATATACATTTCATTTCTAAAAGGCATTTGAGCAGAGCAAATCTGAAGAATCTTCCAGTGCCACAGCCATCAATGGATCAGGAGGGGAATTGTCCACGTTATAAAATTTAATGCAGATTCTCTTAAATTTCTGTTAAGAGTGAGTGTCCTTTAACGAAAGATGTCATTTTAACATTTCCACAACAAGAAACATTACAGGGAAGTATCCTTCTTTCCACATGTAAATCAAGTCAGAAAACTGTGAGAGGCTTTAATCTCTCAAAGATTTATATCAGAAATTATCACTAAGTGCTCAGCAGCATCAAAAATGAAAAACTCGTGCATTGGTAAAATGATATAATGTGGGGGCAGTGAAAGACAGAACTCAGCGGGGCTTGCTGTCGAACCAAGATAATGATCTCAAATATTATGTTGCACCTCCTAGTGTTTTCCAAAATCCTGATCCCTTGAGCAGTTTGTCCAATTAATAAGTCAGTGTAATTTGTATCTGAGCTGCTGCTGTTTGTTCACGTGTTGTGAGCATCTGAGATACATGGCTTGGCCTGACTCAATCATTTCCAATCTGCAGTGACTTCCTGTTTTAAAATTATAATTAGGAACCTTTGGCTGTACATTTATTAGCCTCACTCTGCTTAAAAGCTTTGCTTTGGGAAGTAGCTCATGCAGAAATGAGCTGATTGTAGCTGGGACTGTAATGATATTGATCAGCCTGGACTGACTGCGATGTAACCTGGTTTGAACTCATTGGCACTGGCCTTCTTCGGATGTTCAAGTTAGAGATAAATAACTACAAGAATGCTTTGCTGCTAATCAATCAAACTATTATCAACAGATCTAAGTATTCTTTGAGGTGGACAGAAACTTTATTGTAGTTTAGTTTAGAGATACAGCGTGGAAATAGGCCCTTCGGCCCACCGAGTCCGCACCGACCAGTGATCCCCACACACTAACACTATCCTACACACACTAGGGACATTTTACTCCTATGCCAAGCCAATTAACCTACAAACGAACGTCTTTGGAGTGTTGGAGGAAACCGAAGATCTCAGAGAAAACCTCAGGTCACAAAGAGAACGTACAAACTCCGTACAGACAGCACCCGTAGTCAGGATCAGACCGGGGTCTCTGGCGCTGTAAGGCAGCAACTCTACCGCTGCGCCACTGTGCCGCACAAATGATCACAGACATTACCCTGGAGATATTCCTAAATGTTCTGCCCAAGTGTCCTCGCCAACATCTGGTTTTCTAGTGATGGATTAAACGGATGACCTGATCATGACATGCCCGCAATGGTACACCCACCCTTGTCACGTACACCCACCAGGCTTGTCCAAACTGATTGTATCGGTTCACAGTTATGCAAAACCTTGATCTTAAAACTACAATTGTGGTTCAAAAAAGTTTTAATGCTTTAAAATAGGTGTAATGGTTTTATGCATAATCTGGACTGCCAATTGGTCTGCTTTGTTGATGTTCTTGTATGGTCATAGAGCCATCCAGCACGGAAATAGGCCCTTTGGCCCAACTCGCCCATGCCGACCAAAATGTTCCATCTATATTCATACCAGCTGCCCGCATTTGGCCCATATTCCTCTGAACCTTCCCTATCCACCCCATGAAACTACTTTCCACCATAACCCAGTTCGTCCATCCATGAAGCTGATTCTTTATCCAGTCGGCTAGCTCTCCCTGGATGTCATGTGATCTAACGTAAGCTAATCTCCCAATTACCAGTGGCTCCCAAGCTACCTCTTTGTGTCCCTTGCACTTTTTTTTAACCTGCACTTTCTCTGTAGATGTATTGCCAACATGCTGTAAACATTATATTCTGCCCTTAGAACATAGAACAGTACAGCACAGGAACAGGCCCTTCTGCCCATAATGATGCCATGTTGAACTGATCAAACACTCTGGCCTTTGCACTGGTGTACACGTATGACTTAATCATACTCACGTACAGTGTGATTTGACAGGTGAGCACTAACCTTTCTTGGTTCATCATACACCATGTAAATACCAACAGGGGAATGATCTCATGCCTCTTTCTAGCAACTATAAACCTGTGCAATAATGAAACAAAGACAAATGGCATTGAGATACTGTGGCAATGTAAGTATTGATTTAGCACAATGGATGTCGAGCCAAACATGTATTGATTGTGTGCTATTTCCTGTGTATAATTTTATGATTAAAGTATATTATTGAGATTTTGAAATATCATTCTGGTGTGCTAATGCAAGCCCTCCCTCCCCATACACTGCCACCTCTGTCATTCATTTCCAAACTTCAATGCCCCAGAACCCTGTGCTCCTCCAATTCTGTTCTTTGGATCATCACTGACTGTAATTGTTGCACCATTGGTAGTCAAGGCTGTAAACTCCCGAACGCCCAAACTCCACCTGTATGCCTCTTTACTTCTCTCTCCACTTGACAGTGCCTCAGAACTTTACCCTTTGGCAAATCTTTGCCAACCTCTCCCGGTTGATGTGGGAGAGAGGTGCCTGGTTTAAATCGAAGATAGACACAAAATGCTGGAGTAATTCAGTGGGACAGGCAGCATCTCTGGAGAGAAGGAATGGGTGACATTTCAGGTGGAGACCTTTTGTAACATTCTTCAGTTTTGTTTGTACTTATTTAATATTGCCAAGATTTCTTGAGTAGGGAGGCCTTTCCCAATATTAGTTTAGTTTATTGTACAGCGGTACATAAGGTACAGTGAAAAGCTTTTGTTGTGTGCTAGCAATTGTATAAATGTGTTGCAAATTCCTTGCTGAAATGTTATCAGAATCTGTTGACCGATCTTCAATCATTAGGGTTTGACACATTTATATAATTTCACCATCAGGTATAAACTAGATGCCTTTTCTAGTAGGAGGCACATATTAGCAAAGATAGCTGGGAAATCCCAATCCATGGAACAAAGACAGTCTCAGGATGTCCAAAAATACATTTACACCCAATGAGATATAATCATTGTGGACGGTTAATTCTGGGATCAGTCGGTCACACTTCTACTTCTATTCCCTAGCGTTTGAGGCCCTCTGAGGGGGCACTGTGAACTGTTTATGTATGTGTTGTTAGGTTTGTGTGCTATTGTATGTTCTTAGATTTAGATTTAGAGATGCAGCGCGGAAACAGGCCCTTCGGCACACCGTACATTTGCCTAGCCCAATTAACCTACATACCTGCACGTCTCTGGAGTGTGGGAGGAAACCGAAGATCTCGGAGAAAACCCACCAAGGTCACGGGGAGAACGTACAAACTCCGTACAGACAGCACCCGTAGACAGGATCGAACCTGAGTCTCTGGCGCTGCATTCGCTGTAAGGCAGCAACTCTACCGCTGCGCTACCATGCCGCCTGTACCTGCACTGATGTACAGCACTTTGGTCAACGTGGGTTGCGTTTAAATGTGCTATACAAATAAACTTGACTTGACTTGACATGGAACTGCACCAAGAGGTGGCTAACATGCATGCTGACCACATCAAAGGCACCAACACTCATTGATTCCCCAGTTTTCTCCAGTAGTCACTATGGTTATACAGCAGACAAGTTTTTGTATGTCACGTTTTTGGAGGCAGCAATGTGATAATGACCTGATAATCTGTTTTGGATGTGGTGAGTGACAGATGCATTTTGACCATAGAAACATAGAAGCATAGAAAATAGGTGCAGGAGTAGGCCATTCGGCACTTTGATCTAGCACTGCCATTCAATATGATCATGGCTGATCATCCAGAATCAGTACCCCGTTCCTGCTTTCTCCCCATATCCCTTGATTCCGTTAGCGCTAAGAGCTCAATCTAACCTTCTCTTGGAAACATCCAGTGAATTGGCCTCCACTGCCCTCTGTGGCAGAGAATTCCACAGATTCACAACTCTGAATTCCTCATCTCAGTTCTAAATGGCCCACCTCTTATTCTTAAACTGTGGCCCCTTGTTCTGGACTCCCCCAACATTGGGAACATGTTTCCAGCATCTAGCCTGTCCAATCCCTTAAGAATTCTATATGTTTCTATAAGATCCCCTCTCATCCTGCTAAATTCCAGTGAATACAAGCCCAGTCGCTCCAGTCTTTAGGACCAGGATATCTGGGAAAAATGTTCTGCTCTTCAAAGTATTGTCCTGGGCTCCATAATATTCACCCCAAAACCCTGAGATAAGCAGCTCCCCAAAAGGCCACTCCTCGTTCAGTTCTATGTGTGACTACTGGGGGACATCTCTCGGCAGAGTTGCTGCCTCACAGTGCCAGAGACCCGGGTTCCATCCTGACCTCGGGTGCTGTCTGTACGGAGTTTGTACGTTCTCCCCGTGACCGCGTGGGTTTTCTCCGGGTGCTCCGGCTTTGCACATTCCAAAGACGTGCAGGTTTGTAGGTTTAATTGGCTTCTCTAAATTGTCCCTCGTGTGTAGAAATAGAACTAGTGAGAGGGTGATTGTTGGTCGGCACGATCTCGGTGGGCCGAAGGGCCTACTTCCACGCTGTATGGGGAGAAGGCAGGAGAATGGGGTGAGGAGGGAGAGACGGATCAGCTATGGTTGAATGGTGGAGTAGACTTGATGGGCCGAATGGCCTAATTCTACTATTCTTTGTGACCTTATGATCTTATGCACATAAGGCCATATTCTCCAGACTCGGGACAAGAATGTTCTCAGCGAGCCGAATGTCCCCCTGTTACAGAGAGCAGTAATATGGACAACTCAGGCACTCACTGTCTGAGCAGTGCAGCTACTTCCAAGTGCCCCACATAGCACACATCCCAACTCTCAACGACAGCAAAGACAATCTTATTAGTTCCATGTTTTTGGGGGGGGATGATTGCTATTTTAATTCTGGAGTTGAATCTAACCCAGATTTTTAATGTGATTGGTTTTCAATTGAAAAAGGTAAACAAAAGAAAAAGATTCTGCATGAAGGAAAAGATTAAAGTTCTTTTCTCAGCCTCACCCATAAACACTTTGAGGTTCATCATTCTGTTTTTAAAGGCACACTTTAGCACACATTACATGGAACTGTAAAGCATCTCATTCCTACAGTCTAAGTAAATGTAATTGAGTGTATTTCATTACCCAAGGAAACCATAATGGCTCCATTCAAAACAGTCAAACTGCCAACAAGTAACATGCCAGACTGCCCCTCACAAATAACAATACTTCCTTTGTGTGATAACTGATGCAGTTGCAGAACAAGAGGTAAATGAAGTGTGCAGGAAGGAACAGCTGATGCTGGTTTAAACCGAAGATAGACACACAAAGCTGGAGTAACTCAGCGGGACAGGCAGCATCTCTGGAGAGAAGGGATGGGTGACGTTTGGGGTCGAGACCCTTCTTCAGACCTATCCTGAAGTTTGTCACTGCAAGATTTACAACTGACCTTGTCGATAGAGGAATGCAAACATCTTCTCTCCGCTGGACCTGGAGTGTTTGTGAGATATGGATCTAGACTTTATGCAGCATGGGCCACGTCTAAAGCCATTGTACTATTCAAAAACTAAATAATACCAGCCTGGGATCTCTCTTGCTTAAGATGCTTGCCTTGCAAGAAGGTTTCAGTCACATTACATTTATTTTTTGATATAATAGGACTCAATTTCCATTGATATGTGAAGGTCCTGTCTAGAAATATAGAAACATAGAAAATAAGTGCAGGAGTAGGCCATTCGGCCCTTCGTGCCAGCTCCAGATTCACAACTCTCTGAGTGAAAAAGTTTTTCCTCATCTCAGTCCTAAATGGCCCACCCCTTATTCTTAAACTGTGACCCCTGGTTCTGGGCTCCCCCAACATGGGGAATGTTTTCCCTAATTCAGGTGACAGGCAATCCTTGGCAAAGCAGCGATGTTAGAATGCCTTCCACCCAGTAGTTCACCAGTCAGGTTATAATGGAACAGCAGTGAGAACTAATATATCAATGGTTGGAGGATAAAATTACCAGATTTAAATGTGAATGTAAGATTCTCCAGTCTGTTAAATATAAAGTTGGAGATGATCGCTTCACTGCAGGAGGTGAATACATCATCGTTCAAGTAAATTCCTGTCGCACAGAGGGAATTGTTTGTACAAACTCTGAGACTCACCTTCACACCAGAATATCTAAAGTTGACGTAAATTTGATCTCAGTGTAAGTGGGATAACAGGCAAACGGATGAGGCAGAATGCGTTTCTTTAATGGTTCGAGCAGCCTTGTTCTGCTCTGTAATGGATTAATATCCACAACCTGGATATTATGGAGATGAACTCATCACTATTGACTTCACTGGTGTTCCCCAGCCCCGCCGCCGGTCTGAAGGCCGATCGCTCTCTGACAGATGCTCCCAGTCGGCCTGCCACGAGTGGCACTTGTGTAGCAGATGATGTAATGGAATGACACAGATGGACCAGATCATCTCCACCCTCCCCAGGACGACTTTGACAGACAATACAGTCGACCAGCTGTCAAAATAATCAAGGCTTTGCAGTATTCCGTCCATTTTTAAAAGCTATTAATAAATACTTAATGATACTTAGATAAATAATTTAAAATATTAAACTTAATTCTCTAATTTCTTCTGATCTCTGTGGCCCTCTAAAATATATACTCTCCACCAATTCTGATCTCTTGATCCCCTCAGATCTTATTCACTCCAATACAGATTTTCCCCTTTATTTCCCCTTTAATTGACCCAGGATCCAAGGTCACATCTCAGCAAGCTCCTGCCCTGCATAGATATGGTACACATAGGGTAGACAGTCAGAGCCTTTATCCCCCAGGCGGCATGGTGGCGCAGCGGTAGAGTTGCTGCCTTACAGCGCTAGAGACCCGGGTTCGATCCCGACTACGGTTGCTGTCTGTACGGAGTTTGTACGTTCTCCCCGTGATTTGTCTCCGAGATCTTTGGTTTCCTCCCACACTCCAAAGACGTACAGGTTTGCAGGTTAATTGGCTTGGTGCATGTGTAAATTGTCCCTAGTGTGTGTAGAATAGTGTTAATGTGTGGGGATCGATGGTCGGTGCGAACTCAGTGGGCCGAAGGGCCTGTATCTCTAAACTAAATTAAGAAAAAAATCACAGGATGAAAATATTATCTACGAGAGGGCATAGGTTTAAGGTGAGGGGGCAACGTTTAAGGGGGGGGAACAGGGCAGTTTTTTAATACAGAGGGGGGGGGTGTGGCTGGAATGTGTTATCAGGGGTGGTGGGAAAGGCAGGTATGATAGTGGTAATGAAGAGACTTTTGGATAAGCTTTGGGATATGCTGCGAATGGAGGGATAGGAGTGATGTGCAGGCAAATAAGAGATGGTCTCGGCATCATGTTCAACACAGACATTGTGGGCTGAAGGGCCTGTTCTTGTCCCGTACTGGTCTATGTTCTATATCTAGACTCTTGTGGCACAGAAATGGAACACAACTGGCAAATTTGTCAAATGCCCGATCAGCACGGTGGCACAGCGGTGGAGTTACTGCCCTGCAGCTCCAGAGAGCCAGGTTCGATCCTGACTACGGGCGCTGTCTGTGCGGTTAATATTTCACAGGTAAATCTTTCAGCTTTACAGATGAATGGAATTGGCAATTTAAACATTACTCATTCATGTTACAAATCCCAATAAATTTGACAAATTGCTAAAACAATTATCTCAATTTATTATATCTAGTTTCAAACACAGATGTGAAATGACTGCTTGCTTTGGTGTCCACTCTTATGGCAAGCACGACAATCAGGGCTGGGATTATTTGTCTTCCAAATATATTCTGGTTCTTTCAGAAGAGCAAACTTTCTCCAGGTTTGGAAAACCCAGGAGTGAGGTTTGAGCTGGATCATATTTACTGACAGTAACAATGTTGTACGTCCATTATTGGAACGTTATAATGTAATCTGCAGCAGCCCGCCAAACAGAAACATTAATGTACTGACGGAGAAAGAGTAGGTGACGTTTCAGGTCGAGACCCTTCATCAGACCCAAGACATCACCTGTTCCTTTCTCCAGAATTGCTGCTGTTCTTTTAGGAAAGAGATGGGGAGAAATTTCTTTAGTCAGAGGGTGGTGAATCTGTGGAATTCATTGCCACAGAAGGCTGTGGAGATCATGTCAGTGGATATTTTTAATGCAGAGATAGAAAGATTCTCGATTAGTGCAGGTGTCAGAGGTCATGGGGAGAAGGCAGGAGAATTGGGTTAGGAGGGAGAGATAGACCAGCCATGATTGAATGGCGGAGTAGACTTGATGGGATGAATGGCCTAATTCTACTATCATTTATGACCGGACTTATGACATGACCTGCTGAGTTACTCCAGCATTTTGTGTCCACCTTCAGTGTAACCAGCATTTGCAGTTCCTTCTGACACATTAATGCAGCAATTATCTTTATTATACACATTATTCTTGGTCTACTGGATTTTTTTCCACCTCTTTGTGAAAACAAAAGTTCCATTACTGTAGTGGTGTCCCCTTGCTCAGAACACCTCAAGGTGTTTTACACTTTAGACCGGTAGGAAGGGAGGAAATCAGAAGCTAATGCGCACACAGCAAGCAGTTGGCAACGGCACTGATCAGATTAGCTGTCGTTCTAATGGGAACTGAGGGAGAAATGCTAGAATTCCCTGCTGTTTATTGATTAGCCCCATGGTGTAGCTCACTCCCAGCTGTGAGGGTAAATACATCCTGGTTTCATGTTTCTGCCAACAGATACCATCTGTTATCAACCGGAACTTCCATCACTGCCTCAGTCTTACATTGTCAGAAATAAACCTCCCTGTTGCCAGATCTGTAACATCCCCCCCCTGCCCCGCGTCCACACTGTTGCCCCACGTTCCTCATCTGATCATCCAGCCCTGGCCCACCGTACAACCTGGCTAGTGCGGGTGTCAGGGGTTACGGGGAGAAGGCAGGGGAATGGGGTCGAGTGGAAGAGACAGAGCAGCCATGATTGAATGGTGGAGTAGGCGTGATGGACCGAATGGCCTCATTCTGCTCCTGTGACTTATGAACTTATGAACCTTGTTCTACCAAACACAAGTTCAAGGTCGCCCAATGCAGTTGTCTGTATCCCAGCTCACACTGTCCCACTCCCCACTCCCCCCTCTGCTCCTGGCCCACCCTGACGCACGGTTAAACAACGCCTTGATTGGTAGTGCCTCTTCTTCAAATCCCTCCACAACCGTGTTTCCCCTCTTCCCTGTGACCCCCTCCACTCTACAACCTGTAGAGATAGCCACCTACCTTCCAACATGGGCTCATGTCCACTTCCCACTCTGATCCACCAACCATCACTGGTTCTGCTTTCAGATGCTGCAGAGGCCCAGCTCCATTGCTGAGGGTGGGTCAGGAACACAGCAGCTCCATTGCTGAGGGTGGGTCAGGAACACAGCAGCTCCATTGCTGAGGGTGGGTCAGGAACACAGCAGCTCCATTGCTGAGGGTGGGTCAGGAACACAGCAGCTCCATAGCTGAGGGTGGGTCAGGAACACAGCAGCTCCATAGCTGAGGGTGGGTCAGGAACACAGCAGCTCCATAGCTGAGGGTGGGTCAGGAACACAGCAGCTCCATAGCTGAGGGTGGGTCAGGAACACAGCAGCTCCATAGCTGAGGGTGGGTCAGGAACACAGCAGCTCCATAGCTGAGGGTGGGCCAGGAACACAGCAGCTCCATTGCTGAGGGTGGGTCAGGAACACAGCAGCTCCATTGCTGAGGGTGGGTCAGGAACACAGCAGCTCCATAGCTGAGGGTGGGTCAGGAACACAGCAGCTCCATTGCTGAGGGTGGGTCAGGAACACAGCAGCTCCATTGCTGAGGGTGGGTCAGGAACACAGCAGCTCCATTGCTGAGGGTGGGTCAGGAACACAGCAGCTCCATAGCTGAGGGTGGGTCAGGAATAGCAGAGGGCCGATTAACCTACAGACCTGCACATTTGTGGGACGTGCAAACTCCACATAGACAGCACCCGAGGTCAGGATCGAACCCGGGCCTCTGGCACTGTGAGGCATCAGCTCTACCCGCTACACCATTCTGCCGCCCTTGCTGTGTCACTCTTGGTTCAAGAAATATCTGAACTGAATTGTGCGTCATTGACAAAAATACCAAAAAGAAAGCAAATTCATGGGTTCCTAAACTCATAAATTCTTGGAGCAGAATTAGGCCATTCGGCCCATTGAGTCTACACCGCCATTCAATCATGGCTGACCTATCTTTCCCTCTCAACCCCATTCTCCTGCCTTCCCCCCTGTTTCTTCAGTTAGCAGGCTCTCTCCCTACTGCCATGGATGTCACACACCCTGCTGGCTGCCCCGGGTTGCTAACCATTTAACTGCCCTTCCCATTCCCATACTCACCTATCTGTCCTGGGCCTGCTCCATTGCCAGAGTGAGGCCACAGGAAACCATGAGGATGGTGGCCGTCCATGTGACAGGGCAGATTAACAACTCTGTGGAAAAACGTAGTCGTCGCCAAAACGCGGTGACACTTGTGTCCTGCCTAGGTGAGGTCTGCGCCATGATTTTACATGGACTGGCGTAGTCCTCGTGATTTTACCGGGCTGTACGCAATACAAAGCATTTCACTGCACCAAGGCACATGTGAGAATAAAGTAGCATTGAACCATTGAAGCTCTGAGGGTGAAGCACTGGATATTGATGTCTGGTTAGGTTTTGTTCTGTTGTGGAGGATGGCGAGTGTTTATTGTGCCACTGGTGTATTGCACTCGTTCAGCTTTCTGCAAGTTATAAATTATTTTAATAGCTGCAGCCCCAGAGATGAGATTGCTGCCAATGGAGCCACAACTAATAGAGTGTGGGAGTCAGACGTGAACGAGACCGGTCACACACAGACCAGCAACTGGTTAGTCTCTAACCTTCATTTCAGGAAAAATAATAAATTGGCCGTCTCACCGAGGCCAAGCTAGCTGTTGTCTGAAAAAGTGTCTTGACCTGAAACGTCACCTGTTCCTTCTCTCCAGAGTTGCTGTCCGACCCACTGAGTTACTCCAGCATTTTGTATCTGCTTTAGCTTCTCATAATGTTTAGTTTAGAGATGCAGTGTGGAAACAGGCCCTTCGGCCCACCGAGACCTTGCCGACCAGCGATCCCCGCACATTACCACCACCCTACACACACTAGGGACAATTTTACAATTTATACAAAGCCAATTAATCTGCAAACTTGTACGTCTTTGGAGTGTGGGAGGAAACTGATGATCTTGGAGAAAACCCACGCAGGTCACAAGGAGAATGTACAAACCCCATACAGACAGCACCCCGAGTCAGGATTGAACCTGGGTCTCTGGCGCTGTGAGGCAGCAACTCTACCGCTGCACCACTGTGCCAAGGCATGTGTTTGAAGATACAACCAAGTGCTCAGAGTGAAGCATCAGTAATATTCAGCACAACTTTACCTGTCCTGTAAATGCTGCACATCACAGACAAGACCAGACTCACAGAGATCAGTTGCCAACACTGACCTCTACACCTGAAGCAACTCCCCCAAGAACTCACGGCCCAGTCTGTGCTAGTTAGGGGCTGATCTTCCTCACATCTAACATTGTTACTCCTCGCCTGTGTTAGTGGAAGATTACTCTGCTGCTCTGCAGTAAATCACAAGTACAGGATCCTAATTAACGCCCACCTTACAGCACGTTTTGCTCGCTATTCACCTGTCACCAGCTACTGAATGCGACGTGCTTACTGTATGTAACACAGCAGCACCACCCCTTCATAGCTGGCCGCTAATAACAATCTAGAATGCTGCTTGCATCACTCGGACTGTCCATGTCCTGGCCACTCACTAAATCACACACTCACTCAGTCTTTCACACATCGAAGGAGGCTGCACTTTCACACTAAGAATGACCTGGTTTCTTTGACGATGCCACAGCTCCCGAAAACAGTGGTGAGCAGAGCAGAGAGTTTGTGAAGATAATGTTTGGTTAATCCCACCATTCCATTCATTTAAAGAAGGTCATTTGGAAGAGATCCAACATCCTGCAAGTGTAGGTGAATGTGCTCCTGCATCGGCAGCAAACACAAGGAGAAACGTTGAGGAGCATGTGAATGGGTGTTCTGGGACCCATCCATCCTGCCCTTATGTGCATGAGGATGGCACAGTGTCATCGGCAATACATGAGGATGGCACAGTGTCATCGGCAATACTGTGAATGAGTGTTCTAGGACCCATCCATCCTGCCCTTATGTGCATGAGGATGGCACAGTGTCATCGGCAATACATGAGGATGGCACAGTGTCATCGGCAATACTGTGAATGGGTGTTCTGGGACCCATCCATCCTGCCCTTATGTGCATGAGGATGGCACAGTGTCATCGGCAATACATGAGGATGGCACAGTGTCATCGGCAATACATGAGGATGGCACAGTGTCATCGGCAATACTGTGAATGAGTGTTCGGGGACCCATCCATCCTGCCCTTATGTGCATGAGGATGGCACAGTGTCATCGGCAATACATGAGGATGGCACAGTGTCATCGGCAATACTGTGAATGAGTGTTCGGGGACCCATCCATCCTGCCCTTATGTGCATGAGGATGGCACAGTGTCATCGGCAATACTTTACTCTTCATTAAAAATTCATATCAGCTGTTCACATTATTTTTGCTATTATTAATGGTGAGCACATTTAATACTGTTAGACTCAACTTCACAGCACTGATATTAGAAAGGATGACTAAACTAACACTAAGGAGCACAATGAGTTTAAAAGATCACTGTTTATTCCCTGTGCAATTCTCCTGGCCAATGTCAGCTCCTCTCCGATTACACTCGACCCCCTCCTACACCCAGAGCTGAGATTCTGAGCCAATGTCCACCTCACTGTCTCTCTAAACAAAAACCAAACTGAACCTTACACTTCCTTATCTCTGTGTCTCCCTCTCCTCTGACATCAGTCTGAAGTTGGGTCTCGACCCGAAACGTCACCCATTCCTTCTCTCCAGAGATGCTGCCTGTCCCGCTGAGTTTCTCCAGTATTTTGTGTCTATCTTTGGTTTAAACCAGCATCTGCAGTTCCTTCCTGAACTAAATCAAAGTTAGCCCAGCCTTGGAGAATCATGCTAGATGCTGCTGCCAGCTATCCTCTGAACTCTCGTTACCATCTGAAGACATCAGTTCTAATGGAGTGTGGCCAGTTATGCAGTCACACTGGAGACCAGTTAAAATGACCTATGTTTAATTTAATTTAATTTAAATTTTATTTGTCATATGTACGTTAGCACAGGGTCAATGGAACAATGAAATGTATTTGACAAGACAACGGGTCACCTCAGCAGGAATATTCCAAGGATAAATAAGATTAAAAAAGACATTAGTAAGATAAAAAGACAATATTAAAATAATCAACATCTATGATGTGAAATGTGTTTATGAGTTCAGAAGCCTGATGGCCTGATGGTAGACACTGTTCTTAAGTCTGGTGGTACGTGCAGCCATACCCCTGTATCGTCTGCCTGACGATAACAAGGAGAACAGCCTGCGTGCTGGGTGGCTGTGGTCCTTGATGATGCTGCTTGCCTTCCCCAGGCACCGCCGGTAGAACATGTCCTGAATGGCCGGGAGACAGTTGCCAGTGATGAGCTGGACCGTCTTCACCACTAACTCTCTGTAGTGATTTGTGGCTGTGGGCAGAACAGTTCCCACGTTTACCTGACCGTCAATCTACCTGTCAAATGTCCTGACGGTAAATAAATTGGTTAAACACAACCATCTTATGGTATCTTCAAATGACTTTACTTATTTTAATATTATCTATATACTAAAACTCTCGTTTGTTATCTTGTTTGTGACTGAACTTCAGCCAAATCGGTACACGATAGCGTGACAATTTTAGGCCCACCTTACTCACCATCGTCACTTTAGTGATAATGCACGTAGTTTTATTCAAATCGGTGTTATATATTTTAAGTTATTCACATTTTAAAGTTTAAAAGGAGGGGAGGGGGAGGGGAGGAGGGAGGGAAGGGGGGGGGGGAAGGGAGAGGGGAGGGGGGTTGAGGAGACAGGGGATGGGGGGAGGACAGGGTTTGGAGCACCAATGCAGGAGAGGTTTGGGCCCAACGGGTCCACTTGGTCTAGTGTGTTTCTAAATGCATCTAAAAGAACCTGGGGTCAGCCCACAATAAGCTACGATACCTGGCGACAAGCCAGCTGTCGCCGAGAGATTTCAAACCGTTTGATTTTTCAGCGACGTGCCGAGATCCACTACGATCTTTGGAAGTCTCCTCACGATCGTGCCCACGACACCCCGGCGAACTGTTGGCAACAGCCTAGTCACCGGCAGTCGCCTTAAAATCGCCCAAGTGGGACAGGCCCTTAAGTCAGCCATCCAGGCAACGGCCACATTTATACATTGCAGGATTCAGCAGATACTATTAAATTGACTAGTCAGAGTATTAAACCTGTCAACTGGGAGTAATTTCAAGAACTGTTTGGCTAGTGAAAATCAAGGCCTCAAACAGGAAGCCTGACATCCTGTTGTTATTACCTTAATCCCTTCCCCCCTTCATGAATCTCGGCACAGTCTGACAGAGAGAGAGCGAGCTTGTTCACACTGCCTCCCCTCAGTCCATCTCCCCACACACCTCAGTCTCCCCACGCACCTCAGTCTCCCCACACACCTCAGTCTCCCCACACACCTCAGTCTCCCCACACACCTCTCCCGCGGTGCAGAGGGACAGGGCACTGTACACATGCATTGACCAGTGACAGAGGGGAGGAGAGAAGGCACGAGAGGTTAACCTAGGGTTGCCAACTGTCCCGTTATTTTTGGCTAAATTGGTTTGTCCTGTATGGGACTGTCCTTGTCCCGTATTAGTAGGGTTGCCAACTTCCTCACTCCCAAATACGGGACAAAGGGTGACGTCACCTTGTCCCGTATTTAGGAGTGAGGAAGTTGGCAACTCTAGGTTAAACCAAATCAACTTTCGTGCCTCGATGCAATGGCCCTTGGCTCTCCAGCGAAGGAGATTAGCCGCACGAGAAAATATTGAAACTTTTGGAAATGCCCATGGAAGTGTAGGGAATAAAGGGATTATGGATCACCATGTAATAATCCATATTCATAATAAAAGGACATACTGTTAGAATGGAGCTGAGGGTGAATATCTTTAGTCATGGGTGGTGAATCTGGGCCTGTTTCCACACTTTATCACTAAAGAAAAGACTAAAGTAAAGTTGAACATTGTGTAATCATCAGTGGACATCCCTACTTCTGTCCTTATGATGGAAGGAAGGTTATTGATGAAACTAAAGACGGCTGAGCAGAGAACTGTTTACTTTAGTTTACTTTGGAGAACAGATCCCCGTACACTTGCACTATCACACTCGATGGGGACAATTTACAATTTTTACTAATAACAATTAACCTGCAAACCTGAACATCTTTGGAGTGTGGGAGGAAACCAGAGCACCCGGAGATAACACACGCGGTCACGGGGAGAATGTACAAACTCCGTACAGGCAGCACCTCTAGTCAGGATTGCACCTGGGTCTCTGGCGCAGTGAGGGAGCAAATTTACCGCCGTACCACCCTGCTCCACCATGCCACCCTGCACCACCGTACCACCCTGCTCCACCATGCCACGCTGCTCCACTGTGCCACCCTGCACCACCGTGCCACACTGCTCCACCATGCCACCCTGCACCACCGTGCCACACTGCTCCACCATGCCACGCTGCTCCACCATGCCACCCTGCACCACCGTGCCACCCTGCTCCACCATGCCACGCTGCTCCACCATGCCACCCTGCTCCACCATGCCACGCTGCTCCACCGTGCCACCCTGCACCACCGTGCCACCCTGCTCCACCATGCCACGCTGCTCCACCATGCCACCCTGCTCCACCATGCCACGCTGCTCCACCGTACCACCCTGCACCACCCTGCTCCACCGTGTCACCCTGCACCACCGTGCCACACTGCTCCACCGTGCCACCCTGCTCCACCATGCCACGCTGCTCCACCGTGCCACCCTGCACCACCGTGCCACCCTGCTCCACCGTGCCACCCTGCACCACCATGCCACGCTGCTCCCTGCGGATATCCTGGAACTGGAATGTTTGGCCATCTTTCTTCTACTCACGGCACGTTGGCGCGGCAGTAGAGTTGCTGCCTTACAGCGCTTGCAGTGCCAGAGACCCGGGTTCCATCCCGACTACGGGTGCTGTCTGTACGGAGTTTGTACATTCTCCCTGTGACCGCATGGGTTTTCTCCTAGATCTTCGGTTTCTTTCCACACTCCAAAGACGTACAGGTCTGTAGGTTAATTGGCTTAGGTTTGTATACTTGGAATAAGTGTAAATTGTCCCTAGTGTGTGTGGGTTTGTGTTAATGTGCGGGGATCACTGGTCGGTGTGGACTCGGTGGGCCAAAGGGCCTGTTTCCTCGCTGTAGCTCTATATTAAACTACACGATCATAGAACCTTCTAATTGTGATGAGGCAGAAAGAGATTGCTCAGACCGTCGGCCCAGGATCGCGTCCATTCAAAGCAATCCCTTCCGTTCCATCTCACACACGTGTCATTATTCTCTCAAATGTACGTCCAATTACCATTTAACGCGTCAGATGCAGAGAACCTCGAAGAAAAATCGCAGACCTGTGCACTCACTGTAAATCACCAATATATTTTTATATTTTATTTTTTATTGAAACTGACTCATGTCATCCAAAAAATAGTCCCCATGCCTGACCTTTGAAGGCAGCAATATTTTTTTAATAAGCTTACTAGATTATCCTTCAAATCATCTCGGATTTCATGAACATGTGTCCACAAGACTACATCCCCTGAAAATTGGACGATATATACTGTGCTCCGTCTTTCTGCTGCTGCATCGGGATTAGAGTGGATTAAAGTGTATCTGCTACGTCCATTTCACAGTCTGTGCTCTCCCAAAGGTCAGAACTGCCCTGCTTATTATTCTGCATCTTCCCCCAAGTGCTGTAACATCTGCAGGATAGGACTCCTGACACTGCACTCCAGGTCATTCACATGTAAGAAGAAAAGCAAAGGTGCTAATATCGATCGCTATATAATTCGAAGGGCCGAATGGCCTCCTCCTGCACCTATTGTCTATTGTCCCTCTAGTTAGAAAAATATACTTCACCTCCACTCTCTGTAAAGGGACGTTTGTACAAGTTTCTGCCTGTGGAGTTCTGCGTAAAGGCACCTCTAACATCGCACGGTACAGTTGCTGCCTCACAGCGCCAGAGACCCGGGTTCCATCCTGACTACGGGTGCTGCCTGTACGGAGTTTGTACGTTGTCCCCGTGACCTGCGTGGGTTTTCTCCGGGTGCTCTGGTTTCCTCTGGATCCAGAAGTGGATCTTATTCCTTACAATCGCTCCACTCTTTAAAACCTGGACTACAAAAGCAGCACTTGTTACCACTCTGTGAATCCTGTATCGGTACACTGTGGCTTCTTGTCAGAAGTGTAGTCTTCCCTCGGACTCCCAACACACAACAAAATAGCTTTGCACTGTACCTCAATAAAATTGACAATAAATTAAACTAAAATATGCAGTTTCTCTCCATTTACTCTCTTCAAGGTTTTGATTAACCTGTTAAATTTCCTCTGAGAAGTACGATCCCAATTTCCTCAGTGTCACAGCATAACTGAAGTCTTACAACCAGGGATCGCTCGAGTAACTACACTGCATCCTCTCTTTGTCTGTAACTTCATTTCTAAGCTCCAAAGATTTTGCGGGCAGGGTTTTTACTTGAGAACGTAGATTTCTGGGCTGAGGAAATGAACATCCCGCTGGGACTCTTCTCAGCAATATAAAGTGGAGGAGTTTAAAGATGTAGACTAAACTCATTTGAAGGCTTTAGCAGACAATTGACTAAAGAAGACGTTTGTTCTCCAATGCTCTCTCCGTTGAAAGAAAAGTTTAAATGCAGGAAACACTCAGCCTGTCAGGTAGCATCTGGGGAAAGAGAAACAGGGGTAATGTTTAAAGTTTACAAAATGCTGGAGTAACTCAGTAGGTCAGGCAGCATCTCAGGAGAGAAGGAATGGGTGACGTTTCGGGTCGAGACCCTTCTTCAACTTAATGTTTTAAGTTGGTGACCCTTTATCAGATCTGAGAAAGTGTTTTTTAAGACGCAGGTAATGTGCAGAGGAAGGGCTCAGATGACAAGAGGGACTCTGATATTCACAACCCAGGGTCGTAGAAGTGATTTCAATGGTTGCAGAGTTTTCTGGCTACAATGTTGACAGGCATTTAGAGAAAGAGGTGACAAAAGAAGGAACAGGTTTAAGTTAGCTTAGTGTAGAGATACAGCGCGGAAACTGGGCCTTTGGTCCATCGAGTCTATGCTGACCTGTGGTCACCCCAGACACTAGTTCTGCCCTACACACTAGGAACAATTTACAGAAGTCAATTTACCCACAAACCTGCACGTCTTTGGAATGTGGGAGGAAACCGGAGTGCCCAGAGAAAACCCACACGGTCCCAGGCAGAAGATGCAGGTTTGTATGTGAATTGGCTTCTGCAAATTGTAAATTGTCCCTCGTGTGTAGGATAGTGCTAGTGTACAAAGTGATCATTTGTCGGCATGGACATGGTGGGCTGAAGGGCCTGTTTTTGCGATGTGTCTCTAAAGTCTACAGAGTTTGAGAATGGTTTTGTTGGCTCTGTGCAGGCTGCAGATAAGGAAGTTGCCAGATACAGTGGACAACCTTTGTAAACAGGAGGTGCTGTCTGGTCGCATGAGACGACGTCACCCCAAAAATAGGAAATAACTGGGAGGTTTTGACTAACAACGAAGACTATATAAGAGGCTCACTGGACACTGGTGCAGACATGACTAAACACTGGAGTCATAAATTTGTGGTTTATTAACTTTTCATCAAGCAGGCTGCCAGAGGAAAATTAGCCTTTCGGGAGAGTTTGCATTGCTTTCCATAAATGTGCGGATCTAATGGAATGTATTCATTTATTCACAGAGTGGGGCATCAGTATCACAGCCAGTTGTTCGTGGACACCCAGAATTATTGAAAAACCAAGCAGCAAATCGCAGAGCAGTAACAGTCCAGCACACGAGTTTAGTTTAGTTTAGTTTAGTGTAGTTTGGAGATGCAGCATTGAAACAGGCCCTTCGGCCCATTGAGTCCATACCGACCAGCAATCACCGCGTGCACTAGTTCTATCCCACACACCAGGGGCAATTTACAGAAGCCAATTAACCTACAACCTGCATGTCATGGGAATATAGGAGGAAACTCCGGGAGCACCCGGGGAAAACCCAGACGGTCACAGGAAGAACGTACAAACTCTGTACACACAGCACCCGTAGTCAAGATCTAATCTGGTCCTCCCACATTCCAAAGATGTGCAGGTTTATAGATTATTTGGCTTTGGTAAGAAAATTGTAAATTGCCCCTAGTGTGTCGGATAATGCTCGTGTACGGGGTGATCGCTGGCATGAAGAGCATGTTTCCCCACTGAATATCTAAAGTCCTTCTCTCCTGAGATGCTGCCTGACCTGTTGAGTTACTCCAGTATTTTGTGAAATAAATACCTTTGATTTGTACCAGCATCTGCAGTTATTTTCTTATACTATCTAAAGTCTAAAGGTCTTCCAACTGCTCCTCCTGGTGGTCAGTAACGATATGTCCACCTTCATTCTTGGCTCTGGATAGCGGGGGAGGGGGTCATGGGTGTGTGGGTTTTCGATGACTTTGACCTGCCAGACTGTGATAGCATCTCCAACACTATTTGGACAGGTGTATAAACAGGAAAGTTCAGAGAGCTTTGGGCCAAGCACAGGCAAGTGGGATTAGTGTAGATGGGCATCTTGGTTGGTATGGATAAGTTGGGCTGAAGGGCCTGTTTCTATGCTGTATTAATCTATCGTTCTCTGACACTACGACAGTATTTTCAAATTTAATTGAACATCACACAAACAAAAGCTTTGCACTGTACCTCGGTACACGTGACAAATATAAACCAATAGCAACACCAACACATCGGGATGCTGCAGACTGCAGGAGGTTCCATAAATAGAGAAAGACAAAGCAAGAGGGGGGGTTGAATACATGAATGAAGCTGTAACATGGAAGCATTGCCAAAGTCACAGCCAATGGAGATGGTGGATGAGCTGATGTTCCCAGAGACAGTAAGGTGGGACAAGGGCCAAAAGGAGCAGTGTAAGTTTAGACAGCATCCCTCTTGAAAACTTGGCAACAGAAAAAACTCAGAAATAAATTAACTGACTTTCTTCCAGGCTGGCATGAAGGATAATGGCGACGTCATCTTCGTGATCTTGTTCAAGAAAAGAGGCAAAGGTGACTCTGGCAAAGATGGAGGGACCCCCTCACTGGCCAGAGAGCTGCCCTGGACCACTGGGCAGGTTCTGTCCACACAAGGGCATGGCTGGACTTGTCATGTCCCAGCTACAACAGGTTACTGACTGTGGATGGTCAGCCATGATCACAATGAATGGCGGTGCTGGCTCGAAGGGTCAAATGGCCTCCTCCTGCACCTATTTTCTATGTCACTGCTAGAGAGAGGCAACTGCTCATGGCCTTTTATGGCCTTACAGAAAACAATGATCCCACCAATCCAGAGGATCGATGAATATCTTTCTTGATGCAGTTTAGTTTAGTTTAGTTTAGAGATACAGCATGGAAACAGGTCCTTCGGCCAACCGAGTCCACGCCAACTAAGGATCACCCCATACACTAGTTCTATCCTACACACTGATGACAATTTACAGAAGCTAATTAACCTACAAACCTGCACGTCTTTGGAGTGTGGGAGGAAACTGGAACGCCCGGAGAAATCCAACGCATGTCACGGGGAGAACGTGCAAACTCCGTGCAGACAGCACCTAAGATCAGGATTGAACCCGGGTCTGTAATTGGAGAATAGTGTTCGGTTTTGGTCTTCTTACTTACTTGTGTTGGCGTTGTGCAGCAAAGCTTCCTGACCCCTGGGATGAGGACAAGTCTGAGGAATGAGTGGTCCACCTGGATCCGATTTCACCAGAGCTTCAAAGAATAAGAGCAGGTTTCATTGAAACATGAAGAATTGTGACAGGACCACACGGACTGATTTGGGAAGGATGTATCCTGTGACTGGGGTGTCCAGATAGGGTTGCCAACTTCCTCACTCCCAAATACGGGACAAGGTGACATCACCGCTCCGCGCCCCACGTGACCTCACCCAGCCAGCGGCCATGTAGCAACCCGCCTCCCGGCCCGGGCAGCCGCCATTGGTGGAGCGGGAGCATGTGGCCACTGGCTCGGTGAGGTCACGTGGGGCGGTGACGTCACCTTGTCCTGTATTGGGGAGTGAGGAAGTTGGCAACCCTACTAATACGGGACAAGGGCGGTCCCGTACGGGACAAACTAATTTAGATCAAAATACGGGATGTCCCGGATAATACGGGACAGTTGGCAACCCTACATCCATGACCTGGTTGAGTCTCAGGATAGAGATACGAGACTGAGGAGCAATGCCTTCCCCCTGAGAGTGGTCACTCACTGCCAGAGACGGCCGGCAAGGCTAAGTGTACGGACAAGGGAAGTGAGTAGCTTTCTAATGACAAATGGTGCAGAGGGAGAGAGTGTGGTTCTGTGGTACTCAAGAAGCCATCATCCTCATTGGGAATGCTTCAAGTGGAGATTGACAGGTTCTTGATTAGTGCGGGTGTCAGGGGTAGCGTGGAGAAGGCAGGGGAATGGGGTTGAGAGGGAAAGATAGATCAGCCAAGATTGAATGGTGGAGTAGACGATGGGCCAAATGCCCTAATTCTGCTTTAGACTTTTATTTTAGAGATACAGTGCAGAAACAGGCCCTTTGGCCCATCGAATCCACGCCGACCAGCGATTACCCCTACACTAGCACTATCCCACACACTAGCACTATCCCACACACTAGCACTATCCCACACACTAGCACTATCCCACACACTAGCACTATCCCACACACTAGCACTATCCCACACACTAGCACTATCCCACACACTAGCACTATCCCACACACTAGCACTATCCCACACACTAGCACTATCCCACACACTAGCACTATCCCACACACTAGCACTATCCCACACACTAGCACTATCCCACACACTAGCACTATCCCACACACTAGCACTATCCCACACACTAGCACTATCCCACACACTAGCACTATCCCACACACTAGCACTATCCCACACACTAGCACTATCCCACACACTAGCACTATCCCACACACTAGCACTATCCCACACACTAGCACTATCCCACACACTAGCACTATCCCACACACTAGCACTATCCCACACACTAGCACTATCCCACACACTAGCACTATCCCACACACTAGCACTATCCCACACACTAGCACTATCCCACACACTAGCACTATCCCACACACTAGCACTATCCCACACACTAGCACTATCCCACACACTAGCACTATCCCACACACTAGCACTATCCCACACACTAGCACTATCCCACACACTAGCACTATCCCACACACTAGCACTATCCCACACACTAGCACTATCCCACACACTAGCACTATCCCACACACTAGCACTATCCCACACACTAGCACTATCCCACACACTAGCACTATCCCACACACTAGCACTATTCCACACACTAGGGATAATTTACTATTTTTACCAAAGCCAATTAACCTACAAACCTGTACGTCGTTGGAGTGTGGGAGGAAACCGGAGCACCCGGAGAAAACCCACACAGTCACAGGGAGAATGTAAAAACTATGTAAAAACAGCAGCCGTAGTCAGGATCAAACCAGGGTCTCTGCCGCTGTAAGACAGCAACTATGCTCTGATGTCTTATAGATGGCAGAAGTACAGAAGGATCTGTGTATCCTTGTGTGAAAATCACATGTGGGCAGTTGGCAGTTGCAATATACTTGTAATCATCAACTTACCTCTGGGTGGGCCACTCACTATATAGAAACATAGAAACTAGGTGCAGGAGTAGGCCATTCGGCCCTTCGAGCCTGCACCGCCATTCAATATGATCATGGCTGATCATCCAGCTCAGTAGCCTGTACCTGCCTTCTCTCCATACCCCTGATCCCTTTAGCAAAAAGGGCCACATCTAACTCCCTCTTAAATATAGCCAATAAACTGGCCTCAACTACCTTCTGTGGCAGAGAATTCCACAGACTCACCACTCTCTGTGTGAAGAAATGTTTTCTCATCTCGGTCCTAAAAGACTTCCCCCTTATCCTTAAGCTGTGACCCCTGGTTCTGGACTCCCCCAACATCGGGAACAATCTTCCCGCATCTAGCCTCTCCAACCCCTTAAGAATTTTATATGTTTCTATAAGATCCCCCCTCAGTCTTCTAAATTCCAGCGAGTACAAGCCCAGTCCATCCAGTCTTTCCTCATATGAAAGTCCCGCCATCCCAGGGATCAATCTGGTGAACCTTCTCTGTACTCCCTCTAAGGCAAGAACGTCTTTCCTCAGGTTAGGAGACCAAAACTGCACACAATACTCCAGGTGCGGTCTCACCAAGGCCCTGTACAACTGCAGCAGAACCTCCCTGCTCCTAAACTCAAATTCTCTTGCTATGAATGCCAACATACCATTCTCTTTCTTCACTGCCTGCTGCACCTGCATCCTTGCTTTCAATGACTGGTGCACCATGACACCCAGGTCACGTTGCATCTCCCCTTCTCCCAATCGTTCACCATTCAGATAATACTCTGCTTTCCTGTTTTTGCCGCCAAAGTGGATAACCTCACATTTATCCACATTATATTGCATCTGCCATGCATTTGCCCACTCGCCTAATCTATCCAAGTCACTCTGCAGCCTCCTAGCATCCTCCTCGCAGCTAACACTGCCACCCAGCTTCGTGTCATCCGCAAACTTAGAGATGTTGCATTCAATTCCCTCGTCCAAATCATTAATATACATTGTAAATAACTGGGGTCCCAGCACTGAGCCTTGCGGTACCCCACTAGTCACTGCCTGCCATTCCAAAAAGGACCCGTTTATTCCTACTCTTTGCTTCCTGTCCGCCAACCAATTTTCTATCCACCTCAACACTGAACCCTCAATACCGTGTGCTTTAAGTTTGTACACCAATCTCCTATGTGGGACCTTGTCGAAGGCCTTCTGAAAGTCCAGATATAACACATCGACTGGTTCTCCCTTATCCACTCTACTAGTTACATCCTCGAAAAATTCTATAAGATTCGTCAGACATGATTTGCCTTTTGTAAATCCATGCTGACTTTGTCCAATGATTTCACCACTTTCCAAATGTGATGCCATCACATCTTTAATAACTGACTAGCATTTTCCTCACTACCGATGTTAGGCTAACTGGTCTATAATTCCCCGTTTTCTCTCTCCCTCCCTTTTTAAAAAGTGGGGTTACATTAGCTACCCTCCAGTCCTCAGGAACTACTCCAGAATCTAAAGAGTTTTGAAAAATTATCACTAATGCATCCACTATTTCTGAGGCTACTTCCTTAAGCACTCTGGGATGCAGCCTATCTGGCCCTGGGGATTTATCTGCCTTTAATCCATTTAATTTACCTAACACCACTTCCCGACTAACCTGGATTTCCCTCAGTTCCTCCATCTCATTAGACCCCCGGTCCCCCGCTATTTTCAGCAGACGGTTTATGTCTTCCTTAGTGAAGACAGAACCAAAGTATTTGTTCAATTGGTCTGCCATCTCCTTGTTCCCTATGATCAATTCACCTGTTTCCGACTGCGACATTTGTCTTAACTAATGTTTTTCTCTTGACATATCTATAAAAGCTTTTGCAGTCTGTTTTTATGTTCCTTGCCAGTTTTCCCTCATAATCTATTTTTCCTTTCCTAATTAAGCCCTTTGTCCTCCTCTGCTGGACTCTGAATTTCTCCCAGTCCTCTGGTATGCTACTTTTTCTGGCTAATCTGTATGCTTCATCTTTTGTTTTAATACTATCCTTGATTTCCCTTGTTAGCCACGGATGCACTACCTTTCCTGGTTTGTTCTTTTGCCAAACTGGGATGAACACTTGTTGTAGTTCATCCATGCGACCTTTAAATGCCTTCCATTGCATGTCCACCGTCAACCCTTTCAGCATCAATCGCCAGTCTATCTTGGACAATTCACGCCTCATACCCTCAAAGTTACCTTTCTTTAAGTTCAGAACACTTGTTTCTGTATCGACTTTGTCACTCTCCATCCTAATGAAGAACTCTACCATATTATGATCACTCTTGCCCAAGGGGCCTCGCACAACAAGACTGCTAACTAACCCTTCCTCATTACTCAATAACTAACCCTTCCTCATTACTCAATATCAGGGATATTGGATCAGGGATCATGGATATTAGGGATTCATCCATGGTGCTTTGAGATTGACTGTTGTCCATACTGCTTTGACCTGAAGAAATGTTATCAGGCAACTGAATCATCCTACCACAACCAGAGAGCAGTACTGAATGACAACCCACCTCATTGGTGACACTCAGATTATCCTTGATTGGACTTTGCTGGCTTTACCTTGCACTACACGTTATTCCCTTACCATGTATGTATTTCTACACTGTAAATAGCTCGATTGTAATCATGCATTGACAGGTTAGCATGCAACAGAAGCTTTTCACTGTACCTCGGTACACATGTCAATAAACTAAACTGAAACTGAAGACGGGTCTCGATCCAAAACGTCACCTATTCCTTTTCTCCACAGATGCTGCCTGAGCTGCTGAGTTACTCCAGCACTTTGTGAAACGTCACCTATCCATGTTCTCCACAGATGCTGCCTGACCCGCTGAGTTACTCCAGCACTTTGTGAAACGTCACCTATCCATGTTCTCCACAGATGCTGCCTGACCCGCTGAGTTACTCCAGCACTCTGTGAAACGTCACCTATCCATGTTCTCCACAGATGCTGCCTGACCCGCTGAGTTACTCCAGCACTCTGTGTCTGTCTTCTGCTTTGTCCCCATTCCCCCCCTCCCCCGACTCAATCAGAAAAACAGCGACTTCCATCCATCCCACCCATGGGGACTGCAGCTTGAGAATGACATGCATCATGGATGTGAGCCTCTCTCTCTCTACCATTGTTCCCACTGCCCTGCTGTGAATCCTCTCACTGCAGTAAGTGATGGCCTGACCATGGGTACATGTTATTCACAGTATCCTTTTCCTCTCTGGGAACTGTACTTGACTGATATTTTAAGGCTTTTAATGAGTAGTAAAACCACAGCCATACTGGAAAAAGTGTTGAAATGTGGATGGGGGAAGGGTTTTAAGTGAGTATGGCATTTCTCCGGAGAAACAGTGTGCTGTTTCTTACCCTTGACTGAGCTTCGAATAACAATTCTCCATAACTGAGGTCTTTTTAGCTACATAGAAACACAATTAGATACATGTAGAAACAGACCATTTACCCCTCTGGTCTGGGCAAGTGTTTGCATTCAATACAAACGTCTTCCACCTTCTAGAACTAACCATAACGTTTAGTTTCGTTTATTTAGTTAAAGTCTTTGCTGTTTTCTCTCGTGTGCTACCAGTCTACTGTAGTTTTGTGGAGTTGTGGAGCTTATTAGTTTATGGGATTGTGCTCACTAGTGAGGCACGGATTCATTATTCCTTACTCATTCAAGGTATGTGGGTGGCAGAGTATGATGACCTTCTCCCTGCCCTCTGGTAGCACGCTGATATCATTGGCACGCGAGGGCAGCATAGAGGCCAGGTGCGGGTCAGGCATGGTGGTGTAGGGAGAGAGGTGTATAAAGGCCAGAATAGAACAGAACAATATGTCTGAAGAAGGGTCTCCACCTGAAACGTCACCCATTCCTTCTCTCCAGAGATGCTGTCTGACCTGCTGAGTTACTCCAGCATTTTGAGTCTACCTTAGAACAAGACAGTTTTGGTCTCCTAATCTGAGGAAAGACATTCTTGCCATAGAGGGAGTACAGAGAAGGTTCACCAGATTGATTCCTGGGATGGCAGGACTTTTATATGAAGAAAGACTGTATAGACTCGGCTTGTACTCGCTGGAATTTAGAAGATTGAGGGGGGATCTTATAGAAACTTACAAAATTCTTAAAGGGTTGGACAGGCTAGATGCAGGAAGATTGTTCCCGATGTTGGGGAAGTCCAGAACAAGGGGTCACAGTTTAAGGATAAGGGGGAAGTCTTTTAGGACCGAGATGAGAAAGTTTTTTTTCACACCGAGAGTGGTGAATCTGTGGAATTCTCTGCCACAGAAGGTAGTTGAGGCCAGTTCATTGGCTATATTTAAGAGGGAGTTAGATGTTGCCCTTGTGGCTAACGGGATCAGGGGGTATGGAGAGAAGGCAGGTACGGGATACTGAGTTGGATGATCAGCCATGATCATATTGAATGGCGGTGCAGGCTCGAAGGGCCGAATGGCCTACTCCTGCACCTATTTTCTATGTTTCTATGTCTTCTTCGTGAAGGATATGCTCATATAACTTGCAACGTGCAAAGTGTTCACTCAGGCTGAAGCGATTCCAACCCTCCTCTCTGCTCCAGAGGCATGGGCAGCAATCCTCACATCACTGGAGATGCACCATCATCACTGGAGATGCACCATCATCACTGAGGATGCACCATCATCACTGAGGATGCACCATCATCACTGGGGATGCACCATCATCACTGGGGATGCACCATCATCACTGCTGACTCTGCAACACCATCCACCTCAGCCCTGGTGAGAAGACATCCAAGATGAGGGGCATTTCCAAGCCCAACATCCCAGCTTTAAGGGTGTAATTACAACTGGAAGGCATGGATATGGGCAGGCCACATGGTCTGCACGTCCAATACCGGACACCCAAAGCAGGTACCCAACCCTGACCCTCACCACCCAAACGACGGAGAATATACTTCCAGGATGTTTAGTTTAGCTTGGCTTAGCTTAGATATACAGCGCAGAAACAGGCCCTTTAGCCCACTGAGTCCACACTGACCAGCGATCCCCGTTACACTAGCACACCTATGAGATAACCCACCCATCCATTAACCCACCCACCCATCCATGCACCCACCCACCCATCCATGAACCCACCCACGAACCCACCCATCTCCTACCTCAATCGGTCTGATGAAGGGCCCTGACCTGAAACATTGCCTGTGCATTCCCCCCACAGATGCTGCCTGACCCGCGAAGATGCCTCTGACTCACAGTTGAACAACAGTCCACTCAGCAACACATCCGTTGAATATTTATTGAGATAAATAATAGTGTTCGATTGTTTTTGCCAAGTAAAATAAGGTCAAATGATTGGGCATTGGACAGACATATGGACAGGTACGTGGATAGGGAAGGTTTGGAGGATATGGACCATATGTGGCGAATGGGACTAGTGTAGATGGGCATCTTGGTCTGCATGAATGAGTGGGGCTGAAGATCTGTGTGATTCTATAACTTTTGATCAGAATGATGCCTGGATTAGGGGCTATTAGCCACAGGGAGGGGTTGACAGGCTTGGATTGTTTTGTCTGGAGCGCTGGAGTTGTGGGGCATCTGAGGGAAGTTTATAAAATGATGAGAGGCGTAAAGAGGATAGGCAGTCAGAACCTTTTCGCCAGAATGGGAAAATCAAATACTGGAGGGCACAGCTTCAAGATAAGAGGGGTAAAGTTTAAAAGAGATGTGCATAGCAACCTTTACACAGAGGTTGGTGGGGGGCTGGGACACACTAGAGGGGCTGGTGGTGGAGGCAGATACGATAGTGGCATTTACGAGACTTTTGGAAAGGCAAATGGGCTTGCAGGGAATGGCGAGATATGGATTATGTGCGGGCAGATAACAGTCGGTCTTGGTATCAAGTTCAGCACAGACATTGTGGTCCAAAGGGCCTGTTCCTAAGTTGTACAGTTGTATCTTCTATGACCAGATATATTTCCAATCACCGTTGTAAACTTTCTGATTGGGATAATGCCCCAATCCTGGATAAAATATTCTGCTCAATGAACAAGGACTAGATTAAGACGAACGAAACAATAAAGATAAGACACATGTGGTTGATGGTCAGTATGAAGGAGGCCGACCACAACAGACAAAAACGTATTAATAAACGTACAATGAATTGCAGGAGATAAATGCCTCAGCCTTTGATTGCTTTTTGGCAAGAAAAATAAAGAAGGAAAATACGAGTCCAATGAAGATAAATGGAAAAAAAAGTTTCATGCTCTACATATACAAGTCTTTAAGAGAAGTTACACAGGTTAACAAGACCGTAGAAAATATTAACAAGGAATTATTATGGAGGGATAGAAATTAATTTGAAAACAAACTATAATAAACTTGGTTTGAATCTTGGGTAGACACAAAATGCTGGAGTAACTCATCGGGTCAGGCAGCATCTCTGGAGAACATGGATAGGCGATGTTTCAGGTGGAGACCCTTGGTTCTCGACCCAAAACGTCACCCATTCCTTCTCTCCAGAAATGCTGCCTGACCCGATGAGTTACTCCAGCATTTTGTGTCTACCTTCAATTTAAACCAGCATCTGCAATTTTTTTTCCTACACTTGTTTTGAATCTTGTTTCGACTATGTTTGACGTACATTGAACGGCTCTCGATTACTGAACAGATACAGAGCCTGAGGTTGGATTTCAATGGGAATGAATGAAGAAATGTGTGGTTATGACTATCAGGAAAAGATTCACAAACTGGGCCATTATTCTGGCAAAAAGGAAAAGCTGAGAGATGACCCTAGTAAAAGGTCCTTTAAATTCTGAAAGGTTTTGATGATGAGAAAATTAGCAGGAATGTGGAAAATCAAAAATCAAAGGGCACCAGCACATGATAACCAGCGAGAAACCAAAGAAGGAATTTGGAAGAAACTCGAAGTGTGATGAAAGAGTGGAATTTGTCAGGGTAAGGAGTAGGTGAAGCCTAGCGGTACAGTTAATGTGCAGACAAAAGGCCATGTGGGAGGGGAGAGCAGTTAGCTTTGTTGGTGAATGGTGGGTGAGAGATTTTTAGTTTAGTTTAGTGTTACAGCAGGGAAACAGGCCCTTCGGCCCACTGAGTCCACACCGACCAGTGATCCTCGCACATTAACACTGTCCGACACACACACACGAGTGGCAATTTACATTTATACCAAGCCAAATAATCTACAAACCTGAATGTCTCTGGAGTGTGGGAGGATGGGCGGCACGGTAGCGCAGCGGTAGAGTTGCTGCTTTACAGCGAATGCAGCGCCGGAGACTCAGGTTCGATCCTGACTACGGGTGCTGCACTGTAAGGAGTTTGTACGTTCTCCCCGTGACCTGCGTGGGTTTTCTCCGAGATCTTCGGTTTCCTCCCACACTCCAAAGACGTACAGGTATGTAGGTTAATTGGCTGGGTAAATGTGAAAATTGTCCCTAGTGGGTGTAGGATAGTGTTAATGTGCGGGGTTTACTGGGCGGCACGGACTTGGAGGGCCGAAAAGGCCTGTTTCCGGCTGTATATATATGAAACCGAAGATCTCAGAGAAAACCCATGCGGTCACGAGGAGATCATAGAAAATAGGCGCAGGAGTAGGCCATTCGGCCCTTCGAGCCAGCACCGCCATTCAATATGATCATAGCTGGTTTAAACCAGCATCTGCAGTTCCTTTCTACACATGACACACGACTAATGTACATAACTGTTGGTTATTAGCCCAGTCACCTCTGCAGAACAGAATGGAAAGAAATATTCTGGATCTCCTCCAACAAGCCAATTCCTCTCCTAGTCCTGTTACACTGCTCCAGGTCTTCATTTATGGTGCAGACTTTCCTTCTCTCCAGTGAAGTGACAAGTGTGAACCTAATTGCCTCTGAAACACGCTCCCTGACAGGAGAAAAGCAACACACACTCAGAAATCAAGGAGGGACATTTCTGGGAAAAGAGTTGCAAGGTTTGCATTATTGATTACATTTCACGGAGATGAAACATTAGAGGATGTTTTGATGGAGATGAAATTGTTTTCCTTGTTAATTTGGATTATTTAATTTAGTTTAGTTTGGAGATACACGGTGGAAACAAGCCCATTGGCCCACCGAGTCTGTGCCGACCTCTAACCACCCAAACACTTACACTATCCTAGACACTAGCACAATTGACAGACGCCAATTAACCTACAAATCTGCACATCTTTGGAATGTGAGAGGAAACCGGAGCACCCGGAGAAAACCCACGCAGTCACAGGGAGAACGTGCAAACTCCGTAAAGACAGCACCCATAGTCAGGTTCCAACCCAGGTCTCTGGCGCTGTGAGGCAGTGCCACCCACCTTTCTAATATATGACCCTCCAGTGCAACAACGCTGATCAAATTAGAATTTAAATGAAAGAACCCTTAAAGCTCTCAGACTATTGCAATATTTTAAATAAGAGTTTGTGAGTTATCGCAGGTATCATGAAAACACTTGTCAAAATTGTGAAAACCATTGCAGGTTTGCAGAGTTTCATCATTTTACAGGCTGGGTGCATTTTTCCAGGTGCTCCAGTTTCCCTCCCACATCCCCAAGGTGTGCCGTCGCTCGCTGCAGGTAAGTGGCAAGAGAGAGTCAGAGGGGGTTTGATGCAGAATGTGTTGCAGGTCCAAGAAGGATTGGGATGCATGGAATAGCCCTTCTGGACCTGGCATGGATCTGATGGGCCAAATGGCCTCTAACTGTATAATAGCAAGTAAGTAAGATCAAGCATTGATTTTATAAGTTTAGTTTAGTTTAGAGACACTGCGTGGAAACAGGCCCTTCAGCCCACCGAGTCCATGCTGACAAATGATTCCCGTACACTTGCACTATCCTACACACTAGGGGCAGCTTACATTTCTTACGGAAGCCAAATAACCTACAAACCTGCACGTCTTTGGAGTGTGTGAGGCAACCGGAGATCCCGGAGAAATCCCGGAGAACGTACAAACTCCGTACAGACAGCACCCGTAGTCAGGATGGAACCCGGGTCTCTGGCGCTGTGAGGCTGTGCCATCGTGCTGCCCCTTGATTTTCTTATGTAGCAGAGCAGCCTTCAGGGGTGAGTGGTCTACTCCTGTGCTAAGAATCTGACCGAACACCAGCACATGCATCCTGCACGATCACAATTGCCCCCACTGGCCAATTCTATATAATTAAATAAAGTTTAAACATCGCCTTGGAACAAGAACTGACAGCAATGATTAGGGCGGGCTCCTTTACACTAATATACTGCTGCAAGATGTGGCACTTCATAAATGAATGAACATGTTTATTACTCATAAACATTAAAACCAGTCTTCCAATAAATAGCGACTAACAGCTGCTTAGGAAGGAGTTGTAAGACCAGAACTCAGCAAATGAATTCAAATGACAAAATAAAAAATGTATGAGCTAAACCTTAGCCCCCTGCAGCACTGGGACATTCCTGTGGCTGGGAACTCCTTCATTAGTATCTTCATTTTTGGGACCTTCCTATGTGAGCGCCTGATGGTGTCATTAGCTTGAGTATTCACTGTTGGCACAGAGGGGCTGTTTAATCAAGAGATAACAAGTATACAGTCCTCATATTTGAACCAGTCAGACGCAGGTCAAAGCAGGACATGCCCTTGTGGCTGCCTGTGATCACATGTCAGTGGGAGCTGTGCCTCTCTACCACCACCCCTTCTCAGTCACTGGGACCTGTGGCCTCTCTCTACCACAGCCCCTTCTCAGTCACTGGGACCTGTGGCCTCTCTCTACCACAGCCCCTTCTCAGTCAGTGGGACCTGTGGCCTCTCTCTACCACAGCCCCTTCTCAGTCACTGGGACCTGTGGCCTCTCTACCACAGCCCCTTCTCAGTCAGTGGGACCTGTGGCCTCTCTCTACCACCGCCCCTTCTCAGTCAGTGGGACCTGTGGCCTCTCTCTACCACAGCCCCTTCTCAGTCACTGGGACCTGTGGCCTCTCTACCACAGCCCCTTCTCAGTCAGTGGGACCTGTGGCCTCTCTACCACAGCCCCATCTCAGTCAGCAGTAGCCGTGCCTCTCTACCACAGCCCCTTCTCAGTCAGTGGGACCTGTGGCCTCTCTACCACAGCCCCTTCTCAGTCAGTGGGACCTGTGGCCTCTCTCTACCACAGCCCCTTCTCAGTCACTGGGTCCTGTGGCCTCTCTACCACAGCCCCTTCTCAGTCAGTGGGACCTGTGGCCTCTCTACCACAGCCCCTTCTCAGTCAGCAGTAGCCGTGCCTCTCTACCACAGCCCCTTCTCAGTCAGTGGGACCTGTGGCCTCTCTACCACAGCCCCTTCTCAGTCAGCAGTAGCTGTGGCCTCTCTACCACCGTCCCTTCTCAGTCAGTGGGAGCTGTGCCTCTCTACCACAGCCCCTTCTCAGTCACTGGGACCTGTGGCCTCTCTACCACCGCCCCTTCTCAGTCACTGGGACCTGTGGCCTCTCTACCACAGCCCCTTCTCAGTCACTGGGACCTGTGGCCTCTCTCTACCACAGCCCCTTCTCAGTCACTGGGACCTGTGGCCTCTCTACCACAGCCCCTTCTCAGTCACTGGGACCTGTGGCCTCTCTACCACAGCCCCTTCTCAGTCACTGGGACCTGTGGCCTCTCTCTACCACAGCCCCTTCTCAGTCACTGGGACCTGTGGCCTCTCTACCACAGCCCCTTCTCAGTCACTGGGACCTGTGGCCTCTCTCTACCACAGCCCTTCTCAGTCACTGGGACCTGTGGCCTCTCTACCACAGCCCCTTCTCAGTCAGCAGTAGCCGAGGCCTCTCTCTACCACAGCCCCTTCTCAGTCGGTGGATATATTTAAGGCAGAGAAAGATAGATTCCTGATTAGTACGGGTGTCAGGGGTTATGGGGAGAAGGCAGGAGAATGGTGTTGAGAGGGAGGGCTAGATCAGCCATGATTGAATGGCAGAGTAGACTTGATGGGCTGAATGGCCTAATTCTGCTCCTATCACTTATGAACTTATGAGTCAAAGTGTTGCAGGTTCAAGTCTCCCACCCGATGATTAAACGTTCCACTGCAGCACGGTGGAGCAGCGGTAGAGTTGCTGCCTCACAGCGCCGGGTTCCATCCTGACCATGGGAGCTTTTCTTTAAGTGGGAATGGGGTATTTTCATGTACCTTCTCTCTCCACCTCCCCCCCTCCCCTCCCCTCCCCCCTCCCCCCTCCCCTCCCCCCTCCCCTCCCCTCCACCCCCACCTGTAAATGTGGGTGAGGTAGAGTCGAGCAGAACTGGGTGCACTGAGCAGACTGGCTCTCTCTAATGGACAGAGTGCTGGAGTAACTCAGCGGGTCAGGCAGCATCTGTGGAGAACATGGATAGGTGACGTTTCACAGAGTGCTGGAGTAACTCAGCGGGTCAGGCAGCATCTGTGGAGAACATGGATCGGTGACGTTTCAGGTCGGCACTAACTATCGTATCCTTTATCCTGTATCTGTTCACAGTGGACGTCTCGATTGTAATCATGTATTGTCTTTCCGCTGACTGGTTAGCACGCAAACAAAAGCTATTCACTCTACCTCAGTACACGTGACGATAACCTAAACTAAATAAACTTGAGCTGGAACTCTTCCTTGATTTTCTAAGCTTTAGTATATTTAGAGACACAGCGTGGAAACAGGTTAATAGCTGAATGACTCTTGCACCATCACCCCATTGAGAACCTGGACCAAAATCAATAGGATTACTGACGTTCAAATAGAAATGCAACCCAGTATTAAAGATAGACCCGCATTACATGAGAACATCCCAGTCGAGGAGCGGCACGGTGGCGCAGCGGTAGAGTTGCTGCCTCACAGCGCCAGAGACCCGGGTTCCATCCCGACTACAGGTGCTGTCTGTACAGAGTTTGTACATTCTCCCTGTGGGGTTTCCCCGAAATCTTCGGTTTCCTCCCACACTCCAAAGACGTACAGGTTTGCAGGTTAATTGGCTTGGTAGAAATGTAAATTGTCCCTAGTGCGTGAAGGATAGTGTTAGTGTGCGGGATTCGCTGGTCGGCACGGACTTGGTGGGCCGAAGGGCCTGTTTCCGCGCTGTATCTCTGAAACTAAACTAAAGATGGGATAATCATTGATGGTCTTTTGGAGATGTGGTCACTGTTGCAAACTCAATGTGCAGCAGCCAATTTCTACATAGCAACTCCTTAACAACAGTGTGACATTTACCAGAGAATCTGCTTCGCGTGTTGGTCAGGACATTGTGTACAAATCCCCTGCTTATTGTTGAAGATTGCTGAGATGGCTCGTATGTTCACTCAGAAGAGCCTTCCAGCTCATCTTAGGAGAGAAAGCTTCTTGATCAGCAAGAAAGATTTCAAATGTATACAGGCCTTTTCCAATTCCTCAGCATCTCCAGCCTTTTTTCTGCAGTTCATTCATTACTTCAGCAATGAGCCTGACTGGAGGAAACTCTGCAGCAAAACCGTGCCAAAATTCACAGCACCACCCGGGTATGTGCCCTGGATATGTTGGCATTGGTCAGAACTCCTTATTCTCTTAATACTAAGAAAGGAGAGAGAGAGAGAGAGAGAGAGTGGGTGAGAAAGAGAGAGAGAGATATATACTTCAACCCAATCAGAAAGTTTACAACTGTGATTGAAAATATAGGGAGAGGGAGGGAGAAGGGAGCTAGAGAACCTGCCCGCACCGACCAACATGCCCCATCTACACTAGTCCCACCTGCCCACACCGACCAACATGCCCCATCTACACTAGTCCCACACCGACCAACATGCCCCATCTACACTAGTCCCACCTGCCCACACCGACCAACATGCCCCATCTACACTAGTCCCACCTGCCCAATCTACACTAGTCCCACCTGCCCACACCGACCAACATGCCCCATCTACACTAGTCCCACACCGACCAACATGCCCCATCTACACTAGTCCCACACTGACCAACATGCCCCATCTACACTAGTCCCACACCGACCAACATGCCCCATCTACACTAGTCCCACACTGCCCAACATGCCCCATCTACACTAGTCCCACCTGCCCACACCGACTAACATGCCCCATCTACACTAGTCCCACCTGCCCACACCGACCAACATGCCCCATCTACACTAGTCCCACACTGCCCAACATGCCCCATCTACACTAGTCCCACCTGCCCACACCGACCAACATGCCCCATCTACACTAGTCCCACCTGCCCACATGCCCCATCTACACTAGTCCCACACTGCCCAACATGCCCCATCTACACTAGTCCCACCTGCCCACATGCCCCATCTACACTAGTCCCACCTGCCCACACCGCCCAACATGCCCCATCTACACTAGTCCCACCTGCCCCATCTACACTAGTCCCACCTGCCCACATGCCCCATCTACACTAGTCCCACCTGCCCACACCGCCCAACATGCCCCATCTACACTAGTCCCACCTGCCCACACCGACCAACATGCCCCATCTACACTAGTCCCACCTGCCCACATGCCCCATCTACACTAGTCCCACCTGCCCACATGCCCCATCTACACTAGTCCCACCTGCCCACACCGCCCAACATGCCCCATCTACACTAGTCCCACACCGACCAACATGCCCCATCTACACTAGTCCCACCTGCCCACACCGGCCAACATGCCCCATCTACACTAGTCCCACCTGCCCACACCGACCAACATGCCCCATCTACACTAGTCCCACACCGACCAACATGCCCCATCTACACTAGTCCCACACCGACCAACATGCCCCATCTACACTAGTCCCACACCGACCAACATGCCCCATCTACACTAGTCCCACCTGCCCACACCGACCAACATGCCCCATCTTCACTAGTCCCACGCCGACCAACATGCCCCATCTACACTAGTCTCACCTGCCCACACTGCCCAACATGCCCCATCTACACTAGTCCCACCTGCCCAACATGCCCCATCTACACTAGTCCCACCTGCCCACACCGACCAACATGCCCCATCTATACTAGTCCCACACTGCCCAACATGCCCCATCTACACTAGTCCCACCTGCCCACACTGCCCAACATGCCCCATCTACACTAGTCCCACCTGCCCACACCGGCCAACATGCCCCATCTACACTAGTCCCACCTGCCCAACATGCCCCATCTACACTAGTCCCACCTGTCCACATTGCCCAACATGCCCCATCTACACTGGTCCCACCTGCTTGCATTTAGCCCATATCCCTATAAACCATTCCTATCCATATACCTGTCTAAATGTTTCTTAAATGTTGTGATACTACCCACCTCAACTATCTCCTCTGGCAGCTTGTTCCGTGCACCCACCACCCTTTGTGTAAAGATGTTGCCTCTTAGGTTTCTATTACATCTGTCCCCCCTCACCGTAACCCTATGTCCTCCGGTTCTTGATTCCTCGACTCTGAGTAAAAGACTTTGTGCATTTAATCAATCTATTCCTCTCATGATCTTGCAAGATCACCCCTACGCTCCATGGAATAGAGTCCTAGCCTACTCAACTTCTCCCTGTAGCTCAGATCCTTGAGTCCTGGCATCATCATTATAAATCTTTTCTGCACCCTTTTCAGCTTAAAAATAAGAATTAGAAACATTAGTCTCAATTAACATGAAACCCGACTGTGTTCACTAGAGGGTCTGAGCTATAGGGAGAGGTTGAGCAGGCTGGGTCTCTATTCCATGGAGCGCAGGAGGATGAGGAGAGATCTTATAGAGGTGTACAAAATCATGAGAGGAATAGATCGGGTAGATGCACAGTCTTTTGCCCAGAGTTGGGGAATTGAGGACCAGAGGACATAGGTTCAAGGTGAAGGGGAAATATTTAATAGGATTCCGAGGGGTAACTTTTTCACACAGAAGATGGTGGGTGGATGGAATAAGCTGCCAGAGGAGGTAGTTGAGGCTGGGACTATACCATCGTTTAAGAAACAGTTAGACAGTTTGGAGGGTTATGGACCAAGCGCAGACAAGTGGGACTAGTGTAGCTGGGACATTGTTGGCCGGTATGGGTGAGTTGGGCCGAAGGGCCTGTTTCCATACTGTATCTGTGACAGTGTGGTGGCCTCCTAACAAATCCATCCAGAGAGGCGTGGAGATGGACAATACGTGACATATGGCCACATCAGTGAATGTACAAGCGTGAACTAAATCAGCTCGCAACTACACACTACAATTAGATGTAGCTCTAAATATTTCATGCTCCACATAGCCTGGGACTGGTCTCCCTGACACTACACACTCATCAATTGCATCTCAACATTTTTGTTAAGATTACATGACAAAGTACAGAAAATGCAGACAAAATCTGTCAAAAATCAAATATATTTTGCCATGTGTTTTTGTTCCAGTTGAATTATTTTCTTTGAATAGTATAAATTCCTTTATAAAATGCAATTATTTCATTATCCATATTCTTGGCCCAACACGATGGATATGAACAGATCCAAACAATCAGTGGCCTCTCCACCTTGTGTTCATGGATGGTAATTTCTTTGGTAGACACAGAGTGCTGGAGTAACTCAGTGGGTCAGGCAGCATCTGTGGAGAATATGGATAGGTGACGTTTCACGGAGTGCTGGAGTAACTCAGTGGGTCAGGCAGCATCTGTGGAGAACATGGATAGGTGACGTTTCACAGAGTGCCGGAGTAACTCAGTGGGTCAGGCAGCATCTCTGGAGAGAAGGAATGGGTGATGTTTCGGGTCAAGATCCTTCTTCAGAGATGCTGCCTGACCCGCTGAATTATCACCTTGCCCACAGCTTACAAAATGGCCTGTTTGCTTTATCATTGTAACTTTTTTGTTTGCGTATCTTTCATTCATTTGTTTCGATATCTCTCCACATCATTGCCCATATCTCTCGTTTCCCTTTCCCTTGACTCTCAGTCTGAAGAAGGGTATCGACCCAAAACGTCACCCATCCCTTCTCTCCAGAGATGCTGCCTGACCCGCTGAATTCTCCGGGGTTTTGTGTCTGTCTTCGGGTTAAACTAGCATCTGCAGTTCCTTTCCTTTACACCATTTCGCGTTGACTTGAGAACGCATCCCACATTAACCACCTTGCAAAGAACATTCTGGGCTCGGCAGCTGAGTAGGACAAGGCAGTGCCTTTATTTTGTCTTCCTGCATATTAAAACACAAAATTTCATTCAGCATCAATCAATTTTACAAGGCCTTTCCAAGATCTCTGGCAGACAGCTAACAGGGCCAGGAGAGAGCAGAGGACTTCATTATCACCACCACTGGTGTATTTCCAACAGGGATTAGTGAAGTGTGGCCGTGTGATGAGCGCAGCAACTCCTGCCAATGTCCTCCTGTTCCTCCCGCTCAAGGCCTGGCCTCTCTCTCTGGGTCTCAAGGCAAGGGAACTGTCTTGTCTGGACCCCTGCCCGGCCTCACGTCTCTTTCACACAGGGGCTTTCCCCTGACATATCAGGAGCACGTTGTGGATGTAAACACCCAGCAGATTCAGCATTGGCGTTTAGCTGCGAGACGCTCAATGCCACAAATCATTTCTCGGCACTATAATGATCACGTGTTGTTATTGTTGACACAAGACGGACACCCCCCCCTGGAGCTGGTCCACACTCCACATGTTCACACGCTGGCCTCTCTACCCCAGCCAGCAGCAGCAGGGTTAATCTCATCTGGGCATGGATGGCAAATGCAGAGCCACTATGTTGATGCATGACCAAGGCACGCTGCCTTTCATCTGCCACACGAGCAGGGGACCGGTGCAAATCAACGGAGGCGACCGATTAATGAGGGACGGATGGAGAACCAACCCCTCCACACATTCACAGCCTCGACCCAGCAACAACGTTATCAACGGCTGCCCCATCACACCCCCGCTCCCGCTTTGTCCGCGACCCAGCAGACACTGCTTTACACCCACGATACACACAACATGCTGGAGTAACTCAGCGGGACAGGCAGCATCTCAGGAGAGAAGGAATGTGTCGGGTCGAGACGCTTCTCCAGACTGAGACATGACCCATTCCCACTTGTCATGGTGCGGTGCTTCCCCCAACACTGACACCAGCTCGCCCAGGCACCCCTGTGCCAGAAGCACAAGGGGCAATGAATGAATGGCCTGGCCCCACACATGCCAGAAAACAGCCCGTGAATGTGAACATGTTTATCATGGACTATGCAAGAGCTTCCTGTAGCACTGGCGATAACTGCCACCTGGCACACTTGGCCGACTGGTTGATGCTCATTCTAAAGGTTATTCCTCATGGTTACATTGGGCATCAGGAGCTGGGTCGAGGGAGATGCCCCCCTTAATGGCAGAGTTACAGTCGGAGACATGTACAGCATGAAAACAGATCATTCGGCCCACCACATCCACACTGACCAATGGCCACCCATCCAGCAGCACAGCACATCCTAAATCCATGCACTCCACTCACAAGGACAATGTCATGTTCATGTCATTAGATCAGAATGAGGCTATTCAGCCCATCCAGTCTATTCCACCATTCAATCATGGCTGATCTATCTCTCCCCCTCAACCCCATTCTCCTGCCTTCTCCCCATAACCCCTGACACCCGTACTAATCAAGAACCTGTCCATCTCTGCTTTAAAACCAACCAATGACTTGGCCTCCAGTCATCTTGTGGCAGTGAATTCCACAATTTACCACACCCCTAACTAAAGGAACGCCCCTTCATTCTGAGGCTGTGCCCTCTGGTCCTATACTCTCCCACTGGTGGGAACATCCTCTCCACATCCACTCCACCCAGGCCTTTCACCAATAAAATTGAAGTTCTCCCAGCCCATTAGATCCTTACCTCAAGATGCCCATGGAGTTCTCTTCCTCAACTCCCTTCCATCACTGGAGACCCAAGAAACTGCTGACGATGGAATCTCAGGAGAAAAACAAAGTTGTGGAGGAACTCAGTGGGTCAGGCAGCATCTGTGATCGGTTCCTTCTTTGAGACTGACGTAGTAGGTGGGAGAAAACTGGAAAGGGGAGGTGTGGGTGGGTCAAGGCCTGACAAGTGATAGGTGGATACAGGTGAAGGGGGGTGGGCAGATGGGTGCAGTAAGTGACAACGGCTAGAAGTGAAAAAGTGACAAGAGTGTTCGATAAGGAGAGAAGAGTGGAATATAAGGCTGGGGAGGGGTGGAGAATATGGGTGGTTGGGGCAAGGAAAGAGGGGGGATAAAAGAGACATGGGAGTTGGGAATGGGAGATGAGAATACAGAAGTGGGGAAAGGAGCAGGGAGACGAGTGTGGTGGGAGATATGTGTCCACACTGGGAGAAACTGGGGCAAGAGAGGGGGTGGTTAGGGGAGCATTACTAGTGATAGCAAAATGCAATGTTCATACTGCTGGGTTGTGGGCTGCCCAAGTGGAATATGAGGTGCTGGTCCTCCAGTATGTGTGTGGCCTCACCCTGGCAATGGAGGAAGCCCAGGACAGAAAGGTCAGTGTGGGAATGGGAATGAAAACGGTTAGTGACTGGGAGATCACATTGGCCTTGGCAGACCGAGCACAAGTATTCGTCTTGTCCAAGCTCAGCCTGGCCGATGTAAATGAAGCCACATCAGGATCACCAACTGCAATGGACAAGGTTGGAGGAGGTGAGACCTCTGTTTTACCTGCAAGGGCTGGAGGGGACCCTGGATGGAAGTGGGAGATGTAAATATCTCTCACACGCACACACGTGCTACCATACACACATAAGCTACCATACACGCACACTTTACACACACGCACCATACACACACACACCATACACAAGCTACAATACACACACTCACATTACCATACATACACACACACACCATACACACACTTTATACATGCACACATGCATACATACACCATACACACGCATTACCATACATACACACACCACCACCACACACTATACACATGCACACACACACATGCAACAACATACACACAAGCACACATGCACGCCACACACCCATACACACAAGCAACATCACACACGCATGCACACACAAGCGCAAACTGACATACACTCGCACTGACAAGGAAGCACATACACAGCACACGCACACACGCACACACATGGCGGTCCTGGCTCACTTGATGTCCGGGTGAGGGGAGGGGTGGTACCTGGATAGTGGTTGGTGTTGCTGTGTTCAGGGCGGTGATTGAATGCAGGCTGCTGTGGGAAGGTGCCAGGTTGTACTCACACTGTCATTGCCTCAGCATTCAGTCACTGACAATGAACAGGTACGTAACCCACTCAATGATGACCCACGGGGCCAGAGAGATACAACTTGGGAATGGCCCTTTTTATCTGTGTCCACACTGACCGTCATCCACCCATTTGCACTAATTCTCCATCAATCCCATTTCCATTCTCCCCACAATATCATCACCTCCCCCTCCCCTCAGATCCCACAACTAACCCACTCAGTGGTAGAGGCTGAAAGTGAACAATTCATCTGCCACCTCGTGTAACTCTGGGTGGGGTGGGAAACAGAAGCACCCGGAGGTGCTGTCTGTGGGGGAGAGTTCATGGGCGGAAGGGTGGTGCAGCAGGTAGAGCTGCTGCCTCAACATGCCAGAGACCCCGGTCTGATCCTGACCTCGGGTGCTGCCTGTGTGGAGTTTGTATGTCCTCCCCGTGACCGCGTAGGTTTTCTCCGGGCGCTCCGGTTTCCTCCCACATTCCCACAGATTAATCAGGCCTCTGTAAATTGCCCCCGAGTGTGGAGAGTGGAATAACATAGAACTAGTGTGACATCGTGATGGATGGCCAGTATGGACTTGTCGGGCTGAAGGGCCTGTTTCCCTGCTGCCTCCCTAAGCTCCCTTTTCATGTATCTATAGACTGCAAAAGGCTCAATTGCAATGTATGGCCTTTCTGCTGACTGGGTAGAATGCAACAAAAGCTTTTCACTGCACGTCGGTCAGTACAGGTGACAATAAACTCAACTGAAACCAAGATAAACTACACTGAGGGGAAACAGGCACCTGATGTGAGGATTGAATTGTGAGGCTGCACCACTGCGCTGTCAAATCAAACATAAAGCTCAGGTCAATGAGGAAAGAAGAAAATAAAAGTTGTTACACAGGAGTCTGGAGGTACTGGAATCGCGAGTTAAAAAACCAGAGCTAGAGGAGCTCAGTGGGCCAGGCAGCAACTGTGGAGGCAAATGGACGCGGTTCTTTTGGGTGGGCGGTTGGAGCGGTTCTTTTGGGTGGGCGGTTGGAGCGGTTGGAGCAGCGGCCGGGCGGTAGGTTTAGTAACCGAGCACGGGGCTTTGTTTGGAGAGTATGACTGCCAGGGCAGTTTTTTGTTCTGGGTGTCAGATGTGGGGAATCTGGGAGTCTGATAGTCTTCCAGACATCCACATCTGCGCCAGGTGTGACGAGATGGGGCTCCTAAGGGACCGTATTAGGAACCTGGAGCGGCAGATTGATGACCTCCGTCTGATCAGGGAGAGTGAGGAGGTTATAGATAGGAGTTACAGGGAGGTGGTCACTCCTAGACCACGGGAGGTAGACAAGTGGGTCACTGTTAGGGGGGGCAAGGAACAGAGGCAGGGACTAGGGAGTACCCCGGTGGCTGTACCCCTTGGAAATAAGTACTCCTGTTTAAGTACTGTTGGGGGGGACAGCCTACCTGGGGGCAACGACGGTGCCCGGGCCTCTGGCAAGGAGTCCGGCCCTGTTGCTCAGAAGGGTAGGGAAAGGAAGAGGAGAGCAGTAGTAATAGGGGACTCTATAGTGAGGTGGTCAGATAGGCGTTTCTGTGGACGCAGTCGGGAGACCCGGATGGTGGTTTGCCTCCCTGGTGCCGGTGTCCGGGATGTGTCTGAGCGTGTCCAGGATATCCTGAAAGGGGAGGGAGAGGAGCCAGAGGTCGTGGTACATATAGGTACCAACAATATAGGTAGGATAAGGGAAGAGGTCCTGAAAAGAGAATTCAGGGGGCTAGGAAGAGAGTTAAAAAAAAGGACTTCCAAAGTAATAATCTCAGGCTTACTGCCTGTGCCACGCGATAGTGAGAATAGGAATGGAGTGAGGTGGAGGATAAATACGTGGCTGAGGAACTGGTGCAGGGAGCAGGGTTTCAAGTTTCTGGATCATTGGGACCTCTTCTGGGGGAAGTATGACCTGTACAAAAAGGACGGGTTGCATCTGAACCCGAGGGGAACCAATATCCTGGCGGGGAGATTTGCTAAAATAACTGCGGAGACTTTAAACTAGTACGGTTGGGGGGAGGGACTCAAACACAGATAGCTAATAGGCAGTGTGTGAGGCAGGAGGCAGAAAAGGGAAACACTCAGACCCAATATGTAGGAGAGAAAGAAGGGAAAAGAAATAAACTGAGAATAAGAAATGATGGGTCCCTTAAATGTGTATATTTTAATGCTAGGAGCATTGTAAGAAAGGTGGATGAGCTTAGAGCCTGGATTGACATCTGGAAGTATGATGTTGTGGCGATCAGTGAAACATGGTTGCAGGAGGGTTGCGATTGGCAATTAAATATTCCAGGATTTCATTGTTTCAGATGTGATAGAATCGGAGGGGCAAGAGGTGGGGGTGTTGCATTGCTTGTCAGGGAGGATATCACAGCAGTGCTTTGGCAGGACAGACTAGAAGGCTCGATTAAGGAGGCTGTTTGGGTGGAACTCAGAAATGAGAAAGGTTTAGCAACACTTATAGGGGTGTATTATAGACCGCCAAATAGGGAACGAGAATTGGAAGAGCAAATATGTAAGGAGATAGCAGATATTAGTAGTAAGCACAGAGTGGTGATTGTGGGTGATTTCAATTTTCCGTATATAGACTGGGAATCACATTCTGTTAAAGGGCTGGATGGTTTGGAGTTTGTAAAATGTGTGCAGGATAGTTTTTTGCAGCAATACGTAGAGGTGCCTACCAGAGAAGGGGCAGTGTTGGACCTCCTGTTAGGAAATGAGATGGGTCAGGTGACGGAGGTATGTGTTGAGGAGCACTTTGGGTCTAGTGATCATAATGCCATTAGTTTCAATATCATTATGGAGAAGGTCAAATCTGGACCAAGGGTTGAGATTTTGGATTGGAGAAAGGCTAATTTTGAGGAGATGAGAAAGGATTTAAAAGGAGTGAAATGGAAATTGTTGTTTTATGAAAAGGATATAATAGAGAAATGGAGGATATTTAAAGGTGAAATTTTGAGAGTACAGAGTCTTTATGTCCCTGTTCGGTGGAAAGGAAAGAATAATAATTTGAAAGAGCCGTGGTTTTCCAGGGAAATTGGACACTTGGTTCGGAAAAAGAGGGAGATATACAATAAATATAAGCGGCAGGGAGTAAATGAGGTTCTTGAGGAATATAAAGAATGTAAAAGGAATCTTAAAAAGGAAATTAGAAAAGCGAAAAAAAGATATGAGGCTGCTTTGGCAAGTAATGTAAAAGTAAACCCCAAGGGGTTCTACAGATATGTCAATAGCAAAAGGATAGTGAGGGATAAAATTGGTCCATTAGAGTGTCAGAGTGGACAGCTATGTGCTGAGCCGGAAGAAATGGGGGAGATATTAAACAATTTCTTTTCTTCGGTATTTACCGAGGAGAAGGATATTGAATTATGTGAGGTAAGCGAAACAAGTAGAGTAGTGATGGAAATTAGGAGGATTAAAGAAGAGGAGGTACGGACACTTTTGAAGAATATAAAAGTGGATAAGTCTCCAGGTCCTGATAGGATATTCCCTAGGACATTGAGGGAAGTTAGTGCAGAAATAGCAGGGGCTATGACGGAAATATTTCAAACGTCATTAGAAACAGGGATGGTGCCGGAAGATTGGCGCATTGCGCATGTTGTGCCTTTGTTTAAAAAAGGTTCTAAAAGTAAACCTAGCAATTATAGACCTATTAGTTTGACGTCTGTGGTGGGAAAATTAATGGAAAAGATACTTAGGGACAATATATATAATTATTTGGATAATCAAGGCCTGATTAGAAACAGTCAACATGGATTTGTGCCTGGAAGGTCATGTTTGACTAATCTTCTTGAATTTTTTGAAGAGGTTACCAGGGAAATTGATAAGGGCAAGGCTGTGGATGTTGTCTATATGGACTTCAGTAAGGCATTTGACAAGGTTCCACATGGAAGGTTGATTAAGAAGGTTAAATCGTTGGGTATTAATAGTGAGGTTGCAAGATGGATTCAACAATGGCTGAATGGGAGATACCAGAGGGTAACGGTTGACAATTGTATGTCAGGTTGGAGGCCAGTGTCTAGTGGAGTGCCCCAAGGATCTGTGTTGGGTCCACTGTTGTTTGTCATTTACATTAATGATCTGGATGATGGTGTGGCAAATTGGATTAGTAAATATGCAGATGATACTAAGATAGGTGGAGTAGTTGATAGTGAGGTAGATTTTCAAAGTCTACAGAGAGACTTGGGCCTTTTGGAAGGGTGGGCTGAAAGATGGCAGATGGAGTTTAATGCTGATAAGTGTGAGGTGCTGCATTTTGGTAGGACAAATCAAAATAGGACGTACAGGGTAAATGGTAGGGAATTGAGGAATGCAGTGGAACAGAGGGATCTGGGAATAACTGTGCATTGTTCCCTGAAGGTGGAATCTCATGTGGATAGGGTGGTGAAGAAGGCGTTTGGTATGCTTGCCTTTATAAATCAGAGCATCGAGTATAGAAGTTGGGATGTAATGTTGAAATTGTACAGGGCATTGGTGAGGCCGAATCTGGAGTATGGTGTGCAGTTCTGGTCGCCAAATTATAGGAAGGATGTCGACAAAATGGAGAGGGTACAGAGGAGATTTACTAGAATGTTGCCTGGGTTTCAGCACTTAGGCTACAGAGGGAGGTTGAACAGGTTGGGTCTTTATTCTTTGGAGCGTAGAAGGTTGAGGGGGGACTTGATAGAGGTTTTTAAAATTATGAGAGGGACGGACAGAGTTGACGTGGGTAGGCTTTTCCCTTTGAGAGTGGGGAAGATTCCAACAAGGGGACATAGCTTCAGAATTGAGGGACAAAGGTTTAGGGGTAACATGAGGGGGAACTTCTTTACTCAGAGGGTTGTGGCTGTATGGAATGGGCTTCCGGTGGAAGTGGTGGAGGCTGGCTCGATTTTATTATTTAAGAGTAAATTGGATAGGTATATGGATAGGAGGGGATTGGAGGGTTATGGTCTGAGTGCAGGTAGATGAGACTAGGTCAGGGAGAATGGTCGGCGTGGACTGGTAGGGCCGGACAGGCCTGTTTCCATGCTGTAGTTGTTATATGTTATATTCTGGGTCAGGACCCTTGCACTGATGTATCATGTTGTCCCATGGGGTTGAACACAGATTAAAACCAATACGGACAAATGGTCAGAGAAACATCTAAGCAGGGTGACCATCTGGTCACTGTTACACTGTCTGTACAACTCGTTATCACCAACCCCACAGCCCACAATGGACCATTGTGGGCTCCACCTTTCCTTGATCATCATTGTCTTTTGCATATCTCTCGTTCGGTGTGAAGAAGGGTCTCGATCTGAAATGTCACCCATTCCCACTCTCCAGAGATGCTGCCTGTCCTGCTGAGTTACTCCAGCTTTTTGTGTCTATCTTCTTTCTCATTCGTTAGTTTTATTTACCTTCCATATCTCTTGTCCCCCTCTCCCCTGACTCTCAGTCTGAAGAAGGGTCTCAACCTGAAACGTCAACTATTCCTTCTCTCCAGAGATGCTGCCTGACCCGCTGAGTTACTCCAGCCTTTTGTCTCTACCCAATCTCCATTATCAGTTGGAGAGCATTAGCCAATGACTGGTGCTTCTTAAACCCCATGAAGTGAGATCTAAACAAAGATCATAAGGAAAAGCTATCCATCATTTATAAAATTAATGGCTTGCATCGGGTTGAAATGGCCCACATCCACAATCCTTTGAAGAAACGTCTCACATGAATTTACCATTTAATACAACGCAAAACAAGAAACAAAGGAACAGGTCCAACATAATCCATCCGTTAAATGTATATTATGTTCCTAGATTCCACATTTTGATATTTACTCATGACTTACATTTAATATCTACAAGACAATATAAGAAATGAAGACATTTGTTCATGTAGGTTTTAACTGTGATTGCAGGTTTCACAAGATAACTGGCAATTCTTGTCAAGCTAAGATATCTTAGAATGGGCACAACTGATGCAAAGAGATATTAACTGTTCTACTTATGACCTACTTGGCAGGTGCTGGAATCACAATGTGCTGGAGTAACTCAGCAGGTCAGGCAGTGTCATTGGAAGGAATGGACAGGCAACGTTTCGGGTCGGTGTGCTTGTTCAGACTGATTATTGTATGGAGTGGGGGGGGGGGGGGGGGGGGAGGAGTGAAAGCTGGAAGCTAGGAGGGGCAGGACAAAGCCTGGTGAGTGATAGGTGGATACAGGTGAGGGGAGGGGGTTTGATCGGCAGATGGCTGGACAAAGGCTGCAGATGAAAAGGAGGCAAAAGCGTGGCAGATAATGGGAAGTGAAACATTTAACTAGTGCTCGATGCGCCCATTCAGGAGAATAAGCTTGAATATATAACAATACATATCTGCAATAAGACCCTTGGACTCTCCTTGATCAGACTTTACTGGCTTTACCTTGCACTAAACGTTATTCCCTTATCATGTATCTCTACACTGTAAATGGCTTCACTGTAATCATGTGTTGTCATTCTGCTGACCGGTTAGCACACAACAAAAGCTTTTCACTGAACCTCGGTATACGTGACAATAAACTTAACTAAACAGAACTGAACTGAATATTGTAAGTTCGATTTCATTCACTCCTGCCTTCCTTGCCATTACCCTGAGCATTCTTTATCACAAGTCTAGAAAGACCGTTTACATGTGTGATGGTTAGTAATTGGCACCAGGACCAAGACAAACAATTCCATTCAAAAGTCCACACAACTCGATTGCTGCACAGTACACCAACATAAAACGAAAGGAAACCCCGACAAAGATGACCAAACCCAAAACCCTTTAACTACAGTTTTTAAGGTTTGTGAAGCAAATTTAATAAGTTGGATTTTTTTCCATGGAAATATCCATATGTTGTAAGTTAATATGTTATCCATTACATCGCTGATGTTAGTTCATGGATCCGGTTTCACATAACCAGCAAACCGCACAGTGCATGAAAACACTGATAATATGGTCTCAGTCCACAATCCCCCCGCTCCCCCCTCCCCTCGAAAACTAAACGGGTAGGTTCCCCACTGCAGTCATCTGTCCCTTACCTGCAGTCAGCACTTGGAAATCCAGAAAGATCTGCACATGTGGCACAATCCTGTTCTTGTCAGTTCAGTCGACAGAAAAAAAGTGTTTTGTTTTAAAAGTTCTCCCCCAAAGAACATCTGCATAACTGTTTCAGAATCTTTTCCCGTCTGAGCCTCCAAGTCAAACCACACCTAACAGCACTTGGCTTCACAAAGCAGCTGCAGCTTCATGGTATCTGGAAAGGGTCCAACTGAAAAAAATCACTGTAACAGAAGACAGGTCATGCAAGGCTAGTGAAAAGGAAACGTTTCCAATTCATTAAATCAGAAGCTACATAAGGCCAAGACTGCTACGGTCCGTTATGGTCCCGACAGCTGGCCTGTCCGTCCACGGAGAGCGGGCATCCCACACACCCGAAGCCATCTCAGTGCCACGCCAAACGCTCGCATTAACATGGGGACCATCACATTCACAGAGCAGTTATGAACGAACATGGGTTGAAGAGGGGATGGGGGGGGGGGAACGTTTATGGTAACTCCTCTACCCGATTACTTTGAAAAATCCACAATCGTTTAAAAATAATTCAATTGGCATTTATTGCAAATTAACGGTCTGAACTACAAGCCAAACAGCACATGCAGCAGCTATTAATGCATCTGTAGTACACTGTTGCATTCACAGTTTCTTAGCACAACTATAATACAGTTCCTTAAATAAATCTATAGTGAGCATACATAATCAGATATGTTGTCATCGCATTAACCCATTCACAAATTTCTTACTTAAATGAGGTTGTGTTTCTTTCCCAATGGCACTCAGCCCACAAGTGTATACAGGATATTAAGACCAACAGATGCTTCGAGAATTATTGATTCCATGTACCAATTTTTATTTATATAGAAATATACTTTAAAAAAACCATGAAGTAGCACCATTACTTAAGTTTTACCTTTATTATGTAGAACTTTAAATGTCAGAAAAATAAAACTCTTGATACAATTTCAATTCTTGTCTCAGCAAATATAATATTAGTATTCGACCATGAGGTTAAAGGCCCTTTATCATAAAATAAAATATATTTCGTTTTTAAACTTTGCTCAATAAAGTACATTTACGATCAAGTAACTCCACCTACATATACATAAACGAGTGGTAAACAAATGTATTAAAATAGAAATACTAAAAACTATAGTGGTACAACAGAATCTGTAATATTTCACTGGATTCTACTTATACAAATGTTAGAAAGCTTAACTGTTTACTTTCATTGATTCTTGCTACTTTTATAATTTCATTTCGTAATAATATAGAATAAAATATGTTTTATATCATTGACTAGAAAATATGTTGGGTGAAGTGGGTTTCCTGTTTGTTTAAAAGCCTTTCACTATTGTTTTTTTGCTGATTCTCTGTCCCTCCCTCCCTCCCTCCCACCCACCCTCCCGATAACTGTCTCAGTCAGGCAACAGTATTATGTGGGCACTAACAAAACCATATACAGTGTTGGTGGCGCCCTAGTTAAAAGGCCATCCGAAAATAAAAAAGATTTTTTTAACCCAGCTACAAAAAAGTTTCACTGAAATTAAATTAAAATACTTGTAAACATCTGCCATACGAAATATAATTTTTTCAAGTCAAAAAAGAATAAAATACTTCAATCTGTAATGCAACTTCTGCTTTAGAATTCTCTTAAACCTGCGGATTTCACATAATAAACGCGATATGTTTGATGATGTGGTGGTGGTTTTTTTGCTAACTTTTCAGGGTGCGGTTTTACAAAGGAGTTTGTTCGTTTGTTCGCCCTTTTAAGAAAATATACGTATGGCCTGAGTGACAGCCTTGCGGCAGACTGGACACTCGGGCTGGAGCTTCTCACAGATGCGGGTCGCACAGTTCATACAGAACAGGTTGTGTCCACATGGGACTAGGGCGGCGATCACTTCACTCTCCAGACACATCAGGCAGTCACGGCTGCCCTTCCTCCTCGTGCTGCACGACGACGACGAGGACGACGATGAAGATGAGGACGAGGAGCGGGAGCCGCCGGCCTCAGTCAGCGGCCCGGCCGGGACATGAGCCCCCACGACCCCCGGGAATGGCGCCAGGCCGAGCGGCGAGCCCACTCTACACAGAGGGTCGCTGCGGACCCGGCGGGCCAGCGGGTGGTGGTCGGGAGCTCCGCCCGGCTGGAGGGGTGGGGGTGGGGGGGAGAGGCGGGGGGGCCCGGGTCGTCGTGGTTGTTGGCTGGGGGGGGCACCGTTGGCGGTGGTGGGCGGGTAGACACCGTTAGTCGGGCCGGGAGTGGGGGTCGGGCCGGACCGCTCGTACTGGGACCACAACAAGGCAGAGGCGGGTGGGGCGGGCGCGGGGTCAAAGCTGGGAGACTCGAAGCCCAAGTCCCGCTCACCATCAGCGGGCAGTGAGTCTGGGCCGTAGGTGAAGCCGTTGGAGGGGCCGCCATTGGTGGTGAAGTGTGGGTTGGGTGGGCTGTAGTCGGCCAGGGGGGGTGGGCTATAGTCGGCCAGGGGGGGTGGGCTGTAGTCGGCCATGGGGGCATGAGGGGCCGGGCTGTAGTATGAGTCTGTCGAGGCACTACCCAGTGAGCTGCCGCTGTCGTTGCGGTAACTACAGAAGGGTTTGCGGCTGGGGGTGGGCTTACTCCACAGCCCCCCAGTCCCACTCAGCTCGAAGCCCACGTCCGTGCCGTTAGCGTGGAAGTCGTTGTCGTCCGTCAGCTCGATCAGGCCGCCTGTCCTCATGGCGATGTGCGCCTCAATCTCCTCCCGGGCACGGTCTACATTCTCGGGCATCCCCGTCACCTCGAACACCGGCTCCTTGTCTCGGCTGGGGGTGACGATGTAGGTGTGGGTCTGCTGTTGGATGCGCTTGATGGTGGCGCCCTTCGGCCCCACGACTAGCCCCACCACCCGGTAGGGTACCCGCACCTGGATGGTGGTCTGGCCAGGCAGGTTGGGCGGGCCGGGCGCCGCGCCGTTCAGCGCCGTGTTCTTGTTGCGAGACGCGCGGATCATGGAGAAATGTTCGGCCGCTGAGATGATCTCCCGCCTCGCCATCGCCACATCCTCCTTACGACCAGTCACCACGAACACCGGCTCCTCCCCTCGCACCGGCGTCTTGATATAAGTGTTGGTCTTCGCCCGCAACGCTTTGATTTTGCAACCTTTGGAGAGAAAAAAAGCGACGCAGACACACACACACAGACACACAGAGACACACACACACAGACACACAGAGACACACACAGAGACAAGACACACACACAGACACAGACACACAGAGACACACACACACAGACACACAGAGACACACACACACAGACACACAGAGACACACACACAGACACACACACACAGACACACAGAGACACACACACACAGACACACAGAGACACACACACACAGACACACAGAGACACACACACACACACAGAGACAAGACACACACACCACACACACAGACAAGACACACACACAGACAAGACACACACACACACACAGAGACAAGACACACACAGAAACAAAACAAATCTCAGCGTTTAGTCACAAATGCAGAGAGAAAGAGACAAACCCCGAGCCTGGCACAGCCCGGCCTGGCGCGCCTCTCCCACACAGCTTTGTCATCACTTACTAGTTACTCTAGGAAAGGGGGTGGGAGAGAGAGCTGGAGCCAACAGTCAGAATCACCATGCGAGAATTCCGCTGCAGACAGCTCTCCCTCTCTCTCGCTTAACAACAACTCTCAACTGCCTCTCCTCATCGCAACGCGTGTCCACCCCCAACACCCCCCCATCCCCCCACCCAACCCCCCATCCCCCCCCCCCAACCCCCCATCCCCCCCCCCCCCATCTCCCCCCCACCCATCCCCCCCCCATGCAGAGACGGACGGACTACATGCAAGACACGAGAGAAAGGACTCGCGCCCGCCCGCCCGCCCGCCTGGTGAATGCAGCATATAATGGTTTTGTAGACGGCGATGCCCGGTGGTACCGGGACAGAACAGGCTGCTAATAATCCAGATGCACTGAGCTGAATGGGCGGGTAACGAGTGTGGGATGGGATGGGATGGGAGCACAGAGATACATGGTCTCAGGGTGCGGATACATTGTCTCAGGGTGCGGATACATTGTCTCAGGGTGCGGATACATTGTCTCAGGGTGCGGATACATTGTCACAGGGTGCGGATACATGGTCTCAGGGTGCGGATACATTGTCACAGGGTGCGGATACATTGACACAGGGTGCGGATACATTGACACAGGGTGCGGATACATGGTCTCAGGGTGCGGATACATTGTCACAGGGTGCGGATACATGGTCTCAGGGTGCGGATACATGGTCTCAGGGTGCGGATACATTGTCACAGGGTGCGGATACATGGTCTCAGGGTGCGGATACATTGTCACAGGGTGCGGATACATGTAGATGCGGTGCTGATAGATTGTATCGATGCCACACAACGCTACATTGTTGCAGACGCGCAGCATAAAGACACAATGTAGCGGCCGCGCTGAGCTGAGCTGAGCTGCAACACTGAGTCCAGTCCGGGCGGGACACGGACACGGCTCACCCTCACCTTGTCTGCCCACGATCTCCGCGACGTGCTCCGAGCTCGGCACCGGCACACACTCGGTCATGTTGACGCTCTTCTTCCTCGGCTCGTTGTCGTAAATGGAGCTGTCGTCGTTGTCCAGCCCCAGCAGCGAGAGCTGGTCGAGGGCGATCTGTAGCGCTCTCTGGTCATCCAGCGTCTCCCCGCCGTTGTTGTTGCCGCCGCCGCCGGGGTTCCGCTCCATGTCGGCGAAAAGCGAGCTCGGCATCTTTTATTAAAGGGGGGAGAGGGAGGGAGGGAGAGAGGGGGAGAGGAAGAGAGGCTGAGCCCGAGAGAAAGCAGGAAGGAATCAGACAAAAGCAAACGGGAGGGGAGGGTATAGAGGGGGAGAGAGGGAGGGGGTGGGGGTAGTGGAGGAGGAGGGGTGGCAAGGAGGGAGACGGGGCTGGAGTGCGATGGGGGCAGAGCCGGCAGCGAGGCCGAGCCGTGGCCGTGGCCGGCTCCTGGGTCCCGGGGTGTCGCCGCGGCCGCCGCTCCTTTGTGTTGTGGGTCGGGGGGGAGAGAGGAGGGAGGGAGGAGGAGGAGGAGGAGCCGGGGGGGGGTGCGGGAACCAGCGACCCGACCCGCAGCCCGTTTGTGGAGGCGGCCGGGCTTTTCTTTGTGTAGATTTTTAGCAGAAGCCCCAACCCTCCCTCCCTCCCCTTCCCCGGCAGCGCGGCTCGGCTCCGCCCGGCTGCCTCCCTCCCTCCCTCTGTCTCTCTCCGTGTGTGTGTGTGTGTGCAGGGGCCGGCTCGGCTCGCCCGCCTTCAGCACCGTCTCACCGCGCCTCGTTGCAGCCCGAGCGCCGGCAACGCTGCCGAGCTGTGCGGCCCCATGACATCAGGCACACACGGCAAGGTCGGCGGCCAGAGGTTATCGGCTCGCTGCCTCATTGGCCCCGGGCGGTGAGGGAGGAGGCAGCGGTGGTGAACGATACCCCCCTTCACTCCTCCACTCCCCCCCTCCCTCCACCCCCCCCTCCCTCCACCCCTCCCTCCACTCCCCCCTTCACCCCCCCTCCCTCCACTCCCCCCTTCACCCCCCCTCCCTCCACTCCCCCCCTTCACTCCACTCCCCCCTTCACTCCACTCCCCCCTTCACCCCCCTCCCCCCACCCCCCCTCCTCCACTCCCCACTCCACCTCCCCCCCCCCCTCCTCCCATCCACTACTCGCGAACAATGAAACAATGCGACCAGCCGCATGGACTCGGCTATTTTCATGCAGTCGCTGGGAATAGATTTTTTTTTTAAACCCACACAATCTGAAAGGATTGGGCCCCAAGAGTCGACCCTTTCTCCCCAAATCTTGACCCACGTTCAGGATATTGTCGTTAAGAAATCACCAAATCGTGAACCGCGAGGGCAGTAAATGTCTCTCGTTCCCAGCGCATGTAACCATAGCCCAACATCCTCGCAAGGTAAAATGTTATTATCAGTGTGATTTCTGGTCTGCCAGTTCGTCGATTGAAGAGCAGCCCGTCCCAACTAGGGGTGCAGACAAATTAACGTTGACATTAATGAACCGGTCACATTTCACGCGGTGGTCGCCAGACAAAGGCGAACAATGGATCTTATCATTTTACTGGGCGTTTTGCGATTATTTAATGACTGATTTATTGCTCTGAATGTATTTCTTTCTGAGAAACTTGAACGATGCTAATTGGAAGCCAGGATATATTTCTTCCCCGCCTAACCCGTGTCCGTGGCAAAAGCAGGTAGCCGCCGAATCCCGGACAAAATCATGTCTTTGTTACAATTGTTATTGCGCTTTTAAAAGGGGCGGAGAGGTGGCGAGATTTAGTGAGTCTAGAACTGGGGACTGCTAAACCATCAAAGAAATAAGATGCATTTGGAAAAAAACAACTTAATGGTCAATTACTGAAGAGAATGTCGCCTTATATTTTAAAGTCAAGCGGGCAATCCAGTTACGTCAGCGGTAACTCCGCGCGTTGGCCAAGTCTGACCTCCCTCCTCCCCCAACACTGGCGACAGTGGAGAATGTCTTACATTGAAGACATAGAAACATAGAAAATAGGTGCAGGAGTAGGCCATTCGGCCCTTCGAGCCTGCACCGCCATTCAATATGATCATGGCTGATCATCCAACTCAGTATCCTATACCTGCCTTCTCTCCATATCCCCTGATCCCTTTAGCCACAAGGGCCACATCTAACTCCCTCTTAAATATAGCAATGAACTGACCTCAACTACCTTCTGTGGCAGAGAATTCCACAGATTCACCACTCTCTGTGTGAAAAAAAACCTCCTCATCTCGTCAGTTTGTGTTGGGGTGGGATTTTGCGGTGTTTTTTTTTTTACATTGCACTGCGCCGTGCCGGTAAGATTCTTGAACAATGGGCCGAACTACGACTATTGACTTACACACATTAATATCACACTATTACCCGCTAACAGCACTCGGATGCTGACATTCCATTTAAGTGCCAGTTGGCGTAGAGTCAGGGCGAGGTTAATAATCTTGTTTGTTGCTTGCTAGTGAAAGGTCGAGCTCGTGTGTGCAAGAGGACCGGGCTACAGTAACACTTGGTGTCAAGTAAAAAAACACCAAACGCGGATGAAGGGCGCAGGTAAACACGTCCATTTCCGCCTGTTCCGTGCGCTCCTGTTAACTGGAAATGTGCATCTCCACTGAGATCACGGAGTAGTTTATCAATGAATCCACGGGCGGGAAATAAACCCATTTGTTTTATTTACACACACGCCAATACCAGAGAACACAGCTATCAGTATCAAATGGACCGTAGTGGGATGGTCTCCGCCTTCCCTCCATCACCGCCCTTTGCATATCTTTCATTCATTTGTGTTCTACATCTCTCGTTTCCCTCTCCCCTGATTCTCAGTCTGAAGGAGGTATTTATTCACAAAATGCTGGAGTAACTCAGCGGGTCGGGCAGCATCTCAGGAGAGAAGGAATGGATGACGTTTCGGGTCTGAAGAAGGGTCTCGCCCCGAAACGTCGCCCATTCCTTCTCTCCTGAGATGCTGCCTGACCTGCTGAGTTACTCCAGCATTTTGTGAATAAATACCTTCGATTTGCACCAGCATCTGCAGTTATTTTCTTATACTCTCAGTCTGAAGGAGGGTCTCGACCCGAAACGTCACCTATCCATGTTCTCCACAGGTGCTGCCTGACCCACTGAGTTACTCCAGCACTCTGTGTCTGTCTTCACTGTCAAACATACCTGGTTTGAATTCACGTTTCACGGAATGTTACTGAATGAAGTTGCAGTGATGGTGATTTAGCGACAAGCTTCTGTAGCGGAACCTCCCGCGTAATTATATTAACACAGTTATAATTCTACGCACTGTCATATCCCCCAAATAGCGCGATGTAACCATGAAGTCAAACGTTCAGGCTTTTGAATAAAACAGGCAAGAGTTTCGGACACAAGTGTGTTAATGAGGGGGGGGGGGGGGGGGGGGGAAGGGAGGGAAGGGGAGGAGGGAAGGGGGGGGCGCCGCGTTACACTGGCGACGGCCACAGTCACAGCGCACAATCCCGCAATACTCGCGGGTTCATTCTGATTTGAAGACCGGGCTGTGTGTGGATCTGAGGCTGGGGGGGGGGAGAAGGATGGAGTGGCGGGGAGATCACAAAAGACATTTCTGCTCAGTGGGACGTAATGTGGCCGCGCTGCCCCACAATGCTTATGTTAATGTCAACTGCTCCGGCCCTGGAAAGAGAAGCCCTTTGTGTCTCTCTGCATAATCACAGTCACCCTGGAACACGTCCACCGCGTTAGTACGTGCGGGAAAGACCTGCAGATACTGGTCTCGATCCAAGAGACCGCGTTAGTATCTTGAGGGTCGCTCAACACCCCCCTCATTAACATGCTTGTGTCCGAGTATCTTGGATTATTTCCTCGCAAATACCCCTTTTTGTTTAGAATTAGCAAGCGCCTCAGTTCCATCCCCCCCCCCCCCCCCCCCCCCCCGGTCTACCAGCTAAGTCCCCGTCGCTATTCTGAACGGATCTGGCGGTGTTTATAAGTGGAAGCCCACTCAGACCCCCAGGGTGGGGAGGTTATTTGTGTCATTGCCGGCCTGGGACATTGCCCCCCCCCCCCCCCCCCCCCCCGGGGAGACACGGCCTCGGCGACAGACAGACAGTTATATCCCAGAGATGTGAGACCTCAGTCGCTGCCATGTCCCAGGACTGTTTACCACAGAAGAGAGGAGGTCGCTCCAGCCCAGCCCCGGAGAGATGCTTCACTCCACATGCGGACGGATGTATGTTGCCGTCTGCTTTCATTGTCACTGCTCGGTGTGGAACAGTTCGCGCCTTGTGTTGCGAGTCCTACTCTCTCCCAAAGCTCTACATCTGGGGAGTGCAGGCAGTCGCTGGGGTTTTCTCTCGAGCACAACTGTTGTGTCTAGATTGCTGCCTTTATTTACGCTGTGAATCAGCGTTGCAACAGCTAGACAAGAGTCCACGGCTCGCTTTGTGGCTCGGTTTTAAACACGCCTGCGGCATATTTATCCCGAACGACCAATAACATTGGATACTCCATGCAGACATGCATATCAGAGGGACACATTTAACAGGCATTAGCTATTGGTTTGAGTTATGTCTCGTTAATCATAATTATTCACGCCCACCCCGTGTCCTACACGACTCTTCATGTGTCCAGTTAAACGATTTAAAACTTAAAACAAAATACCAGATTTCAGTATTTGAAAAAGAACAGATTACCATGAAAACCTTCAATGATATCAGAAATATCCCCGCATGAATCTCCATTTTCAAGAGTGCACATTGGCTGATTTTCAATGTACATTTTAAATGTGTGGGAAGGAACTGCAGACGCTGGTTTACACCGAAGATAGACACAAAATGCTGGAGTAACTCGGCGGGTCAGGCAGCATCTCAGAGTCAGAGTGAAACAGCGTGGAACATGTCCCAGCTACACTTGTCCCACCTGCCTGCGTTTGGTCCATATCCCTCCAAACCTGTCCAACCTTTTTTTAAACGTTGGGATAGTCCCAGCCTCAACTACCTCCTCCGGCAGCTCGTTCCATACATCCACCACCCTTTGTGTGAAAAAGTTACCCCTCAGATTTCTGTGAAATCCTTTCCCCTTCACCTTAAACCTATGTCCTCTGGACAAGAGACTCTGTGCATCTATTCCTGTCATGGTCTTATACACCTCTATAAGATCACCCCTCATCCTCTTGCGCTCCAAGGAATAGAGTCCCAGTCTACGCAACCTCTGCCTGTAGCTCAGACCTTCTAGTCCTGGAAACATCCTCGTAAATCTCTGGAGAAAAGGAACATGGACAACTGGCCCATGATTGTGATCATGCTGATGAGCAGAAATGTTATTCTTGTGGAGAATTTGGTCAAGTTCAGAAGGACTGCAGTGAAGTCAGGTGCTCTCGGTATGGACCTGATGGCCAGCCTTTTTTGTGAATGTACTTTATATTCCATTGTTAATTTCTGTTTAGGCATAGATAATCTATTCTGAAAATTAACAATATTTGATCAAAAGTCTTCTTCAGACTTTGCTGCTTCGGGTAGACAGTGGTTGATCCGAGAGATGATTTCTATTATCATATCATATATATACAGCCGAAAACGGTCTGTGGTGGAATGTGCAGGAGGGTTGATATTTGCAATGGTGAGGGTAAAGTGTCAGACTGAGTGCTGCTGGCTTGTACCATCACACCATCCCATTCCCCATGACCCTGTAAAACAAACCCTGATCTCACATTTCACTCTTTGCTTGTTCCAATCTAATTTGCTGCTGCAGACATTTTAGAACGGAGATGAGGAAAAACTTTTTCAGTCAGAGAGTTGTAAATCTGTGGGATTCTCTGCCTCAGAATGCAGTGGAGGCCAATTCTCTGAATGCATTCAAGAGAGAGCTAGATAGAGCTCTTAAGGATAGCGGAGTCAGGGGGTATGGGGAGAAGGCAGGAACGGGGTACTGATTGAGAATGATCAGATATGATCACATTGAATGGTGGTGCTGGCTCAAAGGGCCGAATGGCCTCTTCCTGCACCTATTGTCTATTGTCTATAAAGAAGATTTCCTTGAATTTTGAATTGAGAGTTCCGACAGGCACTGAGTGCAACTGAACATTGGGATCCAGGTTGGGCTGGAGTTGACTGTGAACATTGGGCTCCAGGTTGGGCTGGAGTTGACTGTGAACATTGGGATCCAGGTTGGGCTGGAGTTGACTGTGAACATTGGGATCCAGGTTGGGCTGGAGTTGACTGTGAACATTGGGATCCAGGTTGAACGTTGCCAATCAAGGTGCAATTTATATAATGTCAGGAAAATGAAAGAGAGAATGTGTAGGAAGGAAGTGCAGATGCTGGTTTACACCGAAGATAGACACAAAATGCTGGAGTAACTCAGCGGGACAGGCAGCATCTCTGGAGAGAAGGAATAGATGACATTTTGGGTTGAGACCCTTCTTCAGACTGAAGTTCAGAGAGAGAGAAGACAGAAGTTGGGATATGGATCATGTGCAGGCAGATGAGATTAGCATATCATGGCATCAGTTTCAACACAGACATTGTGGGCTGAAGGGCCATGCTGTACTATTCTATGTGCTATACAGTGTAAAGCCTGGAAACAGGCCCTTCAGCCCAACTTGCTCACGCCGACCAACATGCCCCATCTACACTAGTCCCACCTGCCTATGTTTGCCCAATATCCATCTAAACCTATCTTATCCATGTTTCATAAACATTGTGATATTACCTACCTCTCCCGCCAGCTCATTCTATACACCCACCACCCTTTGTGTAAAAAGGTTGCACCTCAGGGTCCTATTAAATCTTTACCCCCTTACCTTAAACCCATGTCCTCTGATTTTCAATTTCCCTAATCTTGGTTAAAAAAACTCTGTGCATTTAGCTTATCCCTCTCATGATCTTGTACACCTCTATATGATCACCCCTCATCCACCTGTGTTCCAAGGAATAAAGTCTTAGCATGTTAAACCTCTCCCTGTAGCTCAGGCCTTCGAGTCCTGGCAACATCCTCGTAAATCTACTCTCCACCTTTTCTCCCTCGTTGGCTCATGAAAATCTATAGGGTTAAAATTTAAAATCTTTTCCTACCTAAGTCTGGGTCAACCATGCCTTGGATATTTTTATCCATGTAACACTCTGGAAGGAAGGGCAGTAGAAAGGAAAATCACAAAGGCCAGTGAAAAGTTGCAGCATAAAGGCTGGAACTACAGGCTGATGTGTCTAGGATCGCAGTAGACTCTACCCAAAGGTCTCAAAGCAACGGGCCAGTAACAGAACTCTGTCTTGGTTTTAATTTTCCATTAGACTAAAAATAGCAAATATTGTCAAAATGTTTATTCAAAATGGCATGGTGGTGAATCTGTGGAATTCATTGCCACAGACGGCTGTGGAGGCCAAGTCAATGGATATCTTTGAGACAGATTGACAGGTTCTTGATTAGTAAGGGCGTAAAAGGTTATGGGGAGAAGGCAGGAGAATGGGGTTGAGAAAGAAAGATAGATTAGCCATGATTGAATGGCGGAGTAGATTTAATGGGCCGAATGGCCTAATTCTGCTCCTAGAACTTATGAGCCTCTGACAACGAGTGGAGACTACAGGCCCATTAGTTAGCTGGTGCCACATGGGAAATATTGGAAGCTATTATTGACAATATTTCAGCAGGTTTCTTAGATCCCTGAACAACACCACTCATTATGTCAAGCCAACCAGAAAAAGGCCAGTTACACCGGACAATCTTCCCACATCCTTGCTGTTACCTCCTACGCCAAAAACATTCCGTGTTCTCAATGACCTTTCATGTGGCTCCTCATCAGTTGCTTTCCAAGTCTGCTGCATTCACTGGATTCCCGTTATCCAGAGCACATGTTATTTTGTCAAAAAGCTCCAGTAATAATTTCCTTTTCACAAAACCACATTGACTTTGCCCTGCCATTCCACCGTTAATAACCGCCCCAGATAGTTTCTCAAAGGCGCATAATTCTCGAAGCTGATAATTAATCTAATTTATTAATTATTTATTAATTTATTTATTAATTTAAATTAATGATAATTTAGCTGATAATGATTTGCTTTCTGTCTCTTTCTCTTAAATCAAACATGTTGCATTTGCTATTTGGCAACATAATGGAACTTTCCATGAATTTGGGGAAATTTGGGAAATTGCAACCATATCCCAATTTACTCAATTTCTAGAATGTCACTTGTTTCAAGAAGTCTGGTGCAAAACACTTGTTTTTCTTTCTTTCTGTTTTCTGTTATTAATTCTCTGTAAACATTTTGCAGACAGCCAATGCTCACTTTGTTGGCTTTGCTTGTCTGTTTTACATATCTATTTGCCTTTTCTTTAAGTTTTATATATTATTTTTACCAATTTTCGTAAACCAGGGATGCAGCATCTTTCCCATGGAACTTTCTCTTGGGAACATATTTATTCCGTATTGTGAAAGTTCTCCTGAATGTTGCACCACAACTTGAAAAGCTGATCCTTTAAGTTAATTTTGCAGTAAACCTTCGCTGGCTCTGCTGACACGCCTTCAACATTTTCCTTATTTAAGTTTAAAATACTTATAGAGCCATTCTTCCTTCTCAGTCAAAGTGATTGTAAAATACAACCATCATACCAATAGGTCTTAACTTATTCTATAGCAACAAAGAACTGCAGATGCTGGTTAATACACAAAGGGACGGAGTGCTGGAGTAACTCAGCGGGTCAGGCAGCATCTGTGGAGAACATGGATAAGTGACGTTTCACAGAGTGCTGGAGTAACTGGAGGGGACTAGAGGTAAAAGAGCCATTAGGAGGCAGTGATCACAACATGATAAGTTTTACTCTGCAAATGGAAAGGCAGAAGGGAAAATCGGAAGTGTCGGTATTACAGTATAGCAAAGGGGATTACAGAGGCATGAGGCAGGAGCTGGCCAAAATTGATTGGAAGGAGGCCCTAGCAGGGAAGACGGTAGAACAGCAATGGCAGGTATTCCTGGGAATAATGCAGAGGTTGCAGGATCAATTTATTCCAAAGAGGTGGAAAGACTCTAAGGGGAGTAAGAGACACCTGTGGCTGACAAGGGAAGTCAGGGACAGCATAAAAATTAAGGAGAGGAAGTATAACATAGCAAAGAAGAGTGGGAAGACAGAGGATTGGGACTCTTTTAAAGAGCAACAAAAGTTAACTAAAAAGGCAATACGGGGAGAAAAGATGAGGTACGAGGGTAAACTAGCCAATAATATAAAGGAGGATAGCAAAAGTTTTTTTAGGTACGTGAAGAGGAAAAAAATAGTCAAGGCAAATGTGGGTCCCTTGAAGACAGAAGCAGGGGAATTTATTATGGGGAACAAAGAAATGGCAGACGAGTTAAACCGTTACTTTGGATCTGTCTTCACTGAGGAAGATACACACAATCTCCCAAATGTTCTAGGGGCCGGAGAACCTAGGGTGATGGAGGAACTGAAGGAAATCCACATTAGGCAGGAAATGGTTTTGGGTAGACTGATGGGACTGAAGGCTGATAAATCCCCAGGGCCTGATGGTCTGCATCCCAGAGTACTTAAGGAGGTGGCTCTAGAAATAGTGGAAGCATTGGAGATCATTTTTCAATGTTCTATAGATTCAGGATCAGTTCCTGTGGATTGGAGGATAGCAAATGTTATCCCACTTTTTAAGAAAGGAGGGAGAGAGAAAACGGGTAATTATAGACCAGTTAGTCTGACATCAGTGGTGGGGAAGATGCTGGAGTCAATTATAAAAGACGAAATTGCTGAGCATTTGGATAGCAGTAACGGGATCATTCCGAGTCAGCATGGATTTACGAAGGGGAAATCATGCTTGACAAATCTACTGGAATTTTTTGAGGATGTAACTAGGAAAATTGACAAGGGAGAGTCAGTGGATGTGGTGTACCTCGACTTTCAGAAAGCCTTCGACAAGGTCCCACATAGGAGATTAGTGGGCAAAATTAGGGCACATGGTATTGGGGGTAGGGTACTGACATGGATAGAAAATTGGTTGACAGACAGAAAGCAAAGAGTGGGGATAAATGGGTCCCTTTCGGAATGGCAGGCAGTGACCAGTGGGGTACCGCAAGGTTCGGTGCTGGGACCCCAGCTATTTACGATATACATTAATGACTTAGACGAAGGGATTAAAAGTACCATTAGCAAATTTGCAGATGATACTAAGTTGGGGGGTAGTGTGAATTGTGAGGAAGATGCAATAAGGCTGCAGGGTGACTTGGACAGGTTGTGTGAGTGGGCGGATACATGGCAGATGCAGTTTAATGTAGATAAGTGTGAGGTTATTCACTTTGGAAGTAAGAATAGAAAGGCAGATTATTATCTGAATGGTGTCAAGTTAGGAGGAGGGGGAGTTCAACGAGATCTGGGTGTCCTAGTGCATCAGTCAATGAAAGGAAGCATGCAGGTTCAGCAGGCAGTGAAGAAAGCCAATGGAATGTTGGCCTTCGTAACAAGAGGAGTTGAGTATAGGAGCAAAGAGGTCCTTCTACAGTTGTACCGGGCCCTGGTGAGACCGCACCTGGAGTACTGTGTGCAGTTTTGGTCTCCAAATTTGAGGAAGGATATTCTTGCTATGGAGGGCGTGCAGCGTAGGTTCACTAGGTTAATTCCCGGAATGGGGGGACTGTCGTATGTTGAAAGGTTGGAGCGATTGGGCTTGTATACACTGGAATTTAGAAGGATGAGGGGGGATCTTATTGAAACATATAAGATAATTAGGGGATTGGACACATTAGAGGCAGATAACATGTTCCCAATGTTGGGGGAGTCCAGAACAAGGGGCCACAGTTTAAGAATAAGGGGTAGGCCATTTAGAACGGAGATGAGGAAGAACTTTTTCAGTCAGAGGGTGGTGAAGGTGTGGAATTCTCTGCCTCAGAAGGCAGTGGAGGCCAGTTCGTTGGATGCTTTCAAGAGAGAGCTGGATAGAGCTCTTAAGGATAGCGGAGTGAGGGGGTATGGGGAGAAGGCAGGAACGGGGTACTGATTGAGAGTGATCAGCCATGATCGCATTGAATGGCGGTGCTGGCTCGAAGGGCTGAATGGCCTACTCCTGCACCTATTGTCTATTGTCTATTGTAACTCAGCGGGTCAGGCAGCATCTGTGGAGAACATGGATAGGTGACGTTTCACAGAGTTCTGGAGTAACTCAGCGGGTCAGGCAGCATCTGTGGAGAACATGGATAGGTGACGTTTCACAGAGTGTTGGAGTAACTCAGCGGGTCAGGCAGCATCTCTGGAGAACATGGATAGGTGACGTTTCACAGAGTGCTGGAGTAACTCAGCGGGTCGGGCAGCATCTCTGGAGAACATGGATAGGTGACGTTTCACAGAGTGCTGGAGTAACTCAGTGGGTCAGGCAGCATCTCTGGAGAACATGGATAGGTGACGTTTCACAGAGTGCTGGAGTAACTCAGCGGGTCGGGCAGCATCTGTGGAGAACGTGGATAGGTGACGTTTCACAGAGTGCTGGAGTAACTCAGTGGGTCAGGCAGCATCTCTGGAGAACATGGTTAGATGACGTTTCGGGTTGAAACCCTTCAGACTAATTGTGGAGAGGGGAGAAGAAAGCTGGAAAAGGGGAGAGATAGGACAAAGAGTGGCTGCTAAAAAGGTCAACATAGGCGGGGGGGGGGTTGATTGGCAGACAGTTGGGACAAAGGCCAGAGATAAGAGCGGAAGGTATGAGACAGGTTTGAAGAGTTACTTACTTTCTTTAACTGTCTCTTTGAACAATACCAGGTTGGCCAAAGTACGGTCTCCCCTTGGTTTCAGAACTTGACAACTCTGCTCCACTCACTGGGCCTCCTTTGCTCATCTGGGTTTTCAATGTCCATATCGAGTAGAATGAACCTTAATGATCACCAAACATTCCCGGCTTGCTCCTATTCTAAGGTCTGTTCTGCCATGCGGCAGTGCGGTCCGTCTCTGTGGACATTATCCAACAATAAACGTACGTGACACACGGCCAGAAAATGAAACAATGACATTGAGCTTCTTACAGGCGTTGCTGTGGCATGCTGGTGCGCATGGGGAGAATGTACAAACTCCATGCAGACAGCACCCATGGCCAAGTTCAATCCCAGGTCTCTGGCGCTGTGAGGTAGCTATTCCAGAAAATTAACTGATACCACACTCATGAACAAAACCATAGGGTTTGATCGAATCACCAAGGAAGGTCAGTCAATGAGTAAAGGAACTGCAGATGCAAATATTTCTGAAAAAGACACAGAATGCTGGAGTAACTCAGCGGGTCAGGCAGGATCTCCGGAGAAAAAGAATAGGTGATGTTTCAGGTCGGGACCCTTCTTTGCATCGTCAAATCTGAAGAAGGGTCCTATCCTGAAAAGTCACTTATCCATGTTCTCCACAGATGCTGCCTGGCCCGCTGAGTTACTCCAGCACTCTGTGAAACATCACCTATCCATGTTCTCCACAGATGCTGCCTGGCCCGCTGAGTTACTCCAGCACTCTTTGAAACGTCACCTATCCATGTTCTCCACAGATGCTGCCTGACCCGCTGAGTTACTCCAGCACTCTGTGAAACGTCACCTATCCATGTTCTCCACAGATGCTGCCTGACCCGCTGAGTTACTCCGGCACTCTGTGTCAGTCTTGCTGGTAAACGAGTTCCTCGAGCATCTCTGGAGCTATTTATTAACAGATACATTTCATCATGGTTTGTTTCAGTTAGCCATCAGAAAGTAAGCATTATATTTCTTTCCTATTCCCGTCTGACAGTGAGCTGCTCAGCTATTCATGGTTTTGCTGATTCAATCTGCACCTAAGTCAAACAGCCAAGGACATATTTGTAATTTCAGTCCATGCGCCTGTGAAATTATCATTTTGGTCAGGAATAATATCTTCACATTATGATCAAGCCACTGTATTCTTTTGCTATTAGGGTACCCTAAAGTCTGCAAACTGGAAAGAGAAAATTAGAACCCGTAAGCATATTGTTTGCCTGCGTATGGTTACAATGGAAAATTTTGAGTGCGTTTCTTGGAAGGCCATTTTATAGCAGATTCTTATTTCAAACATATTATAACAATAATTGAGAACCGCTGGGAATGAAAATTCCTGCATGAGAATGGATGGGCTCCCTGAGATCTTCCCTTAATGATTGAAGAACTCAATGCCCTGTGGAGTGTATTAAATTATTACTAAAGCTGGTTCCCTGTTTGGATACCAGATACATCAAGAGCAGAGGAGCAAGCATGATGGAGACGTGGAATCTGTGCAAGACCTAGTAATCTCTGAGGAGTTAATTAAGTTGGTGCTGGATATTACTGAAGTATGATCACTGAAGGATTGCCTGAAAAGCTATCTTTGGCAACTCACCAATTTCATCAAAGGATATGTGAAGTAAAAACCTCTATAAATAAACTGGGGAACCTCTATCACTTCCTAGATATGGCATGTATAAAGGACAGAGGGAACTGGTACATCTTCCACACACAAGCGTGCTGGGTGTGGAATGAATGGTTACAGGAAGTGGTAGAGCTATGAACTATTATAGTGTTTAAAGGACATTTGAACAGGTACATGGATAGAAAATATTTATGTTCATAAATTCATAAATTCTAGGAGCAGAATTAGACCATTCGGTCCATCAGGACTACCCCAACATTCAATCATGGCTGAGAGATATGTGCCATAGGTAGGTAGGTAACTTGGCCGGCATAGGCCAGGGTATAAGGATGGAAAGATGGTTGATACGTAACCATCAGGTGGCACGGTGGCACAGCGGTAGAGTTGCTGCCTCACAGCGCCAGACACACAGGATTGATCCTGACTTCGGGTGCCGTCTGTGTGGAGTTTGTACGTTCTTCCCGTGACCACGTGGCTTTCCTCCGGGTGCTCCGGTTTCCTCCCACATTTCCAAAGGCGTGCAGTTTTGTGACTTCTGTAAATTGTTCCTAGTGTGTGTGGGATAGAACTAGTGTACGGGTGGATCGATGGTTGGGATGGACACAGTGGGCCGAAGGGCCTGTTTCTGCGCTGTTTCTCTAAACATAACACAAAGAACATAGAGAAGGAAGAAATGGTCCTTTTTCATTTTAGAAATTCGTTAATGCTGGAGAATTTTTTTGATTCAGAAATAGTTACAGCAGGAGAGGAAACTGTTTGGCCCCTCGTGTCCACAACACTCGACAACGAGCTACTGGCCGAACCTCACTGTCCAGCCCTGGGCCCATAGCCCTGGGCCCATGGCCATGGCCCTGCAGATCACGGTTCCTCAGCCACATGTCCAAGTCCTGTTGAAACATGATGAAGGTCTCTCCTTCCATCACTTTTTCAAGCAGTCAGTTCCCTTCACACCCCAGTGGATTTTTCTTTCTCTCACCTCTTATCTCTCTACCAATTATTTTAAGTTTACGCCACCTGATTTTTAATTAAATTGAGAAATACAGCATGGAAGCAGGCCCTTCGGCCCACCGAGTCCATGCCAACCATCGATCGCCCGCTCACACTAGTTCTCTGTTATGCATCTTTCACACCTACACACTGGGGGCGATTTACAGAGGGACAATTAACCTACAAACTTGCACTTTTTTTGGGTGTTGAAGGAAACCGGAGCATCCGGAAGAAACTCATGTGGTCACAGGAAGAACGTGCAAACTCCACACAGACAGCACCTGAGGTCAGGATCGAACCCGGGTCTCTGGCGCTGTGAAGCAGCAGCTCTACCCGCTGCATCACTGACCGATGCTGCAGCGTCATTTCAAGCCCCCGCCCCCCTTCCCATCTAATCTATCTAACCCCTCATCATTTTCTACCCCCAATTAATTATGCCCTCATTCTCTTCTTCTCTTCCTTTCCAAATAAAATCCCCTTGGCAGATCCAATCTCTCCTTGTTCCAACAACTTCCCAGGCGCGGTAATATTTTCATAAATCTCCTCTCCAGGGTAATATCACATTTCCCACAACGTTGTGAGCAGAACATTGTACATTACATGGCTGTGGACAAACTATTGTTTATACAAGTCCTGCACAATCTCACTACTTTTATATTTCACGTGTCAGTTATTAAAGGAAAGCATTGCATATGCGTTTTCAACTATCCTCATTGTCTGTTACCTTTTAGTATCTGTCGACATAGATCCTTGTGTTCCCTCTCACCACTCAACATCCTGCTCATTATTGTTTATTCTCCGCACTTGCTTTACTTTCCAAAAAACACAACTTCACACTTCTCTAAATTAAATTCCATTTGCCCAAAATATTATCAAAATCTTTCTAAAGTATAATGCTTTTCTCATAGTCAGCTACATGATCAATTCTTGCCACATCAACAAACCTCTTTCATTCTCCATTTAGCTTAGTTTAGTTTAATTTAGAGATACAGCATGGAAACAGGCCCTTCAGGCTGCCGAGTCTGCACTGATCAGTGATCACCCATAGACTAGTTATAACCTACATACGAGGGACAAATTTATCAAAGCCAATTAACCTACAAACCTACACATGTTTGTAAATTCCACCCTTTGATTAAAGAAATTCCTCTTCATCTTCTTTCTGAAAGTACGCCCTTTTATTCTGAGACTGCGCCCTCTGGTCCGAGACTCTCCTACTAGTGGAAACATCCTTTCCACATCCAATCTATCCAGGCCTTTTGCTATTCGGTAAGTTTCAATGAGGTCCCCACTCATCCTTCTAAACTCCAGCGAGCACAGGCCCAGTGCCAACCACTGTTCATCATATGTTAACCCAATCATCCCCGGGTTCGTTCTCATGTGGCCCCCTGGTGCGATAGCCCTGCCCTTGTTTGCGGGGCTTCCCCCCAGACCCATCCCCCCAATGTCTAGTAGCAGAAGGATTCTGCCACAGAGCCTCCACGGTGGCAGCATCGAGCTTCAGTGTGCGCCCCAGCACATAGTCCCACAGACTGCATCATTCCCTAATGGACATCTCACTCAGCTGGAAGACCAATGTGCTCCGGGTTCCAACGCACTTCAATTGCCATTCCGATCATCCCGGCAACCAACCTGGCAAAGCATCAGTGCACTCCCACTAAAGCAAGTCCACCACAGGAAGGACATGAGGAGACATTTCTTTATTCTGAGGGTGGTGAATCTGTGGAAGTTTTTGCCACAGAGAGCTGTGGAGGCCAAGTCAGTGGATATTTTTAAGGTAGAGATACATAGATTCTTGATATGTACAGGTGTCAGAGGTTATGGAGAGAAGGCAGGAGAATGGGGTTAGGAGGGAGAGATAGACCAGTCATGATTGAATGGCGGAATAGACGATGGGCCGAATGGCCTCGTTCTGCTTTGGACTTGAGATTTTAGAGACACAGTGTGGAAACAGGCCCTTTGGCACACCGAATCCACATCGACCAGCGATTACCCGTACATTAGCACTATCCTACACACCAGGGACAATTTACAATTTTTACCGGCCAATTAACCTACAAACCTGCACGTCGTTGGAGTGTGGGAGGAAACCGGAGATCTCGGAGAAAACCCAATCCCTTATAACATATGACCTCTTTCAGGTAAGGAGACTAAAGAGGTACACAATGGTCTGGATGTGGTCCCACCAACTCCCTATATCATTGTAGAATAAAAGAGCGTACCTTTAGAATGGAGATGAGGGCGGATTTCTTTAGCCAGAGGGCGATGAATCAGTGGAATTCATTGCCACAGACGGCTGTGGAGGCCAAGTCATTGGGTATTTTTAAAGTGGAGATTGACAGGTACTTGATTAATACGGGTGTCAAAGGCTACGGGAAGAAGGCAGGGGAATGGGGTTGAGAGGGAAAGATAGATCAGCCATGATTGAATGGTGGAATAGACTCGATGGGCCGAATGGCCTAATTCTGCTCCTATGACTTATAAACTTACGAAGTAAAGTAACCTCACTTTTGTAGTGGCAATATAGACTAATCCACCTTCCCACTTGCATGTGAACTTTCAGTAACCTTTACAGAAGGACAACATTCCCCAATCCCTCACTTCCCAATCTACCCCAGGAGAAGATGCACCATCCATAGTTAGCCGAGATCAAGCAGAGTATGAACTGAAAGACCAGTGTGTGCAGAGTGACAAGGTTTAGTGGACCGGGAATTTTACAAGATCCAGTGGGGCGAGAAACTATGAAGTTAATAAGGAAAGAGAAAATTGATGATGAGAGAAGACTGGCAAGCAATGTCAGACTGGCAAGCAATGTCAGACTGGCAAGCAATGTCAGACTGGCAAGCAATGTCAGACTGGCAAGCAATGTCAGACTGGCAAGCAATGTCAGACTGGCAAGCAATGTCAGACTGGCAAGCAATGTCAGACTGGCAAGCAATGTCAGACTGGCAAGCAATGTCAGACTGGCAAGCAATGTCAGACTGGCAAGCAATGTCAGTGATTTGCAGTCATTTATTTCTCCATTTGCACTGGACCTTGGCATTTCTGGGAAAATTCTTGTGTTTTGTTTCATGAAGACTGAAACAAAGTGCTTGATTTTTCCACCATTTTCTTATTCATTATTACAAATTCTACCCCCTTTGTCTTCACCTTAGGCCTTGCTGGTCTCTTTCATTGTTATCACCTCTGCCAGCTCAGACCGCACTAATTTATTCAAGTATTCTGTGTTCTCTTTATCAACTATCTCGGTTATCGTTTGTTGACGTCTAACAAGCCATCGGACGTGTTACTTTATTCTCAGATTCCGCATTATCTTTAACTTTCCCTGCTAATCCATGGTGAGACCACTTTCACTTTGCATTTTAGGCAGTAAAATGAACCATGCAAAGAATCTGAAAAGTGATGTGGATTGGCTAAGCAAAGTTGGCAATAAATAACTGATAATGTGGGAAAACGTAAGCATGTTCACCTTGGCAAGAAGAATAGAGACATGGAACACACTTTAAACGGTGAAAAACAAAGTCTAAGGTGTACAGAAAGATCTGGTGTTCGCTCATGAGGTACAGTAACCAACCATGGTGACACAGCAGGCACTTGAAAGGGAATCAAAGGTCGTGTTGCCCTTCACTGACAGTAGATTGGCGTACAAAAGCTTTGATGTTTGCTAAGGTGGAACAGGGCTTCATAGGAAAGGTAAACACAGAGTGCTGGAGTAACTCAGCGGCTCAGGCAGCATCTCTGGAGAACATGGATAGGTGATGTTTCACAGAGTGCTGGAGTAACTCAGCGCGTCGGGCAGCATCTGTGGAGAACATGGATAGGTGACGTTTCACAGAGTGCTGGCGTAACTCAGTGGGTCGGGCAGCATCTGTGGAGAACATGGATAGGTGACATTTCAGGTTGTACTTTTCTTCAGACTGAAATAAGGGGGGGAGGGCTATGGTGGGGGAAGAACTGCAGGCAAGAAAAGACCGGGGCAAATCAGGGTGGGCGACAGACCTCAGGCAGGGTGGTCCCCTGATACTTCAAATGAGAAAATAGAAGGGTTTATAGGACTTTGGTGAGGCCGCATTCAGAGTGTAGCATACAGTTCTAGTGTAAGAAAATAATTGCAGATGCTGGTACAAATCGAAGGTATTTATTTCACAAAATGCTGGAGTAACTCAGCAGGTCAGGCAGCATCTCAGGAGAGAAGGAATGGGTGACGTTTAGGGCAGTTCTAGTCATAACTTTACAAGTAGGATGTGGAGGCTTTGGAGAGGGTGAGGAGGAGGTTTATCGGAACGCTGCCTGGATTGGAGAGTATTAGTTATATGGAAAGGTTGGACAAACCTGGATGGTTTTCTCTCGATTGCCCGAGGATGAGGGGAGACCTGATGGACGTTTATAAAAGTCTTACCATCGGAGCCGATTCCTTGCCTGGATCGACGCTCCAACCGCGGCCTGTGGACTTTAACATGAAGGAGCTCACAGTCTCGGGTTGAGACCGACGTCGACAAGCCCCGACCCGGGTCCGATCGCCCAGCACGGGGGAGCCGAGATACCCCACCCCCCCACCCCCCCGATGGAAGAGCTGGATCACCCCGAAGAGGAACGCCTGCCGCCGGCTACGGGAGTAAGAGCGTCCCATCAACGGAAGGTCAGATGGAGGACAAAGAAGGGAGAGTTGTAACTTCCATCACAGTGAGGAATGTGGAGGAGTCACTGTGGTGGATGTTCATGTTAAAGTGTACTTTGTGCGTCCTGTTGCTTTTTATTGCTATGACTGTACGGCAAATGGAATGCTTTGTATGTTGTAAAACATACTTGGCTAATAAAGTATGATTATGTTTAAATACAAGAGCCTAGATACGGTAGACAGTCAGAACCTGTTTTTCCAGGGTGGGGTGTCAAAGCCTAGAGGGCACACCTTTAAGGTGAGAGGGGCAAAGTTTAAAGGAGATACAAAGTTTAAAGAAGATTTAAAGTTTAAAGTTTTTTACACAGAGAGTAGTGAGTACCAAGTTTGTCCAAACTCCCCTCATAGTTAATTCATTGCAATCCAGACAACATCCCAGTGAATGTGGTGACCAGGACTGCACACAATACTCCATACGTGGCCTGGCCAAGATGTTATATATCTGCAAACTGACTTCCTGACTTACAGGTACAATACAGTCTGAAGAAGGGTCTCGACCCGAAACATCACCCATTCCTTCTCTCCTGAGATGCTGCCTGACCTGCTGAGTTACTCCACCATTTTGTGAATAAATACCTACAGGAACAACCCTATCTACTTGTAATGCCACTTTGAGGGAGCTATTGCCTTGCAGCCCGACATCCCTCTGTACAACAAAGTTCCCAATTGTTCTGCCATTTTCTGTACACTTTCCAGATCTCACACTTGTTCAGGTAGAGCTCCATCTGTCATTTCTCGCCCCTAATTTCCACTTGATGCCCTCTTTACCTTAGTTCAGTTTATTGTCACGTGTACCGAGCGAGGTACAGTGAACAGCTTTTGCTGCATGCTAACCAGTCAGTGGAAAGACATGATCACAATTGAGCCACCCATAGTGTAGAGATACAGGATAAAGGGAATACCATGAATAATGTTTAGTGTGAGATAAAGTCCAGTAAAGTCTGATCAAAGATAGTCCAAGGGTCTCCAATGAGATAGATAGTGGCTCAGGACTGGTCTCTGGTTGTGGTGGGATGGTTCAGTTGCCTGATACCAGCCGTGAAGAAACTGTCCCTGAATCTGGACGTGTGTTCCTCATCCATCGGCTCACCTTCCTGTGGCAATGCAGGGGAAAAAGGGGGACAAAAGACGGTGAGTGGGCCGAATGGCCTGCTTCTATGCCACATGGCCGACTAACTCTAACTTGGTGTTTTGGTGCACAGTTTCTTTACAACTCCGCCTCACAAAAGTTAGTCATGAAGGTCACATTGGTCATATTTGTCCCTTTAGACCTAAAATGGCTCAGGATTCTCCTGAATCCCACTTGCCAAGGACATTTCATGGCAATGTTATCCTTCCTCATTCTTTATTTAAGTTCTTTCCGGCTTCCTTTATTTTCCTCAACATCTTGTTATTTTGCGCAGTATTCTTTCGTTTAGAAATTTTACGTTCAATTTAGGCACAGCTTATATAGAATTTGTTGTTGTACTTTTGTGTGTACGTGTCTTTGATGTTGTTGTGAACAGGATTTTCATTGTACCTGTACACCTCATTTTCATTGTATTTGTGCAGATACCAAGAGCCCTAGCTTGATGTGATGCAGCATCACGGACACTAATGACTTCAGTGGAAATTCCAATCCTTAGAAGGCAAACTGGAAAGTAATTTTGTTTGAATATGTTTTTCTTGAATTTAACGTTTGGAATGATTTATAAGATTTCATTGGGTTTTTATTTGCCTTCTATTTCAATAATGTTCTAATCATTATAATTTTTAACCATGATGGTTTGAATAAAATCTCAGTATCAGACATATTTAAAGACCATTAACGTGATTTGCGGCCTTCACAGCTGGCTAAGCCACGCTCCCAGCGTTACACCGGTACGTTACTGTTTTATGAAGTTGGTAGAAGGACACCCACATAATTACCCCTCTGGTTCAGTGGGTACTGACAGTGGCAGCTTCAGATCCTGCTTCCTACGCTTGGATATTCCTCTCTATCTAATCCCTGGAAACACGCCAACCCTTTCACCCTCTAGGATATCTAGGATATGGAATTTTAAGACAGAGAAATGTGAGATGTTGCATTTGGGGATGTCTAACATGGGCAGGATTTACACAGTGAATGCTAGGGCTCTGGGCAGAGGGATCTAGGAGTACAGGTGCATGGTTCCTTGAAGGTCGAGTTGCAGGTAGATAAGATGGTCAAAAAGGCTTTTGGCACATTGGCCTTCATCGGTCAGAGTATTGAGTATAACAGTTGGGAGGTCATGTTGCAGTTGTATAAGACGTTTGTGAGGCTGCATTTAGAGTATTGTGTTCAGTTCTGGGCACCATGTTATAGGAAGGATGTTGTCAAGCTGGAAAGGGTGCAGTGAAGATTTACCAGGATGTTGCCAGGACTAGACGGTCTGAGCTATAGGGAGAGGTTGGGGCAGGCTGGGACTCTATTCTATGGGGCGCAGGAGGATTCTGAAGTGATCTTATAGAGGTGTATAAAATAATGAAAGGAATAGATCGGGTAGATGCACAGAGTCTCTTGCGCAGAGTAGGAGAATCGAGGACCAGAAGACATAGGGTTAAGGTGAAGGGGAAAGATTTAGTAGGAATCTGAGGGGTAACAAAGGACGGTGGATGCCAGAGGAGGTAGTTGAGGCTGGGACTATCCCAACGTTTAAGAAACATTTAGACAGGTAATTGGATAGGACAGGTTTGGAGGGATATGGACCAAACGCAGGCAGGTGGTACTAGTGTAGCTTGGACATCGTTGGCCGGTGTGGGCAAGTGGGCTGAAGGGCCTGTTTCCACGCTGTATCACTCTATGACTACTGTAGCTGGGACATTGTTGGCCGGTGTGGGCGAGTTGGGACGAAGGGCCTGTTTCCACACTGCATCACTCTATGACTATCTGTGTTCCCCTAATACTGCCCCCTCGATCTTCCTTGGATTTAATTACTCCACTATAGCCAGCCATGCCCTCAGCTGCCAAAGTTCTGGATCCTAAAGATGCATCCAAAATGTTTCCCTTCCACTGCTTTTTCCTCCCTAGAACATAAAACCCAGAATATTGGCCAGAATCCTGGACCTATGTCATGCAAGTCTTCAGTGGTGTGCATTCTGCAGAAAGGTCCTGACCCGAAATGTTACATCTGCATGTTCTCCATATGTTTGGCCCATATCCTCCCAACCCTATCCTATCCATGTACTTGTCCAAATGTTTTTTAAATGTTATGATAGTTCCAGCAATGATGTCTGACCTGCTCCAGCACTTTGTGTCCTTCACTGGTATGCTGTCAGTTTAATTCCACCCTGGTCTTGTCAAACAACTTGGCACATATCTACACTGCTCTGGTATTCTAGTGCACATAACATCCAGTTACAATAGACCAGAATCTGTGGCCCCACATCAGTTCAATAGACCCTCTGAACCAGCAGTTGTGATGCCATCAAGCAACTAACCAAAGTAAAGAATTCTCACAGGCAGCATACCAGGGAGCAAAAAGCACTACTTCTGAAGATAGACACAAGGTGTTAGAGTAACTCAGCGGGCCAGGCAGCATCTCTGGAGAAAAAGGATTGGTGATGTTTCAGGTCGGAACCCTTCCTCAGCCTCTGAGTCTTCCCTAGATTTTGAGGAACGGTCCCGACCCCAATGTCACCCATCCAAGTTCTCCAGCGATGCTGCCTGACCCGCTGAGTTACTCCAGCACTCAGTGAAACGTCACCTATCCATGTTCTCCGCAGATGCTGCCTGACCCGCTGAGTTACTCCAGCACTCTGTGAAATGTCACCTATCCATGTTCTCCACAGATGCTGCCTGACCCGCTGAGTTACTCCAGCACTCTGTGTCTATCTTCTATATTCAAGCACTATGAGGAGGTTTTAATAATGAGACTAGTTTTTCAAAGCCTTAAGTCCTCATGAGTTCAGGTATGTCCCGGGACTCACGTTGTTGACCTCCCCGTGGTGAGCCCTGTCAACTGACCTCAGTCAGGTGAACGACAACAAACAGACAGCACAAGCAGAAGCAGCTTCATAACTTCTGCTGCCTCCAACGCAAGAAGAAGTAGGGATGTCTGTTGATGCCACTAAAGCAGTGTGCAAGCTCAGGTGTGGATGAGTGTGAATGACTGAAGCATCATTGGAGTTTCCAAGGTAGCCTCGGCTTTGTCGAAAGCCAGAAGCTGCTCTCAGTTCCGCAGCGCATTTCCACGTGCGCTTGTACTCCTGAAAAGGAGGTGTAAGGAACGGCGGCACGGTGGCATGGCGGTAGAGTTGCTGCCTTACAGCGCCAGAGACCCGGGTTCCATCCTGACTATGAGTGCTGTCCGTGTGGAGTTTGTACGTTCTCACCATGACCCTGTGATGGAGACTGGGAGATCAGGACAGGGTAGAGAGATGTCCATGTGTATTTGCAGGCAGGGTGGGAGTTAGTGGTGAAGATCACGAAACCCACGAGTTCTGCGCGGGTGCGGGAGGCAGCCCCGATGCAGTTGTCGATGATGAGGAGAATGAGTTGCTGCCGCGTATCTGTGGTAACCAACAAAAGGGCCGGCATAGCTGGGGCCACACGAGTGCCCATGGCCACATCTTTGACTTTGAAAGTGCGAGGAGTCAAAAGGGACGTTGTTGAGGGTGAGGATGTGCTGCAGGGGAAGGGGAGTGTTAGTAGAGGGGAAATGACTGGGTCTCTGTCCAAGGAAGAGACCCTGCAGGTGGGTGTGGAGGTGAGAAGGGACTGGACGTCCATGGTCAAGACAGCTCACTTGATGTGCTCACCAAGAAACATAGAAACATAGAAAATGGGTGCAGGAGTAGGCCATTCGGCCCTTCGAGCCTGCACCGCCATGCAATATGATCATGGCTGATCATCCAGCTCAGTAGCCTGTACCTGCCTTCTCTCCATACCCCCTGATCCCTTTAGCAAAAAGGGCCACATCTAACTCCCTCTTAAATATAGCCAATGAACTGGCCTCAACTACCTTCTGTGGCAGAGAATTCCACAGACTCACCACTCTCTGTGTGAAGAAATGTTTTCTCATCTCGGTGATGTTGCGAATAAAAAGGTGGAAATAAAAATACCATTTCACCGAATCAAGGGATATGGGGGAAAAAGCCGGATCGTAGGGACTGATTTTGGATGATCAGCCGTGATCATATTGAATGGCTGTGCTGGCTCGAAGGGCCAAATGGCCTACCCCTGCACCTATTTTCTATGTTTCTATCGACCTGAGGAAGGGTCCCGAGCCTAAACGTCCCCTCTCCACGAGCCCACCCTGCTGCTCGGCTCAGAGACATGCCCAAAGACAGCAGGTCTGTGCAGGAAACTGATCCCATTCAACCCATGGTGTTTACGAGCCACCAGCCTGCTGTAACACTGATTCAAACCTTCTAGGAAGTTGTGTTTATAGGGTTGTGGTTGCGTGACTTGGACAGTCCTCTCCTGACCTCCCACCATGCACACTGCAGAACCCTGCACACCTGTCTAAACCCTGGACCATCCATCACCCATGGCTGGGCTGTTGGTCTCAGTCGTACCTGAGCCACCAGTCTGAGGTCTCGTCAAACATCCTCCAGCACCTCCTGGCGATGGAGTACATTTGGAAGTTAATATTACAACGTAAAACAATACTCTGAGAAACTCACAAACATCACCTTCATAAGGACCAGAACATTTACTCTCGTCTGTTTAGTGGGGGAAGTGTTATTTTCAGGTACCTGTTATTTTCAAGCACTCATCTGCTCCGCTCTAAAAATGTCAAAGGAATCCTTGATGGACACAAAGTATTCAGGTACCTGTTATTCAGGTACCTATTCAGGTACCTATTCAGGTACCTGTTATTCAGGTATCTGTTATTTTCAGGTATCTGTTATTTTCAGGTACCTGTTATTTTCAGGTACCTGTTATTTTCAGGTACCTGTTATTTTCAGGTACGCTGTTATTTTCAAGCACTCACCTGCTCTGGTCTAAAAATGTCAAAGTAATCCTTGATGGACACAAAGTGCTGGAGTATCTCAGCGGGTCAGGCATGGTCTCTGGAGAAAAAAAGTAGTTGACATTTTGGTTCAGTACCCTTCTTCAGACTGGGATCCTTCATATCCCACTGTGAGAGCAGCCCAGGCTCGGTAGAAAGCGTTACCTGAACGCATTACCGAGTGCTCCTCTGTCCTGTGGTGAAGCACTGCACAAGGTATGTCCACCCCACCACACGAGGGGGACGAGTTGTACAGTTTGAAAGCCACAGGGAAGAAAAATCTCCTGTGGCGTTCTGTGGTGTATCTTGGTGGCCCCAGTCTGTTGCTGAAGGTGCTCCTCAGGTTGGCCAGTGTGTCACGGAGGGGGTGAGCTGTATTGTCCAAGATGCTCCACAGATTGAGGAACATCCTCCCCTCCAAGACCACCTCCCATGAATCCAACTCTGCCAGAGAGGGTCCTCATCTACTATCTACCTCACAGGAGAGCTTATTGGAGACCCTCAAACGATCTCTGGTTGGACTTTACTAGCTTTATATTGCACTAAACGTTATTCACGTTATTCTCTTTATACCCTATCTGCACACTGTAATCATGTTTTGTCTTTCCGCTGACTGTTAGCAAGCAACAAAAGCTTTTCACTGTACCTCGCTCGGCACACTCATCTCAACTCAAACACAACTCAGAGCACAAAGAATTGTTTTGAAAACTGGGGTATGTGATAATGAGGAACAAAAGAAAATAAATAATTTCATGAATGGAACAAAATCGGAAGAATGTTAATGCTTTACAAGAAATAACAATATTATTGGACGTTGTGGAAATTGGTCAGAAGAGTGCTCCATTTCCCCAGGCAAACACCAATTACTTTCTGAAAGAGAAAAACCCTTATTAACTTAGAAATTTATGGGCATTTTACCAAGTCCAATTCCAAATGTTACTAGCTCAGTAAACTCATTCCCCTTACTTCTGTTTATTGGTCAGTCCTGCTGTTAACCAATGCACCGTAACGGCTTGCAATAAGCTTTTCATTCCCATTTACTGCCTGACCGTCCTATTTAACTGCATCCAAATTTCCATTTGCTCATTCCATGCTGCAAATTTATATGATACAAATGTTGCTGTAAATGATTGACAAATTTTCATTTAATCAATAAAAAACGCCCATCCCAATCTCAGATCCAAGATGTGAATTGCAAATTTTACAAATGTTTAATATACGATAAGAGCTTTCATTCACGCGTGTGGCTAAATCTTTTATTTGATGCTTTACATTAAAATAATTTAGTTTAGTTTAGTTTAGAGATACAGTGCGGAAACAGGCCCTTCGGCCCTTCGGCCCGCCGAGTCCGTGCTGAACAGCGATCCCTGCACATTAATGCTACCCCACACACATAGTACAATTTACATTTATGCCAAGCCAATTAACGTGCACACCTGTACATCTTTGGAGTGTGTGAGGAAACCCACACTCACGGGGAGAACGTACAAACTCCGTACAGACAGCACCCGTAGTCGGGATCGAACCCGGGTCTCCGACGCTGCATTCATCGTAAGGCAGCAACTCTACCGCTGCGCCACCGTGCCCTGCCATAATAGTCACGATTTTTAAGCTTATTTATATACTTTCCAGAAAATGTTACATTTCTTGTTGTCTGCAACAAACCTTTAAACAAAGGCCTTACATTTTAAAGAGTTTTTTGCCTCAAGATCCTGCAAAACAATACAACCAAAGCTGCACTGGAGGGCAAGGAAAATACCGAAGAGGTTGGAAAACAGAAACAAAAATATGAAATAAAGACACTCAATGGGTCAGGCAGCATTTGGAGGAAGTTAATGTTTCAAGTCAATGAGCCGTGAACAGTGGTTTTGAAGTGTTGTTACTGTTGTAATGGATGACGTTAATGGGCCCGTAAAGCTGCAGCAAGTGAGATGTTCATTGCTCCGTTCCTGATGTATAAAGGGCAGCTCAGAGGCACAGCGGTAGTGCTACTGCCTTACAGCACCAGAGTCCCGGGTTTCATCCTGACTACAGGTGCAGTCTGGACGGAGTTTGCACGTTCTCCATGTGACCTGTGTGGGTTTTTGTCCGAGATCTTTGGTTTCCTCCCATACACCAAAGATGTACAGGTGTGTAAGTTAATTGGCTTGGTATCATTGTAAATTGTCCCTGGTGTGTGTAGGATCGTGTTAGTGTGTGCCGAATACTGGTCGGCATGGACTTGGTGGGACGAAGGGCCTGTTTTCGTGCTGTATCTCTAAACTAAACTAAACCGTTTTGCCAAATAATTATACTCGGTCCGCCAAGGCCTGCTGGATCTCCCGGTTGCTAATCATGTGATCATAGGCTCATAAATGATAGGAACAGAATTAGGCCATTCGGCCCATCAAGTCTACTCTGCCATTCAATCATAGCTGATCTATCTCTCCCTCCTAAGCCCATTCTCCTGCCTTCTCCCCATAACCCCTGACACCCATACTAATCAAGTACACCCATACTAATCAAGTACACCCATACTAATCAAGTACACCTGTACTAATCAATACACCCGTACTAATCAGGTACACCCGTACTAATCAATACACCCGTACTAATCAAGTGCACCCGTACTAATCAATACACCCGTACTAATCAATACACCCGTACTAATCAATACACCCGTACTAATCAATACACCCGTACTAATCAATACACCCGTACTAATCAATACACCCGTACTAATCAATACACCCGTACTAATCAATGCACCCGTACTAATCAATACACCCGTACTAATCAATACACCCGTACTAATCAATACACCCGTACTAATCAATACACCCGTACTAATCAATACACCCGTACTAATCAATACACCCGTACTAATCAATACACCCGTACTAATCAAGAAACTCAACAGGTGGGAACTCCCATTTGTAGGTTTTATTTTCAACTTCCTTTACCGTGGGCCAACGTTACCGTGGGCCAACGTTACCGTGGGCCAACGTTACCGTGGGCCAACGTTACCGTGGGCCAACGTTACCGTGGGCCAACGTTACCGTGGGCCAACGTTACCGTGGGCCAACGTTACCGTGGGCCAACGTTACCGTGGGCCAACGTTACCGTGGGCCAACGTTACCGTGGGCCAACGTTACCGTGGGCCAACGTTACCGTGGGCCAACGTTACCGTGGGCCAACGTTACCGTGGGCCAACGTTACCGTGGGCCAACGTTACCGTGGGCCAACATTACCGTGGGCCAACATTACCGTGGGTCAACATTACCAGAGAGAGACAAGGGATCAACAATTAAATATTCACCTGTTTTTCTCACAAAGGAATTGCAACTCCATGGTTTGGATCTTTAGATGTTTTTGTCAAGTTGGAGGTGAATTCTTAACTCTAAGAGTTAAGAAACGTGGTGAAGGTGGACTGATTCACTTTCGAGAGTCTTCTTTGATTCAATCTCTGGAATGGAGTTGCCTGTCACAAACATAACGGCAATGGAGAAACCATCTTCTCTCTTCAGAACTGACCAATTTGTTGGAGTGAGGAGTTTCACTGTGATTGTCCCTTCCATCCAACAAGCACCTCGTGGAACTGGAATGATTGAACTTCATCAACTATGGCTCTATCCTTGATTGCACTTTTCTGGATTTTATCTTGCAATAAACGTTATTCACGTTATTCCCTTAATCCTGTATCTGTATAATGTGGACGGCTCGATTGTAATCATGTATTGTCTTTCCGCTGACAGGTTAGCACGCAACTAAAGCTTTTCACTGTACCTCATACATGTAATAATATATTAAACTCAAACTCAAACTCTAACATCCATTTTACCAATTGCCTTAAATCTGTTCGGTCTACCCATTGATCTAATGGAATGAGATACTTCCTGTTCACTCGATCCAGGAAGTGTACAATGTATGCACCTCCATCATGTCTTCTGTCAGCTCTCTGTTCTAAATAAAAAACAGACCCAGCCAATGTTTCCACAAACCTCACACTCTCCTGTACTGGCAACATCCCATTAACCCCATCTGCTTCCTCCCAAGTGCAGGCACATCCTGCCCATGAAGTATTGAATAGAAATTATTCCCAGTCCGCTTGCTGTATATTAACAAGAGTTTATATAGTTCCAGCATGTCCTTCTTACCCCTCAACCAATGCCTTGGCAAATAAACTCAAGTATTCTGTAGGCTTTCTTATTCACCTTGTGCATCTATCCTGCTAACTCGAGGGGATTGTGGATATGCACTACCACTCCTAAGGGTCCTCTGCCCTCAACACTTTTGCATTGTCTTTTACCTCTTCTCTATTGACCAGACCAAAGCCTTCGATACCCTCCTGCAATCTCCAGCTTTTACCTCATAGTGGAACAAATTGCTTTTTAAAAAAAATCATCTGCAAATTCCTTAATTATATTAAAACCTAATTTCTTAATTTTTTCTTAATCTTGTGCAAATGTTTGATTACAAGTGAATCAGAGATGAAAGGGAGTAGTGGTGGAGTGCAGGGTGGGATGAGGGCAGCATTGTGGTGCAGTGGTAGAACTGTTTACTTCCAGACTCCACAGACGTGCAGGTTTGTAAGATAATTGGCATCTGTAAAATGATCCCCAGTGTGTAGGATGGGACTAGTGTACGGGGGGGGGTTAGGCACGGACTGGGTGGCCGATGGGCCTGTTTCCACGCTGTATCTCTAAACAAACCAAACGACACTATGATCAGCAGCCACATGGCAGCAAGGTCTCAGTGACACATTTTGTCCACTCCTGCAGACACTTATGTTTGTTTTAGTACCACAAGAAGGGATTAAGTTTTAAACCCTGTAGAATTATTCTGCCAAGTCTTGTCATGACTGAAACGTCATCAACCATTACACTTTGTTTCCTACCACAGAGCTGACTTTGGTCTTTCCTCAAAACCCATGGGACGTTTTACTGTTTTTGATTGGACTGCCAGCCGCAATGTTGCCAAACGTTTGGTTGAAATCCCTGTCGACGATATCCAGTATTGTATCCCCATGGAACATCTTTGTTAACTCTTTAAATGTTATACTCAGATGACTCAAGCTGATCTTTCCTTGACAAATCCCCACTTTATAAACGATATCTTCTCCTATTTGCCAGGATGACTTATTTATAATATCAGGGCGGCACGGTGGCGCAGGTAGAGTTGCTGCCTCACAGCGCCAGAGACCCGGGTTCCATCCTGGTTACGGGTGCTGTCTGTACAGAGTTTATACGTTCTCCCCGTGACCCGCATGGGTTTTCTCCGGGTGCTCTGGTTTCCTCCCATATTCCAAACACATGCAGGTTTGTAGGTTAATTGGCTTCTGTAAATGTCCTCTAATGTGTGGGGTAGAACTGGTGTGCGGGGATCGCTGGTCGGCGCAGGCTCGGTGGGCCAAAGGGCCTGTTCCCATACTAATAATAATAATAATAATAATAATACATTTTATTTATATAGCGCTTTTCATATACTCAAAGATGCTTTACAGAGATTTTGAGAACATAGGGAAATTAATAAATAGATAAATAAGTAAATAAATAAATGAACAGAGAAAGGAGACAGTAGGTGAGGTGACCTTCAGTGGTTGAAGGCAGTACTGAACAGGTGAGACTTCAGCGATGTTTTGAATGTGGTGAGTGTGGGGGAGTCTCTAACGGTTTGGGGTAGTGAGTTCCATAGGGTGGGAGCAGCGATGGAGAAAACCCTGTCCCCCCAGGATCTGAGTTTAGTCCGGATGTGGGGGGATAGGAGATTGGCAGCGGCAGAGCGGAGGGTGCAGGTGGGAGTGTGCCTGTGGAGGAGGTCGGTCAGGTAGGATGGGGCCAGGTTATGGAGGGCTTTGTAGGTTATGAGGAGGATTTTGTACTGGATTCTCTGGGGGATGGGGAGCCAGTGGAGTTTATAAAGGACGGGGGTGATATGGTCACGGATCGAGGTGTGTGTGAGTAGACGGGCAGCGGAGTTTTGAATGTATTGAAGTTTATTGATGATTTTTGAGGGTGCGCCATAGAGGAGGCTGTTGCAGTAGTCCAGACGGGAGGTGATGAAGGCGTGGATGAGGGTTTCTGCAGCTGTGGAGGAGAGGGATGGACGGAGACGGGCAATGTTTTTGAGGTGGAAGAAGGCTGTCTTTGTGATGTGTTTGATGTGTTTGTCGAAGGAGAGGGTTTGATCAAGGATGATTCCAAGATTCCGGATGTGAGGTGAGGTGGATACTGGGAGACCATCAATGTTGAGGATGAAGTTTTGGGTGGATTTGGTGAGCATTTTTGGACCAATGATGATGATTTCAGATTTGTTGCAATTGAGTTTGAGGAAGTTTGATTGAAGCCAAGATTTTATTTCAGTAATGCAGTTTGTCAGTGTAGAGTGTGTGGTGGAGGAGATTGACTTGGTGGAGATGAGGAGCTGGATATCATCGGCGAAGCAGTGGAAGTTGAGACCATGACGGCGGATTAATTGACCAAGGGGGAACAGGTAGAGGATGAAGAGGAGGGGGCCAAGGACTGAGCCTTGGGGGACACCTTGGGGGAGGGGAGCGGTGGGGGATTTACAGTTGTTAATGGAGATGAACTGGTGTCTGTCAGAGAGGTAAGATTTAAACCAGGATAGGGCTGTGCCGGTGATGTTAAGGGAGGTTTCAAGTCGGGTGAGGAGAATGGAGTGATTTATGGTGTCAAAGGCGGCGCTGAGGTCAAGTAGGATGAGGATGTTGAGGTTGCCAGCGTCGGAGGAGAGGAGAATGTCGTTTGTGATTTTGAGGAGCGCAGTTTCAGTACAGTGGTTTGAGCGGAATCCAGATTGGAAAGTTTCATACAGGTTATTGGTAGAGAGGTGGTATTTTAGTTGGGAAGCTACAGCACGTTCCAAAATACTGTATCTCTAAACTAAACTAGAGAAAAGCCTGGCTTGTTTCTGTCTTAATAACGACATCTCATTAACGACCCTGTGGTCCTCTGGTCTGCTGCAAGAGAGAACTTGAAAAGGATGATCCCAGACGATACTTCCCCCAGCAGCCTGGTGTACATTTCATCCATCCAAAGATGCCAATCCTCTTAATATATCTTCTTTCATATCTTTATCTCCACTAATGTTTCTTACTGATGTAACTACAATGCATTTGTTGTTCCTCCCTCTCACGGATAAAACGTGTCTATTTAGAACCAAACCCTTCCATTTCCATTAACTCTTTGCTCACCAGAGGCCCCAAGCTACCTTCAGTTATCCTCATTCTCTTTACTTACTTCTAAAACATCTTTGATTTTCCTCATTTTCACTTGCCACTTCAGCCCAACTTGCCCACACCGGCCAACATGCCCCACCTACACTAGTCCCACCTGCCTGCGTTTGGCCCATATCCCTCCAAACTTGTCCTATCCATGTACCTGCCCAAATGTTTCTTAAACGTTAAGATGGGGATAGTCCCAGCCTCAACTACCTCCTCCGGCAGCTCGTTCCATTCACCCACCACGCTTTGTCTGAAAAAGACTTCCCCTCAGGTTCCTATTAAAACTTTGCCCCCTCATCTTAACCCCCTCATGTCCTCTGAATCTCTATTCCCCAGGATGACTTATTTATAATATCAGGGTGGCCAAGAGACTCTGCGTTTACCCGATCTACACGTCGATAAGATCACCCCTCATCCTCCAGCGCTGGACAAAGAGAATTGGGGAATGTTGGGCAAGTAAAGGGTGAAACTATCTCGATGTTCTCTAACACCAACTCTGTGCTCCTAAAGCTCGAGCAACTCATCAGCACAATTTTAATTGGCCACAAGTGAGCGATCAGCCAGTGAATCTCTTTACCGATGTGATCCAGTCTTTGGGGATTTGTGGTGAAAAGCTGCTCCACAGTCGTTGTCTACTGCTGAGTCACAGAGCCCGAGTCTACAAGCACGAGGGAGCTGCCACACGTGAGTGGGACTGTTGGTAAACTCCAGCATTTCTCCAGAGGCAAACTCTCCTGCACACTGTACTGCATTCTGTCAGTCACAAGATGGTCTACATCCACTTTTAGTTTCGTTTACTTTAGAGATACGGTGCAAAACAGGCCCTTCAGCCCACCGAGTCTGCACCCAGCAGCGGTCCCGGTACATTAACACTATCCTACACACACACTAGGGACAATTTACAATCTTAACCAAAGCCAATTAACCTACAAACCTAATGTGTAGGAAGGAAGTGCAGATGCTGGTTTAAACTGAAGATAGACACAAACAACTGGAGTACTGTAACTCTGTCACAGGCAGCATCTCTGGAGAGAAGGAATGGGTGAAGTTTCGGGTCTGAACCCGCTGAGTTACTCCAGCATTTTGTGTCTATCTTCTGTGAATTTGGTGACATTTTGTGGCCCTTTGAAGCATTTTAGAGATGCGTTCCTCTGTCCATTGTGGACGATCTCGATCCAGACTTAGTGCTCTGCACACACTCCAGGAAAACGATTGTCAATCAGAATAATGAGCAATTTTGGGCACCATATCTGAATAGTGACCCGAAACGTCACCCATTCCTTCTCTCCAGAGATGCTGCCTGTCCCGCTGAGTTACTCCAGCATTTTGTATCAAACTACAAACCTCTACGTCTTTGGGATATGGGAGGAAACCGGAGCACCCGGAGAAGACCCACGCGATCACTGGGAGAACATACAAACTCTGTACAGACAGCACCCTTGGACAGGATGGAACCCGGGTCTCTGGCGCTGTGAGGCAGCAACTCTACCGCTGCGCCACCGTGCCGCCCTGTCTTGCGCTGCCAAGTTGTGAGCTATCAAGTCAGCGTGTGGTTAGAGGCAGTGTCAGGGTGAGAAGGCTGGCAAGTTGTGACTTACACAGAAGCTGTGATATTCATGGGGTGAACCAGCGCACATCATTGCAGCCTTGGTGTGACTGCTCGTGGCCTTCCTCGTATCTGCACAACGCAGGGAAGTCTGCACACTCATCCCCAGCAAATAACAAGGACTCCGTGTACTGTGAAATAATGGACAGCAAATCCATCTGTACAATGATGTCAGCTGGGTCTTTCACTCAGCATCATCTTAAATGGCTGAATGAAAGAGTCATTCTCTGCAAAGCAACAGAGAGGTCAGGCTATTACATTGCTAATTGCTCAGCCCTTATTTGACCAATTCTTTTCAGAATGTGCAGCATAGGGTCACACTGCACGAGCAACCTGCCTACAATGCATCGCAGACTGAGATGGAGCCCCCTGACAAGGAACCCCCCTCACCCCCTCCCCCACCCTCACCCCCTCCCTCACCCCCTTCCCCCTCTCCCCTCCCTCACCCCCTCCCCCTCCCTCACCCCCTCCCACTCTCCCCTCCTTCACGCCCTCCCCTCCCCTACTTCCCCTCCCCCTCTCCTCTCCCCCCACTCCCCGCCCCCTTTCCCTTCCCTCACCCCCTTCCCCTCTCCCTTCCCTCCCCCCTCACCCCTCACCCCTCACCCCTCCCTTCTCCCACTCTCCCTCACACCCCCACTCCCCCTCCCCTCCCCCACTCGCCGCCCCCTCTCCCCTCCTTCCCCCCATTCTCCCCTCATGGCCTCCCCTCCCCCACTCCCCGCCTCTTCCCCTCCCTCCCCCCACTCCCCCTTTCCCTCTCCCCTCCCCCCTCCCCTCCCCTCCCACCACTCCCACCCCCCCCACTGTAAATGTACATTATTTATTTTACACTGTGTAGATACACAGTGTATCAATACATCTCATGTATCTATACACTGCAAATGAAATAAGTTTGTCTTTGATACACCTGAGGAAGGGTCCCGACCGAAATGTCACCTATCCATGTTCTCCACAGATGCTAGAAACATAGAAAATAGGTGCAGGAGTAGGCCATTCGGTCCTTCGAGCCTGCACCGCCATTCAATATGATCATGGCTGATCATCCAACTCAGTATCCTGTACCTGCCTTCTCTCCATACCCCCTGATCCCTTTAGCCACAAGGGCCACATCTATCTCCCTCTTAAATATAGCCAATGAACTGGCCTCAACTACCTTCTGTGGCAGAGAATTCCACAGATTCACCACTCTCTGTGTGCTGCCTGACCCGCTGAGTTACTCCAGCACTCTGTGAAACGTCACCTATCCATGTTCTCCACAGATGCTGCCTGACCCGCTGAGTTACTCCATATTTCGTGTCTATTTTCTGTACATCGTTGATACTATAAGTTTCATCAGGTGCTCACATAGAAATAAATGCAAAACCAAGCCATTCACTGTACCTCAGTACACGTGACAATAATAAACCTAAACCTAAATCAGTAGGACTGTGCGGGGTTCTGAGCCACTGCTGTGAAGTGTGAATGACTGTGGAGAGCATGGCCATTGTCTGGATGGGATGAATGCCACATCCACAGTGGACATCACCTCTCTCTGGTCCAGACGCCACACCTGGGCAGGGAGTGGAGGGGAATATTATAAATAAGCCTCTGCATATTTTCATGCAAAAATAAACAACAACTCCGTTATGTCAACGAGTGAAAGATTAAAATTGGGAAGGATGAATCCATTTCTGCAGCTTTATGTGAAATAATCAAACAAATGAAAGATGTTTCCCGAATGTAAATTTTACCAAACATGCACAAATAATTCCATAAATTAAACGCCAGTTCAATAACTGGATATTAGTAATACAGTTTTGATTTAGGGCAGACCAATATATTCCCACTAGTGTTGGAGGTGGTGTGCAGGATTTCAGCAAGATAAATTGAAAGTGTTGGAAAAATAAGAGCACCCGGAGAAAACCCACGCAGGTGACGGGGAGAACGTACAAACTCCGTACCGACAGCGCCCGTAGTCAGGATGGAACCCGGGTCTCCGGCGCTGTGAGGCAGCAACTCTACCACTGCACCACCGTGCCGACCTGAATTGATAATGGACAGGTGCAGGTCAGAGACAAAGTCACACACACACACACACACACACGCACACACACACACACACACACACACTGACGCACACACGCGCACACACACACATGCACACTCAGGCGCACACACCCACACACACGCACACGCACATACACACAATGACACATGCACGTACATGTACACAAGCCACACACTGACACACACACACACACACACGCACACTGACACACACACACACGCATGCACATTCAGGACATTGCCACTGCTTCTCTATGGAACTGCAAGCAAGTTGAGTCTGGATCAGGCCAAAAATGCATGCAATAACAATTGTGCAAACAATTACAAATCACTCCAACAGTCAAACCTAATGGATGAAAACTAAAACGTATTGCACTTCTGAATTCAGTGTTTATAATTCTTCAAACCCAAATCCTCATTATAATTTGCCACATTTATACTTTCCCTTTAACACCTAATATGTGATTGCACATTTCTAGCGTATACAATTACTTCAAAACTACTTTAAAAACAATTTAAAATTAGAAATTAATCAAAACACAGGCTTATCATGTCTACAGTTAATAAGCTGATTTCTTTTCTGACACGCACAATTTCTTTTGGACTCGTAGGATCAGCACATTTTTAATTTTCATTATCTTATCACCAAATTCTCTCCTTACATAAATTTGCTATTCCAGACATAAAGCAGTTAATTATAATTCTGTCTTTGATTCAGTACTGTTCAGCAATATTTTGATTATAAACTTTATTTTAATAGGCTTTCGTTTTACCTATTATTTCCCTCTTGCAGGACTAATTGCCATCTTTGGCCCCGTGATTAGAATCTTCCTGAAACTTGAGGTTCAGTGTGTAATGGCACAATTCCAATTAACTCCTCTCATCAAACAAGTAATTACTTCATATCCTGACCTTCAGAAAGGGTCAAGCTCAGGTCAAGTGTCCGAGAGTTTGTGTAACTATTATAGGATATGGGGTTATGGGGCGAAGGCAGGAGAATGAAAGCTAGATGAGCCATGATAGAATGGTGACTTGATGGGCCCAGTGGCCTAATTCTGCTGCTAGAAATTATGATGTGCACAGTCTTTAACGCGGAGTAGGGGGAATCAAGACCCAGAGGACACAGGTTTAAGGTGAGGGGGGAAAGATTTAAGAGGAACCTGAGTGGCAACATTTTCATACAAAGGGTTGTTGGTGTATGGAACGAGCTGCCGGAGGAGGTAATTGAGGCAGATACCACAGTATAATAACATTTAATAGACATTTGGACAGGTACATGGATAGGACAGGTTTAGAGGGATATGGGCCAAACGCAGGCAGGTGGGACCAGTGTAGATGGGCGGTGTGGGCTAGTTGGGCTGAAGGGCCTGTTTCCACGCTGTGTTATATGACCATATTTTATGACTCTATACTAGATTAAGAATCCCACTTTCTTAATCAAAACCACTTAAGTTCTCTCCAGTAATCATCTCAATTTTCCAGCCCAATTTTGTCCCCTTTCAACTTTAAAATAACAAAAAGCTGGGTCAGTAATACCAATAATAAAACCTTGCGCTATCAGAATCAGAGCACACATCGCAGATATGTCAAGTTCACTACAGTAGCTCCTCTGGTATTGACGATAACCACTGTCATCATTTACTCAGCAAGCTGGAGATGTTTGTTGTTGTGTAAGCTCAGCAACTCAGCCATGTCTTGCCCACTCACTGAGCACTAGGGTTGCCAACTTCCTCACTCCCAAATACGGGACGGAGGGTGACGTCACCGTCCCGCGCCCCACGTGACCTCACCCAGCCAGCGGCCACGTGCTCCCGGGCCGGGCGGCCGCCATTGGTGGAGCGGGAGCACGTGGCAGCTGGCTGGGTGAGGTCACGTGGGGCGCGGGGCGGTGACATCACCCTTTGTCCCGTATTTGGGAGTGAGGAAGTTGGCAACCCTACTAATACGGGACAAGGGCGGTCCCATATGGGACAAACTAATTTAGCCCAAAATATGGGATATCCCGGCTAATACGGGACAGTTGGCAACCTTGCTGAGCACTGTAGGATCACTTCCATCCCGTCTGACTTTCTTACAGTGTATTATAAGAAAATAACTGCAGATGCTGGTACAAATTGAAGGTATTTATTCACAAAATGCTGGAGTAACTCAGCAGGTCAGGCAGCATCTCGGGAGAGAAGGAATGGGCGACGTTTCGGGTCGAGACCCTTCTTCAGACTGATGTCAGGGGGGCGGGACAAAGGAAGGATATAGGTGGAGACAGGAAGTTAGAGGGAGAACTGGGAATGGGGAGGGGAAGAGAGGGACAGAGGAACTATCTAAAGTTGGAGAAGTCGATGTTCATACCACTGGGCTGCAAGCTGCCCAGGCGAAATATGAGGTGCTATTCCTCCAATTTCCGGTGGGCCTCACTATGGCACTGGAGGAGGCCCATGACAGAAAGGTCAGACTGGGAATGGGAGGGGGAGTTGAAATGCTCAGCCACCGGGAGATCAGATTGGCCAACGCGGACCGAGCGCAGGCTTACAGTGTATTGATTGTTCCATTTGTCGCACGCTACACACAGGAGGAGGGATTTGTCCGGTTCATTCGTTGCTTTGAATCTTTGCTTCGAGTAGATCAAAAACAACCAAAGTAATGGAAAATATTTTTTTAAATGGGCACAGATGCTTTGTTATAAATTGCAGAGAACTAGTTGAAGGTTTCAAGGTCAGTTTATTGGCACGTGTACCAATTAAGGTACAGTGAAATTCGAATGATCATATAGCCATATTAAAAAAAAAGCATCAAGGCACACAACTGTATAAAAGTTATCATAAACATCCACCACAGCGGGTTCCCCACATTCCTCACTGTGATGGAAGGCAATAAAGGCCAATCTCCTTCCTCTTTATAGTTGCGAGGCCAAGTGCAGAAAACTTGGCATAGCAATTAATTTGTTTCATGTGTCATTGTGATATCATATCATATCATATATATACAGCCGGAAACAGGCCTTTTCGGCCCTCCAAGTCCGTGCCGCCCAGCGATCCCCGCACATTAACACTATCCTACACCCACTAGGGACAATTTTTTTTTTTTACATTTACCCAGCCAATTAACCTACATACCTGTACATCTTTGGAGTGTGGGAGGAAACCGAAGATCTCGGAGAAAACCCACGCAGATCACGGGGAGAACGTACAAACTCCCCTTGAGCACAGAGTGAGCCAGTGGGACAAACTCTGGATTGATTAACATCCCAACGGGCTGCCATGTGCTTCTCTGGGCACCCACACAGGTAATCAGTGGAGACCATCCCACACAGCGGCAGATGGGAACGGTGAACAGTGTCCAGTGTCCAGTCCATCGCGGGTACTGACCTCCCCACCATCTAAGCAATCTACAGGAGTCGCTGCCTCAACAAGGCAGCCAGCATCATCAGAGACCCTCACTACCCTGGCCACGATCTCACCTCACTCCTGATCAGATGAGATGATCATTTTACAGATTGGCAAGCTGATAAACCTCTGCCTGGACCAGCTCCAGAGCCTCCACATACTTCCTGTAACAGGGCGATCAGCACTGTACATAACACTCCGATGTGGCCCAACCAAAATCTTATCTTCTTCTTCTTGCGTTTGAGGCCGCAGAGGTTATGTAATGGCCTCCAGGCGCTGTAGCCAGTGCAATGTGCTGTTGTCGAGGGCCGTGAGGTCTACCCCTCCACCAGTGGGGCGGGGGACAGTGCAGTCGCAATCTTCTAAAGATGCAACATGTCTTCCCGGCCCCTGTACGCAACGCAACGCTTCGACTGATGACTGCAATCTTACCATACGCCTTCTTTACTTGTGTTGACATCTTTAATTTCCTTTCATTTTTTCTGCATTAATTGTTTTGTTTGAATGATTCTTTGCCAATTCCTAGCTGACTGCATTTTGACCCAGTTGAACAGGGCAATACACTTCCACGTCTCCCATGGTCATTCTGCCTGCTCGGGACAGGCAGGGGCACTGACAGCTTCCCACTTGGGAATTTGTGTCACTGGAAGTATTCAGATGCAACTCTGAAAAAATATTGTCACCAATATTCACTGCATTGAACTTTACTGCATGTTTATGTAGTGTTAAATTATTCTGTCATTTTGGACTTGTCATGAGGAAATGCTCATTGAATATGCTGTTATCATGATTAACTTGATCTTTTCCTGTTTTTGTTATTTTACGTTGTGCCCCAGCTTGCTTGCTGTTGGTAGTAATTACATGACATAATGGGAAACTGCTAGGTTTCATTTGATGTTCTTCCCATATCAATCAAAGTGACAATATGTCTTTTGCATATTTGATTCGCCAGTCAAAGATGCAAAAATTAAAGAAATAGATAAAAGAAATAAGTAGAAGAAATTCAAATTGAGAGTTAAATACAGAAACGAATCACTATCCACTATCAGGTATTTATTCACAAAATCCTGGAGTAACTCAGCGGGTCAGGCAGCATCTCAGGAGAGAAGGAATGGGTGACGTTTCGGGTTGAGACCTTCTGAAGAAGGGTCTCCACCCGAAACGTCACCCATCCCTTCTCTCCTGAGATGCTGCCTGACCCGCTGAGTTACTCCAGCATTTTGTGAATAAATACCTTTGATTTGTACCAGCATCTGCAGTTATTTTCTTACACATCCTCCACTATCAGAGTGAGTCCCAATGCAGATTGGAGGAATAACACCTCAGGGCAGCTGACTACCCAACAGTATGAATTCTGTTTCTTTAACTTCTCTAACTTCAAGTAACCCTTGTTTCCCTCCCTCTCCGCCCCTCCCCCACCCTAGTTCTCCAACACTGTCCTGATTAAATATCACTGATTGTGTGCCTTATTGTCACCTCCCGCTCAGCCAACAATGATCCATTCTGCATTTCCTTGATCATCGTCCCCTTTGATCTGTGTTTTCACACCTTACCCTTCCATATCTGATGTGTAAAAATATCTTCTCTCAGAAGGTAGACACAAAAAGCTGGAGTAACTCAGTGGGACAGGCAACATCTCTGGAGAGAAGGAATGGGTAATGTTTTGGGTCGAGACCATCCCTCAGAGCAGTTAGGGATAAGGGAAAAGAGAGATATAGACAATGATGTGGAGAGACAATGAATGAAAGATATGCAAACAAGTAACAATGATAAAGGAAACAGCCATTGTAAGCTGTTAGGTGACAATGAGAAGCTAGTGCGACTTGGGTGGGGGAGGGATAGAGAGAGAGAGAGAGAGAGAGAGAGAGAGAATGCCGGGGCTCCCTGAAGTGAGAGAAATCAATATTCATACTGAAGATAGACACAAAAAGCTGGAGTAACCCAGCGGGGCAGGCAGCATCTCTGGAGAGAAGGAATGGGTGACGTTTTTCGGGTCGAGACCTTTCTTCATACTCGACTGTCCTCAATATTCATACCACTGGGCTGTAAGCTGCCCAAGCAAAATATGAGATGCCGTTGTCTCAGAAGGTAGTGGATTCCTACGTACTGATCCGGTAGGAATCCTCTGCTCGAGGAATGGTGCATGCTGGATCAATGGATGTAGGTAGGTTGGAGATGGACAAATACTTGGAAGACTGGGAGATATGGGGAACTGTGGCAGAAGAAGTGTTGAGGGTTGCATTGATCATCCAAGATTACATTGAATGGTGGGGCAGGCTCGAGGGGCCGAATGGTCTACTCCTGCTCATGTTTTCTTGTGTTCTTCTGTTTGAGCAACAAGATAATATTGGAGGAGCACCACAGAAACCTTGGGAATTACTTTGCAAATACATTGATGTGATGTAAAATGTGTGGGAAAATTCAGGTGCAAAGGTGGGCACAGGTGTAAGGTCCCCACATCTGAAACCAAGACCCTCTGATGCAGAAAGCTCTGCATCTGCCGCATTAATCGCTGCAATCGAGTCCCGCACCTCATTATTGTTCGATTCCTTTCTAATGAAAGGAAATATAGAATTTTATTCCGTGTGCAAATTAGCAGCAATGATGTTTAATGGTTTCCAGGCGAGTGTTCATAAATCAATAATTATTACATGTAGAGGCCAACATAGACTTTACACATGATGTATTTGAATGATGGCCGCAGGTACAATCAAATCAAATCACGGCATCTGTACTGAAGGCTTTAGTTGGTGGTCGCCCTGTTACAGGAAGTACAGGAAGCCTCTGGAGCTGGTCCAGGCAGAGGTTTATCAGCTTGCCAATCTGTAAAATGATCATCTCATCCTTATTTGCTGCTTCTAACAGTTAGCCGATCCTCCGCCCATACCAACAGGATGGGTTCATCTGACTTAAACTATTATGAGGTACTTGGGCAGCACGGTGGCGCGGCGGTAGAGTTGCTGCCTTACAGCGCCGGAGACCCGGGTTCGATCCTGACTACGGGTGCTGTCTGTACGGAGTTTGTAGGTTCTCCCCGTGACCACGTGGGTTTTCCCCGAGATCTTTGGTTTCCTCCCACACTCCAAAGACGTAGTGGTATGTGGGTAAATTGGCTTGGTGAATGTAAACATTGTCCCTAGTGTGTGTAGGATTGTGTTAATATACAGGGATCGCTGGTTGGTGCAGAACAGGTGGGCCGAAGGGCCTGTTTCTGCGCTGTATCTCTAAACTAAACTAAACTAAACCTTCTGGAAATCCAAATACATCACCGGTTCACCTGCATTACTCTGGTCAAGCCTTCCTCTAAAGAACTCTAAATAATTAATGTCCGACATGACTTTCCTTTAACAACTCTGCTGATGCCACTTGATCAGATTACGATTTTCTAAACACGCTGCTGTTACTTCCTTATGAGTTACTATGAACATGTTTCCAACAGTAGGTACTGGGGCAGTCATTTCGGAGTTACCTGATGCTCTCCTTTGACCCCAGATGTCAGACAAACACCATCCAGCCCTCTGGCATTTTTCTCAATCTAAAGATTATTTTGGACGATTATAACCAACACATCTACTAATCAGGAGCAATTTCATTTTGGATCCAAGCCAGGGAATTAATCAGCCTTTATCCCATCAGTTAGCTAATTCCAATTCTCTGGTGATGGTTTGGTATTTGATTCATCCCCAGTGTGACTGGGCTTTAATGGGATGTGTGCATGTCTGATGTATCTGTTCAACCCCATGGCCATCCCCTTCTTTCCTCATAAACCTGTTTCCTCAGCACCATTCTCTAAGCAGCCTATGCTCATGTGAACCTCCTTATATGCTGAATGAAATCCTTACTGTGCGTGCTATAGTTCCTTGCTAGTTTACCCTCCTCCTTTATGTTCTCCCTGTTCATTTTCTTTTTTGTTCTTCTTTGAGAGATTCTGAATTTATACACCATAGACAGCACAGGAACAGGCCCTTCGGCCCACAATGTTTGTGCCGAACATGATGCCAAGTTAAAGGTAGACACAAAATGCTAGAGTAACTCAGCGGGACAGTCAGCATCTCTGGAGAGAAGAAATGGGTGACGTTTCGGGTCGAGACCAGTCTGAAGAAGGGTCTTGACCCGAAACGTCACCCATTCCTTCTTTCCAGAGATGCTGCCTGTCCCGCTGAGTTACTCCAGCATTTTGTGTATCCCTTCGATTTAAACTAGCATCTGCAGTTCTTTCCTACACATGATGCCAAGATAAACAGATCTCACCTGCCCGTCTGTGATCACCATCCCTCTACTCCCCGCACCTCCATGTGAAACGCCACTATTGTACCTGCCTCCACCACCACTCCTGGCAGCGCGTTCCAGGCCCCCACCACCTGCCTGTGTACATCACTTGCCCCACACACCTCCTTTAAACCTTCCCCCTCTCACCTTATAGTGACGCCCTCTCATGTTGGACATCTCCACCCTAGGGACAAGGTTGGAACTGTCTACCCTGTCTATGCCTCTCATAATATTATATACCCATCAGTTCTCCCCTCTACCCTCGATGTTCCAGAGAAAACAACCCAAGTCTATCCAACCTCTCCCTGTAGCTGGAACCCTCTAATGCAACCTCTCCCTGTAGCTGGACCCCTCTAATCCAGGCAGCATTCTGATAATCCTCCTCTCCAACCTCTCCCTGTAGCTGGACCCCTCTAATCCAATCTCTCCCTGTAGCTGGAACCCTCTAATCCAACCTCTCCCTGTAGTTGGAACCCTCTAATCCAACCTCTCCCTGTAGCTGGACCCCTCTAATCCAACCTCTCCCTGTAGCTGGAACCCTCTAATCCTACCTCTCCCTGTAGCTGAACCCCTCTAATCCAACCTCTCCCTGTAGCTGAACCCCTCTAATCCAACCTCTCCCTGTAGCTGGAACCCTCTAATCCAACCTCTCCCTGTAGCTGGACCCCTCTAATCCAGGCAGCGTTCTGGTAAACCTCATCTGCCCCCTCTCCAAAGCCCCCACATCCTTCCTGTAATGGGCGACCAGAACTGCAATACTCCAGATGCTCCATTATCCCACATTGCAGCGACATTCTCCTCCTTTTCTACTTTCTCTTTCTTCTTAAAATCCCCGTACCTTCTTTATTTAAATTGTCTTATCCCTCTCCACCGAGACACATTTTTGCTGAGAATCACAAATTAACTTCTCGAATGCCTGCCATTACTTTCTCACTGTCCCACTAATTTATCTGCTGTACACTTCAGCCAATGTGATTGATCCTCATTCATTTACAGTTGCCTTTATTTAAGTTAGGAACTGTTGTATCTGACCTAGATTTCTCCCTCTCAGCAGAATCAACCACACTATGATCACACTTCCCTGGGAATCTCTTACTCTGAGGTCGTTTATGAAACCTTCTATATTACTCATTACGCAAGGCAGAATATTCCCTGGTCACTGCATGATGCATTATTACAAAAGCACTCAATGAATTAGTTCTTCCAGCTACACTTCCCAATTTAATTAACCAAATCTACACGAAGATTAAAATCTCCAGAATCATCGGACTACTCTTTTTACACAGCCCCATTATTTGTTGATTCACCCCCCTGTTGACACTGTGGTTTCTGACAGAAGGTCCATACTCTGCTTTGACCAGTGTCTTCTTTCCACTGTTATTTTTTTTAAACTTAAATGGATTCAGCGCCCATGGAAGGAAATGGACAGACAACGTTTCGGACTGGGACCCTTCTTCAGTCTTTAAAAGGATCCCGACCTGAAAAGTCAACGTCCATTTCCTTCCACAGATGCTGCCTGACCCACTGAGTTCCTCCAGCAGTTTGTATTTTGCTCAAGACTCTAGCATCTGCAGTCTCTGTGTCTCCTAGACTCTGCCTCTTATAACTGTATTTAATGCACTTCATGTACATTGTCATCCCACATTATCACGGGGTGTTTGGAGCACAAACTAAGCATCTTTAAAGGTTCCACATTTTGGTTATGAATCTATTTTCACACAGCAAGATCCCACAAAAGACAATGAGATAACTGACCCTTGCCCCTTTCCTGCTTCACTTCCGAAACATCAAATACCCCTAAATATTAAGTTCCTGGATTCACCTCTACCCCATTGTGGACATTGGACTTTGTCTCTGGAGCTGATGCGCTACAATGCTGAGAACTATATTCTGCACTCTGTATCCTCCCCTTTGCTCCACCTGTTGTACTTGAGTTTGGTTTGATTGTATTTGTGTGTAGCATTACCTGATCTGATTGATAGCATGCAAAATAAAGCTTTTAATTGTACCTCGATACACATGACAATAATGAACCTAAACCTAAAGCATGATGATTAATAAAGATAGTTGATCGGGGAGTCCTGGGAATGTGGTGTATTTGACTAGTGAAATGGGCAGGAGAGCCAATTGATTGGGTAATCCCTTTGAAGCCAAAATGAGTCACTTTGATATGCTGTGGGTAATCATTGCTTTTTCTTTGCATATTCCAGACAAGATGATAGACAATAGATAATAGGTGCAGGAGTAGGCCATTCGGCCCTTCGAGCCAGCACCATTCAATGTGATCATGGCTGATCATTCTCAATCAGTACCCCGTTCCTGCCTTCTCCCCATACCCCCTGACTCTGCTATCCTTAAGAACTCTATCTAGCTCTCTCTTAAAAGCATTCAGAGAATTGGCCTCCACTGCCTTCTGAGGCAGTGAATTCCACAGATTTACAACTCTCTGACTGAAAAAGTTTTTCCTCGTCTCCGTTCTAAATGGCCTACCCCTTATTCTTAAACTGTGGCCCCTGGTTCGGGACTTCCCCAACATTGGGAACATGTTTCCTGCCTCTAACGTGTCCAACCCCTTAATAATCTTATATGTTTCAAGATGATGTCCTTGTATGTTCAGTTTAGGTTAGTTTAGTTTGAAGATACAGCGTGGAAACAGGCCCTTCGGCCCACTAAGTCCAGGCCAACCAGTGACCCCTGCACACTCACACTATCCTACACACACTAGGGTTAATTTACAATGTTATCAAGCCAATTAGCCTACAAAACAGTACATCTTTGGAGTGTGGGAAGAAACCGGAGCTCCAGAGGAAAACCCACCCTGGTCACGGAGAGAACGTACAAACTCCATACAGACAGCACCCGGGGTTCAGTGTTCAATAACAGAGGACACATTAAGTTTATAGATGTTTCTCACCACTTATTGCAGCCACAATGCACCTCAGCTGTAAACGGCATTTGCAAAGTCTCCTTGGCTGGGGAACTAGGAGATTCCCTGCTGACTGATGCAGGTAGTGCTGGATACTGCCAAGATGACCACATCACCAGGCAGCCTTTACACACAGCCACTCGTCCTCATCCCCACACCTATTTCTGGGGCTGCCAGTTCCTCTCCCACCATCCCACGTTACCACCGCAATATTTGCAGCAAACGGTTCAAGTGGAAATACCCGAGGTGGCAAATCAGCCAGCAAAAGAAAACAAGGGCATTAAGCAAAGGGGTGCACTTGGTGTGTGAAGGAATCCTCCTGTACCTGGGTATGGCTTCTGGCTTGTTTGGTGGAAAAGAGCACAGCAAACCCGATAACAATCAGGAAAAATAATTGCTCAGAGCCCTGCAGAGAAATCGAGTGGAAAATAAATTGTTATTTAATCCTCAAGTCTAGGAAAAAGACCACGGATTGTTTGCAGTGTGTTCATAAGCCTGGGCTGCAGACTGCAATAATAATATTCAATATCACTGCCACCAGAACAGCACACGCTCTCACGAGAGGCAGGGCCCCACTGAGTATTAAAGATACACTCTGAAGGGTTAAACACTCATTTCCTATCAACAATCCTCCACACTGGATTGGAAACATTTTCAGATCAGTCTTCGATCTACTGTGGACTGCAACAAGGCATTCAGTCTGTGTCTTTCCATCCCACTCTAGTTGTAGGTGTTATTGCAACTTCCCCTGCATTTACTAGTCTCTGGCAGCTCCGACCCTCTCTCTCGCTGGACCCAGGCTGGACTTCCCCACACACTAAGGCTGCTGTCCTCAGGTCACGGCGAGGCTGTGGAATCACGGCTGTGGTTTGAGGTGAGGCAGCAGCTCGGGGCCAGTGTGCTGCTGCTGCTACTTCCTCTCAATGGGTTTGAGAAGAAAACATTTGGCAAAAGCTTTCCTCATTAGAGTTTCCTCGTGAGAAACGGCCTTGGATGGTGACGTAAGATGAGGCAGCCTTACTGACATCCTTCTTGAGTGTAAGGTGACAGTCTAATGCAGTGTTCTGCTAACGTGTTCCAGGAAATTTCAAACCATTGTTTACCATGCAATAAACTTGACTGATTTAAAGCTCATTTAAAACACTGCTAGGGTTAAATGTTAGGCACACAATGAACCTGTACCACATGATCTATCTATATCCTTATTGACAATAGGCGTGCAGTAGACAGACACAGAGTGCTGGAGTAACAGAGTGCAGAATTCTCTGCCTCAGAGTGGAACTCTGCCTCAGAAGGCAGTGGAGGCCAATTCTCTGAATGCATTCAAGAGAGAGCTAGATAGAGCTCTTAAGGATAGCGGAGTCAGGGGGTATGGGGAGAAGGCAGGAACGGGGTACTGATTGAGAATGATCAGCCATGATCACATTGAATGTCGGTGCGTACAGGCTCGAAGGGCCGAATGGCCGCCTCCTGCACCTATTGTCTATTGTCTATTGTAACTCAGCAGGTCAGGCAGCATCTCTGGAGAAAAAGGATGGGTGACGTTTCGGGTTGGAACCCTTCTTTAGACTGAGAGTAGAGGGGGTGGAGGTAGGAGAAGGCCAGAGCAAGTCAGGTCCGGTAACAAATGACCAAGGAATGGTGGGAGCCCACAATGGCCCATTGTTGGCTGGGGAAGAGGAGATAACGAAGGGATACAGGGATGTGAACAGTGGAACTGGTGGGATGGGTAGGGAGGGGGAGGGCTTACTTGAAATGAGAGTAATCAATATTCATACCGCTGGGATGTAAGCTGCCCAGTAGTAGATAGATATTATCCTGGATATCTATTGCGTTCATGAAATAGTTAAGGTTAACGTTATGGGGAGAAGGCAGGAGAATGGGGTTGAGATGGAAAAATAGATCAGCGATGAATTAATGTCGGTGTAGACTTGATGGGCCGAATGGCCTAATTCTGCCCCTATGTCTTATGGTCTTATAATGCTTTGGTGTATTTTATTATAAAGTGCCAGGATATGAAGGACTTTATATTTGAGTTCCCCTCAGTTGTACGCTACTGATCCCAGTGTTGTCAGAAGGAGAATCCAAAAGTCAAGGCTGAGTCACTCTCAGACCTTCAAAAGGCTGTTTAGGGGACAGCTGCAAGTAAATAAAAACCTGAAGATATTGGTAATCTAAAATAAAAAAACATTGGAGATAACATCTGGGGTATTGAACCAAACAGAGGGGATATTCAGGAGGTCAAGCGTCATGAGGAAAGAGAGAAACAAGTTGATGGCCCATCATCAGAACGTCTCTTCATCAGAGCAGTTCATAAACAGAAGCATTAACCTTGTTTTGTTCTCCACAGATGCTGCCTGACCTGCTGAATATCTCCAACATAATTTTGATTATGATACTCCAGATGTAACGATAGAGTGGGCTGTTATAACTCCCTCAGGTTAAGCTGGTGTTGACCACGAATAACTGGTGAACAGACAGTCGCAAAAATACCCGGTTAACAAAATAGCTTTAGATTTGACTGACATTTTAAGAAATAGTAAAGGCTTTATGTTCGATGCTTGTGCTTCACACCTTTAAACTTTAGAGATACAGTGTGGAATCAGGCCCTTCGGCCCAGTGAGTCCGTACTGACCCGCGATCACCCCATACACTAGCACTATCCAACACACTAGGGACAATTTACAACTTTTACCAAAGCCAATTAACCTACACACCTGCACGTCTTGGGAGTGTGGGAGGAAACCGGAGCACCCGGAGAAAACCCACGCGATCACAGGGAGAACGTACAAACTCCGTACAGACAGCACCCGTGGTCATGATGGAACCTGGATCCCGGGTGCTGTGAAGCAGCTAATCTACCGCTGCACCATCGTGCCGCCCATAAATTAATGGACTATCTTAGGAAGGCACATTGCATAAATTTCTATTCCCTTGAGTTGAAACAAAAGACGAGGATTTAACTGATGTGCAAAAAAAAAAAAGAAAAGATCCAGATGGGGGAGATGCAAAGAAATTATTTCCACCAGTGAGCAGAACAATCTTAAAATCAGTACCAATTCACTTCAGAGTTAAAATGGAAAATATATATTAACTCAAAACAAAGCAGAAACGTGGGCCTTTCAAGAGTGAGAATGATAAATCTTGATTTAATAAGGGTTTCAAGATTATACGGGGGAAGACACTAAAACTAATGGAGTTACAATCCAACTGAAAGGTGGGTCAGCCTGAAGGACTGTTTATGTTATTCCATTCCTACTAAGTTATTTCAATCCTCTCAACGTTTAAGAAAAAGTGCAGTCTGTTTATTATAACATTCTTTAGCAATTACTCCAGTCTGCCTCATGGTGCTGGGCTGTGGACAGTAAGTGTGTTGGAGATGGCCAGTGGACACCCATTGTGTCCAGACCAGGCAGAGGAAACACCAGCCATCAAATCCTAAACCCAAGAGACCAGTTTTCCATCAGGGGAAGTTCACAGTATTTACCCAAAAATCAAGGACCGATTTCAGCAGTTCCCACCAATGGTGACAATGCAAGATAAACACAAAATGCTGGAGTAACTCAGCGGGTCAGGCAGCATCTGTGGAGAACATGGATAGGTGACGTTTCACAGAGTGCTGGAGTAACTCAGCGGGTCAGGCAGCATCTCTGGAGAACATGGATACGTGACGTTTCAGAGTGCTGGAGTAACTCAGCAGGTGACAATAGGTGCAGGAGTAGGCCATTCGGCCCTTCGAGCCAGCACCACCATTCAATGTGATCATGGCTGATCATTCTCAATCAGTACCCCGTTCCTGCCTTCTCCCCATACCCCCTGACTCCGCTATCCTTAAGAGCTCTATCTCGCTCTCTCTTGAATGCATTCAGAGAATTGGCCTCCACTGCCTTCTGAGGCAGAGAATTCCACAGATTTACAACTCTCTGAAAAAGTTTTTCCTCATCTCCGTTCTAAATGGCCTACCCCTTATTCTTAAACTGTGGCCCCTGGTTCTGGACTCCCCCAACATTGGGAACATGTTTCCTGCCTCTAACGTGTCCAACCCCTTAATAATCTTATATGTTTCGATAAGATTGCCTCTCATCCTTCTAAATTCCAGTGTATACAAGCCTAGTCGCTCCAGTCTTTCAACATATGACAGTCCCGCCATTCCGAGAATTAACCTAGTAAACCTACGCTGCACGCCCTCAATAGCAAGAATATCCTTCCTGAAATTTGGAGACCAAAACTGCACACAGTACTCCAGGTGCGGCCTCACTAGGGCCCTATACAACTGCAGAAGGACCTCTTTGCTCCTATACTCAACTCCTCTTGTTATGAAGGCCAACATTCCATTGGCTTTCTTCACTGCCTGCTGTACCTGCATGCTTCCTTTCAGTGACTGATGCACTAGGACACCCAGATCACGTTGTACGTCCCCTTTTCCTAACTTGACACCTTCCTATTCTTACCACCAAAGTGGATAACCTCACACTTATCCACATTAAACTGCATCCGCTAGGTGAATGGGAAAAGATTTAATAGGAACCTGAGGAGTAACTTTGATTCTCGCAAAGGGTGGCAGGTATATGGAACGAGCTGCCAGAGGATATTGTTCAGGCAGGTACAATCGCAATGTTTGAAAAATATTTGGACATACATGTTGCAGGAAGGAACTGCAGACGCTGGTTGAAACTTGAGTCTGAAGAAGGGTCTTGACTCGAGACGTCATCGTCCTTTTTTCCAGAGATGCTGTATGACCCGCTGAGTTTCTCCAGCTGTTTGTGTCTGTGGATGGGTATCTGGATCGTAAAGGCAGGAGCTGAGGCACTGGGAGAGACAAGCTCAACAATCTCAGCTAGTATACGGGGTGACCGTGGACTCAGTGGGCCGAAGGGCCTGTTTCCACGCTGCATCTCTGAAGTCTAAAGCTTAATTTGAAAGTCTTCCAGTGTGACACTACATTTAAAATGGATGTCGTAGAAACATAGAAAATAGGTGCAGGAGTAGGCCCTTCGAGCCAGCACCGCCATTCGACATGATCATGGCTGATCATCCACAATCAGTACCCCGTTCCTGCTTTCTCTCCTAATCCCTTGATTCCATCAGCCCTAAGAGCTAAATCTAACTCTCTCCCGAATACATCCAGTGAATTGGCCTCCAGTGGCAGAGAATTCCACAGATTCACAACTCTCTGGGTGAAAAGGTTTTTCCTCATCTCAGTCCTAAACGGCCGACCCCTTATTCTTAAACCGTGACCCCTGGTTCTGGACTCCCCCAACATGGGGAACATTTCTCCTGCATTTTAAGAAGCTAGTCGTGTGTAGGGTCCTGCATATTTCTTGCCCTGTGTAACCCTTTAACCCACAACTACTTTCAAAGCCCCTTGTGCTGTATTCTGTGTGGCTCGGTCCTTTAGCACCTTGCTAATACATTAAACAAACGGCCTGCAACTGGGATCTACAGCTTGTGGTTCCCCCGTCTAGCAAGTGGATTTATTAGGGTCAGTAGATTAGACATGACGTCAACTTTCCATAAAATTAAATCCCATTCAAACTCACATTTGGGAAATTACTTATGTCAAGAATTATAACTTTACTAATGTTGAGAAATGACATTTGTTTTTATTGTTTTTTTTTAAAAAAAGGCACGGAATTATTTTGAAAGGGATTTTTAATTGTAGGAGGTTTGGCTGGCTTTAGGTATTTCATTACTGTGGCATTTTCATCCTGTAACTTAATGACCAAAGTAGTCACAGTTTAAGTTAGAAAACAAATTACTCCTGGACTTCATCAAGGCAATAAAACTTGCATTGGTTGGAAACGGTTTCTGATAAACCTGCCGCTGGAGTCCAGTATTTGTTTAATGTGTAGGAAATGTAACACTGGCAATTTGCAAGAAAATGCTTTCATTTTCCATGAGATTCCACATTTAGTTTAGTCAAGTCAAGTCAATTTTATTTGTATAGCACATTTTAAACACAACCCACGTTGACCAAAGTGCTGTACATCAGTGCAGGTACTAAAAAAGAACATACAATAGCACACAATAGTTTAGTTTATTGTCACATGTACCGAGCGAGGTACAGTGAAAAGCTTATTTGTTGCTTGCTAACCAGTCAGTGGAAAAACTACACATGATCACAGTGTACAGACGCAGGATAAAGGGAGTAGATTTTTTTAGATTTAGAGATACAGCGCAGAAACAGGCCCTTCGGCCCACCGGGTCCACGCCGCCCAGCGATCCCCACACATTAACACTATCCTACACACACTAGGGACGATTTTTAAAAAACATTTGCCCAGCCAATTAACCTACAAACCTGCACGTCTTTGGAGTGTGGGAGGAAACCGGAGATCCTGGAGAAAACCCACGCAGGTCACGGGGAGAACGTACAAACTCCGTACAGACGGCGCCCGTAGTCAGGATCGAACCTGAGTCTCCGGCGCTGCATTCACTGTAAGGCGGCAACTCTACCGCTGCGCCACCGTGCCGCCCGAACGTTTAGTGCAAGATAAAAGTCCAGTAAAATCCGATTAAAGATATTCCGAAGGTCTCTAATGAGGTAGATGGCAGCCGAGGACCGCTCTCTAGTTGGTGATCGGACGGTTCAGTTGCCTGATAACAGCCGGGAAGAAAGTGTCCCTGAATCTGGAGGAGTGCGTTTCTGGACTGTTTGCCTGCATGTGTAAATGTGCAAAATAATTGCACTGTGCAGTTGCACATCGACAGATAAAGCACCATTGAACCATTGAAACAAAGCTGTGCTCCCTTCAACAGTAACAGAGCAACACTGGAATAAAGATGCCAGCTGCAGCAGGGTTAAAAGGATAACCAATGGACAATGTAACACCAGCCTCTCCTTGTCCAGGACGGTGGCCCATGTGGGGACAATAGCCTGAAGTTACGATGCTGGACACTCATTATGAAATGCCAGAGTGCTTCACATTAGCTGATGGGTGAGGAAGATGTCTGGCAGTTATTTTACAGGCATCTCAGAATCAGGTCAGTTGTTAAAAGTATCCACTCACTATTTCACTTTATCCACTCTCTCTCTCGGGTATGCTTCATTGTGTGGCGAGGATTCACACAGACAGGAACACACAAGGGATTCATCCGCAAGCTGCTATTTATAAAACACACCCTCTTCCCCCTCTCCCACCGGGCAACAGGTACAGAAGTGTCAAAACGCACACCTCCAGATTCAGGGACAGTTTCTCCCCGGCTGTTATCAGGCAACTGAACCGTCCTACCACCAACTAGAGAGTGGTCCTGACCTACCGTCTCCCTCAGTGAAGACCACTGGACTGTCTTAAATCGGACTTTACTGTGCATTCAACGTTATTCCCTTCATCATATTTCTATACACTGTGAACGGCTCGATTGTAATCATGTCTTGTCTTTCCGCTGACTGGTTAGCACGCAACAAAAGCTTTTCACTGTACCTCGGTACATGTGACAATAAACTGAACTAAATTATTCATCCGGTGATCCACCTCTTGTGCCTTAAAGCTACAGCACAGCAGAGACGCCACTGTTTGCAAATGTCCACCGTCTGCAGAAGACAGACACTCTCACCCAGACAGAAATGAAGGCATTAGATCTTGAGTTCCTTTGACGCTGGTCTGCATCGACCGGCTTCTTGGCGTGATGCCAACAGCTTCCTGTGACTGTGGCTTGTGCTGGGTTCCAGCTCGGCTACAGAGCCTGAATGAGATGCTTGTTCTCCACGCTGAGGGCAGCCTGCCTGCATGTTAATCTGTGATAACACTGGCAGCAGTTCCATGGGTGTGCACGAATGAAGTGCAGACTCTGGACACAGAATGCTGGAGTAACCCAGCGGGACAGGCAGTATTGCAGTGCTGATTGTTTAGGTGCCGGGAGCGGCCGCTGTTGAATTCCCCGCTGTTTATTTTGGGTTTTGTTTTACAGAGGTGCTGGAGAGGCACTCCGGTGAACTCCATCACCACTGCATCCCTGTGGACAGGCAGCATCTCTGGACAGAAGGAATGGGTGACGTTTCAGGTCGAGACCCTTCTACAGTCTGAAGATGAAGACCCTTTGTCATCCATCCCTTCTCTCCAATGATGCTGCCTGTCCCACTGAGGTACTCCAGCATGTTGTGTCTATCAGCACTTTCACGGAGCTGTCCTTGTGCCAAGCAACCAGTTGGCAGGAGCGGGGGGGGGGGGGGGGGGGGGGGGGAGGGAGGGGAGGGGGGCTCTCCCAGGGCCAGGCCAGGCTGGCATGAGGGGTGATGGTGGCACACACTGGCACTCACATCCAAGCCTCCCGCTAAGGGGATGGCTTCACCGTCTTCTGCCCAGATCCATGGTCAGTCGGTAGATGGATCAGTTGGAGTCAGGTGGAACTGCAGATACTGGACCACCATCGTCTGTCTGTCTGCCTGAAGGTGCTGGGGTTGGTTGTAGACTGTAGCACCAGCATTAGTACATCTCATTGCAGTCAAATTGACTTACAGCAAGACTGTTTTAGGTGGCGCAGCGGTAGAGTTGTTGCCTTACAGCGCCAGAGACCCGGGTTCAATCCTGACTACATGCTGTCCGTATGGAGTTTCTACCTTCAACCCTGGAATCGTGTGGTTTTCTCCGGGTGCTCCGGTTTCATTCCACATTCCAAAGATGTGCAGGTTTGTAGCTTAATTGGATTCTGTAAATTGCCCCCAGTGTGTGTGAGGCAATACTGGGATAACGTGGAACTATGGTCAGCATGGACTCGCTGGGCAGAAGGGTCTACTTTCACACTGTATCTCTAAACTAACATTTACGGACCGCTTAGCAATGTGGAAGAGGATAGAGGGAACTAAATGGTTAGTTGGTGAGCACATCATATTCAGATTACCACGTGCACAAAAGAATATAGCACAATAATTGAGCTCAAAACCAGTTGTGAGCCCTGTAATATGCGTAGAGAACGAGTGTAAACCTGCACAAAATGGACCGATCCCTTGGGCTACAACTATATCAGTCCACGACAATCGCTTTCAAATTCGCTTCTCAAGAGGTTCATTTTAATCAAATACACGTGACCCAATTAAATTTGTCGGCAGCCATGAAGGTAAATGTTGGTGCAATGAAACCACGCTGGTTGAACCCGAACAACCAGTGCCCCGAGCAAAGTATATTTCATGAATATCTCACTGTCTGTTCTACACACTAGGGACAGTTCACAGAAGCCAATTAACCCTTAAACGTTAAGGGGGGGAGAAACCGGAGTACCCGGAGGAATCCCATGCGGTCACGGGGAGAACGTACAAACTCCATACAGACAGCACCCGTAATCAGGATGGAACCCGGGTCTCTGGTGCTGTGAGGCAGCAACTCTACCACTGCACCACCGTGCCGCTCATAAAACAAGTTGTCTGCAATCTTGACAAAAAAAAACATCACCCATTCCTTCTCTCCACAGATGCTGCCTGACCCACTGAGTTACTCCAGCACTCTGTGAAACGTCACCTATCCATGTTCTCCACAGATGCTGCCTGACCCACTGAGTTACTCCAGCACTCTGTGAAACGTCACCTATCCATGTTCTCCACAGATGCTGCCTGACCCACTGAGTTACTCCAGCATTTCTTGTCTGCAAAGAGGATGTCCTGATGCTGGCACTGCAGGTTACAACCAACCCAAGAACCTTCAGCTGGACAGACTGGATGGTGGTGGGAACACTGGGACCTGGATGTGTTTAGCTGCCACGCTGAGGCACAAAGAGCAATTCCTCACACCGTGGTCCTCCAGGTGTCCTGGCCACTCCCTCTCACATCTCCTCTCTCTCCCACGTTCCTCAGACTTCTGTTCTACCCCCAAGCTCCCAAACAAACCCCTCCCATCAAGCTCCCTGCCCCTCTCTATCACACTCCCCACATCTCCCTGCCCCTCTATCACACTCCCCACATCTCCCTGCCCCTCTCTATCACACTCCCCACATCTCCCTGCCCCTCTCTATCACACTCCCCACATCTCCCTGCCCCTCTCTATCCCACTCCCCACATCTCCCTCTCCCCATCACACTCTCCCACTGCTTCCAAGATCTTTCTCTGCTGCTATTTTTTTTAGCTTTCGGTTTATTATTGTCACATGTACCAAGTTGCTGCCTTACAGCGCCAGATAGCTCGGTTCCATCCTGACTGCGGGTGTTGTCTGTAAGAGGTTTGCATGTTCTCCCTGTGACTGCGTGGGTTTTCTCCGGGCGCTCCGGTTTCCTCCCACTCTCCAAAGACGTGCAGGTTTGTAGGTTAATTGGCTCCTGTAAATTGTAAATAAGGGATGAACGATGTTTCGGGTCGGCCTGCCTGTCAATTCCCTCCACAGATGCCGCCTGACCCGTTGAGTTCCTCCAGCACTTGGTGCCTTGCTCACGTTTGCAGCATCTGCAGTTCCTTGCATCTTTAAAGAATCTTGAAGATTATCGTGTAGACAGGCAGCTGAAGTCTCCCATGTAACACAAGTGCCTACAGTCGAGCCACTGTAATCATGTACACTCTTTCCACTGACTGGTTAGCACACAACAAAAGCTTTTCACTGTACCTCGGTACACGAGACAATGAACTACACTAAACACTCGACATTTCATCATGGTTTTGGAAGCTAACCTCACACGAAGGATAGCCGGGGAGAGTGAGTGAAGATGAGGAGCTGGTGCAGTGCTAGTACAGGCAGCTGATGGGAATGGACGTCCTCTCCCATTGAATACGTCAAAGAGGAGGCTGGTGATTGAGTGGTTGGTTGGCTGTATCAAGTTGACTCTATCTACCAACACAGGAAAGGCCATGCCCCATTGATGCCAGCGTTCAAACCCACTGTTAAACTGCAAACTACCAACAAGTTAAAGACCTTAATCCCACAGTAGACCTTATATGCAGCAATCCTTATTTTGCTTAGCCTCATTAAACAGATGAGAAAAGCCCGCATATTACCAGCATTCTTTCCTAATTCTGCTTTAATTATTTCATGCACTGTGGCAAAAATAGTTCCAATGATTAAAAGAATAGCTGAACAGAGATCAAATATATATATTGAGGAGTGGAGAGGTTTTATCTGATGGTATGCGTGGAATCAGCTACCAATGCACTTGCGTGTGAAGGAAATAACCACCATTTATGACCTGTGGTCCCCACACAGGCAGGCCCACTTCCCATCCCAACTGCATCAGATGCAATATTTCTAGTGTGAGTGCAGCATCAGTTAATAATAATCAACCCTCTCATTCCTGGAAAAAATGTAATTGCTTAACATTTGTTACAGTCCATGAAGTTGCCTTTAACCCATTAACGTACCAATTAAAAGCATAATAAAATGTCATACGGAATCAAGTGATGTGGGGAGAAAGCAGGAACGGGGTGCTGATTGTGGATGATCAGCCATGATCTTATTGAACGGGGGTGCTGGCTCGAAGGGCCGAATGGCCTCCTCCTGCATCTTTTTTTATATGTTTCCATGTTTCTAAGTTCCGTGCAGAAGCACTCTCATTTGATGGAAGGTCATAGAATCATGGCTATTCAGCACAGAAACAGGCCCTTCGGTCCACATTATTCATGCCGACCAATTTGCCTAACTCAGCCATCCCACTTCAAAGGTTCATGAGTTCTTGGAGCAGAATTAAGCCGTTCGTCCCATCAAGTCTATTCCGCCATTCAACCATGGCTGATCTATCTCTCCCTCTCAACTACATTCTTCTGCCTTCTTCCCATAACCCCTGACACCAAATCAAGAGTCTATCTATCTCTGCCTTAAAACTATCCTTGACGTCCTCCACAGCTGTTTGTGGCAAAGAATTCCACAGATTCACCACCCTCTGACTTGCCTACATCTTGTCCTGACCCCTCCAAACCGTTCCTATCTGTGGAAAAGACCATGTAGTGATGGGAACTTGCAAAATGCACTTTCCTACACTATGAATCTTCTATCTACAATTTCATCCAGTCGCTAATTCCCATCCTAATATGCATTGAATTTACAGTTTACCATTAATTTCTGTCCAATCTTAATGTTTACCAGTAGTACAATCATTTTGGATTACATTTCTTTATTTCAGGTTTTACTAATGATGTTAAATGCTTATTTGTGAGTGTTTTTGTCTCTATAATGCAATCAAAAGGCATTTTTACAGGTGGATTCAGAGGGATGTGGGCCAAACGCAGGCAATGGGACTAGCCCAGAATGACAACTTGGCCAGCATGGACAACTTGGGCTGAAGGGCCTGTTTCCATGCTGTCTCGCTCTATGACTCTAGTTCACACATTCATTGAAAGTTAGTTTTACACAATCAATTGGCTACATTTTAATTCTGGAAAACACAACACAAAATTGGCACAGGGCACAGCAGTGGTAGAGTTGCTGCTCACAGCGCCAGACCCGGGCTCAATCCTGACTATGGGTGCTGTCTGTGCAGAGTTTGCATGTTCTCCATGTGACCGTATGAGTTTTTCTGGGTACTCCAGTTTCCCCCCACAAGGCACAAATGTGCGGGTTTGTAGATTGTGGAAACAAAGAACTACAGATGACAGTCCTGAGAAGGGTCCTGACCCAAAAGGTCACCCACCCTTTACTCCAACTGCTCCCTCCCACACGTCCTCCCCTCGCCCACCATTGGGACTCGTGTCCAGAATGGTGACGCTAATTCACTAAACCCCTCTCCTTCATCTGCTATTGAAAACCCAGCTCTTTGTCAAATCTTCTGAAGATCCTTCCCAATTCTATTTCTGTCTTTGAGTTTCATCTGCCTGAGTTTGCATGTTAATGGTGTTATATAAATGGAAATGGTTGTCACATTTGAGCATTTACTTATATTTAAACTCCAAACAGCTCGGAATGCTGTTGCCCAATTGAGTTAGCACTGATTGCCAGGGTAATGTCCCACAACATCCTATACTGTGTTCAGTTTCTTCTCAAAAAGGAAAATATAAGTATTGAGAACTCAATTATCTAAAGCCACTTTGCTATCCTATGACCTGTGAGCATCAGCATTTCTAACACTTCCAAATAAGCTCCAAACTACATAAGCTCTGGAGCATTGTTTCATCCTTGCACGGTTAGTGTTTGTTTTTATATATATCTATATACACACATATATATATATATACATATATACGCACATACACACACATATATATACACACACATATATATACATATATACGTACACACACACACACACACATATATATATATACACACACACACATATACAAACACATATATACACACATATCATATCATATCATATCATATACATACAGCCGGAAACAGGCCTTTTCGGCCCTCCAAGTCCGTGCCGCCCAGTGATCCCCGTACATTAACACTATCCTACACCCACTAGGGACAATTTTTACATTTACCCAGCCAATTAACCTACATACCTGTACGTCTTTGGAGTGTGGGAGGAAACCGAAGATCTCGGAGTAAACCCACGCAGGTCACGGGGAGAACGTACAAACTCCTTACAGTGCAGCACCCGTAGTCAGGATTGAACCTGAGTCTCCGGCGCTGCATTCGCTGTAAAGCAGCAACTCTACCGCTGCGCTACCGTATACACATACATATATATATACATATATACATACACACACACACATACATATAAATTATATACACACACCAATATATACACATATATATGCACATACATATATATACAGTATATATACACATAAACATACACACACATATATACATATATATGTACACACAAATATATACATATACATATACACACACACACACATATATATATATATATACATACAGTATATATACACATACATACACACACACAATTTAGGAAGGGAGGAATCCGGAGCAAACCGGAGAAAACCCATGTGATCACGAGTAGAAAGAAAGTACAAACTCCGTACCGACAGCACCCGTGGTCAGGATGGGACCCGTGGTCAGGATGGGACCCAGGTCAGGATGGGACCCAGGTCAGGATGGGACCCGTGGTCAGGATGGGACCCGTGGTCAGGATGGGACCCAGGTCAGGATGGGACCCAGGTCAGGATGGGACCCAGGTCAGGATGGGACCCGTGGTCAGGATGGGACCCAGGTCAGGATGGGACCCAGGTCAGGATGGGACCCAGGTCAGGATGGGCCCCAGGTCAGGATGGGACCCGTGGTCAGGATGGGCCCCAGGTCAGGATGGGACCCAGGTCAGGATGGGACCGTAGTCAGGATGGGACCCAGGTCAGGATGGGACCCAGGTCAGGATGGGCCCCAGGTCAGGATGGGACCCAGGTCAGGATGGGACCCGTGGTCAGGATGGGACCCAGGTCAGGATGGGACCCAGGTCAGGATGGGACCCAGGTCTCTGGCGCTGTAAGGCAGCAGCTCTACCTCTGCACCACTGTACGGCCCTGGATCTGGGGGAAAGCCAGCCCCTCGAAGACTCCATATCACCAGCTCTCCGTGGCAAGTTAACCAAAGATATGTTTTGTTTGACGCTATTCAATGTGAAACTGATTGACCAGCAGATGTGAGGAGTGTTGCCGAGGTTTATCAGTGATTTATTCAGGTCACTTGTTCTCCCCCCCCCCCCCCCCCCAACACATCAAACTGCTCTAAGGCAGCACAGTGTGGAAAACCACAATCAGTCTCCTTTGTAGCTACACAGGGGCATTGGGGCGGCATTAAAGAGAGTTATTCCCTGCAGATTAAGAAAATGATTAAAGCAGGGGCACATCAAAGTACAATGTAAGAATACAGTAGTTATTAGTGCATGATCAGTCATATGAAGATGGATTCATAGGTAGGAAAAAAACTTACTGTCTACCAACAAAGTGTTGTGGGAGGCACAGTGGTGCAGCGGGTAGAGCTGCTACCTCACAACGCCAGAGACCCCAGTTCGATCCCAACTACGGGTGCTGTCTGTACAGAGTTTGTACGTTCTCCCTGTGACCGCGTGGGTTTTCTCCAGGTGCTCCGGCTTCCTCCCACATTCCAAAGACGTGCAGGTTTGTAGGCTAATTAATTTGATAAAATTGTAAATGGCCCCGAGTATGTAAGTGGGGTAGTGTTAGTGTGCGGGGATCGCAGGTAGGCCTGGACTCGGTGGGCCTGTTTCCCCAATGTATATCTACACTAAACAAAGAATCAACTCCATCATCGTGTCCACAAGGACAGGCTCAGTCATCACTCAGAACTGGAATTCATGACGGCAGGAATCTGATGTTTAAAAATACATAAACCTCTAGCATATAAAAGTAATCGCTGGCCTGGGAAGAACAAGGTTAAATCTAAACTCACAATCTAACCGTAAGTATTGTTTATTTTATTTTAGAGATACAGTGCAGAAACAGGCCCTTCGGCCCACCGAGTCTGCATCGACCAGCGATCCCCGCACACTAACACTATCCAAACACACTGGGGACAGTTTACAATTTTATCGAAGCCAATTAACCCACAAACCTGTACGTCTTTGGAGTGTGGTAGGAAACCGGAGCACCCGGAGGAAACCCACGTGGTTGCGGGGAGAGCGCAAAAACTCCGTACAGCAGCACCCGTAGTCAGGATGGAACCCGGGTCCCTGGCGCTGTGAGGCAGCAACTCTACCGCTGTGCCATAGTGCCACCGTGCCACCTCAAGATAATGAAATAAAATGGAAGGATAGTAATTGGAGAAATGTATTTTTCCGAGAGAAACAGCGTATAATGACAGCGTATATAAACAGCGTAAAATAAGACACAAAGTACCAGAGTAACTCAGTGGGTCAAGCAGCATCTTTGGATAATAGGAATAGGTGACCTTCTTCAGACTGATTGTGGGGGATGAGGGTGCTGCGGGAATGAACCTATTTCACCTATTACCTGCCACCCTTTATCCCACCTCTCCCCTTCGCCAGCTTTCCTGAAGACTCAGAAGAACTCAGAAGATTCAGTCTGAAGAAGGGCCAGGCAGCATCTCTGGAGAGAAGGAATGGGTGACGTTTCTTCAGTCTGAATCCTTGAGTCTGAAGAAAGGTCTCATCCCGGAACGTCACCCATTACTTCTTTCCGGAGATGCTGCCTGTCCCGCTGAGTTACTCCAGTTTTTGTGTCCATCTTCGCTTTAAACCAGCGTCTGCAGTTTCTTCTTACACAGTCTGAAGAAGGGTTCCGACTGGAAATGTCACCCATCGTTTTTCTCGAGAGATGCTGCCTGACCCGCTGAGTTACTCCAGCACTCTGTGAAACGTCACCTATCCATGTTCTCCACAGATGCTGCCTGACCCGCTGAGTTACTGCATAAATGAATTTTGGAATAAAATATTCAAAACAAGCCATTGGGACATGGAGTCCGTCGTAAAATGGAGCAGTTTTATTCCCCTCACTCTTGGCACCTACCTCCCAGCCAGGGACCAAACATTATTAGGGTGGCACGGTGGCACAGCGGTAGAGTTGCTGCCTTACAGCGAATGCAGCGCCGGAGACTCAGGTTCGATACTGACTACGGGCGCTGTCTGTACGGAGTTTGTACGTTCTCCCCGTGACCTGCGTGGGTTTTCTCCAAGATCTTCGGTTTCCTCCCACACTCCAAAGACGTGCAGGTATGTAGGTTAATTGACTGGGTAAATGTAAAAATTGTCCCTAGTGTGTGTAGGATAGTGTTAATGTGTGGGGATCGCTGGGCGGCGCGGACTAGGTGGGCCGAAGGGCCTGTTTCTGCGCTGTATCTCTAAATCTAAAAAATTTAAAAAACGATAAAGGAGAGCCAGACAAGGCTTGGCTACAGTCAAGTGTAATGGTAATTTTTTTCCTTCTAATGTTATTGTCAATAGACTGAATTAGGATTATTATAGTAGGTTCAAAATATAATGAAACATTTCATCCCAATGGTGACTTCTTTAGTACAACCTGAAACCATGTCTTTCAAGATGTAGCCAGTTGGATAGCATTTGTTATCTTATAAATACATCAATTATCAGAATTACACGCAGACCAAAGAAAACAAATAATCAGATGTTCGTTCTGAAATGTGCTGGTCTAGAATGAGAAAAAGATCATTATTCAGATTGACCATGGTTTTCCTGGACTATGTACAGAGCAGTAAGTCTGGGGCGAGATCGTCCACAATGTAAGGCAGAGGACTGAATCTCTACAATGCTTCAGAGGTCCACAATAAGTCACCAAATTCATGGAAGATAGACACAAAACGCTGGAGTAACTCAGCGGGTCAGGCAGCATCTCTGGAGTGTAGGAATGGGTGACAATAGGCAATAGACAATAGGTGCAGGAGGCGGCCATTCGAGCCAGCACCGCCATTCAATGTGATCATGGCTGATCATTCTCAATCAGTACCCCATTCCTGCCTTCTCCCCATACCCCCTGACTCCGCTATCCTTAAGAGCTCTATCTAGCTCCCTCTTGAATGCATTCAGAGAATTGGCCTCCACTGCCTTCTGAGGCAGAGAATTCCACAGATTCACAACTCTTTGACTGAAAAAGCTTTTCCTCATCTCAGTTCTAAATGGCCCACCCCTTATTCTTAAACTATGGCCCCTTGTTCTGACATTTCGGGTCGAGACCCTTGTTCAGACTCAGGGTGATGTTTCGGGTCGAGACCCTTCTTCAGTCTGCTGTCCTATCAAACTCACGGAACTGTTGCCAGTCAAATACTCGCTCTCTGACGTATCCCATAAGCAATTCAGTTCACTGGTGCAGGTGAAAACGTGAATGAGAATCTGTTCTCAACAAATGAACAAACACGTGTTTCACGAAACAAGTGCTTATGTTTCCAACAATGCATAGGTCATCCACAACAAAGCTGCCTGGCACTCCACCACAGTGTCCAAACACCATTAGTCACCACAGTATTTTCACGAGCGTCAGTGGAGTATTTCACTATTTCTGACACTCCCACAGTGGGACTGTAACGTTTAATGGAGAATTAAAGAATTATTTTTAGTTTTATTTACTAACACCAGGAGTTGGATCAGGTCTGGTCCATATTAAGGCTGATCCAGCCAGCAGAAAACTACTCGAATCCCACTTGGTTGGTTAGTGAAATGCTATTAATTGGATACACGATTCTCATAAACATACGTGGAAACAGGCCCTTCGGCCCAACTTGCCCACGCCAACCAACATGCCCATATTCCTCTCAACCTTTCCTATCCATGTACCTGTCCAAATGTCTTTTAAGTATTGTTGCAGTCCCTGCCTCAACTACCTCCTCTGGCAACTCGATCCCTATACTCTCTGCCCTGGGTCAGGCAGCATCTCTGGAGGCCTGAGGCCTGTGTCCACCTATTACCTGCCACATCTTGTCCTGCCTCGCCTCTCTCCCACCCCCCCCCCCCCCCCCTTCAGACAGAAGAGGGTCCCGACCCACAGTGTCACCTATCCATGTTCTCCAGAGATGCTGCCTGACCCTCTGAGTTACTCCAGCACTCTGTGAAACGTCACCTATCCATGTTCTCCACAGATGCTGCCTGACCCGCTGAGTTACTCCAGCACTCTGTGAAACGTCACCTATCCATGTTCTCCACAGATGCTGCCTGACCCGCTGAGTTGCTCCAGCACTCTGTGAAACGTCACCTATCCATGTTCTCCAGAGATGCTGCCTGACCCTCTGAGTTACTCCAGCACTCTGTGAAACGTCACCTATCCATGTTCTCCAGAGATGCTGCCTGAACCGCTGAGTTACTCCAGCACTTTGTGTCCTCTTTAGTAAACCAGCATCTGCAGTTCCTTGTTTCATGCACAGTGTGGCAGTGGCCACACTCCCAGATAGACTGAAGGTCTCAGCCACAACCTTCCACCGTTGTGTAGATACCTCACGCTGGCAATGAGGGAGTGCTGCACTGTCAGGACTGAGTGCTTTGGACCAGAAGGTGAAGCCATGTTAAATCGGCAGCTTCAGGTGAATGATAATAACATATGGTACCAGGGGAAAGAACAGCAATGCTTATTGATTCTCATCCAAAATAGAAACAGCCATTAGTAATCCCATTGCTATTTCTAGGATCCTGACGTATTAGATTCACAAGTCACCGCATTCCAAAAATAAATCATGGCACTGCAGCTCTTGAGAGATATGTAAAATAAATAAAACATGAAGACTTCATTTTTAAAATATCATCAGATGTATTTTTTGTAATTAAAATGAAACCACAGTAGAGATTCATCCAACTTTTGGTTTCTAGAAAATGCATCCAAATCATATTAGTAATTGTAACAACTGTGGAGACAATACAGTGTGGAAATAGATCATTTGGCCAAGCTCACCATGGCCAGGCAACATGGCTGTCTCAGCTCGGTTCATTTGCCCCTTATCCCTTTAAACCTTTTCTATCCAGGTACTTGTCCAAATATCTTTTAAACTTTGTAATATTATATACTGCGTGGTACCCAATGTTGTCATCAATCCTCTGGCACCATTCTCCATATACTCCATATACTCTGAGTGTAGATGTGGCCCTTATGTAGGGTAGCCAATTGTCACGTATTTTGGGCCAAATTAGTTTGTCCCGTACGGGACCGCCCTTGTCCCGTATTAGTAGGGTTGCCAACTTCCTCACTCCCTAATAAGGGACAAAAGGTGATGTCACCGCCCCGCGCCCCACGTGACCTCACCCAGCCAGCGGCCACGTGCTCCCGCTCCACCAATGGCGGCCGCCCGGGCGGTAATGTCACCTTTTGTCCCGTATTTGGGAGTGAGGACGTTGGCAACCCTACCCTTATGTCCCCTTTCAATCTTTTCCTTCTCACCTTAAACTTGTGCCCTGTCGTTTTAGGTTCCCCTACTCTGGAAACAAGACTGCGACCGTTCACCTTTTCTATGCCCCTCATGATTTTATGTACCTCTATGTGGTCACCCTAAGCCCCAACCTAGTCAGCCACCCCTTGTAACACAAGCCCTCCAGCCCAGGCAACATCCATGTGATTGTTTACTGCAGCCTTTCCAGCTTAATTTTCAGTTTAGTTTAGTTTAGAGATACAGCATGGAAAAGTGCCCTTCTGTCCACCGAGTTTGCAACGACCAACATTAACACTATCCTACACTAGGGACAATTTACACTTATACCAAGCCAATTAATCAACAAACCTGTGTGTCTTTGGAGTGTGGGAGGAAACTGAAGATCCCAGAGGAAACCCACATGGTCACGGGGAGAACGTACAAACTCCGTACAGACAGCACCCGTAGTCAGGATGGAACCCGGGTCCCTGGCGCTGTGAGGCAGCAACTCTACCGCTGTGCCACCATGCCACCTTAATGATGCTTTCCTATGTTAGATTAGTTGAATTTTAACCTTAATTATTTTTGCAACAAACACACATCTTGTTCGGTTTCGTCAGTTTCACGCCATGGTGTCAGTCCTCAGGCCTTTATCACTGGCATTGTGCCAGGGCATCCTTTGGACAAGGGGGACTAATCATTTGTCTACACTTAGCACTCTTACGCCACATGTGAAATTCTTAAACTAGAGTAAGTTCTGCATGGTTGACATTTATTGCTAGCTCAGTGTTTTATTGGTGAAAATAAATAAAATATTGCTTCCTAGGTTGGCTTTCTGGGGTTTTCTATTTTTTTTACAGTCAAACTCACAAAGTCGAAGCCCTGTTAACCGAGCAGACCAATGCAAACTTGAAGCAAGACAGCATCACTACTGGCAGTGGAGTGTAGCTACAACACCAGCTTACCCAATGTAGCAACAAGGAACTGCAAATGTTGGTTTATAGGCACAAAGTTCCGGAGTAACTCAGCGTGATCATCGATCAAAGTGCCTTTGAAGGATTGAGTCTGAGAAGAATTGCTGGCTGGTATAAGTGCAACATGCACAGAAAGCACAACATATAAAGAGAGATGGGAACCAAAGCAGTCCACCAGCTTACAAGTCTTTTCTGTCAGTCACTGGGTTTGTGGCTGATCTGTTCGGCATTCTTTTCCTAAATTCCTCGATGCTGGTTAAGGGAAATCTATCAATTTCAGATCTGTTTCTGCCATTTGGCCTGCGATACATTCCAATGGGAAAGAGAGTACCAAACCACTACCATCCTTTTACAGCAACAAGGAACTGCAGATACTGGTTAATACATAAAAGGACACAGTGCTGGAGTACCTCAGCGGGTCAGGCAGCATCGCTGGAGAACATGGATAGGTGACGTTTCACAGAGTGCTGCAGTAACTCAGCGGGTCAGGCAGCATCTGTGGAGAACAGGATAGGTGACGTTTCACAGAGTGCTGGGGTAACTCAGCGGGTCAGGCAGCATCTGTGGAGAACATGGATAGGTGACGTTTCACAGAGTGCTGGAGTAACTCAGCGGGTCAGGCAGCATCTCTGGAGAACATGGATAGGTGACGTTTCACTGAGTGCTGGAGTAACTCAGCGGGTCAGGCAGCATCTCTGGAGAACATGGATGGGTGTAGTTTTGGGTCAAGTCTGAAGAAGGATCTCTGTACTCTTCCAGATGAGCAGAAACGACTTCACTTTGCGCCTGCCATACTTCCTATGGATGATGGAAGAGCCTTCAGATGTCAGGAGATGAGTCATGCATCACCATCTGCCCCATCTCCGAGCTGCTTTAGTGCGGCTGTATGTGGGAGGTAGAGTTGAGATTCCTGCTAATGCAAAACACAAACTGGGCAATGGAAGCAATGTTGATGAAAGCTTTGGGTTAACATGTGATTAGCGTTTGTCGGCACTGGGCCTGTACTCGCTGGGGTTTAGAAGAATGAGGGGGGTCCTCATTGAAACGTACAGAATAGTGAAAGGCTTGGAGAGAGTGGATGTGCAGAGGATGTTTCCATTAGTGTAATGTTTCCACTAGTGGAGGTCACAGCCTCAGAATTAAAGGACGTTCTTTTAGGAAGATGAGGAGGAATTTCTTTAGTCAGAGGGTGGTGAATCTGTGGGATTCTTTGCCACAGAAGGCTGTGGAGGTAAAGTCAGTGGATATATTTAAGGCAGAGATAGATAGATTCTTGATTAGTACAGGTGTCAGAGGTTGTGGGGAGAAGGCAGGAGAATGGGGTTTGGAGGGAGAGATAGATCAGCCATGATTGAATGGCGGAGTAGACTCGATGGGCTGAATGGCCTAATTCTATTCCTATCACTCATGATCTTATGAACCTTCCATCACTTTGATGGCGACTGGGAGTGGACTGATTGGGTGCTAATGAGCTGGACTAGATTTGTCTGCTATTGATGTTCATGTCAGGGCTGGGCATTGTTACATGTGGATGGTTAGAGGCCATTGCTGTGACTGTGTTGGGGTAACTTGGCTGGAGGTTCAAATGGTCTGGAATGTGTCTCCTCAGTGTGCAGTCTGACCCCAAAGTCAAAACTGTGTCCTGTTTCCTCAACCTTCTTTGATGTAAGATGGAGTGAATGGAATTGGCTGAAGATTGAGTCGTGCAATGCCGTGGATCACGGGAAGATACTGAGGTGGGTCAACCAGCACTTCTGACTTTAGGTTAGTTTAGAGACACAGTGTAGAAACGGGCCCTTCGGCCCATTGAGTCTGCGTTGATCACTAATCCCCGTACACTAGTTCTATCCGACACACCAGGAACAATTTACAGAAGCCAATCAATCTACAACCAGTACATCTTTGGAATGTGGGAGGAAGCCAGAGCACTTGGAGAAAACCCACAATGCACAAACTCCATACAGACAGCACCCACAGTTAGGTAGACACACAATGCTGGGGTAACTCAGCGGGGTCAGGCAGCATCTCGGGAGAGAAGGAATGGGTGACGTTTCAGGTCGAGACCCTTCTTCAGACTCATAGTCAGGATCAAACTCGGGTCTCTGGCGCTGTGAGACCGCAGCTCTACCGCTGCGCCAATGTGCTGCCCTAGTCTGTTGGAGTCATGAACTAGAAGCATCGCCGAAGCTGGTTCTTGCTCTGAACCTGACCCTCACAGAACAGGAGAGGTTGTTGGTGCAAGAGTCTCCTGTACACTACAGCCAGCTGAAGTTAATCGGCATGATGGGGAGAGAGTCATGAAAATTAATCTGTAACACTGAGGGAAATTAAGAGAAAATGAATCCTGATTCGAGATCATATCACGATGATCAACAACGACAGCATAACTAGAAAATCGGCCATGCACAAGTGGAGTTTATTCATGTATAATTAAGCTGGCAATTATAATAAATAATCCATCTGCTAATCTATTCATTTATCCAAGTCGCACACTTACATAGATAGACAAGTAGATAAGCAGATGGATGGTATATTACATGTACACATGCCAGCTTAATTATATATTAACAAATGTAATATGTTATTAATACAGAAAAAAAACAAGCTTGTATAATATTATAAATCAAATCTGGAACATATCGATGTACTTTGAACAATGATCGTTTTTATCTTTTCACAGATTTTCAGTTCTGCATTGGGGTTTGTGTTTTAATACAGTAACATAGTTTATTACTGCACAAAGACAGCTACAAAGAGTATTGCCATTGAAGGGCATTGCTACTACAGAGCAGAGAGACCCATTGAGTAGTTGACTCCACTCTCAAGATGAATGACCCTTGTAACATAACCACTGAACAAGAACAAAACGACTCAAGACACCATTATGCACTGATATCTTCAAATCACAACCAAAATATCACTTGCTGCTATCTATTCAAGCGGTAAAGCTCGCCAGCTACCCAAGTGAAGTTTATTCAGCACCATTTACCATCCGCACTGCTGAACTGTACTGGGAAATAATAGACACAAAGTGCTGGAGTAACTCAGCGGGTCAGGCAGCATCTGTGGAGAAAAAGGATGGGTGACGTTTTGGGTCAGGACCCTTGAACAAGATGTGAAGCAACCTCTGGGCAGATTGGACTGTTAACAACCCATAGTATTTTATAGTCATATATGGCCCTTCCATACAGGCCCTTCAACCCAACTTGCCCGTGTCGACCAACATGCCCCATTTACAATAGCCCCACCTGCCCGCGTTTGGCCCATATCTTTCTAAACCTATCCTACCACGTACCAGTCCACATGTTATTTTAATGTTATGATAGTACCTGCCTCAACAACCCCCTCTGGCAGCTCGTTCCATATCCCCATCATCCTTTGGGTGTAAAAGCTGTCTTTCAGGTTCCTATTAAATCGCCCCCCCCGCCCGCCCCCCCTTAAACCTGTATCCTCTGGCTCTTCATTCCCCTACTCTGGGTAAGAGACTCTGCATTTACCAGATCTATGCCTCTCATGATCTTGTACACCTCTATAAGATCACCCCTCACCCTCCCATGCTCCAAGGAATAACGTCTTAGCTTGTTCAACCTCTGATATTTTCCTGTAAAACATAGTGATATGAAAATATTACTCAGTTACTTATTTGAAGTGATTTGAAATTAACTATTAACAACTATAACAGTAAAAGGTCTTAAACTACTGCAGTATTTACATGAACACATTTTAGGATTGATCTAATCATTTTTGAAGCTTTATAAGATCCCTCCTGGTCAGGCACTTTGTCACATGTACCGAGGTACAGTGAAATACATTTTTGGTACCGTTCAGTGTTACAGAAATGTTTCAACACAAGGTGTCCCTGTTTCCCACACTCCCTATAAATCTACCAAGCTCACCAACACCTAGAGTATAGAGTATAGAGTCTGAAGAAGGGTCTCGACCCGAAACGTCACCCATTCCTTCTCTCCCGAGATGCTGTCTGACCTGCTGAGTTACTCCAGCATTTTGTGAATAAACCTAGAGTATAGACGTTGAGGGGTCATGTTGGTAAAAATTGTAAATTGTCCCGAGTGTTTAGGATGGTGCTAGTGTGCGGGGATCGTTGGTTGGCACGGACTCGGTGGGCCGAAGCATCTAAACTAAAAATAAAACTTAAATGCATTGATATTGGGTGAAGTTTATTAAGGGCATGTTGGGAAAGAACATTCCCAAGCATGGAGCAATGGTCATTATCAGTATGCACAGCATAGAATCAACAAGTGTGCAACACACTGAGTCAATGGCATTGAAGGAAAAAATCATGAACTGAACATGAATAAAGTGAAGAACCATTTCAGTTTAGTTTTAGTTTAGAGATACATCATGGAAACGGGCGCTTTTGGCCAACCGGGTCCGCGCCGACAAGCGATCCCCGCACATTAACACATTCCTATACCCTTCTAGGGACAATTTTTACATTTACCAAGCCAATTAACCTACAAACCTGCACGTCTTTGGAGTGTGGGAGGAAACTGAAGATCTCGGAGAAAACCCACGCAGGTCACAGGGAGAACGTACAAACTCCATACAGACAGCACCCGTAGTCAGGATCGAACGCAGGTCTCTGGCGCTGCATTCGCTGTAAGGCAGCAACTCTACCGCTGCGCCACCGTGCCGCCTTTCCTTTCTTCATGTTCACTCACTATTCTATCTCCTATCTCTCCGTCCTCAGTCTTCACTGGGCTCCGTCCAGACTCTCCACGTTTTGATTCTGATTGGATAATATATACGCCTTTCAAATCTTCCCTTGACACCCCGTTTATTTTAGACTTTAGAGATACAGCAAGGAAACAGGCCCTTCGGTCAACTGAGCCCACTCTGACCAGTGACCACTGCGTACACTAACCCACACACACACTAGAGGGACAATTTTACAACTTACCAAAGCCAATTAACCTACAAATCTGTATGTCTTTGGAGTGTGTGAAGAAACTGGAGCACCCGGAGAAAACCCACACGGGCACAGGGAGAACGTACAAACTCCGTTCAGACAGCACCCACGGTCAGGATTAAACATGGGTCTCTGGCGCTGTAATTACTTGATCTGTCACCAACCTGCTCTCAGATCCACCTTCACCAATCACCCTGCTGGATTTTCCTCTTGGTCAAAGTGAGCAGGTCGCTATTGTGGAGAGTTGCAGAGTGGGACTACACTGAAACAGGCCCCTCTGTGTTGACTGCAATGCATACTCACACTAACTCCACTTTCCCAAATTTGCCCCAACTCCCTTTATTCCCTTTTAATTGCTACGACTGTCCCTGACTCCACCACCTCCTCGAGCATTTCTTCCAGCCACTCAGCACACTTTGGGAAAAACTTGCCTCTCAGATTTATTTTTAATATTTTTCCTTTCACCTTAAACCTATATCCTCTAGTAATAGTTTCCCCTACCATTGGAAAAAGACTGTGACTATCTACTTTGTCTATGCCCCTCATATTCTATGTTTTTTATAAGGCCACCCCTCAGTGAAACAATCCCAGTCCATGCAAACACTTGCCAAACACTTTAACTCCCTCTCTCAGTCCCACACTGACCTTTCTGTCCGAGGCCTCCCCCATTGTCAGAGTGAGGCCAAACGCAAATTGAGGAACAGCATGTCATATTTTGCTTGGGCAGCTTACAACCAGTGGTATGAACATTGATTTCTCTAACCAAGCAACCTCGCATCCCCTCTCTCTCTGTCCGTTCCTCACCCAAGTCATACCAGCTTCAAAGTCATCTTGTTGAGTCTCATTGTCACTGAGGCCACATCCAGCAATGGCCAGTTTCCTTTATCATCGTTACTTTCTTGCATATCTTGCATTCATTTGTTTTATATCTCTCTACATCACCGTACATATCTCTCGTTTCCCTTTCCCCTGAACCTCAGTCTGAAGAAGGGTCTCATCCCGAAACGTCACCTATTCCATCTCTCCAGAGATGCTGCCTGACCTGCTGAGTTACTTTAGCATTTTGTGTCTATCTCCAGTCTATCCAACTTTCCTTGTAACAAGGCCTCTGTACCAGGGCCCGGTGTACAATAAAGCCTTGATAGACAATAGACAATAGACAATAGGTGCAGGAGTAGGCCATTCAGCCCTTCGAGCCAGCACCGCCATTCAATGCGATCATGGCTGATCACTCCCAATCAGTACCCCGTTCCTGCCTTCTCCCCATACCCCCTCACTCCGCTATCCTTAAGAGCTCTATCCAGCTCTCTCTTGAAAGCATCCAACGAACTGGCCTCCACTGCTTTCTGAGGCAGAGAATTCCACACCTTCACCACTCTCTGACTGAAAAAGTTCTTCCTCATCTCCGTTCTAAATGGCCTACCCCTTATTCTTAAACTGTGGCCCCTTGTTCTGGACTCCCCCAACACAGTATTGATGGTCATTTTCCAAGTGCAACATATCTAGGCCAGCAAACTTGCAGGTGATAATCTGTAGAGGAAATCCTTCCAAATTATCCATGACCCTCACAATAAATTATCATCAATTTATTACAGATAATGTATCTTTTCTCGATATTCTTCAGTCAAAGATCTAATCTTGCACTGGTCAGCCCAGGAAGTTTCTGCCAAGACTAATGGGAGGAGATAAACATCAAAGGTCTGCCTTTGAGGTCCACAATGTGTACTTAACCACTTCAAATAAAATTGCTCTTGAGTAGCTTTTAATCCCAATCCATATTTAATCAGCCAGTTCATGAACAGATCAGTCCACATCTGCCTTCAACAGGTTTAATCCACAGTTAATGTACACTTACAAAAGTAGAATTTAAATCTTGCCATACATTAGCATCCCAAAGGATAGAGAAAAGGACCATACAAAGCCAAGAATAATTGTTAAATATATAGATTCATTAGAATTAATTTCAAATACAACTTCTTTACTCATTGAAAATTGCAGAAAAGTAATTAAGCTGCAGTCAAACTATGAGAATGTGCTTTCTGATTGTTCACTAATCTCAATGGTTCAGCAACATGCCCATTGGGGCACGGTTTCCAGTGCTGCCTTTAAACCCACCAGCTTCCTGCTCCCACACTGTTGAAACTCGCCCAGCTCCCAGTTCACATAGTTCCCTTAACCTGCTCGGCTTTGGTTTCTCTGCCCCCCCCTTAACCTCACTAGGTTCACTGTGAAACTTATTTTACTACTGTCTAATATATATTTTAAAATTAATAATAAGTATGTCGGACTGTTAACAGAGCAATGTTCCACAGTCCAAAAAGTTTGCCTGTTCGACATAACAGAAGTCCTGGGTGTGATAGATTATCAGTCTTACTGTAAACAATTTTTTTTTTTTCAAACAGCCTCTTTCATTCACAAATACTTTGTTCTTTTTAATTTTCATGTGTGTTTGAATGTTTTAAAAATACATTAATATCATTTCTTCCAATGATTTGTACCTCCTTCTCATGTTTAGAATTCAGTCATGTTATTCCACCCAAATACACACCGTAAATAGGTCAGTAAATCTGCAGCAACCTTTAGAGGCATTTGATGCACTATTGTTAAATCTGGTCAGCTCCCAGAACCATACATCTTAAGCACAGTAACATTACATACGCATTAGAGAATCAATCTTTAATTCTATGTTACAATGCAGCAAACAGAAAAGGTTTTAAGTATCACAAACTACTGACCAAAGTTGATGTTTACTGAAGATTGATGTAAAAATGCATTCATAGTCTACTCTTAATTAAGGTAGCACTTCATCTGGGAACACTACGACTCCAATCTGTGTTCTTTGCCTGCATTGAAACAGTTTGAATGATCCAAATCGACCTAATGATCAGCAGTGGACTGTGCGAATACCACGTGCTGTGAAACAAAAGCACTGGAACCCTAACCCAATCTGAATCCTCATCAAAGGGACATGCTTTTTTCACTGTACGCATTGGGCTGGAGAATGGAAATGTAAGCTATGAGATGTAAAGCTGGAAACATATGCACTGCGATGCATTTATAGAGTAAGTTATTTATTTCAAGATTACTTTCTATACAACCAAAATCTTTGAACAAGTAACACATCGACGAGACTGTAATATCTGCAGTAGGTGGAGTCCCCATTGTACTTTACGGAAGTTAAAAACATCTTGGAAGTAACTGAGTGTGTTCCAGCCATCTGAACAACACCCAAGAATGTGTGGGCATCCTCAAAATGTAACTTTCACAGACGCTTCCTCTATAAAGCCTTACCACATTGCAGTAAAGTCACTGGTTTCATTTCTTCCTGCAAAATTATTTCAATGGGTGGTTAATTAGTTTTAATTTGAACCTGGTGAGTGGAGTCCACCAGGAGTTTGTAAGCATTACATTCTTGAAATTTCAATCTATATCGACTGAATCAGGATTAGGGATGATTAAAGGGCTCCACTGTGCTGCTTTAGACTCTCGGGTTAGTTAAGAGTAATTCAAACCAGACCAAATGAATGTCAATTGCCAGCATCTACAAACTACACAGGGTGCCATACAAATGCTGAGTTCATTAGCCACACTTTTAAGTAACTGCAGCACATTTTCTTTCAATAAAAAGTATATTTCACATATAATGTTAACATGTTGTAGTTAAACCGTGACTTCTGCTGGTGGCAGTTTGTATTCAACAATTGGAACAGTGATTTGAGTTTGAAGGCTTTTTCATATAAAAAATATTCATATGAATTTGCCAGCTCTCAGTGGTGCTAATTTTATATTTCATCTGCAACCTGACCATTCTTTACACATGACGCCGCATCCTTGCAAGAGTTGCCATTTTGAAGCAATTATTTATTTTTACTGAGGGTTCTCTGTTTTTCAGCGTGCTCAACAATCTTCTCTTCCACATACAGACCTTTCCGCTTACGGACAGTGTTCACGTACTTGTGCGCTTGGTTTACGGAGTCAGCTTTCTCTCCAAAGTGCAGGTATTCCTCTTCTGTCGTGGGAACCCATTCGGGATCACTCGGGATGACCTGCATCACAAAAAGGAGACAGCAGTGGTGACAAACATGACCATCACTTGTCCTGGGCTGGACAATATGGACATCTACACACGGGGAGCTGGAATGGTTCCAGCTTTGTTTACAATCACAGTCAGGAGTCATAACTGAGATGACAATATCCTTCTCCATCAACTTACAGTCTATAAACAGTGCGTGACCAGGACAGCAGTGTATATAAAAACTTAGAATTACAAAGAGGTTTGTATGTCTTTTTGAACCATTAAGATCCAAATAGTATTAATGCAGGATGAAATACTTTTTCACTGCTGAGATATAGGGACAGGAAAAACAGATACAGAGCAAAGGTTTCAGAGTCCCAGGCTCCCCACCCACCATGTGCACAGTGATCATCAGGCATCCATTTTTACACCAATTCTACCATAAGCCACTTTATTCTTCTCATATGCCCATAAACTTCTTCCAGATTCTACCCCTTAACCCTGGGGCAATTTATAATAGCCAATTAACCCACCCGCCTGCACGGTTTTGGGATGTGGGAGACTTTACTTTGGACTTTAGATACAGCACAGAAACAGACCCTTCGGCCCACCGAGTCCACACAGACCAGCGATCACCCCGTCCGTACACCAGCACCATCCTTCACACAAGGGACAATTTATAATTTTTATCAAAGCCAATGAACCTACAAACCTGTACATCTTTAGCATGTGGGAGAAAACCGGAGCACCCGGAGAAAACCCATGTGGTCACAGGGAGAATGTACAGACAGCACCCATCGCCAGGTTCGTACCTGGGTCTCCGCAGCTGTAAGGCAGCAACTCTACCGCTGCGCCACCGTGCTCACTGAGTGTTTCCAGCATTTTCTGTTTTTATTTCAGATTTCCAACGCCTGCAGTTTTCTTTTTGATTTTCAAAAACGATTTGTCTCTCTGAACATGTTGTCATCGTGCAATTTATAGCCTTGGACTGACATGATGATACCTTAACATTAGCTTCAGGCACCAGCAGATACCGAGCCAGTAACCCGCAATTATCAAACAGAAGGCTCACATATTCCTTTTGACATGCAAAAGCATGATCATTTACCTGTTCCCCAGTGGCAACGTCCTTGGGATGACCATCAGTAGGAATATTTCAACAACTCAGCACTTATTGACTGGACTCCAAAGGCATGTTAGAGACTGTAACTGCCACACTATGAGACTGAACCTCTGACATTGTGAGGCTACTCCAGCATCTTCAGACCGAGTCAAGATAACAGGAGAGGCTATCTGTAGACCCAAAGACATTGAGGAATACCTTAAACTCATTCAACCTGCAGCAACCTGTGACACCCCTTCTCCCCAGTAAAGGGGAACCCTTATCACATAGAGACTTAATGGGAATTTATTTGCAGGAGGGTCTCAAACAACCTGTTACATAGAAGTCTCAGCTGGAAATATCTTGTATCCTTCTTGTGAGGCACAAGAGCCTGAAAGTGCTGTATTCTGGAGCAAAACGCAAAAGACAAAACAGGCAGAGAGTAGATGGTGCGTAAAAACGGCCGCCTCATCTCATCTTAGTCTCACCAATATAGAGGTGGTCACACCAACAGCACCAAGTGCAGTAGATGTGGTTGTAGGAAGTGGATACAAATCTATACATAGACACAAAATGCTGGAGTAACTCAGCGGGACAGTCAGCATCTTTGGAGAGAAGGAATGGGTGACGTTTCGGGCCGAGACCCTTCTTCAGACCGAAACCTCACCTTGATAGGGAGGAGGTGTTGAGACTCTTCTTAAATACCTACACAGGTTTAAAAGCTACACCAAAACCATACAACTGTTAACTAACCACCACAAGAACTTGCAACCTGCGAAACAATGTTTTCCTTCATGGAGCCACAGGTATTCTCAAAAGCTGGAGCACCATGACATAGAGCCTCTGTCAGCTGTGCAATGCAGACTGACAATGGCTGTAGATAGATACAGAGTGCTGGAGTAACTCAGTGGGTCAGGCAGCATCTGTGGAGAACATGGATAGGTGATGTTTCACAGAGTGCTGGAGTAACTCAGCGGGTCAGGCAGCATCTCTGGAGAAAAGGAATAGGTGACGTTTTGGGTGGAGACCCTTCAACAGACAGTGGCTGTCGTCTGAGCTTGGCTGGTAGTGGGAAAAACCTATGCCGTGAGGATTCGGCCCTGCCTTTTCTCAGAAGGTAATCTGCCATCAGGTGGTGTACCATGGTTGGAATTACAATGTGCATACAAACATTGGCTACCTCGATGCTGAAAAAAACGGTACTTGTAACTAGATAATTGGCCACTGAAAACAAAGCAATGCTGTTTACTTTCTATAAACCTTCATATATAAGAAAGGATGCATAACAAAGGTGTTTATAGTAATGTAGTGTGGAAACAGGCCCTTCACCCCAACTTGCCCCACAATTCAATTTGCCTGAGCTATAGGGAGAGGTTGAGCAGGCTGGGTCTCTATTCCTTGGGAGCGCAGGAGGATGAGGGGTGATCTTATAGAGGAGTACAAAATCATGAGAGGAATAGATCGGGTAGACGCACAGAGTCTCTTGCCCAGAGTAGGGAAATCGAGAATCAGAGAATATAAGTTCAAGGTGAGGGTGGAAAGATTTAATAGGAACCTGAGGAGTAGTTTAGGCAAGGAGAATCTAAAACACGTGGTTTTTTTCCACAATCACGAAGCAATAATCAGGTTATTCCCTGACTTGCTTATTCCTTCCCAACATTTCAGTCACTTCTAAACTCTCTTGGCAATAGCAATGTGGAGTTCCCTTACCCTGATTTGTAATGTACACCCAGGTCTGCCAGGAGTTCTGATGTCTCTCAGCCTTTGACCACGACAGAGTGGAGTGGGGTAAACATTGCATTACCCGGGCTTTGTAAAGTTAAATATAAGCTGCTTTGTTCAGCAAATCCTGTGACAGAAGTAGTCTTTTGAAAACTAAGGAGAAAAATACAACCTTGCACAGGAAATGTGAGGAATGACTTCTGTCGAACGCAGCGCAGCAAGATGACTACGACAAGATTATTTGATTTTTTTGTTGTTGTTAGCTTTAGCCTTCAAGCCACTGAGTTGGAATGGAGTTTAGGATTTATGTTACAAATACCATGAACCAACATCCAGGCTGCAGTCAATGATCATAATTACTGTACCAGCACAGGCACGCTCTCACACCTGGCTGGGGGACTAAGCTAGCGAGATGTCTAGTTTAAAGAGCGCAGATGGTAGTGAAACTAACGGCAAGATCCACGACAAAACAAAACCCTGTTCTGCAGGGGGGGGGGATTCAGGGTAGTGCCGAGGGGCAAATGTCACCGTACATCTGCTTCTGTTTAGCAGCACTACATTTGTGAAGGAATAGCAAGATTAAAAAAACTGCATTTAACCTGCCAGCCAGCGGCTCTGCTCTCCAAGATGGATTATTTCCATGTGATAGTTCAGCTGGTGTTCTTGCCTTTCCAGAGTCCTCGCCTCGTCCCAAGGTACGGGGTTTGCTTGGTTCATTCCTTACACAAATGAGGGTTCAGGGTGCTGGTCAGGTACTCATTCATTGGAATCAACACATGCCATCTTCTAGAGGCATTTACTCCCATCCACAACTAGGATCATGAGGCACTAATGTCATCAACTCTCCAAGGCCAGTGGGCAGCAGCAGCAGCAACCTGGCTGATTCCACACATGCACCCAATCAATACATAGCATAGTTTAGTTTAGAGATACAGCACAGAAACAGGCCCTTCTGCCCACCAAGTCTGCATCAACCAGCGATCCCCGCACATGAACACAAGCATATACACACTAGCGCCAATTTACACTTATGCCAAGTATACAAACCCAAGCCAATGAAGCAAAGCAGTTTTTAAAAATCTTGCTATTCCTTCACAAACCTGTACGTCTTTGGAGTGTGGGAGGAAACGGAAGATCTCAGAGAAAACCCACGCGGTCACGGGGAGAACGTACAAACTCCTTACAGTACAGCACCCGTAGCCAGGATTTAACGCTGGTTTCCGACGCTGCAAGGCAGCAAACTCTACCGCTGCGCCACCCTTAGATTGCTTACTGATCCCATCTTGGTTGGGGCGATCATGGACCAGGAACCAGACATGGGCTTTGCTTCTCTTTGAGGTGAGATGAGACGTGAGTTTTACAAGGATTATCATTTCAGTAAGAATTTTCTTCACAAATGGACACAAAGTGCTGGAGTAACTCAGCGGGCCAGGCAGCATCTCTGGAGAATGTGGATAGGTGATGTTTCTCGACTCGAGCTTGACCCGCTGAGTTACTCCAGCACTTTGTGTCCTTTTCTATATTAGCCAGCATCTGCAGTTTTGTTTCTAGAATTTTCTTCACATTCATTTACTGAAAAGATACAGAAAATCTTTAAATCTTTATATTATTATATTAGACAGCTTCAATAGTTCTTAACATTTGAAGATGAATGTTATTTAAAGTTTACTGCATTCATTCTATGACGAGGCACAAGTTTTCATTTTAAGACTCACAAAAATAACGTATATATCTTACTGAAATATCGTACTTATGAAAATAAGGTGAGATGATTGAACATCTGTTATTATTTTGTTTAATTTTTGTATCTTTTCGGCTATTCTTGTCAAACATCTCCAATAGTGTTTTAATTTCTCCATTATTTAGATTAAATATTGTAGCATGAACAAAATAATGAAAAGCGAATTATTTTAAGATGACTGTGCCCCTTTTAAAAATTAACTGCTTAATTTGTTTTAGGATATAGCTGTTGAACATATATACATTGCTGGAAAATAGACACAAAATGCTGGAGTAACTTAGCGGGACAGGCAGCATCTCTGGGTGGAAGGAATGGGTAATACTTCCTGCCTTTCAGTTTGTTGCCAACCTTCTAGGGCACATTTACATCACTATTTTCAATAATAAATGTTACTTTCTGCATTATACAGGCTGCTTTCAATGGAACCCAAAGAAAAACTACTCTAATCAGTCTGAAGAAGGGTCCCAACCCGAAAATAGACACAAAAAGCTGGTGTAACTCAGCGGGACAGGCAGTATCTCTGGAGAGAAGGAATAGGTCGAGACCCTTCTTCAGTCTGGTTAGGGATAAGGGAAATGGGTGATGTGGAGAGATAAGGAACAATGAATGAAAGATATGCAAAAAAGTAACGATGATAAAGGAAACAAGCTATTTATAGGGCTATATAGTTTGTCTGACCCACAAAGTATTTTGTGTTTAGCTCAAGATTCCAGCATCTGCACAGTCTTGTGTCTTGAAAATACTTGCTGGAAATCTGAAATGCTGGAAACCCCCAACAGGACAGGCAGTATCTGTGCAAAGACCAACAACATTGATGTTTCAGGCTGATTATCTTCCCATTTTTCTCTCCTCAGGTGTGCCTTGACCTATTGTGCATTTCCAACAACTTCTATTTTTAGTGCACACAAGGAACTGCTGATGCTGGAATCTTGAGCAAAAAGCACAAAGTGCAGGAGTAACTAAGCCGGTCAGGCTGCACCTCTGGAGAACATGGATAGATGACGTTTTGGGTTGGGACCCTACTCTTCCTCAGTCTGAAGATGGGTTCTGACATGAAACGTTGCCAATCTGTGTTCTCCAGAGATGCTGTCTGACCCACTGAGTTACTCCAGCACTTTTAGTTCTATATTTCGTTGTCACTGAGGCACTGCCACTGGTGTTGTGGGAGCCCTTCACTGGGCCCAGCATGTCCTGCAGATAACATGAATCAGTTCGAAGGTATTTATTCACAAAATGCTGGAGTAACTCAGCAGGTCAGGCAGCATCTCAGGAGAGAAGGAATGGGTGATGTTTCGGGTCGAGACCCTTCGAAGTGAAGTATAGAAGTGAAGTATAGAAAGTATTCATGTAGTATAAGAAAATAACTGCAGATGCTGGTACAAGTCGAAGGTATTTATTCACAAAATGCTGGAGTAACTCGGTCAGGCAGCATCTCAGGAGAGAAGGAATGGGTGATGTTTCGGATCGAGACCCTTCAAAGACGTCACCCATTCCTTCTCTCCAGAGATGCTGCCTGATCTGCTGAGTTACTCCAGCATTTTGTGAATAAATACCTTCGATTTGTACCAGCATCTGCAGTTATTTTCTTATACTACATGAATCAGCTCACTCTCCCAGCTGCCATCAAACTTGCAGCTTTACTATTGAAGTATTCACAAGAACAAATAGTGTGAGAGTAAATCCATGTTGCAAGGCTGCTTCACTTCAATGTTTGCAATGCAAAAATCAACGTAATATATATATATTTACAGGAATTAAATTCTGCGAACTCTTTGTATATTCTGCTCCACATGTCAAAGATGATCTATTCAAATCATCCGATAATTCTAAGTTTTTAAGCAGCAAATTACTACTTTATATTGCTGATTCCAAATGTTTGCATAATATCAAATTTTCAGCAAATAATTGTCTGAATTATTGTAGACTGTAGTTGATCTTCCTGTTTTCCATCAACAGAAGATATTTTGGCGTGTGGAATAGGAAACATAAATGCAGAGCAGATTGGTGAAGGACACACAGAATGTGTAAGAAGGAACTGCAGATGCTGGTTTACACCATAGACACAAAATGCTGGAGTAACTCAGCGGGACAGGCAGCATCTCTGGAGAGAAGGAATGGGTGTCTTTTTCGGGTCAAGACCCTTGTTCAGACAAGACCCTTCTTCAGCTCAGTCTCGATCCGAAACGTCACCCATTCCTTCTATCCAGAGATGCTGCCTGTCCCACTGAGTTACCTTTCATGTTTCAGAACCAAGGGCCACAGTTTAAGAATAAGGGGTAGGCCATTTAGAACGGAGATGAGGAAAAACTTTTTCACTCAGAGAGTTGTAAATCTGTGGAATTCTCTGCCCAGAAGGCAGTGGAGGCCAATTCTCTGGATGCTTTCAAGAGAGAGCTAGATAGAGCTCTTAATGATAGCGGAGTCAGGGGGTATGGGGAGAGAGCAGGAATGGGGTACTGATTGTGGATGTTCAGCCATGATCATATTGAATGGCGGTGCTGGCTCGAGGGGCTGAATGGCCTACTCCTGCACCTATTGTCTATTGTCTTGTCTATATATTTTGTGTTTTTATGTCTGTTGGCAGATCAATTTCCCTCCTGGGATAAATAAAGTTATATCGTGTTGTATCATATCGTATTTTGTGTCGATCTACAAATCCAATAGGTTGCACCAAGGCAGCACAAAAGATGGGATGAATAGCCATCTGTGTGCTACAAAATCTGTGTTTCAAGACAACAGCAACTGTAAACTGTAAACAGCAGTCCAAATTACCTTTATCCTGTACTGTGCGGACTGCTTGATTGTAAGCAGATATAGACTTTCTAGTGACTGGTTAGCATGCAATAAAAAGCTTTTCACTGTACCTCGGTACACGTGACAATAAGCTAAATTAAACGAAATCTTCGGGCAAGGTTAGAGGCGGTGTGGTCTGCTTCCTTATCCCTACCTGGTGCTGCTCAGTCGTGGTGGCCTCGGCGAGCTCACGCTCCCCAGACCTGGACTATCTGAATGTGATCTGCTGTCTCTGCTGCCAATAACCAGACAAAATACCCGGAGCCCTGGGCCCTGCAGCCGGACACTGCAAGCATGCCAACCTCAGGGGCGGGCGTACAACCAAAGTACTACCAGCATGACTCTTGTCCCACCACACCATTGACTATTGTTGCACATCACCAAAAAAACACCTGCCGCTCCATTCCTCGGTCACATTTGGGGAAATCTGATCACCTAGCTGTGTTTCTGTTCCCTGCCTACACACCCAAACCTGAAACAGGAAGATGCAGTACAGAGAGTTGTGCAATCTGGTCAACCCACACGGATGCCATCTTACACATTGTGCATGAATGAGTGCGCCACTCTGTGCCTGACCTCAGCAGCAAGTGTGTAGAGGAGTGCGTGCTGAAGAAGACAATCCGAGTGGTCACCAACGGGCAGCCATGGATGAACGGTGAGGCCCATTCACAGGTGATCGCCAGGTCAGTCGCATACGTCAAACACTCCCGAGCAGTGCAAGCAAGCTCCCTATGATCTTTGCAAGAATGCCAAGAGACAATACGAGGACAAACTGGAGACCCAGTATAATCATTGGGACACCAGACGAATGTGGCAAGGTCTGAATACTACAACTGGCTGCAACGCAAAGTCAGAACTTCACTGGTGATTAGGGTTGCCAACTTTCTCACTCCCAAATACGGGTCAAGGCGACGTCACCGCCCCGCGCCCCATGTGACCTCACCCAGTCAGCGACCACGTGCTCCCGCTCCACCAATGGCGGCCATCCGGGCCGGGAGGCGGGTTGCCATGCAACCTCCATTAGGTGGCGCCCGGGCCTCATAATATAGGATAGCGGAGTCAGGGGGTATGGGGAGACGGCAGGAACAGGGTACTGATTGGGAATGATCAGCCATGATCACATTGAATGGTGGTGCTGGCTCAAAGGGCCGAATGGCCTACTCCTGCACCTATTGTCTATTGGACCTAGATTGCCCGGAGCTAAAATGTCAGAAATCTAGAGTGTTGTGACCTAAACTGTCGGGGCCCACAGTGTCGGGGCTTACAGCGCCCCCCGCCCCCCCCCCCCCCCCACTGGTGATAGTGCGGCCCTGCCGGGTGAGCTATGCATTCTATGCTTGCTTTGAGCAGAGGGCCAGCGGGTCTAGCAGATGCAAGTGTGCCTCTTCCCCAGGTCACTGTTGCAGGTTAGATCGGCTTTCCTGAGGGTGAACTCGCAGAAAGCAACTGGCCCAGCTGGAGTCCATGGCCGCGTCCTGAAGAACTGCGGGGATTGTAGGCACGTATAGTCTTTCCGCTGACTGGATAGCACGCAACAAAAGCAAGCTTCCAACTGTACCTCGGTACACATGACAATAAACTCAACTAAACCTGCAAAGCGAGTCTTAGATGTGAAATGGCACAGATTCCAGGCTTATTGCATTTCAATGCAAGTGTAATTACCCCGGTACATTAGGCTGAACTGTATTCGTAAGAAAAGTGACACATTACCACTTTAGTAACAAAAGCAAATCCAGGAGCTGTCGACTACTCCAGCATTGTAAGAAAAGAAACAGGGGATGACATTTCAGGTTCCTCCTCTGTCAGATCTGCTCTCCATTTGCTGCATTTTGTCTTTTGTTAAGGTAGTTATAATTCCTTTTGCCTCGAGGACTTCTTTAAATCACAGTTGCAAGAGATGGGACAAGCTATACTGTGGAGCCAGAGTGAAGCTGAGCAAGGTTAATACTTCTGCAAAGCTCCAGCTGCCCTCAGATTCCTTCTTCCAACACTGACCTCAGTGGAAACTGCAGAGCCTACTTTACAGTGTAATAATGATGTCCATATGTTCCTTCAACTGCGTTCTATGATGGAGTTTTTAAGGCAAACTCATTGTACCAGAGGTTGAATTACATACAGTATAATGTCACATCTTTCCTTTACACTCAATACTGGCTCAGAATTTGTGGACTACACGAATTTAAGATTGTGATAAAGCACTGAATATGTGAGAAGAAACTAATATGAAATCCTTGTGCTCTCGTTACGTAAGAAAACATTCAGGCTTTGAATTATGCTACAGGACCCCAGCAATGAAATACAAAAATGCCTTTCAGAATTCCCTTCTCAACTCTTTTAACAGATCTATTTCTACAATTGCATGCAAAAGAAATCTCTTATAAAAGAGATTTATAAATCTCTTATAAAAGAGATTGGTCGGCACGGTGGCGCAGCGTTAGAGTTGCTGCCTTACAGCAAATGCAGCGCCGGAGACCCGGGTTCGATCCTGACTACGGGCGCTGTCTGTACAAAGTTTATACGTTCTCCCCGTGACCTGCGTGGGTTTTCTCCGAGATCTTCGGTTTCCTCCCACCCTCCAAAGACGTACAGGTATGTAGGTTAATTGGCTAGGTAAATGAAAAATTGTCCCTAGTGGGTGTAGGATAGTGTTAATGTGCGGGGATCGCTGGGCGGCGCGGACCCGGTGGGCCGAAGGGCCTGTTTCCGCACTGTATCTCTAAACTAAACTAAAAGAAAGTATTAAAATGTTTACGCGTCGGTGCCCTTAATTGGATTCCATTTTTTCTGCAACTGGAAGCAAACGTATTATCATCGATGCTATACAAAGAAACTGAAGAAAAATAGTGCCGCTCAATCATATTAACTGTCTTGCACTAATCTGTTCATCTGTGTGCTGTTAGATTTCACTTATTATTATAAACAAACGGTGCTCTCTTCTGGTTCTAATAATATTATTAGAGTCATAAAGTCATCGAGTGATACAGTGTGGAAACAGGCCCTTCAGCCCAACTTGCCCACACCGGCCAACATGTCCCATCTACACTAGTCATAGAGTGATACAGTGTGGAAACAGGCCCATCAGCCCAACTTGCCCACACCGGCCAACATGTCCCAGCTACACTCGTCCCACCTGACCGCATTTGGTTCATATCCCTCCTAACCTATCCTATCCATGTACCTGTCTAACAGTTTCTCAAATGTTGGGATAGTCTCTGCCTCAACTACCTCCCCTGGCAGCTTGTTCCATACACCCACCACCCTTTGTGTATGTTTTATTGCAATGTTTCTGAATAAATGGACACTCAAATCTGTAATGGCTTGGTGGGAATATTACTTTGCATTTCAAGATTGGTGTAGAGTAGCGTGAAAGATGCCAGCTTGGGGATTTGCTGAGCTAATCAGTCACAGACGAGGATGTGGGATGAAGCTTTCTTCAGGAGGGTTGTGAGCACCAGCCTAGGCTGACCCCAGAGCAGCAGCTAAGCTGACCCCAGAGCAGCAGCCTAGGCTGACCCCAGTGCAGCAGCCTAGGCTGACCCCAGAGCAGCAGCCTAGGCTGACCCCAGTGCAGCACTGAACCCAGTGCAGCAGCTAGGCTGACCCCAGAGCAGCACTGAACTGCTGCTGCACCAACAAAGGTGCTTCTTTCAGATACGACCATAAACAATGCAGCTGTCTGCTTTTGCAAATGGATTAAAAATATCCCAGAACATTATTTGGAAGAGGAGGAGCGGAATGGTTGCCAGAGTTTTTTGGTCAATTTCTGCTCCTTGATCAAAGTTACTAAAATTACTTAATGTGCCTAGACTTCTGGGCATTCATACTCTGCACAAATTGGTTATCGAGATCCTCACAAATCACCAATTCTACACTTCACAAGTACTTCATTGAGTGTTAACTGGGATGGTTAATGGAACCATACAAATTGCTCATCGTTTTATTCTCCCTTTTGCAGCACTCGCTCTCTACAATTAAAGGCCACGTATTCATCATATGAGCCACTTGGGCCTGGATTCTTCCTCCAGCCTCCCCAAACTCTTACATTTTTGATATTTTACTTCCTCCCTTTGTTTTTTTTTGTACTATGCTTCCACTGCCACATTCATCCCCGCACTTAACCTCTGTAGATGTCCCTGAATGTACCCAAGGTGAATGTGCAGTGAAGAAAGCAAATGGCATGTTGGCCTTCATAGCGAGAGGATTTGAGTATATCAGCAAGGTCCTACTGCAGTTGTACAGGGCCCTGGTGAGACCGCACCCGGAGTATTGTGTGCAGTTTTGGTCTCCTAATTTGAGGAAGGACATTCTTGCTATTGAGGGAGTGCAGCGTAGGTTCACCAGGTTAATTTCCAGGATGGCGGGACTGACATATAATGAAAGAATGGATCGACTGGGCTTATATTCACTGGAAGTTAGGATGAGAGGGGATCTTATAGAAACCTATAAAATTCTGAAGGGATTGGACAGGCTAGATGCATAAAAAATGTTCCCGATGTTAGGGGAATCCAGAACCATGGGTTACAGTTTAAGAATAAGGGGGAGGTCATTTAGGACTGAGATGAGGAAAAACTTTTTCAGCCAGAAATTTGTGAATCTGTGGAATTCTCTGCCACAGAGGGCAGTGGAGGCCAATTCACTGGATGTACTCAAGAGAGAGTTAGATATAGCTCTTGGGGTTAATGGAATCAAGGGATATCATGGGCGGCACGGTAGCGCAGCGGTAGAGTTGCTGCTTTATATCGAATGCAGCGCCGGAGACTCAGGTTCGATCCTGACTACGGGTGCTGCACTGTAAGGAGTTTGTACGTTCTCCCCGTGACCTGTGTGGGTTTTCTCCGAGATCTTCGGTTTCCTCCCACACTCCAAAGACGTACAGGTATGTAGGTTGATTGGCTGGGTAAATGTAAAAATTGTCCCTAGTGGGTGTAGCATAGTGTTAATGTACGGGGATCGCTGGGCGGCACGGACTTGGAGGGCCGAAAAGGCCTGTTTCCGGCTGTATATATATGATATGATATGATATGATATAGAGAAATCAAGAATGGGGTACTGATTCTGGATGATCAGCCATGACCATATCGAATGGCGGTGCTGGCTCAAAGGGCTGAAGGGCCTACTCCTGCACCTATTTCCTATGTTTCTGTGAGACTGCTGGCTGTTTGTTGGATTGGACGTGAAGATTCGCTTGCCCCTTAGGTGCAAGTAGAAGATTCTACACTATTCAAAGAACACCAGAGGAGTTCTCTTCATATTCTGGTATACATTTACTCCTCAACCAACATGATAAAACACTCTGGTAACATTTCAAAATGTAATAAAAAGGAACTGCAGATGCTGGTTTACACCAAAGATAGACACAAAATTCTGGAGTAACTCAGCGGGTCAGGAGACTCAGTCTGAAGAAGGGTTCCGGCCCAAAACCTCACCCATCCGTGTACTCCAGAGATGCTGCCTGACCCGATGAGTTACTCCAGCACTCTGTGAAACGTCACCTATCCATGTTCTGCACAAATGCTGCCTGACCCGCTGAGTTACTCCACATTTTTGGGCCCATCTTCCATAACATTTCAATCCCAATTTTCTGACCCATGCTGAATTTGAGCGCTGAATCACTGAATTTACCATCTAGTGAAAATAGATAGGCTTTACAACAAAACAGATGGTCAAATATTCTGATCCTTCCACTTAATGGAAACCATGTGTTAAATTTTATAGCAGATCAAAGATGGAGCTTCCTTCTTTGTAAAACCTACAGAGTTCCACATGAGAATTTTCAAAACATATCTACAAATAATAAATACAACCGTATCTGGGCATCTTCCTAGTCTCAGACCCTCTCGGCAGGTTTTACATTCCCAGTGTGAATGAGCCCAGCCCCAGTTCCATGATGAATGACTTTGCCACAAGAACAACATGTATGTTTTCATGCACATAACAGAATCTCAGAATTACTCCACAAAATTGTAACCAATTTCAAGGAGTAATAATTGGTTCTAAATCTGATACAGTGAATAAATACTTTTCCAATCATGTCAACAATGTGAAGGTTGATTTAACGCCCGCATGTAAGCATGCGCATACAAATGTGGAAACATAGATGCACATGTGCAAAGATATGTCAAAAATGAAATTTCTTAAAATATGAAATAAAAACTGGAAATGGGTCAAATATACACCAGGTCCATAAACATCATAACAATGAAAAAGTAAGATCTGATAACATCATGTACATTTACAAGTGAATGAACGGTAGATACCAAAAATCATCATGATGTTATTTTTATCTGTACTAATTAACCTGGTGTACATTTCCAGCATTTTATATGTAAAAATATAATATATCAGTGGGAAGAGCGAGGCTGTTTCCATGCTGTAACTCTAAACATGTACTCAAAAACACATCGGCATGCACACAATCACAGTATCTCGGAACACCTGGCAATAATAAAACAATACCAATACCACTAACATGTGGATGCACACTGGAAGCATTGCACATGTGAATAACCTCAAACAGAACAATGCAAAAAGAATTTTAAAGCTCGGGCAGCATTTGATCTTTCTAAATAGTTGACGAATCTTGTTGACATAAAGAATGCTGACTTTGCATGATCTTCAGAAAATCAATTCTCCTGGTTTGCTTTCCAGTGGGAATGGGAGGAGTCCGTGGAATATTTTCCAGTTTGCACGCAAGAAACATAGGACTTGCAAAGGAAAAAAAAGGTCCAAGATTCACATCGATTGTTTTCTGCCATTCCCTTCACAAATCAATCTCCATTTATTCATCATCATCTTATTCAGCGGTTACAAGATAAATATGCCAGTGGTAGAAGCAAAGGTCCACATTCTCTGTTCCTCCTAAGCAAGCAACACACACCAAATTCCACATTTCAAATTAATCGCATCCTCAAAATGATGCTGGTGATGATACGTTACGCATGTTAACCGTTCAATAAATAGTTTTAAACACGGTATGGAAGCATAGAGTTTCCAACGTGAAAAGGAAGAGTTACACGCTGAGGTTCACCAAAAGGTTAGTCACTCATGAGGTGGAAAACACAGGGGGCAAAATGGGAATAAATGGATAGCTTAGTGATTATGGGATAATCTGGAAACAGAGAGTAACTCCCTTACCTTTCTTTGAGATAGAGAAATGTGAAACTCGTCTATCTGATTAGGCAGATAGGGCTTTGATTTAACATTTCATCGCCCAGACATCATCTCCATAACACCTTGGAGTAGCAGCTTTTACTTTTATACTTGCGTGTCTGGAGAGTGACTGAAACAACAAACTTTTAATGTAGAGATGAAGGTACTGGCAACTGATACCCTCAGCTTGGGTTATGCACCAAAGGTAAGACACAAGAAACCAGGAGCAGTAGGTCATTTGACCCTTCAAGCCTGCTTTGTCATTCAGTGTCTCATCATTCTCATGGCTAACCTGTCTGTGCATCCGCTCCTCATTCGCACTAGTCTTCATAGCCTTCAATTCCCAATCTTCCAAAAGAATCATCATCCTCCTTTATAATTAGATCAAGTGGATATTGTGGTGGCTGGTAACTCAGTCAGGAAATGCTTAATATGTTGATGCATGAGATTTCAACATCTCAATAACAATAGACAATAGGTTCAGGAGTAGACCATTCGGCCCTTCGAGCCAGCACCGCCATTCAATGTGATCATGGCTGATCATTCTCAATCAGTACCCCGTTCCTGCCTTCTAACAATACAAAGAATTGCATTTTGCACAACCCTTTGACTAAGTCAAGACAATGACAATCCCTTCACCATTGGGGCTTCATTTGAAATCAACCCAAATCTAGATTTTGACCATCTGATAACACTTCAGTTGACCTAGTCTCTTTATCCAACCTCTCCCCACTACCAACCAAAATAAACCATCGGAGTAAAAACTGAATCAGATGCCTATTTTACTAAATGTTTTTGTGTCCAATGTTGTTCAAAAAACATCCAGACATGATCTGGGTCAGGCATACTTCCCTTGGTCTTCTAGCTCCAAAGAAATGCCCATGGTCAGTGCTCGTGCCCCGCCACGCTGCCCATTCTACCAACCTCCCAAACCTATACAACACCCACTTCCTTAGTAACCCCTTCTAGCCCTCTGCCTGCTACTGGCACGGCAGGCAACGTGAATGGCAGGCAACGTGTGATTCCTTCACATGAATTACCCCGAGAAGAACAATGGATATCAACACGTCATCAAGACAGACAGAAAATGCCGGAGTAACTCAGTGGGAGAAAATGGAAAGGTGACGATTAGGGTCAGGACCCTTATCATATCATATATCTACAGCCGGAAACAGGCCTTTTCGGCCCTCCAAGTCCGTGCCGCCCAGTGATCCCCGTACATTAACACTATCCTACACCCACTAGGGACAATTTTTACATTTACCCAGCCAATTAACCTACATACCTGTACGTCTTTGGAGTCTCCCAATGAAGTCTCCCAATGAATATCAACAGCTTGCCTCGAATTAAGGATGAGGTCTTGATCTATTTCTTGCATCTAATTTTCCCTGGCAGGCCTACACATCATGCAGCCTCGGCAAGGCCACCAGCACAACCAAAGACCAGTCTCACCCTGGCCACCCCCCATCAGGCAAGAAGCACTAAAGTTGACAACGCACATCTCCAGATTCAGTTTCTTCCCAACTATAATCAGACAACTCAACCGTCCTCTCACCAGCTAGAGTCTGGCCCTGGCCCTGACCTCCCATCTACCTCGTTGGAGACCGTTGAACTATCTGTAATTGGGCTTTATCTTGCACTGTGTACCGTTTATCCTCTAACTGTACCTGGTGGACAGCTTGATTGTATTTATGTGTAGTCTTTTCTTTGACTGGATAGCACGCAAACAAACCATTTCACTGTACCTCGGTACACATGACATAATAAACAATCATAATTGTCAGAACAGCACTCGCTCAGAACTACACTGAAATATCAGTCTCCAATGTTATGCTGGTGGCTGGGACTTGAACTAACAAACTCAAAGGTGAGAGTACTGCCTTAATTAGTGCTTCAGTTTCTGCTCAACTGCTATTAATTTCACATCGGTGACTTTGTTAAGTCAGCATGCACCCATTTGCTTGTCTGGCAGGCTAGAGATTAGCCAGTTATTCAAAGCAGAACTGTGCACTGTGCCCAGATCATTCAAAAGATATCTTGGCCTTCAATTGCCTGAGACTAGCTTGGCAGTGCTGACTGATCCTTGAGATTAAGAGGCTAAGGGTTTTGCTCATTACTTCCCCAAAAGGCATTCTAATACATTAAATCTCCCCTTTAAGAATGACAGGAAATACTCTTAGCTTTCTTTGGAAAACCAATTATTAATACAGCACTGGCTTTTCTGTTTTTTTAAACATTTATTCATGAATGGGATGTGGTTATTGGTATCCCCTAATTGCCCCAGGCAGCAAAGAATGAAACACATTGGTGGATCAAGATTCATATACAACTTTAGTTTAGAGATACAGAGAAACAGGCCCTTCGGCCCACCGAATCCATGCCGACCAGGGATCCTGCACATTAACACAACCCTACACACACTGGGGACAATCTCTTTACATTTATACCAAGCCAATTAACCAACAAACCTGTATGTCTTTGGAGTGTGGGGGGAAACCAATCTTGGAGAAAACCCACGCAGGTCATGGGGAGAACGTGCAAACTCCGTACAGACAAGCACCCGTAGTCAGGATCGAACCTGGGTTTCCGGTGCTGTAAGGCAGCAACTCTACCGCTGCGCCACCATGCCCCCCTGACACTTTCCTCCACAGAAGATTAACAAACCCCAACATTTTTACTGTAGCCCAGTAGTTTTGACCTTACTTTTATAGGCACTTGCTTCTTTTTAATTCCAGATTTATTTAATTACGCACATTTAAATTCCCAGTCGCCATGGCGGGATTCAAACTCAGATCTTTGGATCCATTGCTCAGATCTCTGGGTGCTTATTGAATAACATCATCACTATCTTGCCACGTTTTCAAGCATGTTTGTCCTAAGTAACGCCTCATGCTATAACTCTTTGAATCTGTAACTTTAAACATTTCATATAAATGTAAAATGCTATGGATGCATGGAGTCAGAAATAAAACAAAAGATGTTACTGATCGATGGTCAATGAAATGAAACCTTAACTCTGTTTCTCTACATGCAACTGCTTCTCAATCTGCTGAGTGCACAAGAAAATGGGAGCACGAATAGGCCATCAGGCCCCAATATGTATGCCTGAATTCCTCTGTGCCAGTTCCCGTAACTATAAATTCCTTGATTTTTCAAAATATTATGTGTCTTCTCCCTTAAATATTGCTTATGATGTAGTGCCAACACACTCTGGAAACGCCAGAAACCCACAGTTTTTAACTCTTCCACTAGTGAAAACTTCTCAGCATCTCCCTGTCAAGCACCCTCAGGATGTTAGACGTCACAATCAGGTCACCCTCATTCCTCTTAACTCTAAGGAATGCAGACCCAAACCTTTACAAGCCTCTCTTGGTGGGACAACTCCCTTCACCATTCTCTTTTTTATCCAAAATTAAACCAATGTCTCAGTCACTCTGTCACGAGGTTAAAAAATTCTATGAAACCATTTGAAAAGAACAGCGGCATTGTTTCTGTTACTCTGCAAATAATTATATCCTCAATCAGCTTTCAAGGCAGCTGTGCTGAAATGAATTAGAAGATAATACAGAAAAAGATGTGACAAGCCACCAAAAAAGTCAAGGATTATCTACTGAATTACAGTATTCGTGGAAACAAGAGGCTTTCTGAAAAATGTTAAAAATCTACTTCTTATGGTACGTGCATGTCAAATCGTGTTGCATTTAATTGGTTTAGAGACCGTATGAAGCCATCAGTTGAATGCAATAATGAAAAAATTGTCTTCATTCCCCAGTGTAGGATCAGATAGATTGACAACTGCTCAACTTATCAAAACAAGAAACAAACTTAAATAGTCAAAAATAAAAACAAGTGCTAAAAACGCAAGGCCATTAATCTCCTGCGAAGGGGCCGATGAACAGAAAATGCAGCTAGCTTTTGTGGCATGTCGCCAGCAATGTGGAACGGAATGATGAGCATAGTTTATTGTGATTGTAGACACAAGAAGCTGGAGTAACTCAGCGACTCAGACAGCACCTCTGCAGTTCCTTCAGACACAGTTTATTGTGAGGATGGGTCCACAACCTGTTAACCCACCAGGGATGTCAACATTGAAGTCTCCAATTTTAGGTAACACCTAACAACACCCCCCTCCCTACCCCTTCTCTCCCATGCCCCGCCTGGACCCGTACCTGTTTCTCCCCTGCCCCTCCTCCGATATTACTTCCTCCAGCTTCACAATTTACAACTCTTCAATCCTCCTGTCTCACACCTTCTCAGTTAATCTCTGGCTGTTGTTCCAACTATCTGCCTATCTGCCTATCTTGCCTGTGTATTACCTGCCATGCTTTTTCCTACCCCTCTGTTCTCCGAGCTCCCCTCCCCCACCTCTACAATCAATCTGAAGAAGGGTCCCGACACACATCACCTATCCATGTTCTCCAGAGATGCTGCCTGACCCGCTGAGTTACTCCAGCACTCTGTGAAACGTCACCTATCCATGTTCTCCAGAGATGCTGCCTGACCCGCTGAGTTACTCCAGCACTCTGTGAAACGTCACCTATCCATGTTCTCCACATATGCTGCCTGACCCGCTGAGTTACTCCAGCGATTTGTACCCTTTTGTGTAAACCAACATCTACTGCTAGTGTAAGAAAATAACTGCAGATGCTGGTACAAATCAAAGGTATTTATTCACAAAATGCTGGAGTAACTCAGCAGGTCAGGCAGCATCTCAGGAGAGAAGGAATGGGCGACGTTTCAGGTCGAGACCCTTCTTCAGACAACATCTACTGTTGTTCGTTTCCACATTTTTTAACCCCTCCCTCCCTGCCACACATGCTGTCTGGTCTTGTCTTCCTGTACTTGTTTCTATTTCAGGTATACGGCTCTTTCATGTTATTTTAAAGCTAAAGTTATTTTTGAAGCTACAGAAAGGCTAAGATATAATTTTGTCGGGAAAGAAATACCTGGACCAATTTAGAACAATTGTGATTTTAATTTGAAATTTCAAATGTAATTATAAATCATGTTACTTTCTTATTGCTAATAATAATGTGAATAATATTATTAATAATGATGAAGGAATATCAGGACCCAGAACAGGCCATTTTGTCCGAGGGATTATTCAGTATTTAATGAGATTATGGGTGTCCACCTGACTTGGCTCATGATCCCGTAATATCCATGGACAGTTAAAACCTATCAATCTACGATTAAAAATTATTTATTGAGAAATCATCTATTACTTTTTGGGAGAGGGCATTCAATATTTCTAACCATTGCATGATACAGTGTTTACACAATTTTCTTCTGGTCAGGGCAGCATGGTGGCACAGTGGTAATGTTGCTGCCTTACAGCGCCAGAGACCTGGGTCCGATCTTGACTACGGGTGCTGTTTGTACAGAGTTTGTATGCTCTCACCTTGACCTGCGTAGATTTTCTCCGGGTGCTCCGGTTTCCTCCCACACTCCAAAGACGTGCAGGTTCGTAGGTTAATCGGCTTCTGGTAAAATTGTAAATTGTCCCTAGTGTGTGTAGGATAAGTATTATTTTATTTTATTTCAGATACAGCGCGGAAACAGGCCTTTTCGGCCCACCAAGTCCGCGCCGCCCAGCGATCCCCGCACACTAACACTATTAACACTATCCTACACACACTAGGGACAATTTTTACATTTACCCAGTCAATTAACCTACATACCTGTACGTCTTTGGTGTGTGGGAGGAAACTCCGTACAGACAGCACCCGTAGTCAGGATCGAACCTGAGTCTCCGGCGCTGCATTCGCTGTAAAGCCGCAACTCTACCGCTGCGCCACCGTGCCGTGGTAGTGTGCGGGGATCGCTGGTTAGCACGGACTCGGTGGACCGAAGGGCCTGTATCCATTATATCTCTATCTTTAAACTAAACGAAATATGCCACACCAGTGGAAAGAGTTTCTCTCTAAATGCCCTATCAACTACTTTCAAGAACCAGAAAAGCTCAATCACCTCAAAACCATGAATGTTTTATGGAATATAAAACCAGTATTTGCAGCCCCTTGTTGTAATCCAACCATTGGAGTTCTGGAAATGCTTTAAATGAATCTGCATTGAACTTATTTAAAGACCAAAATTCCTTTCTTAGGTGCAGTTCCCAACACATGACACCCATCTCCAGATGTGGTCCAACCGGGTCTTTGACTACATGTAGCAAAACCTCCTCCTGTATTCCATTAGCTGAAACGTTGTCCAAACATTGGGAAGCTCTACCAGTCGGCATCTCCTTCAGCACGTCCTCCAGTGTACACACACAGCACACAGTGCAGATACACAGTAGATGGCTCCTTCAGCACATCCTCCAGTGTACACACACAGCACACAGTGCAGATACACAGTAGATGGCTCCTTCAGCACATCCTCCAGCGTACATACCAGCACGCAGCGCAGATACACAGTAGATGGCTCCTTCAGCACGTCCTCCAGTGTACACACACAGCACACAGTGCAGATACACAGTAGATGGCTCCTTCAGCAAAGGTGCCAGTCTTTACTGACTGATAGGATTCCCTTTCAACTAGAAAACTGTGCCTTCAAGCTTCACCTCAGACTGGAGCAGGTAATTCAGGGCAGTACTGTGAGAACATTGCACCGTTGGAAGATGCACCATTGCATTCTCTGCGCTGATCCTGTTATTGGGGAATCAGGTTAGCTCAGTTTACCAGCTTTCTCTCCAACTCACTGCAACTGTTTTCTTTAAGTATTTGTCCAATCCGTGTAGAAGGTACAATTGGACGCATTTCCATCAATCTGTCAGGCAAATATTAAACACTCTAGTGGAACATTATATCATGTCACATCTAGTTGTTTTACCAATCACTATGCAATATGGTTCCTGGTCTTTTAACGTGGGTACAATTTATCTTAATTTATTTAACTTATCTAAGCTCACTGTGATTTTAAAAGCTCTATTAAATCATCTCTCAGTCATCTCTATTTATTTATTTTGTTATCCATGGAAGTATTTCAATACATATTTTACATACTGCAATCTCTTCATGTTTCTCGATGTACAGTGCCCACAATGGGACAATACTTCAGCTGGGCTTCCTTGGTGGTTTCATACAGCTTCAGCATAACTTCCTGGCTTTTGTTCTCAATGCCATTATTCATGAAACCTACAGTCCCATATGTTTTATTAGCTGCTATTATTAGCTGATATTCCATGCTGAAAACCTTCAAAGGTTTTGTGGAAGCATTCTCGGATCTCTATGTTTATGCACCCATTTACGATTGTTCCACCTAAACTGCTCTCTCTTCAGTGTATAATATCACCTGCCACAAGGCCACACTAGTCCCCAGGAACAGTGTACCATCGTCCACACTCTTCACAACACTTTCAATGCAAATTTGTACCTGAAATCCCAGTACGTGTCAATAATAATGAACACTAAACCCAACCCTAACCCCACATGAATCTTAAGGAACACGACTGTCTCGGTCAGTTGAACATAAACTCTGCGAACGGTCCTTAGAATTTATTTTCTCGTATACCACTGATTATATATCCATGATGTTAGTAGTACTCTCTTTTATCCTATGTTGTTTATTTTTGCTAATCAGCCCAACAGGTGATTATTTATCAAATACATTTTTAAAGTCCATAAACATAATATCAACTCATTGCTCCTATCCACCCTCTCTGTTAACTTATCAAAGCAATCAAAATCGTAAAACATGCTTTTCATTTAAATCCATAATGATGTTTAGTTTAGTTTAGAGATACAGCGTGGAAACAGGCCCTTCGACTCACCGAGTCCGTGCCAACCATTGATCACCCCGTACTAACACTATCCTACACACTAGGGACAATTTACAATATTACCCAAGCCAATTAACCTACAAACCTGCACGTCTTGTGGAATGTGGGAGCAAACCGGAGCACCCGGAGAAAACCCACGCAGGAGAACATACAAATTCCTTACAGACAGCACCCGAGGTCAGGATCCAACCCGGGTCTCTGGTGCTCACTCTACAGCTGTGCCACCGAGCCACAAACGATTAAGGATGCAGCTCGGCTGCTGAGGGGTTTGAATGCTGATACACTGGACACTGCCAGAGGCACTGGAACACTGCCAGAGGTACTGGACACTGCCAGAGGCGCTGGGACACTGCCAGAGGCACTGGAACTGCCAGAGGTACTGGAACACTGCCAGAGGTACTGGAACACTGCCAGAGGCACTGGAACACTGCCAGAGGCACTGGAACACTGCCAGAGGTAGAAGGTTTCAGCTGCAGTTAGAGGTTGGATAGACTAGGATTGTTTTCTCTGAAATGTCAGAGGTTGAGGGGATACATGATGGGAGTGTATTAGATTGTGAGAGGCATAGATAAAGTAGACAGTCAAAATCTTTATCCCCAGAGTGGAAATGTCCAAGACCAGAGGACACAGCTGTCAGGTGAGTGAGGGAACGTTTCATGGAGATGTGTGGTGGTAGTAGGGACCTGAAACACATTGTCAGGGGTGGTGGTGGAGGCAAATGTGATAGTGGTGTTTAAGAGGCTTTTAGATAGGCACGTGGAAGTGCAGGGAATGGAAAGATATGGATGATATACAGGCAGATGAGATCAGTATAACGGCATCATGTTTGACACAGACATTGTGGGCCGAAGGGCCTGTTCCTGTGCTGTTCTATGTACGAATGCCATTATTATATTGTGAATGGATTATGATTACAGGGAATGATGTACAGCCAATGATGCTTACAGTGGGTGAAACACAATCAGAAGCTTTGCAAGATTAAAACATTAGGGTGGCACAGTGGTAGAGTTGCTGTGTTACAGCGCCTGAGACCCGGGTTCGATCCTGACTACGGGTGCTGCCTGTGTGGAGCTTCTCCCTGTGACTACTTGGGTTTTCTCTGGTTTCCTCCCACTTTCCAAAGACGTGCAGATTTGTAGGTTAAATGGCTTATTTAAATCACCCCTAATGAATAGGATGTAAAACTGGAATGACATAGAACTAGTGTACAGGTGATCCATGATCAATGCAGATGGAGGGTTGAAGGGCCTGTTTCCACGCTGTATCTCTAAAACTAAACTAACAAATGTGCTGCTAGTGATATTAATCCAATTACATATTAAAAACTTTACTCCTTAAAGATCCTGCTTTTGGCATGGCATCTGCATTTTTTTCACAATTTATTACATTTTGAGGTGTTTTCTTTGATTTTCAACATAAGTGATTCACTTCAATTTGTATAATAAAGCATTTCACTTTCAAGGCTCAGAATGTGGTAGAAAAATAAACTTGCTTGTAGAGTTATTAAGTACTGTGTTGCCACAATGATATAATGCAACTGAATAGGAAATTGTTTAGGCTATTGGATACCACAATCAAAGCATGTAACCGGATCTGAAATGGTTTTGAAAACGTGCTTCTTCCAAATTTTCACATCAATAAAAGTGAACATCTGGAAAAAATCCCACTGCTGTACAGCTTGGAAATGTCGGCAATGTAAAGCACATTGCCTTTCAATGTCTGAATCTTACTCAGCATTACATTATAGCTCTGGTCACTTCACAGATCTCGTGAGTTTAAGACGCTTAATTGTGTTTAAAAAAGAACATGCAGCAAAAGAACAAAGAGCCAAACTGAGAGTAAAATGTACAAGATCAATCTGTAATTACTGCTCATTAATTCTTTCTTCCATATGGTAATAGAACGGATAAACCCCAAGTTGCATACTTTACAGACACAAATATATAAATGCTCAGCACGGTGGCGCAGCGGTAGAGTTGCTGCCTTACAACGCAAGAGACCCAGGTTCAATCCTGACTACGGGTGCTGTCTGCAAGGAGTTTTTACATTCTCCCGATGACTGCGTGGGTTTTCCCCGGGGGCTCCGGTTTCCTCCCACACTCCAAAGACGTGCGGGTTTGTCGGTTAATTGGCCTCTGTGAATTGTCCCTGGTTTGTAGAGCAGTGCTCGTGTACGGGTGATCGCTGGTCAGCACGGACTCGGTGGGCATGGACATTGCCTGGAACGGGGAGAGTTTAGAAAATGGCGAGGTTGTGGGGAGATCTGATAGAAGCGTATTAAACTATGAAAGGTATGGATAGAATAGCCAGTCAGTGTCTCTCCCCCGGGTGGAAATGACAAACCCCAGTTGGCACAGAATTCAGATGAGCCAGGGAAAATGCAAGGGAGATGTACGAGACAAGATATTTGTTTACTCAGGGAATGGTAGGTGCTTGGAGATGGTACACGCAGAATGCAATAGCAATGTTTAACAGGCATTTAGACAGACACAAGAGGAGGCAGACCATGATCAGCAGATGGGATGAGCTAGACTGGCATCACGGCTAGCATAGGCATGGAGGCTGAAGGGCCTGTTCCTGTGCTGTACCGGTCGATATTTTATGGTCTATGCAACAGGACCCGGAGAAGGTAGAGCATGGGATGACTTATTGGGAGATAGCAGCAAGTGATTCAGCGAGACCTTCAAGGGACGCTGAGATGGGCAAAGGTAGAAGCTATGTTTATGTAAGAACAAGCAAGCTTAGGACAGCAACAGAGGAGTAGTGAAAGTAAAAGGGGTAGAAACCCCTCACAGGTGACACTTCGACACAGGTAGCAGTGGATTCCACAGTCATCTTACATGTTGTTTCCAGTCCGGTCAATGGAATTAACCAGGTGGTGGTGCTGTGTTTAATGTGCACAGGCTGAAGGATTGGGGATTGTGAAGGTAGAATATCTGAGAGCATCGTTGAGAAAGGAGGATTGATGGATAAAGTGGTAAAGAGGAAAACACTGGGTTACAAGGAAAGTAAACTACAAATGGCTGGTTTTCTGCTTGGTCATGATAGCTCTACTTTGGGGAATAGGATGAACACAAGACACAATTTAAAATCTGATAAAGTTGATGTATGCTGTGGTTACATGAATGGACAGATCTCCAGATGTTGAACCAGGTGAGAGAAGGCAATGCCCTTAGTACAAGAACAGCATTAATGAACAGCAGCAACAACTTAAGTATATCCTGCAGCAAGATGAAGGAACTATTGGTGCAGCCTAGTGTCGTATGAAGAATGATTAATTGGCACACATGGATGGATGATACCCATGGTCATCAGTACCAATGCCTAAACATCACAACATCAATACCCTGTCGAGTCTGGCATCAAACTGGGAATCATGAATTGTTTTAGTAAAACACTATCATAATTTCCTATTCATTTCAGAAGGCCGGTAAGGTAAAGGATTGAAATGTAATTAATTCTGCAGCTTTCATAGAAAGTTGATCAAAAGCCACAGTGACAAGTAACTGTTGTAACCATTACTGTTCCAACTACAGGTAAGATTATGTCCTTGGGTGATTTGGCAGGGAACCAGTCTAAATGTGAGCAGCAAAACCTTCAGGGATAAGCTTCTTATTCATATATCAGAGGCCTAGCTTCTACAAGAAAAATGCTGCCTTGCTGGAAGTGATTGGAAATGGAATCACAGCAGACATCAGGGAGCCTCCATGTCACGGTGCTGATTCTAGGATGTGATTTCCAGGTGTAACTGCACCTGAAGGAGGAGACATGGTTAACACAGCACTCATTGGCAGGACTGAGATGTTGAGAGGGATATGGGCCAAACGTGGGGAAATGATTCTAGATAGACACAAAAAGCTGGAGTAACTCAGCAGGACAGGCAGCATCTCTGGAGAGAAGGAATGGGTGAGGTTTTGGGTCGAGACCCTTCTTCAGGCCATCATTCAAAATGATTCTAGCTCAGACAGACATCTTGGTTGGCATGGACAAATTGGGCTGAAGGACCTGTTTCCCTGCTGTGTAACTATGACCCTTGTGCTTTAAATGGATGGTTTCTGGCAAAAATATCTCAGAGTATTGCCCTAGTGCAAGGTCAGCCGCTGAATATCCCTGCAAATATCTGTCAATTTTCCAAGTGAAGTCATAGTCATAAAATAATTGGCAAAAATAGGCAAAGAGCTCACAGTTTCATGATCATATCCCCAGGGAACTTTTGAAAGCCAAGTGAGCACATACCCAAAAAAAAAAATTAGTAAAGAAACAAAACAGGTTAAAATTGGAACGTTCTTTCAGAGAGCCACATAGACATAGCTACGATGGCCCGAAGGGTCTCCTCTGATAAAAATGTCAATGATCACTAACACTGTACAGACAGGCTGTGCGTATAAAGTTTGACCTAATAAAAGTCAATGATCTAATAAAACCAAGTAACAGAAAATAATTTTTGAAAACTTGGCAACTGAACACGTATTCTCAGGTTCAGCATTGCACACAGAAAAATGAATATGGAAGAAGGAACTGCAGATGCTGGTTTACACCAAAGATAGACACAAAATGCTGGAGTAACTCAGGGGGACAGGCAGCATCTCTGGAGAGAAGGAATGGGTGACGTTTCGGGCCAAAGCTCTACTTCAGACTCAGAAAAGGCTCAGGCTTCGGAAAAGGAACGTGACATCAAATGGTTCTGCTACAGTATAAAATTCCTTTGATTTGTTGAAGCAAATGCACTCTAAAGCTGGGTCTGGGCAGCTGCTGGGTTACCAGACATCAGCTGGGCTTCCCACATTATGGCAAACACATCCCCATGGCCAGAGAAACAACACAGTACCTTGTAGAAAGAGGGATGAAGTTTCTTTAATGTCCTGTTTAATGGACCATTGAGCATTCCTTGGCAAAGATTGGTTGGAATAACCCCATCTGTACCTTCTAAAACTTAAAATGAATGGAATTGATTTGCAGATTTCCGGGAGTCCTAAGAAACCCGAACTTTGCAAAACTATTAATGTAGAACCAGTGAAGCAGAAAGATCCCTGTGATAAAGACTGCATTGTTTGTTTTCCTGTCTGTGGTTCAAAGGTTTCTCTGATGTTTAATATTAGTTCATTCATTTAATTAGAAAATGTCTTTTTGAACTAAGGAAATCTTTTGATTTATTAAATATAAATTTAGAGCCCATAGCTAAATGTATCATAACCAAGTTATGAGGCCTGTTTTATATATATATATTATATATATATATATATATATAGATATACACGCGCACACATTCACTATCTCACACTACAGCATGGGGCTGATCTAAGAAAAGCTTTAAGGAATAGTATTGAATCAGCCCTCACACATTCTATGAAGGGGAACTTTGGAAAATAGCTTGGTTCATGCACTGACCATGCAGACAGGACTGAAAATCAGAGAGTCATCCATTATATCCAGATGCCTGTCTCAATGCTCTATATCCATCATTCGTTCAGTGAAATCCATTCACTTGGCACATGAATACATTGCGCTTCGTGATAGAATATCCAAATCACAAACTTTTAAGACAGCAAGAAAGTTCACTGACGCGTATAAAATCTAACAAAAAGATTTATAGGGATCAGGAAAAGAGAACTATTTAAGAGTTCCAAGGGGAATCTGAAACAGGAAGACATGATCTGAACATTAATGCTGGCTGTTAGCAGGAAAATCAGGAAAATTTGCTTTAATTCCCGCAGCAATAGCAATCAGGAATTAAACTCCCCCAAAAAACTGATAACCTGGCGAATTGGAACTTGTAAGTTGGCGATTAATAGATTTTTGTTGAGGAAGGTGCTTATGGAGCCAAGGTGTCGAAACAAGGAACAGCAGATGCTGGTTTACACAAAAGGACATAAAGTGCCGGAGTAACTCAGCAGATTAGGTAGACCCGCTGAGTTACTCCAGCACTTCATGTCCAATTACGAAGTCAAGGTGGGCAACTGGGGTTGAGAGATACTGATCAGGCATGATCCAGTTGGTTTTAAGGCAATGAATGGCTAAGCCTTGCTCCCATCATATTTTGTATTACAACATCAACTCTTCTCCCTTTCAAATTCATATTCTTGCATGACAAAATAGGTCTGGTACTCAGGAGCGGTCCTGAGTTACGATCTACCCCATTGGAGACCCTCGGTCTATCTTTATTCAGGCTTTACTGGACTTTATTTTGCACTAAACGTTATTCTAGTTATCATGTATCTGTACACTGCGGACGGCTCGATTGTAATCATGTATAGTCTTTCCACTGACTGGTTAACATGCAACAAAAGCTTTTCGTTGTACCTTAGTACACGTCACAATAACCTAAACTAAAGCTAAATACTTTTTCAAACAGTTAGCAAAGAAAGACAATTCTAAAATTATTGAGATTATTTCAAGGAGAGAGTGGAGAAATCTCTGCTCTCCTTACATGAGTGAGTATGCCAAATTGCTGCAGAATATATTGTTTTCAGCCAATACATGTCACTGTTGGTAGAGGGAAAGTAGAGGGTATGAATATTGATTTTTCTAACTCAAGTAACCTTTGTATTCCCTCTCTCCACCTCCCTCCCCCACCCAAGGCATACCGGCTTCAAAGTTGTCTTGTTGAGTCTTATTGTCTGTACCCATTCTCACCTAGGCCATGGCTAACAATGGCCTGTTTCCTTTATCATCGCTGTTTTTTTGCATATCTTTCATACATTTGTTCTATATGTCTCTACATCGCTGTCTATATCTCTTGTTTCTCTTTCCCCTGACTCTCAGTCTGAAGAAGGGTCTCGACCCAAAACGTCACCTATCCCTTTTCTCCAGAGATGCTGTCTGACCCGCTGAGCTGCTCCAGCTTTTTGTGTCTATCTGCAGTTCCCTTCCCACACATGTCCCTGTTGTCTGCTACTTTTAATTACCACTTCAAAGGACTTCCCCCTCATTGGCAGACAGTCGTTACTTCACCTTGCTAGTTAGCTCAAAAGCCTGCATCCTGACAATATCCAGATGTGGAAAGCAAGACTCAGTCATTGCCATGCTGAACATTGTTCCACCATGCAGAGCATAAAAAGGTCACACATCCATGTTGACTGAAACAAAGGTGGCAACTCTGAGACCTGATCTCCTCGATTTCTAATACTTCTTTTCACAATTGTGATGTAAATTGTAAGTTCATAAGTGATAAGAGCAGAATTAGGCCACTCAAGTCCACTCCGCCATTCAATCATGGCTGATCTATCTCTCCCTCCTAACCCCATTCTCCTGCCTTCTCCCCATAACCCCTGACACCCGGACAAAGCAAGAATCTATCTGTCTCTGCCTTAATTATCTGAGATGCATGCAGTGAGTGGCCACTAAAAACAAGTGAGATGGTCAATCAGAGTGGCAACAATAAGCCAGTATTCAAATTATCCAGGGGAATAATAAAAAGACAGAGCTGCCAATGCACATTTCAGTCTACAGAAATAGGTAAGTGTAATGAAAGCTATTTTTAAATCCCTGGTAAAGATTGTTATCTTGTTCTCATGTTGACAGATCTTAGGCTCAGGGCTACAATGCAGTGGGATAAACTGCCTTAATAGCAGTGTTTTGATGAATACTTTTCAGCACATGATGAATGCAGATAAGCATAATAACTAACTTATTTTACCTTCTCCTTTTGGCCAGGACAATTCACCAACTAGAAGATCTCATTAGATCACAAAGCAAGTGCATTACAGCATAGGTGTTGCTATATCTGAACTTAGAGTGACATTAAATACATTGTTAACTAATAACGAATTCAAAATTCATAACGATAAACAATTTTTCCTGATATTTTTTTGTCAACTTTGTTATGTGGAAGAGGAGGTTGTAACTGTAAGAAGAACCATAAAAGTCGACATGGTGGCACAGCTGGCGGAGCTGCTGGTGGACATGGTGGCACAGCTGGTGGAGCTGATGGTGGACATGGTGGCACAGCTGGTGGAGCTGATGGTGGACATGGTGGCACAGCTGGTGGAGCTGATGGTGGACATGGTGGCACAGCTGGTGGAGCTGATGGTGGACATGGTGGCACAGCTGGTGGAGCTGATGGTGGACATGGTGGCACAGCTGGTGGAGCTGGTGGTGGACATGGTGGCACAGCTGGTGGAGCTGATGGTGGACATGGTGGCACAGCTGGTGGAGCTGGTGGTGGACATGGTGGCACAGCTGGTGGAGCTGCTGCCCTACAGTGCTAGGGATCCGTGTTCTATCCTGACCTTGGGTGCTGTCTGAGTGGAGTATCAACGTTCTCCCTTTGGGTTTCCTCCGGGTGTTCTGGATTCCTCCCACATCTCAAGCACATGTGGATCTGTAGGCTAATGAGCCATCTGTAAATTAGCCCCAGTACATCGGGTGTGGATGAGAAAGTGGGATAACATACAACCAGTGTGAACAGGTCATGGTTGGAGTGCTGTAGGGCCTGTTTCCTTGTTGTATCTTTCAATCAATCAAATAAATGTGACAGGCCATTGAATGTAGGTGCTATTTGTTTTCTATTCTTGAAAGCACTAACAGAACTGATCAACTATATTTCAGTGAAAGGAACGAAGCTACCATCGCAACAAAGGTTTCTGGAGCTAGCGAACCAATTTTTGCTTTAAGCTGTAAACAAGGATGAAAATTATCAAGATTGAATGATGTGAAGTTCTGAATGGACAAAACGAAACAAACTTGGGTCATTAGTAAGTGTTTTGGAAAGAAGGCACTATTGGGAACACGAAGAAGCTGAAGTATGCTATTAATGATCAGACTGCAGAAGGGTCTCGACCCGAAACGTCACCCATTCCTTCTCTCCAGAGATGCTGCCTGTCCCGCTAAGTTACTCCAGCACTCTGTGTCTACCTTAGGGTATTAATGACATGAATTTGCACATTTCTTGTTTTGTATATATATTTAGTATTCTGCACAACGCTTATTTTTGAAAAAATAAAGGAGGCAGTGGAGGCAGGAATGGCAACAATATTCAAGAGGCACCTGGGCAGCAATTTGAATGATCAGGGCGTGGAAGGATATGGGATTAATGCAATCGAGTGGGATTAATTTAGATGAGCATGATGGCCAGCATAGATGCAGTGGGCAGAGGGGCCTGTTTCTATGTTACACAATATCTATGACTTTCTTGTGTGAAACCACTCCTGAGAGTTACGTTACAATGTAAAACCTAATGCTTTGAGGCATCTCAAAATCATGAAAGACACGATGTAAGAGCAAGTTTCACTTTCAAGTCCTAAACTTTAAGGGCTTCAATGTGAGGATTTTTGTTTAAAGTGGTACAGTGCATCATGTCCACTGATGGATGTTTCAAACAGTCGAGCCTTACTGCAGGACGTTCAACCCCTGCAGTGGATTAGATACTTTACCTCCCAGTGACTGAACACTAGCTGTGGGCTTGCTTGGCCACTGGTCCGTTTTCTGATTTCATCAGCAAAACCAAAGCTCTCTGCAACTGGTAAAACCGCCTTGATGATGAACATTTCTGTCCCTTCCTTCATCTCTTCCTGTAACACCCGGCCAGCACGTTTTGACAGGACTGCATAGACCCGACCTAAGAGAGCACAGCGAGACTCATTTTAAAACACGATTTCGTTAAATATTTATTGATGCAATTCAACACAAAATAGCCTCTGCAGAAATGTCATATAATTAAGTAAAACCCATCAATTAAATGCTCAGTTTAAGGTATAACATATATTTCCCCATGAAATAAAGCAATTTTAATTCTGAATCAGAATTTCACACTAGAACTAAGAGTTAGTACGTGCTTGCCGTAGATTTGCAAAAGTTTGTACTCTCTAAAACACACTAAGCAGCCAAGCTGAGGTTTAAATATACCTTATAAATAATGAGTTCACTTTATTGAGATTGAGATCCACTGTTGTAAACTTCTTGCTGACCCTAATGTTATCTGTAATCTCTCCCCACCAGCTGGCCTACCTCCAACTTTGGTCTTGAGTTCAACTCCCACTTCATTCATTTCACCATTGATGGCCACCAGGGATAAACCGTAGAATACACTTCAAAAGTCTCTCTCCCTCCCTCCCCCCTTACATCCCCTTCTCTTCTCAACCCCCTCCTCTCGCGCCACTTCCTAAATTATGGAGACTTTCAGTTAAAGAGACTTCCAAAGATTAGTCCTGTGCACGAACATCATCAGAGTAACAGCAATACCAGGCCAGACACATTTGTCATGATCTGTAAACACCTGGTCCAGATGGTAAATTTTACGCAGTGCCATAACGCAGGAGTGGTCCAGAACCAAGGAGACTTTAGAGGCACAAGGAACTGCAGATGCTGTAAACCTGAGTAAAACGCAACAAGCTGGAGTAACTCAGCGAGTCAAGCAGCATCTGTGGAGGGAATGTGTAGGCAACATTTTGGGTAGTCTGAAGAAGGGTCCTGACCGAAAACATCGCCTATCCATTCTCCCCACAGAGGCTGCCTGACTCACGAGGTTAATCCAGCACTTTTGAATTTCACTGAAGGAGATTTGGGAAGTGACTTTCAAAATTTACAGCCTTCACAGCCGATGACAGCCACCAATGTCGAGTAATGTAAATAGAGGATGCACATGAACCAAATGTAGGGAAAATAGAAAGCTGAGAGGAGTGTAGAAGTGGAAATCCAGAGAAGCAAGACCACAGGAGGCTTCGAATACAAGGATTAGAATTGTAAATTTGAAGTATCACTTGGTTGAAGATGGGAAGCTGGCCAACTCACCAGATGGAATAACTGTCTGGTGACAGCTCAAGCACAGATGCAGCTTTCAACAGAAGGTGAAATGTGGAGGAGGGAAGGGAGATATTCCAGGTTGTACATCTAAGTACTGGGACAAATTCAAATGGCAAACAATTTTCTTCAAATTATTAGGTTAAATTATTAGGGTGGCACGATGGCATAGTGGTAGACCTACTGCCTTCCAGCACTGGAGACCCGGGTTCGATCCTGACCACGGGTGCTGTCTATAACGGAGTTTGTACGTTCTCCCCGTGGCCTGCGTGGGTTTTCCCCGGGATCTTGCTTTTCCCCCCGCACCCCAAAGACGGACCACAATCTGGCTCAAAAAGTTCTCCCGCACGCTCTTTAAAAATCCCCTGCCTCTCAGCTTTAACGCTAAAGCAATCTCAGTTAATATGGGAAGTTGAAATTCCCTACTGCATAAATCCTATTATTCTTAATCCTGCTGTGATTTGCCTACATCACTGCTCCTCTAGCCCTTACTGGTTGTCAGTGGTCTTCACTATGGGATCACCCTGAAGCAGTGGGGCTTCTCGGACTCTGACAAATGCAACTGTGGAGAGGTACAGACGATGCCCCACTCACTGACTTGCGGCAGAGAGGCATGCACTAAGGACGATCTCCGCAGAGGCACAGATGTGGCACTGGCTGTGGCAAAGCGAGGGCAGACTGTGGCCTGGCACACGAGCGAACAAACTATGTGATCATCCCCTTTTGACCTCTAATCTGTACCGAGATGGCCTGATTTGAGGAAGCTTGGGCAATCTCCCTCATTGCTAGAGTTATGGACTTCTTAATCAATGAAACACCACTTCTTCTTTTACGTTCTCATTCTCAGCTTCCTACCCCAACCCCAATCATTATCGATTTTATAATCTAGCGTTGAATTGGCAGCCTTGCTGTTCTTTCACCTATGTCCCTGATAAAAACAATATTATATCCCCCGTGCTAATCACCTATCTGCCTTGTTAATCATGCACCTACCATTAAAATAGATGTAATTTAGGTAGACACAAAATGTTGGAGTAACTCAGCGGGTCAAGCAACATCTCGGGATCCTTCTCTCCAGAGATGCTGCCTGACCCATTGAGTTACTCCAGCATTTTGTGTCTACCTGAGATTTTAACCAGCATCTGCAGTTTTTCCCCAACAGATGTGATTTAGGTTTATGTGGCTCCATGTGCTTTATCGAGGCAGAGTAATGCTGTTAGATGTCCAGGTACCATAATGAAGTGAAAAAAATAGGACACAATGAAAACAAAACAGGTTCAACTCATCACAAGCTGAAGAACTATCTATGCAGTAACTAGGCGTGGCTATTATATATCATTATTATTTTTGGAATCAGTTCGTGGATCTGCACCAATTGGGAGCTGATGTCAAGGTGCAGCACAAAGACCTCACAGTGCAAGGGCATCCTGATACAATTCTTTTAACGACCACCTTCCTTGGGATAGATTTCAATATGAAACAGATGAATTGGTTTCTTACAATCCTTACCTAACACTTCTGCCGTGGCCATAATGTCACATGTATACATCGCTGCCATTAACCGCTGGGACTTTGCTTGAAATGCAAAACGACAAGCTTCCTTCATGGTGGCAATGAGCTGGCCTGAAAAGGGACCATAGCAATCCGTGGCCACCACTTCAGAGGTATACTGTCCAGCCTCTGAACTCTTAGCTGGAGTCTCGTTGCTCTCAATCTGACCATTTTGAGCTTTTGAACTTTCCAGCATGGGGTTCAAGTTAGATAGGCTATTTTCTTTTGAGGTTATCTCCTGGCACACTTCAGTCTTAGATGTCTGTCCTTCTGTGGGAGAATGATGGTAAGTTTGAACAAACTGCTGCACTTTATAACTCATGTCCCATTTTTCTAAGATGAAGCAAACGCCCATTAGAGGTTCTTCACATATAGGGCCTGAAAGAGCTGCCAATTGGAATCCACTGACTATACTGTTGTCAAAGTCCCTGTAGACTCCGAAATCCCTGCTGCTTTTGTCAAGGCACTGCCACATCGACGGCCTTTCATAGTTTTTTAACCCATTTAGTAAAATGTTGGGACCACAACGACGTGGTCCAAATGATGAAATTTGGTTCACTGCATTTCTCCATCTCCGGCCAACTAAATTCTCCTCCAGCTTTTGCTTAAACGTCTTGATAGCTTCAAGAGTTGTCGAGTTTATTTCTTGAGCTTCTCTGCCTTCTTTGACTGATACGTTGATATGTTCCATTGTACGAATCAGATCATTATTTTCTTCAAGTAACTGAGTGACCGTTTCAGGAAGTGGCATGGCTCTCACGCTGATAGTGGCCAACTTGTTGGGCGTATTCAAAGTGACAAGTCCATCAGAATCCACGCCAACACCTTCAGGGTATTTACTCTGGTCTTCATTCTTTTGGTGAATGACAGCCACCTTTTGCTGAGTGCCAATGTCCTCGTTCACCACGTCCACCTTTGGTGGTCGGATGATGGTCTCTCTGAATGGAACAATGGGCGCCGATGAACTGATTTCAATCTTTGCAAATCTACAACGAGAAAAGACAACGGGGAGATGTAATATCAATCATAACCTTTATGAAGATAACACACAAGAGGCTTCACTACAAATAAGGCATTTATGCTCACATAGTAGATGGAATAAAGACTGGTGGGAAGGATGTCATGTTTGAAGAATGGTCACAACTGGTGTCTCAAGGGGTTTGGAGATAGGGGTGTTGCTTTATATGAATCTTTATTAGTAAGCTAAATGAAGGTGTTGAGGCCACATTGTGCAGGTCCATGTTGAGAACTGCCAGTGAAACAACTTTAATTTCATTTGTGCTGTGTTAGAATTGCAGTATTCATCATTCAAGATGGGTGATCCATGAAACTAAAGAATTACACTCAAAATTATTAGTGCACAAGAGCATCACTTTACATGATACATTAATGTAAAAATGGCCTGCAACTTTTTAATGTTAATCCTTCCCATGTGTTGCTATTCAAAACTGGTTTCATAAATCCACGAGTGGTAGTTCTACTCAATAACCAAAGTCTGTAGTTTCTTATTTGCTCTAGTTTATTTTCAACCACATGTTTAGACCGTAATGTTGTATCCTTATTGTTTGATGTGTTTATGCTTTATTATTAATTGTTAACTGTATGTTTGTGTTGTCATTTGTGAGCGGAGCACCAAGGCACATTCCTTGTGTATGCACATACTTGGCCAATAAACGTATTCATTCATTCATTCATTCATTCATAAATGTGTGTGTGGAGCTTAGATAAGATGTTGGTTTAACAAGATGAAAGGTCCTGTGGATAAGATCTATTCAAGAGTATCAGAAATTGGAGGAGGCAGGAGGGCACACAGACCCTCGAGCTTGCTCTGCAATGTAATAAGATCATCATGACTGACCTTTTAGCTGGGTGCCACTGGCCTCTTTGGCACCTCCCCGGGATGCTGTGATGACAACAATATCCCACATGCCCATAGAAAGCACCAGAGCACTTTATCAGGATGCTTCACAGCTTGGTTTTTGAACAGCTCCATCCAAGACCGCAAGAGGTTGCAGCGAATTGTGCACGCAGCCCAGACCATCACACAAACCAATCTCCCCTCCATTGCCTCGGCAAGGCCAGCAGCATAATCAAGGACGAGTCACACCCCGGCCACTCCCTCTTCTCCCCTCTCCCATCGGGCAAAAGATAAAGTGAAAATGCACACCTCTAGATTCAGGGACAGTTTCTTCCCAGCTGTTATCAGGCAACTGAATCAACCTACCACAACCAGAGAGCAGTGCTTAATCTACTATCCACCTCTTTGGTGTCCCTCGGACTATCCTTGATCGGACTTTACTGGCTTTACCTTGCACTAAACGTTATTCCCTTATCAAGTATCTATACACTGTAAATGGCTGGATTGTAATCATGTATTGTCTTTCCGCTGACTGGAAGAAAAGCTTTTCACAGTACCTCGGTACACGTGACATTAAACTAAACTGCCTGGCTACCTGCTGCCTACATTGCCGACAGCCCATGATGCATTCCTCCCACCAACACCAGGAGCTCCAGCGCTGCCAGGAGACCCAGGGGGCTAAACATTGATCGAAATATCCAGCATTTAAACGAAATGCAATCCCAATATCCTGAGTAAGATGAAAATGATCACATCCCTTGATCATGACATAAAGTGGAAATATTACAAGAGCAAAGACTTACAGAAAATACACACCATTCCTTAAAGATACACAATTTAATTCCACTATACAATACTATCAGAGGCTGAAAGGACACAAAGTGCTGGAGTAATTCAGCTAGTCTGGAACTCATGGATAGGTGACGTTTCACACAGTGCTGGTCAGGCAGCATCTCTGGAGAACATGGATAGGTGACGTTTCACACAGTGCTGGAGTAACTCAGCGGGGCAGGCAGCATCTCTGGAGAACATGGATAGGTGACGTTTCAGGTCGAGACCCTTCTTCAGACTCTCTGTCTGACGACTCTTAGGCTCTCTCTCCTCAGACAGACGTCACCTATTCATGTTCTCCAGAGATGCTGCCTGACCCACTGAGTTACTCCAGCACTCTGTGAAACGTCACCTATCCATGTTCTCCAGAGATGCTGCCTGACCTGCTGAGTTACTCCAGCACTCTGTGAAACGTCACCTATCCATGTTCTCCAGAGATGCTGCCTGACCTGCTGAGTTACTCCAGCACTCTGTGAAACGTCACCTATCCATGTTCTCCAGAGATGCTGCCTGACCCACTGAGTTACTCCAGCACTCTGTGAAACGTCACCTATTCATGTTCTCCAGGGATACTGCTTGACCTGCTGAGTAACTCCAGCACAACACTTTGTGCCTTTTTGCGTATTAATAAACATCTATAGCTCTTTGTTTCTACTGTAGGAGGCCGAGACAAGATGACTGAAAAAAATAATGATATAAGTAGAAAACAGATTATGCAAGTCAATGGAATGTATAAGAGTGGAAGCATTTCAATGTGCAAGAAAAAAAGTAGTTCTCTGAAAAGCTGAGCTGGGGGAATGATTAATAGTACAGATTTGTTTTGTTTTATTAGGGAACTAATGAAAAGCCACAGCAGTCACACATAAGTAAGTCAACCTAAGTGAAAAACACTCCAGCCGTAAAACTTTAATTAATAACTATACACAGATCAGTCAGAGATTATTTTTTTCCCAGTTAAATCCTGAAAGAAAGAGAACCTGCTTGAGAAAAGTCGGGTCGTTATTTTGAATTAATGAGTCATGAGTCGAGGTGCTACGAATCAAGATTTAACAATATGTAAGGATACAGAGGATGCAAAGTACTAAGTGTGTGGTAGAGAAGGATATCAATAGAGGGACACAAAAAGCTGGAGTAACTCAGCGGGACAGGCAGCATCTCTGGAAAGGAGGAATGGGTGACATTTCGAGTCGAGACCCTTCTTCAGACAGAGGTGTTTCTTCAAATAGCGGGCGTTGGAATAGATACCCGATTCTGAAGACCTGGTTCACCAATTACACCAAGCATATTTTCAATATCCTTACAATCCTTATACAGTATGATTATACGTTTTATTGTGAAGTATATGATTGTTGTCAAGTATGATTATTGACATGAATAATTGAATGCTCGTTATTCTGAATGGCTGAAAGTTTCTACTGCAATCACTAATATGTTGGAAAGTGACAGAGACAGGCAGCCATCACCAGAAGCGACATCAAGTATCAGGACCACAATCTGCTGAAGCTAATTTCTTGCATCCAAATGTGAGGTGTTTCAATCAATTAAATTGTTCATCAATTCTAGGAGCAGAATTAGGCCATTCGGCCCATCAAGTCTACTCCACCATTCAATCGTGGCTGATCTATTTTTCCCTCTCAACCCCACTCTCATGCTTTCTCCCCATAATCCCTAACACCTGTACTGATCAATTTTCTCATGGGAATCAGTGCAAAATGGATCCACATTATGTTAACGATAGAATTCTGCCTTAGCTTGGCACACAGTTTGTTACCCGAGGAATTACAAGAGTCTGTTCTGAAACTTTTTATTGAATGCAGTTGAAATGATCATATCTAGAAGTCACCAGCACATAGGCTAATGAAGTGGATAGAATCCAGAGCTGAATGTTAAGCTTTAGAATATTTAAAAATACTTAAAAGTTGGCTGACAAAAGGATGTAAGGAATTTGTTGTAGTGAATTTCAAAGTACGGGTGTGATTATTACATAAACAGAAAGAAAATGAAAAGGACATGGCAGAGTTAACTGACAATAAACAGAAGCTATCACAACGATATTCAGAGGCAGTGAATAAAGAACGTCCAGTATTGTGATGTATTAAACATTTAATGATGAGCCAAAGCCGTGAGATTATACAGCCATTACACAAATAATCTGTAAAGCCGCAAGAATAATACTGTATCCATTGAAAGGCTACAGAAGGGAACAAGTAAAATGATTTGGGATGGAAAGATTGAATTGTGAGAACAATCATGTACGTTTTCACCAAGGAAAAGAGAAGGCTGAAAGATGTGATTAGTCTCTAGAGACAGGGGATCAGGAGCAGGCAGCTAGTTCACCTTGTTTAAACTACAGCTTCCTCCATTGCTCCACCCCACACCAACAGGATCCAGCTGATTTTGGAAAGGATTAAAATGCCATGTCTATAAGGCATACTGGTAGAATCTAACACACGCACAGCTTGAAATGGAGAGAACACGGCAGATATGTAGGATTAGGAGCACTGAGTTTTGGATGGAGCTCAAAGCACTTCAAATGAAACACATGGGGCACTGGTTTAATTACTACTTCACTGCTGTTTGTCGTGTTAGAACACGGCTGCTGTGGCTGATGAACAATTTAGAACTTTGTGGGTTTGCTTCACCCACACTTTTGTTTGCTCTTGCAGAGATCAATCCTTCCCTTGTTGTTACTTATAACTATTTGAATAACATTCAGAATTAATTTAAAATCACATAACAGAGCCAGAGGAAATGTGTAGGAAGGAACTGCAGACGCTGGCTTAAACCGAAGATAGATACAAACTGCTAGAGTAACTCAGCGGGACAGGCAGTTTCGGGTCGAGACCCGTCTTCGGAAGCCTGTCTTGATGAGAGTTACTCCAGCATTTTGTAACAGATGTCCTGTGTCTCAGTGCTTTTACACGTTGATCAGATAAGCCAGCACTTTCCAAGGACTTAGAATAAAATGGTCCATTCTACACGGCTCCCAAGGTATGTGTAATTAGTGGAAGAACGTTGTTAGATCATAATGGAGGAGGTGGAGGAGGGTGAGTGAGTGGGGGAAGAGAGGAAGCTGGTGTTAGGGGCTGGAGGAAAGTAAGGATAGTTGCCACTTACGTTATGGAAGGGTACAACAAAAACTGGGACCTTCAGGCTTTGTTTGGGTTAGGGCATAAGTGGTGTTGTAATTAGCAGCGAGGCTTGTGTTTATGTTCAGCTAGGAGAGGTATTAGAGTTGCAATTGCCTGCAGACGATTGTATTTGACTGAGGATACGAGGTCAAAAGCTCAGGGAATTGGAGCACAGTGGGGACAGGACAACAGCAAGATCATCATCTTAGATGACACCAACTAAAGAATGGAGTTCCAAAGCTGTGGACCAGATCAGGCTGGACTGCTTTCAGTCACGTGGCAGTGGGTTTCAGTTATATTTCAAATGTCTGCTATAGCATGAACCATCTGCAAATACATTTTCTGGACTGCGTGTATGGAGCCAACCTTGAATTTCTGCTCCCGGTTGAAAACATGCCTTATGAAGTTGCTGCACATATCAAGACGGACAGTGGATGTACAGGAAGGAACTGCAGATGCTGGTTTAAACCGTATACACTAAACGCTGGAGTAACTCAGCGGGACAGGCAGCATCTCTGCAGAGGAGGAATGGGTGACGTTTCGGGTCGAGACCCTTCTTCAGACTCGTACAGTGCATGTGCTCATCTTACAGTACAAAGTTAGCAGTAATGAATGCAATGGGATTATGGTCCCATTCCTTCAAGTAGAGTGCAAACGCACTGTGCTAGTCAGAATCCCAAGGCCCATGTCGACCAGCAATGCTTGCTGAGATATCTTATTTATTTCACTGCAGTGAGAGTAAGGACACATTCACGTGCATGTTATACCAACACAGCCAGCAGGTTGGGAGATCGTGTGCATGATGTTATACCAACACAGCCAGCAGGTTGGGAGATACTCTGCTAGTTGTGAATTTCCTTAACTTGTTGATTGATTTACCCTGCACCATTTGAATTTCCTTGCACAGCCTTCTGTTCTTTTAAAGAACCTGCAGGATTTGCACAACTATTGTTCATTAAACCAACCGTGGAAAGTTTAGTAATTAAGAGTCTTAGTGCCTCTTTAATGGCAAAATAATTGCAAATGTAATTCTAATCAATCTTTTCGCCCAGAAAGTGTTTAACTACTTCAGTTTCACTCCTGCAGGTCCCTAATTGTGAATAGGTTTATAAAGGTCACATTTTCCTTTTGTTGCCGACCGGCACTTTTGATTTTCTCAGCATATGTGAGCCTTCCATTCACTGAAGCCACATTGTATTTTTGTGCTCACACACCATGGCACAGTGGCACAGCGGTAGAGTTGCTGCCTCACAACGACAGAGACCCGAGTTTGATCCTGACTTCTGGGTGCTGCCTGTACGGGATTTGTACGCTCTTTCGGGTGACCATGTGGGTTATCTCCAGGTGCTCCGGTTTCCTCCCACACTCCAAAGATGTGTGGGTTTGTAGGTTAATTGGCCTCTGTAAATTGCCCCTAGGGAGTGGGATGTGAAACGGGGATAAGATACAACTAGTGTACGTGTGATCGATGGTCTGGGGCAAAGGGCCTGCTTCCACACTGTATCTCTAGACTAAGATAAACCATTATTCACTGACACCTGCCCAATCTGATGAATGCCTACAACGTACTATAGAGTGTTCTTGTGGTGTTGCTCTGTCCATTATAGAGGTGGCTATTAATGTCCTTGGGGTTTTTTTTCAAAATGTTAAAATGCCAATTGTTGTTGATCATTATTTTCTGTCACCAGTAAGAATTTCTCACGGTGAAGTAAAGTACATGGCCCCCATCACAACATATTGCCCAGTTCAACTGGAGCATTATTTACATCTCACCCTGCTCTCTCTTCCTCCTCCACCCCATCCATCTACTCCAGTTCTTTATGGTTACTGGAATAGGTAAACCTTGCACTTCAGCTTCATCTTAGCTCTTCATGTAAATCCAAAATCAGACCTGTGTCCCAGGCATTGCTGCCCAGAGGCCGTCTACATACCAGCTGCCATTTTCTTATCTTTAGTTGGGTCAAAGTGAGAGGGGTTTAAAATTCTACCAAACCTATTACCCCAATCCTACAAATATCCCGGTCACTCCCTCTTCTCCCCTCTCCCATCATGCAAGAGGTACAGAAGTGTGAAAACACGCACCTCCAGATTCAGGGCCAGTTTCTTCCCAGCTGTTATCAGGCAACTGAACCATCCCATCAACATCTGGAGAACAGTCCAGAGCCACCATCTACCCCATTAGAGACCCTTGGACTATCTTTAATTGGACTTTACTGGATTTCTTCCCTTTATCCTGTATCTGAACACTGGTTGGCTCGATTGTAACCATGTATAATCTTTCTGCTGACAGGATAGCATGCAACGAAAAGCTTGTCACTGTACCTCGGTATACGTGACAATAAACTGAACTAAACTTACCCCGGTATCTGTCCCTTCTCCCTATTGATTTACCTCCCATCTATAGTTCAACACCTCTCACGACTTTTAGGTCAAATATCTTCATGTTCCCTCGTTACGACTGTTGTGAAAAGACTGACTATTCCAGCATGCATCTAAATCCCCAAGTCTCCGAAATCTATTATCATGCTGTCACTAAATCAACATCTTCACCCGAAACAAATCCACTCTTACCAGCCTTGCACCAACTTGTCATAAAATACTATTCCTGAACATCCCATCAGAAACAAAATCATATTTTCATATGTGTACCCTAGACCCCCTGGTTTCTTGTCAATGTGTATTATTGGAACGGAGTTCAGTTCATACTATGAAGTGGCCTTCACCATCTCTACTCTAAATATGTAACTCCCAAGTCGTTACTGAAGTAGACCAGAAGCTGACTTTAAACTTATAATTTCAGGCTATATGCCATTTACTTTTCAAAAAAACTTTGGATCTGTTATAATAAATATGGCATGTACAACATGGAATTGGTGGCCATCCATAATATATTAAGCACATTACCTACAAGGCAAGATATGTTGTGCAAAGGAAGTTTGCTTCTCTGTGTGGTGTCTGGCCCCTGTCCAGAATCTAAGGCTCGTTATAAACATGTTTCTTCACTTACCACCACTGTCTGTTGCTGATTTAATCAACTGGAAAGAGAAACTAAGTTCTAAAGTCAAACAAAGCACCATCAAGTTTAATATAGTCTTGTTGCATTGGCATAAAGATGGTGCTTCCCACTCAGACCACCGTCAATGCCTGGAGAGATCTTAAAATGCTTCTCATTAGAAAATGTTGTTGGGTTAAACATCTACACCTGGATGTATTTTATCAGTAAATACCCAGGGATACGTTTGAGAGCCACATCCTGAAGAATTTGTTCATTGTACTGGCCGCCACTAATCACTAAAGGAAATGTATTGAAGGCGCTGGGCTGTGTTTTTGCTGTTTACTCTCTCACCTTTCACGGAGGTCATCCAGGCAACGTTGGAGGTGGACTTCTCCAGCGGTTATCAACACGTGCTCTCCCGTCTCCTGGACCAGCACCTCCACACACGGGTCCGCTTGGTTAAGTAGCTTCATCCCCCTCACCAGCTGTGCCATTTCACCTGCATCAGCAAAGGAAACAAATGCAAACGTTAAGTACACTGCAGCCTTACAAGGTAACATGACAAACACAACTACCAACGATGAGTCTCAATAAACAGTGCCAGTTGGAACTGACTCCATCCACAAAACTTTGATCTTAGAGATTCACATCTTACGGGATTCTTACTGAAACTGCCTTTCCTCACCAGCCTAATTCTGCATTTCTTGTGTGTTCCTAGAAACATTTTAAAAATCTTTAGTGCATTATTACCCATTACAAGCAACTGCCTAAGAGGTCCCTTGGGGCTAGTAGATCTAAAATGTGTAGGTATAAAACTTTATATGCTATCCTTGCCTTGCATTTGATCTAAAAGCATAAGCAAATACTGATTCAACATTACCCATCTGTTTACAACTACATTGTTGGTGATGTGTATGTTAAAACTAACTCCAGGTGTTAATGCAACTAAATTGGTGAACCATGTAACCTGTCCTACACTGACAACTCAGCAGTGAGTTTCAATTGCTCAATTATTAGCATGGCCATTAATTTACAGCATCACGATAGGTTCACCGACCTTCACAAAGTAATTTGATTCCCCCCACCACAATCAGTCTGAAGAAGGATCTCAACCCAAAACGTCACCTATCCTTTTTCTCCAGAGATGCTGCCTGAACCACTGAGTTACTCCAGCATTTTGTGTCTATAATTGATAGATGGGCTGTTCTACCTGTGTCCGCGAACTCTCCAGTTTTACAATCCTGTCTATTTTCAAAGTTTATCTAAAAAAAAGCTACCATTTAACAATTCTCCCACCAGCTACACCTCTGAGGATGTGTAAGAAAAAATGGGAATCATAATAATACTCACAAAGCAAGATATGGGTGAAAAAAACCTTCGCTAAAATGTTTGACACGTTCCCCATTGACCCTTTAACTGCAAGTGATAAACTTACACAGGGCCAATGTGGTAGAGGAAGCATCTAGCCCTGACAAAGTGCTAATGAAGCATCTAGCCCTGACAAGGAGGTCTTGCAATGCATAAGCTTTTTAAGGTACCTTTTTGATGATAATTCATGTAAATATGGTGATGCATTTGCTGGAAAGAATTTTACTGAATAAAGCATACTGTTCTGAAAGGGCTGCCCCAACAGAGAGACCTGGGATATGCGTGCACAGATGGCACAGAGGGTAGAGTTGCTGCCTCACAGTGCCAGAGACCCGGGTTCAATCCTGACTATGGGTGCTGTCTGTACGGAGTTTGCACGTTCTCCCGGTGACAGCGTGGGTTTTCTCCGGGTGCTCCGGTTTCCTCCAACACTTCAAAGACATACAGGTTTGGAGGTTAATTGATTTCTGTAAATTGTCCTAATTACAGCAGTGTTTATATAGTTCGTGCCCCCCCCCATTTCAGGGCACCATAATGTTTGGGACACAGCAATGTCATGTAAATTAAAGTAGTCATGTTTAGTAAACACAGCTGTAATTTGCACATGGTGAAAGCAAAATGTCTAAAAATACCCTTTAATAAAGTCTGACAATGTGCACTTTAATCCCATGTGATTTTTTTCTATTACAAATCTCAAATTGTGGAGTACAGAGGCAATTAAATAAATGATGGGTCTTTGTCCCAACCATTATGGCGGGCACTGTAAATGTTTTGAATCTGGCATGCTCAGATTCAGGTACGGTGGAGGCTAGTTTACTCTGGCTTATCAGAGTGAATTAGATAACTATATCGTGAAGAAAACTGCAAGCGTCGGGGAAGGGCTGGAGAGCCAGAATCAAGGAGTATCTCTGGTAGAGACCGGTATTGCCATGCTAATCTGGCAAGTCTGCGCTGTAACCCTCGTACCATCATACTGGCAAGCCTGCGCTGTAACCCTCGTACCATCTAGTTCCATGCCACTGTCTCATCCACTCCATAGTCCCGACCTAACAGGGGCAACTTACAGAGACCAATTAACCAACAAATTCACACGTCTTTGGGATGAAGGAGGAATCTGGAGCACCCGGAGAAAACCCACGCGGTCACGGGGAGAACGTACAAACTCTGTACAGACAGCGCCCGGTGTTAGGATCGAGCCCGGGTTTGTGGCGCTGCGAGGCAGCAACTCTACCGCTGCATCACTGTGCCGCCCCTGAGAGTACTCTGAGAGTGTACAATGACAAGAAAAAAATGACCAGATTCCTCAGGCAATGCTCTTAAAGGATTGTATGATGTAATTCCGTGAGCATCTGAATAAAATTACTGGCGCTGGAATGATGCCTAGTTTCAATCTCGCTGGGGATCAGAGAAGAATTTCCCAGGTTTTTCCTGAATTTTCAACCTAGCTTTTTCATTTTTCCCAGGAGAGCAAATGGCTTTGGATTCTGGGTGGGGTGGATATATTGTGATATGCAAGGTATTGTCATGGCAGGACAGGACTGAGATCATTTCTTCTTTGTTACTTTACACTTTACTTTAGAGACACAGGCCCTTTGGCCCACTGAGTCCGTGCCAACCAGTGATCACCCTGGACCCGAACCTACACACACAATTTTACAATTTACCAAAGCCAATTAACCTACAAACCTAAATGTCTTTGGAATGTGGGAGGAAACCAGAGCTGCTGGAGAAAACCCACGCAGGTCACAGAAAGAACGTACAAAATCCGTGTTCAGCAGTCATAGTCACGATGGAACCGGGTCTCTGGAGCTGTCAGGCAGCAAATCTACCGCTGCATCATTGTGATGCACGGTTGTTTTTCTCAAATGTTCGATACATGCCCCAATTGGACTGGGGTGCGCCAAATTCCATTTCAACTTGATAAAAAGGCAATTAAAAAAAAGGTGTAGGAAGGAACTGGAGATGCTGGTTTAAACCGAAGATAGACACAAAAAGCTGGAGCAACTCAGCGGGATAGGCAGCATCTCTGGGGAGAAGGAATGGGTGACGTTTCGGGTCGAGGGCCTTCTTCAGACTGTAAATTGGCTCGTTGCTTTCATTCCTCCTGCAGTGCTGGAAGTGATTTCACAATCCCACCAACTCCTGATATTTTCCACGTCAAGGTTTGGGCTCGGAGGTGTAAAAGATAACATGGGTCCTGGTCAATAATATTTCTAAATTGTTCTGCTGCAGAATTTGTTGAATCTCCACGGTGAATATACATGGGACAATGATGCTTCCGTAAGTCCAAATATGACTAAAGTTTTTGCTGGAATCAGATGCTGGTGAAAATGATTCAAATATACCACAAGCTGCTTCCCAAAAGGGTCATCAAACAGCATTTTGACATCAAAACCTTCAGAGACATTAGGATGAATAACCAAAAATACAAAAACCTAGCCAAAGGGAAAGGTTTAATGAAATATATTAAAAACAGGAAAGGTTGAGAGTTGATGCCTGGATTATGGGGTATTAGTTACAGGGGGCGGTTGAACAGACTTGCATTGTTCTCTCTGCAATGCCAGAAGTTGCAGAGAGATCCGAGAGAAGTTTATAAAATTATGAGAGACATAGATAGGGTAGACAGTCAGAACCTTTTTCCCTGGATGGGAATATCAAATATTAGAGAGCACAGCCAAGATGAGAGGGGCCAAGTTTAAAGGAGATGGGGGCAAGGCAAGATTTTTTTTGTACACAGAGAATGCCTGGAACGTGATGCTGGGAGTGGTAGCAGAGGCAGATATGATGTTGGCATTTCGGAGACTTTTAAAGAGGCACATGGATATGCAGGGAGTGGAGGTTTATGAATTATGTGCAGGGAGATAAGAGTAAGTCTTGGCATCATGTTCGACACAGACATTGTGGGCCTGTTCCTGTGCTGTACTGTCCTATGTTCTTTGAAGGATTTGGAATAAAATACCAAGCAACTGATGGGTGATGAAAATTTGGGCTGGGCAGGGGACAAGAGTGGATAGAAATTAGAAATGCAGGGCAGGAGGACAGTTTAAGAAGCGCTCAACCAAAGCTGAGTCTTAAAATTCAAATCACTGTTGAACAAAACTCTAGTGCAGATCAGCAAGTCACAGGGGTATTGAGGGAAATGGGATGGGTGTAATCTTGGTGCCATGGCAGGAGATTTTTGGATGAACTCCAAACATATATATTAAGCAGTGGGAATAAACAGCAGCTTCAGTGGAGCTAAGTACAGAAGGTTACCCACATACTTGGATGTTTGGGTTCCACCGCTACTCGTACAATCGGAGTTGCTTCAATGTTCAAAGGCGTAAAAGGAGGGCATAACGGTGAGGTTGACAGCGTGGCAGATTTTAACACGTAATCTTCTAAGCCACCAATACCTAAAGTCGACAAATAAAAGCCAAAGGAGTTAAACATGACTAATTGTGCAGAATAATCTGAATATTGCAGTAATGTGAACAGTTAGTTATATGCATCCTACTGACTCAACCTAAGAAATGAGAGCATGGTCCACCATTCATTAACACCATGGCTGATCTTCCGCTGCTGAGCCACTTTCCAGAAACCTCCCTAAAGAAATGATCTTAATGACATGAAATTTATCCATCTGTGTTTTGACAGAACAATTAAACCACCATGTCTCTTTGGGATAGAGAATTCCAAGGATTCACTGTCCTATAAACATTTCTCCAGATCATTGGCCTAACGGGACCTTGTTTCCTCTGAAGCGGGCCCCCCTGGTCCTAGACTCCTCAGCCAGGAACAACATCTCTGCATCAAGCCTTGAAGGATTTGAACTTTCAATGAGATCGCCACTCATTCTTCCAAGCAAGTGAGAAACCTCAAGTGTCATGACTAAACCTGCAATCTCTGGAACCAGTTTTATGGATGTCACGACACTCTATCTTTGGCTGCTGTGGACATTCTCCGGCTGGCAGGCCAAAACTGTTCATAATACTGTCACGGGCAGCACAGTGGTGCAGCGGCAGAGGTGGTGCCTCATGGCACTAGAGACCCGGGTTCGATCCTACCGACAGGTGCTGTCTGTACAGAGTTTGTACGTTCTCCCTGTGACCTCGTGGGTTTTCTACGGGAGCTCCGGATCTCTCCCACACTCCAAAGATGACAGGTTTGTAGGTTAATTGGGTTTGGAAAAAATTATAAATTGTCCCCTTGTGTGTAGTGCTAGTGTACGAGGATCGCTGGTCGGGCCAGACTTGGTGGGCTGAAGGGCCTGTTTCCGTCCTGTATCTCTAAACAAAACTAAATATTCCAGGTTTGGTCTCACCAGGGCTCTCTGCAATTGCACTAAAATAGTCCTTACTCTTGTATTCACACCCTCCCATAATAAAAGTTAATATCTCCATTTTCTCCCCCCCCCCCCCAATTTCCTGCGCATTAATAAATACTTTGCTTTTCTGTTATGTTCGCCAAAGTGGAAATCTTCAATTAACGCCAGAACATTAGATCTAATTCTGAATTTAACCTTTCTGATCAACTTCCTTTGCAGCACCTATCAAAAGTCCCCTTATCTATTCTACTCATCATTACATCCTCAAAGAACTAAAAGTGTTATCTATTACATCCTCAAAGAACTAAAAGTGATTAGTTAAAGCTGATTTCATATTCATAAATCCATCCTGACTCTGCTGAATCCAAGTATTGTTGTCAATATGTTCTGTTATTACATCTCTCGTTACAATTTCTGGCATGTTTACTTCCATAGACATTAAGCTTTCAATGTCATTAATCCTCTCCCTCCCTCCATTCTTAAATGGCCACTTTGACACACTCCAATCCACAGGAACATTTGCAGAATCAATAGAACTTCAGAAGATGAGCAAAGCATTCACTTTCTTTAAAGCTGCCTCCTTCAGAATATTGGGATGCCATTCATTGGGTCTCAGGGATCAGTGTAGAACTAGTGCTAAAAGGCAGTTGATTGCCAGTGTCCATTCAATGGGCCGATGGTCTGATTCTGTACAATTCTATCATTCTCTATGACTCAAGCTCACCAGCTTCTCTCGATCTATTATTTAACTAATACTTTGTTCTATTTCTCCTGAAGAACCTTGATTCTCCATATATCTGGCAGGTTTTTTGTGTCTTCGTTTGTGAAGACAGATACAAAGTAATTGGTTAATTCCTCTGTCATTTCCCTTATTCTACAACATAAATCCTCCTGCATTTCTCTGGGTGGGGGCCACACTTTCCCTCTCAAGTCTTTTCCTTTTTTAGTACCAAATTGCTTCTTGCTATCTACTCTCATATTTTGCTTTGCCTTTCTTTATCAATGTCTTGGTCCACCTTTGCTGAGTTCCAAAATCTTCCCAATTCTCAGGCTACTGTTATTTCCGGCAAAATCATGAGCCTCTTCCTTAGATTTACTACTTTCCTTAATTTCTCTTGTCAGCCATGGATGAATCACGTTTCCTGTTGGCTTTCTGCACCCTAAAGGAATACATATAATTTGGAAATGATGCAACATTTCTTTAGATTCTAACCACTGCCTGTCCATTGCCTCCCAATCTACCATAACCAACTCTTCTCTCATGCTTTCAAACTTTTACACATTTGTGCAGTTCAGTACCAATCAGTAGCTTGTATTGAAATCGTTTCGATGCGACATAGAAATGTCAATGAACGCAATAAATGCCATAACCAAGCAGACAGTGAGAGCTATTTTGTGGAAAAAGGAAGAATTACATATGGATCTTCTGGAAGCAATTTAAAAACTTTACGTACCAGTAAATCATCCTGCCTGCATTTGTTTTGTGTGTCTAAATAATGGGTCTCAAATTCACTGAATAATAAAGCATCAGTCTGCATTTTCTCAGCAAGATATAACGTTTTCCCCATGGAGTGCGTAAAAAACTGATATTCCAATCTAAAAGATGTGCTCCATCACCAATTCCAAAACTCGACTTTGGGGTTTAATAAACGTAATTGGGAAAACATTCTCTATGACTTTGCATTCCAACAGTGGCTAGCAGAGGCTTTGTAATATTACTGCCTGCTAAGCGAAGGCAACATTCTTTCCCCAAATGCGTATTTCAATTTAATGCCACGCAAGAAAGGAATGCTTAAAAATTGGATTTCATCCTTATTGGTTCTGCTAAACATGCTGGTTTGAAACTCTGCAAAAATGTAACCGAAAATAAGTTTGAATTGAAGTTTCATACTTTGCATACGTAATCATGTGCCAACATAGGATTAGCACTGTTCCTAATGCAACAGCATTCATTTTAATGAGTGCCTGTCATCAGTTTGCACTCATCCTAGAACGCTTGACATCCATTGCAATTAACATACACAGAAGCTGCCATGGAGGAGAAAGAAGTTGGGAGAGGAGGACCTTTGGTTTAGTGGAACACAACTGGCAGAATCTCCAGTGTGCTCAGAGGATACCTGTTGGGACCAGGTGAAGAAGAGCTGGGCTGGAAGTGCAGAGGTGGTTAGAGCTGTCTCCTCCAGATGTGAGAATCCACATTCGTTTAGTTTAGTTTACAGATACAGCATGGAATCAGGCCTTTGGCCCGCTGAGTCTGCACTGACCAGCGATCCCCACACACTAGTTCCATCCGACACACTAGGGACAATTTACAGAGCCAATTGACCTACAAACCCGCATGTCTTTGGAATGTGGGGGGAAACTGGAGTACCTGGAGATAAGCCGCTCGATGCATGCCCAATGCCAGAAGAACTATGAGGCTCATTGAACTTCCAGAAATGATCTTTAATGCAATCTTATTGATTTGCATAAAATATAGGCACTACTAAGATTCGATTTCTAGGCAAAGCACTTAACTACAGAAAGATGTTATCCACCACTGATTACAAAATATAAAAAAAGATGTGAAAGAACAAAAATTACCCTTTGACTATTGAGCGTGTGCTGGCACTTTGGATAGCCGCAGCACGCCACACAGTGGGATGAAAGTGGCGCTTCTGAACATGTAACCACTTGCTTCCTGCCCAGGGACATTACTCACAATCCTTCAGGAGGTGGAACCAACCCAGATGGTGGAAACATGATGCAAACATTGAAGTACTGTACTACCATGGGAGGGCTGATTATCAACAAGCTCTCTCAGGTGTAGATGTAACAGGGCGTGGACATCAATGTTCGGGTGGGTTAAGGAGAATCATAATCATACTTTATTAGCCGAGTATGTTTTGTAACATACGAGAAATCTACAAAGAAATGTGATGGTGCCACCAATGATGCTTCTAAAACGACTTCACATCCAGCATAGGCACACCAACGCCAGCTTCCTGCCCGAGGCCAACATCACCAGCATTGAGGACTAGACTATATGCAGCCGCCTCTGATGGGTGCGCCACATGGTTGGAACGTTTCACACCAAGCTACCACAACACGCACTCTCTTCCAAACTGTGTCATGGCAAACAATGACCAGGGCTATGGAAACTCTTCAAGCATTTACGCAGAGCTTCCTTGTCACTAACTCATGGGATGCCTGGCCAGTGGAAGGGGAGCTTTCAAGAAGGCACCGAGTACTTTGGGTCTTTTGCCCGGAGCACATGGAAGCCCATTGTATGTGGCACTGGACCTCTGAGACAACTCACCCATTCATCAACAACCTCCAGCCTCACCTGTATTAGAACCTATGGGTCCATGTTGGAGCACCTCCTTATAACCCATAGAACTGGAATAGAATCAAGTCGTCCTCAACATCGGGGCACTGCCTGATCTGCTGAGCGTTTCCAGTTTACTATTTTTTTGGATGACTGGTGGTATTATTCCAGCAGGGAGGAATGTACAATTCTCATTCAGCACAGGGTTAGAGTCATGGAGCCATGGATTCATGCAACACAGAGATAGCCCTTCACCCCAATCCACCCATGCTGACCAAGATGCCCCATCCAAGCCAGTTCTGCCAATAACCCCCCCCCCCCCCTCCCTCCCCTGGATCCACCTATCACTTGCCAGGCTTTATCCTGCCCTCACCTCTCTTCCAGCGTTCTCCCTCTTACTACAATCAGTCTGAAGGGTCCTGACCTGAAATATCACCTATCCATGTTATCCAGTAATGTGGCCCGCTGAGTTACTCCAGCGGGCCACATTACTGTGTCTCGAATGTCTCGATTTTCTATTTTCCCACATTTGGCATTATTCCTCTCAACTTTTTACCTATCTATGTATCTGTCCAAATGTCTTTTAAATGTTGTTATTGTATCGGCTCTCCACTACTTCCTCTGGCTACTAATTCCATATGCTCATCACCCTCTGTATGAAAAATGTGGCCCCCTCAGGTAACTATTAAATCTTTCCCCTCTCAACTTAAACCCATGTCCTCTGGTTCTTGATTCCTCTACCCTGGGAACAATACTCTATGCATTCAACCTATCTGGTCCCATCATGACTTTAAAGAACCTCTCAAGGTCACCCCTCTGCCTTCTGTGCTCCGAGAAATGAAGTCCTGCACTCCTGCAGTTTGATTTGTTTGTTTCCACATGGGCAGAGCTTTCCTATCCCAAGATCCTATCCCAACAGCAACATTAGTGATGCATGGATTGTACCATCGAGTGAAACGTCTAAGCTAGCTGCACAGAGCTTCAGGTCACAGGGGCTCCACTGTCCCTTGAACAGTCCGGGTGCTACTGGTATTGATGCTGCCTAAGTAATATGTGATGAAGATCTGTCTACTCATTATCCAGTTTTCTCATCTGCAAGATAATTATAGGATCGAATCAAAGCATGTTTAATGGAAAACGTAGTGTTAATGTCTTGCAAATTGTGTGAGCACTGAGGGGCATTCATGAGGCACGTCGCAGCTCTGAGTTTACGCATCTGGTGAAATTAAAGCAATCCACCATCCAACCTCACAGTGCAGCTTTAAGTAGTCTGCACCGTTCCTGCAGTTACTCATGCATGCAAAGCAACAGAAAAGTACATTGATAGAATGCACAGAGTTGGGTTATAATCTTCAGGTTTAAATCATCAGAGTATAATTAAATCAACTATGTGAAATGTTTATAGGATTTGATATAGTAGAAACATAAAAACTATTTTCTCTGGTAGCGAACAGCCGAATAAGAGAATCTAAGGCTTATTACTTAAGAAGGGTCTCGACCCGAAACATCACCTATTCCTTTTCTACAGAAACGCTGCCTGAGCCGCTGAGTTACTCCAGTATTTTGTGTCTACCTTCGATTTAAACCAGCATCTGCAGTTCTTTCCTACCCAGCATTTTGTATCTATCTTTGGTGTAAACCAGCATCTACAGTTCCTTCTTACACAAGGCTAATTACCGTTCTGACAAAGGGTCTCAAACATGAAACACCAATTATTATTCTCTTTCCACTTACACTGCCTGACCAGCTATGTGTTTCCAAAATTTTTAACCTAAGTTATTTTGGTATGAAATCAGGAAACATGTTTTCATGAAAAAAACTAATGGGATTGGGACCCTGCGACCACAAATGACTGAATGTTCAATTAAAATTTTGAAGATTGGACACAGTACTTTATTTCTTAGGGAAAACATAACAATAATTCTGGAAACATGATTAAATGCAGACCAGTCCCCAAATGGAAGATGAGCTTTAATATATAGACTAATAGTACTGATCCTATATTCAATTTTTCCTTCATGTACTGCTGCAAGGTGGAATAATCTTTCCCATGGAGTGCTAGAGTAACATTAATACATGAATCACTTCCGATTTCAATTCTGTTCCTTTTCAAACATTTATGTACTACTTTCAAAAAAATCAATATCAGATGCTCTTTCCTTAAATCCAATTCAGTTATTTATTACCTCTTAACATCTACAACAAAAAAAACTTTAGTCTTGGTAGAGACGTATCTGTAAGTACAAATCAACTCAACATAGCTACTAACTTTCTTCACCAATTACTTTTCTTTGTAAAAAAAATCAAGCCTTTTGTCATATCTTTGCAGCAGAATCATCCGTTGCTCTTTTCTATCCCCATTTCTATATTTCAACGTGCTTTTGAATATAGAACTGCACAGTACAGTAACGGGCCCCTTAGGCCACAATGTTTGTGCTGAACATGATGCCGAGTTAAACTGGTCTCATTTTCCCGTATCTGGCTGTGTTCCAAGGTCCCACCACTCTCAGTGTAAAAACCTTGCCCTGCACACCTCCCTCACCTTTTAGCAATGTCCTCCAGTGTTGGACATTCCCACCTAGGGAAAATGGTTCTGACTGTCTACCCTATCTCTATCTCTACCCTACCCTACCTATCCATACCATTGTTTTTCGGATTAACCTCCATCTGCCATTTCTCCATCCATTTCCACAGCTGGTCTATATCAGTCTGTACCTTCTGATAGCAATCCTCACTGTCTGGAACTCCTCCAGTTTGGGTGTCATCAGCAAACTTACTCACCAATCCATCCACATTTCTGTCCCAGTAATGAAGTGAAGCAAATATCCTTCTTGGCTGTCCCAATGGTTCAGTGATTGCAAACTCCGTCCCCATTAGGTTAACTTACATGAGCAGCAATCATCTCAGACTAATTTGTCTCCACTGCTCCAATGTCATGGAAGAATGCAAGAACGTGAGAGATGCCAAATATCCTGGCGGGGTGAGGAGAGGGACGACGGATGGCTTGTCTATCTGGATGGGGGCAATGGCTGCAATGGGCTTCTATGGCCAGGTGCAGCTTGGACTTGGCACAAAGAATTCCACTGTGCCTCGGTACATGTGACAATAAAGAACCATTGAACATGAAGTCAACAGGTCAGCTACTTCAGAGTCCCAACAACATCCCAAGAAGGAATCAAGAACTAAATGATAGAGAACGATGGGAATTCTTTGACAGATGGGGGTGGTAACGAGTGAGTGTTGAGATTAATGCTGTGCTGGACACTGCAAAATCAGCCAGTTCACCTCAACAGTTACAAGGTCAGGGTAACCTCATTTGACTTACAGTCCAAGTGCATCAATGTCTCCTTAGCATCGATAAAATGGGCTTTACATTAACTGGAAACACTCAATGAATTGATCAATAATTATACACAGGCTCTATTCCTTTGCTAGCTTTGCTAGTGGGACTTCTTTATGCAAGCTTTATGTTTCCAGCTGAATGTGACCTTGTACATCCACTGGATCAGTAACCTGAACCCACAATAAACATGGCTTGACACTCCAGGATGGAAGAAGTGTATGCAGAAATTCACTTTCCTTTGTAAAAGGTTTCAAAATAAAACACAACCATGTCCAACTTTCTGGTTCTCTAGCCTCTTAAGCTTCAAGCAGATTAAGAATCCTGGCTACCTATAATGAAACCGGGACGTCATGGATCTGAATTAGCACAGCTACAATTAAAAACTGATAATCAGCTGCATTTCACTATTCCAGCAATTTAGAATTTAGACTCAATCTTCAGCAAAATGTTCAACAATTAACAAAATGAACTAAAATATGGTGAAACATGTTGAGTGCACAGGGTGAAATAAGTAAACAGAAAAGAAAAAAAACCGTGATCCACAGATTGGAAGTCATGTTCATTTTGGACTGTGCTGAAATTGTGCATTATGTAACATTGGTTTAAATGCCCATTTATCAAATTATAGATGAAGAAGGTACAATGCCAAGCATCTATAATTGTTGCCTTTAAGAACACAATTCCACAACTCCAATAAACCGGAATTAGTGGATTATATCACAGCCAGTCGGAAATACAGAACAAATTGGAGAAGGACGTTCACTGTAGCTTTCGAATCTGGGGCTCACTCAATAGTACAACATCCCAGTGCCCCCACCCTGCCAGGTGTCCCCCTCCCCGCCAGGTGTCCCCCACCCCGCCAGGTGTCCCCCACCCTGCCAGGTGTCCCCCACCCCGCCAGGTGTCCCTCACCCCGCCAGGTGTCCCCCACCCTGCCAGGTGTCCCCCACCCCGCCAGGTGTCCCCCTCCCTGATGTTCCTGCACTGCAGACCCACTTCTCTCAGAAAGCCAAATACTCTTACAATTTTTCCTGACTTCTGAGTAACATTGCCCAGAGAAGTCATGGGCTGTAAACAAAAGATGGCCAGCGTACAATAAACCAGGGTTTCATATTGCATCGCCATCCTTTTGAATACCGTTAAATTACAAGGTTCACAGTTACAATATTATGAGGCTTCTCACATTTCAAGTTCTGTATACTTGATATAATTTAAATTTCTGCTACCAACATCTCATCCAGTGTTGTTCATCCATAATCAGTGGGTTTGCTGAAGGACTTCATACCCATGCAATCTCTTCCAGCTACCCAGCTCTGAAAGATACCTGCACTACATTCATTGTTCAATGATCCACCAATGGCAGCTGCACATTGGAATTCCCTCCATAAACCCCTACAGCATTATGTTCCTCCTTAAACATAAAGAAAACACAGAAGGCCATGGAGGCCAAGTCAATGGATATTTTTAAGGCAGAGATAGATTTGTACAGGTGTCAGGGGTTATGAGGAGAAGGCAGGAGAATGGGGTTAAGAGGGAAAGATAGATCAGCCATGATTGAATGGTGGAGTAGACTTGATGGGCCGAATGGCTTAATACTGCTCCTATCACTGATAAACTTATGCACTTTAAGAAACTCTTTAAAGTTTGACTTTTTTGACCAAGCTCTCTTTTGAAAGTCTGTCAAATACTGTGGGCAAATTGATCGCTTGAGGGCCCTGAAGCATTTAACAAGATTAAACATCTATATACTAAAACTCTCGTTTGTTTGATTGTTTCTGAACTACAGCCAAAACGGTACATGATAGCGCAACAGTTTTAGGCCCACTTTACTCACCGTCGTCCCTTTGGTGCTAATGGACGGGGAGGAGGGAGGAGGGAGAGGGAGAGGGGGGGAGAAGAGGGGAGTGGGGGGAGGTGGGGAGGAGAGGATGCTGCACCAATGCATGAGAGGTTTGGGCCCAAACGGGTCCACTTGGTCGAGCGTTATATAAATGCAAGCTGTTGTTTATTAACCTATATTCAAGTACAAGTCATTGCTTCATAAAATAGGATGAGCTTATGGCAAATCAATAATCTCATTCACCATCAGCATCCATTTACTCCTCACATTTCCATCGTTACGTATTTTGTAAGTCCTCCCATTCATCCCTATATGAGGCACTGTGCTTCCCCTCTGTTAATCACTAGCTTCTTCCACTGCCTTCAGTCAGCACTGCTACCTCCACTAGTTATGTCATTCAATATCTCATCATTCAATAGCTCACTCAATCACAGACCTTCCTTTTTGTTCTCTCCAGCCCTTCATTGTTTTACCTACAATGTTATAAATCTTCCATTTCTAACATTTTCTAGTTTTAATAACCTGAAACTTTAATTCTGATTTTTCTGATCATAGCTTGTTAACAGTATTCGACTCACTCAATTCAGAGAGCTTAGTATCATGGTGTCAAGACAACAACCTATTCCTTAATTCAGCAAAGAGCTGGTCATCGATGTGGAGTCAGAGAGTCATACAGCATGAAGCCCCATTGGCCCCACTTAAGCACGTCGATCAAGATGCCCCATCTACACTAGTCCCACCTGCTTGTATTTGGCCCATATACCTCAACACCTTTCCCATCCATGTGCCTGTCCAAATTACTTTCCAATGTTATTATAGTGTCTGTCTAAACTACCTCCTTTAGCAGCTCATTCCTTACACCCACCAAGCTCTGTGTGAAAAAGTTGCCCCTCACGTTCCTATTGATTTTTCTTCTCTTAGCTTAAACCTATGTCCTCTGGTTCTGATGCCCCAACTCTGGGTAAAAGTCTGTGTGAAACCCTATTTCCCTCATGATTTTATAAAACCATATAAGACATAAAGAACAGAATTGGGAGTTGAGGAAAAACCTTTCAGTCAGAGAGTTGTAAATCTGTGGAATTCTCTGCCTCAGATGGCAGTGGAGGCCAATTCTCTGGATGCTTTCAAGAAAGTTAGATAGAGCTCTTAAAGATAGCGGAGTCAAGGGATATGGGGAGAAGGCAGGAACGGGGTACTGATTGTGGATGATCAGCCATGATCACAGTGAATGGTGGTGCTGGCTCGAAGGGCCGAATGGCCTCCTCCTGCACCTATTGTCTTGCCTTTTACCCGTAACCTTTGACGTCCTTACTAATGAAGAACCTGTTAATCTCCTCTTTAAAAATACACAATATCTTGGTCTCCACCACTATCCTTGACAAAGAATTCCACAGATTCATCACCTGCGGCTAAAGAAATTCCTCCTCATGTCCACCTTCACCCACTTCAAGAAATCCAAACAATTCTGACCAGACCGCAGTTGACAATGGACTACCATTCAATGTTATCTTCACGGTCCTTTGGGAAACGATGGCTTCCCCTCTACAACAAAAAATAATTTAGTTCATTTATTTATATTTTCTGCCCTTCCTATTCTTTAATAAAGAAGAGGAGTATAGTAGAAAGATTTCAGCAGAGGGAAAGATTTAATTTGATTGTAATTAAGAAACTCCGTCATGCATTTAATGCATGAAATTACTTCCAGCAAAATTCTATATCACCACATTCAAATGAAATTCCTCTGTGCAGGTTTATAATGTCTTTATTAACCCAGTTAAACAAACATAATAAATATGGCATGTTCAAATTTCATATAATAATTATTGGTAAGGTAATTAATTTCCTTCAATCATTTCCAAAACACAAAAACCTAAACATAAAATGCCCTGTTAATATTTTCTAATGGATGATTGAAAGGAGAAGCAAAAAGCCCAAGATTCACCTGGAATACCCTAACATCTTGAGAAGGGAAAGATTTTCAAAAACCATCTGTAAAGGGAACAACTCGGGCTACAGGAAGAACACGAGTTGTAATTGAATGATAGCAAAGGGTTAGAGAGAAAATCAACGAAAGAAATACATTTACACTGACCTATAACAGGCTGACAATAAACATTGATTTCATGAAATGAACAAGATGCCTTGTTCCAAGCCCCAACATATCATCATCAACCCTCAACTCCACCCTTCCAGGATAGACACAAAACGCTGGAGTAACTCAGTGGGACAGGCAGTATCTCTGGTGACGTTTCGGGTCGAGACCCTTCTTCAGACTGAAAGTCACGAGAAAGGGTTTGTGACTTTCAGCCCGAAGAAGGGTCTCAAGCTGAAACATCACCCATTCCTTCTCTCCAGAGATGCTGCTTGTCCCGCTGAGTTACTTCAGCTTTTTGTGTCTATCCTCCGTTTAAACCCCAGCATCTGCACTCACATCCTTCCAGGACGCTGCAGCCCTCCTTTGCAACCTCCTAATTGCCCCTTCCTCATTTCTCCTGACCACACCACTTCAGGCCTTGAATCTCAACCATATTCATCCTAACTCCTTATCGTCACGGCAATTCCCTATTACCCAACCACTGATTCCCAATCACCTCCCAAATGCCAACTTCCACCTCTACTCACCCCTATCATCAGTTGGACCCCAACACACCAGCACCAATGAGAATTTTGGTTATACCTAATGTTACAATAATTTGGCTGAGACCTGAACTAAGATGGGTCAACCATGTCCCTCTCTACGAACAATGATATGAAGATGTTCTTCAAGACCTAGTACAACAATGCAAGACAATCCTCGGACACAGGATCCAGGCCTATTCCGAGGGGGCAACTTTAAGCTAAACCTGCTAAGTAACATCTTGTAACGAGGGATAAATACTGAAATCCGCAGAGCATATCCATCTTAAAAGTACATGGCAATCTCGACCGATCAAACTAAAATTATTCATCCCTGAATATACAAAGTGATTAATACATACATATACTCAACAATTCAGTGAGGCTTCCTCACTTGCTGGTTTCAATGGTTCTTTATTACCACATGTACCATGTGAAATTCTTTTTTTGGATCTTGAGGTGAATAAATTAGTTGTATTATTTGATTTTGGAAAGTTTATTTGGTAAATTGTTCTACTGTATTAAGAAATAGCAACTTAAACATGAAATTAGAAAAAACTGGCAACATACTGTATAAACGACCGCTGTTCTCTTGAACTAAGAACCCATTCCATAACTTATTACCCCAGATCCAAACCATTGTGTGCAAAATGGGCTGATAGAACTGAACTAAATCAAAACACAACCAAATCAATTATTTTATGCTCCTGTCATGAAAATGTTTAGTTTAGTTTAGTGATACAGCGTTTAGAAAAACAGTGTGTTTGGACTACCAGGTCCAAGCCAATGAAGGATCATCCATACACTAGCTCTATCCTACACACAAGGGACAATTTGCAGAAACCAATTAACCTACAAACCTGCAAGTCTTTGAAATGTGGGAGGAAACCGGAGCACCCGGAGAAAGCTGATTCACGGTGCGATAGAGTAGGGCAGCAGCTGATAGTACAGCTGCCTCACAGCATCAGAAATCCATCCTGACATCGGGTGTTGTCTGTGTGGAGTTTGCATGTTTTTCCTGGGACCGCGTGGGTTTTCTCCTGGTGCCCTAGTTTCCTCTCACATTCCAAAGACGTGCGGGTTTGTAGGTTATTTGGCCTCTGTAAAAATAGCCCCTAGCGTGTGGGGAAAGTGGGATAATATGGGATTAGTGTGAATGGGTGATCAATGATTGGTGAGGACAGTGGGCCGAAGGGCCTGTTTCCAAGCTGCATCTCTAAACTGCAGGCGCTGGAATCTCAAACAAAGGGACGTTTCCATTGCAATGAATACTATGTTTTGATTAAATCCTTTTGGCATAGGAAACTTAAGATTTATTTAAAAGTCAATCTAGATTTTCATTAAAAAAATATTTTATTTCTGAACTCATTGATATTCTTTTTCTCACTTTGAATGTCAGGCACAAACAGCAATGGTTCAATTGTACCCGATTCTGTGAATAATCACAGATCAATGTGGAAGTCCTTGTCTCAGCAAGGTATGTGCAATCATAATGTTCCAGGCTTATTTGACTTAAGCTCATCTTATTAACTTTCAGCACTCCTTCGTTCATTTGGACTTATCATGATAAATTGTACATGGCAACCTTATTGCAAAAGGTTCTAAATCAGCTCCACCATTATTTGATACTTGCAATAGGTTTAGCATCTGCATCCAGTGTGGTGTCTGCATCCTCCTGTCAGGGGAGGGCTCTGAACTCTGACTAAACAACTATTTCATCGTCCATTTCTTCTCTCAGGGGGTAGTGAATCTCTGGAATCCTCTGTGCCGGAGAATGGTGGACACCTGATCATTACATACATTTAAGGTGGAGAGAAATATTTGAAAGATCAAAGAGTTAGGGGATATGGGGAACTGGCACAGACAGAGAAGAAGTTGGGGCCAGCATAGATCGGCCATAATCATATTGAACGTCAGGTCCAGCTTGAGGGGCTGAATGGCCTACTACAGCTACAGTGGCCTAATATTTTCTTGTAATAACAAGGAACTGCAGATGCTGGTTTACCCAAGACACAAAAAGCTGGAGTAACTCAGCAGGTTAGGCAGCATCTCTGGAGAAGATGGATAGGTGATGTTTCGGGTTGGGACCCTTTCTCAAATATTTTTTTTCTGGTGTTCTTGTATTAGACACATCATGCCTAATTCTGACGCACATTTTAAAACTGAGGTACTGTCACATCACAAAGTGATCTAGATCAGTGAATCAAGGGTTAATGAGTGATTAGGCTATGGTGCCTGAAGACTGAAGAAGGGTCCTGACCCAAAATGCTGACCTATCCTTTTTCTCTGGAGATGCTGCCTGACCCACTGAGTTACTTCAACATTCTGTGTCAATCTTTTCTATACTCAGTACCCCAACTGATGAAGGCCAATGTGGCAAAAACCTTCTTGACCACCATATCTGCCTGTGACACCACTTTCAAGGAACTATGTACCTGCACTCCTAGATTACTCTGCTCTACAACACTCCCCCAAGCCATGTCATTCACTGTGAAGGTTCTGCCCTGGTCTGACATCTCACATTCATCTGCATTAAACTCTATTAACTATTTTTCAGGCCATTTCCCAACTGATCAAGTTCCTGCTGTTATTTTTTATAACTATCGTCACTATCAACGATGTCACATACGAGTGTCACTTTAGGCAGCATTTGTGGTAAAGAGTACCGAACAGGAAGCTAAGTTCCGATCCAACAGGATGCTAATGGTTGTATAGCAGGCTGGTTCAGCCTTAAACTTGGCCAATAAGAAGGATTAGTCAGCTTGCAGTCAGAAATAAATAAAATGCTTTATTTTTCTAATATTTAATTAAACAGAGCGTCTTCTGATCAACCTACTCCTTCTCCAGGAAAAAAACACCACACTGGACCATTAATTCCTACACTACATCAAGACTTTTGACTCAAAAGAGAAAATATTAATGTTGAGCCAAATCTGAAGGAGCCAGCAGATGTATCACCCTATCTGAGCTCAATGCCGATGGCATAGCCACTGGCCTCATCAATGATCAAACGTCACCTATTTTATAAGCTGAATTCATTGAACTGAATCCCTGGGGGATATTGGAACTGGCTTGTTTTAAACTCATTGAATATTACAAGAACAACAACACTAATTAAGGAGGCCCATAAAGAAACTTGTCCATCAAGAAAAAAACAACTTCCAGCAATCTTTATTTCATCAAATGTTTTACTGTTTTACTGTTCAAATCGGATGTCAAGAGTTATGGGGAGAAGGCAGGAGAATGGGGTTAGGAGGGAGAGATAGATCAGCCATGATTGAATGGCGGAGTAGATTTGATGGGCCGAATGGCCTAATTCTGCTCCTATCACTTATGACCTTACGACCCTTTGATATGCTTAATTGGTGCTTTGCAGCGTTAATCCTAAAGCTGCAAAGACAATCAACCACAGATTACTGATTTAGTGTGCTTTGTGCAGCGACCTCCAAAAATCATCAGGCCTTCAGATACATGGCCTGTTCTTTGTCACTGGATGACCATTTGACAACAATATGCTGAGCTTAATTAAATACGAACAAATTCTGTTAACCTTAGATAGACACAAATTGCTGGTGTAACTCAGTGGGTCAGGCAGCATTTCTGGAGAAAATGGATAGGTGACGTTTTGGATCAGGTCGGGTCCCTTCCTCCGACTTCAGATTTTGTTAAACTTATTAACCTGAATTATTATAAATTAAATCACTCTGTTCATATTGTTAAAACACAACACAATGATCAACAGATGTCACACTTCTTTCTGTTAAATGATTCATCAACAAATTGGGTTGTGCATGTAATAAATTACTTCAAATCCCTAGCTGGGAACCTGTTCATCTAAATACTTATTGATAAATGGTCAAGTGACCAACTGCTCCAAGTCCCACTAACCCAGTAATGCCCCAGGGCTGGATATTCTCACCCATTCCGCATAACCATGGCACAAATTCAAAATATCAGGTTGAATTTTAAATGTTCATAGAACATAGATAACATTGTTATGGTGACATCAAAAGTGGAATGAAACCAGTCCAGGGAATACAGAGGTAAAACTTTTAAACCAATTAACTTTAGGCAATGATATTCCAGTCCAGAGTCCAAGCAAGCACCCCCTCACATTCCCACCCACATCTCCCATCATCCCACAACTACCTTCACACCAGGGGCCATTCACCTGGAACGTCTTTAGGATGTTGGAGGGAACTCGAGCACTGGCAGGAGACCAACATGTATAAGTGCCACTCAGACAGCACCCAAGGTCAGGATGAACCTAGGACATTGGTGACAGCAGTTCCACTGGCCGTGCCACTGCACCACCCGAAGCAAGAGGAGTGGTAGAGAGGTTCAATAGTTGATGTTGTTTCTCCACAACTCCAGCGGTCTGTGCGGAGTTTGCATGTTCATACGATGACTGTGAGGGTTTCCCAGTGTGTTCCACTTCCATCCCACATGCTGACGTCATGCTGGCTGCTAGGTCTATGTACATAGGTGGCAGAGGAATTGGTTGGGGGGGGGGGGGGGGAGAATTGATGAGAATGTGCAAAGTAAAGCAGTGGAATTAATGTAGAGGGCGCTTGGTTGCATTTCCACACAAGCCCATTTCCACACGAGAGATTTGAATTTGCCTTGAATTAAAAAGTAAAAGGAATCTGGTTTAATTTCTACTCCAAGAACATCTTGTGGAATAGAATAGTTAGGGCATTCATGCAGCAGGTTTGTGGTCAGGGAGATGCTGTACTGGGCAGAATTGTGGACCATATGTCTCAGCGTCTGACATCATAGGCAATTTAACTGCAAAGAATTACATTTGTATGAAACCACAAGTGGGAGAAAGGCAAGTAATGCATTTTTCTAAACTCGGCATCATCCTGTATTGGTGGTGATATAAGCTAAGAAATATTTCTTCAAACCACCAAGTGTTGGCTGTTTTACAAATAATACTAAGTGCAATCTTTTCCTCTTGTGTTTAACAGTTCCATCCTCACACCACTGCGGTTTCTCTTAATGGCTTTGTATCTCTTGAAGCCTAAAGCTCTTTATCACAGCATCATATCCATATACAAACTATTAAAAACATTTATTGCTTCCGTTTATATTATTGCGTAGCAAACTTGCACTCAAAATCTGGAGGTGGTATAAAGATACACAATGTTCTACTAGTTAATGTGCAAGGTAATGTCAACCAGATTAATTGCAAACACACTTCTCGCTTGGTACATTCCTTACTGACAAATTGACTACTAACTTATTTCAATTACCTTTGACTATAAAGTTGGGGGGCTCACGTCCCACTGAACGTATGGACCAAGCAGCTCCTCCGGTGCAACACTGCTGGAGGCGTCATCTTTCAGATCAAACGTTGAGCCAGTGTTTGCCCTCCACGGCATTACTTCAGAGAAGCATGGGAGTTATGCCAATGAGCTGCCACGAGCTATTCCTCAGCTAACATCATCAAAACAGATTACTTGGCTATTTTTTGTTTCGTTTGTCCTCAAGTTGGCTGCTGCATTTCCCAGAAGACAAAAATGATGACTCTTCAAAAGTACTTCAATGGCTGTAAATTGCTTTGAAATTGACGTTCCGACACACGTAAAATGTTTTCCTTTTTCCTGGTTTCCAAACCAGCGGCACAAAGCAGTGTCCGAGGAGAGTTGCTCGCACGACTCTCATTGCTCAATAATGATGCTGCCATTAATTGGTAGTCCCTTATCCAGATGTTTCAAAAAGCATCACTTTACAGGATGATCTGAGATGCTGTTATTCCAAAATCAAATTGGTTCCGATAGCCCGGACACTGGAATGATTTGACAAACATGCAATGATTCAATTCTTGCCCCATCATCATTGGAGATCCCTTAAGAGTCTTTCAAGCCCCCCGCCCCCTCGCCTCAGTAAAACCATCCCATGGACCAACTCAGACTGACTGTGGAAAGTACTTCCGAAGGGATCCTTCAAATTATGGAGACCTATTACAGGTCCAGCATTCACTGAGTGATAGGTGACGCCACATCTACCATTCCATTCCTTCACTCTACAATTCCCTTCCCTCCCCATAGATAATGCTCAACCTGCTGAGATTGTCACTTCATGCTCCTCTCTAGTTTCCATCAGACTAAACCAGACTGGAGGATACTCACTCTTTCCATCCCAACGTCACCCATTTCCATTACCAGATCCTTCCTCCCCCAACTCATTTGCTGATATATTTCTGTGTTATCTTCACAGACGACAATTCTAATAGACGACATTCATGATTGAATGGCAGAGTAGACACGATGGACTGAATGGCCTAATTCTGCTCCTATAACTTTTGAACTAATGCTCAGCCAGATGGTCTTCCGTTTTCATTTCCCAACTTTCAGCAACTGATAAAAAACTCTCCTCATCATACCTTACTGCACACAATGTCCTCGTCATCTTTGTTTACATTAGAAATTCACGTCAAATTGATTTAAGGTGAGGGGGGGAAAGATTTAATAGGAACCTGAGCAGCAACTTTTTTTTAACGCAAAGGGTGGCAGGTATATGGAAGGAGCTGCTGGAGGAGGTAATGGCGGCAGGTAATGGCAGCAGGTAACGGCGGCAGGTACTATCACAACATTTCAAAGATAGTTGGACAGGTACATACATGGATACGATAGGTTTAGAGGGATATGCACCAAACATAGGCAGGTGGGACTAGTGTAGATGGGGCATATGACTCTCTTCGACTCTCTCTGACTCTAAATGTTTCAAAACCTCCTTTGGTCATCTCTGAGAAACCTAACCTGTAATCCGGGCCCGAATCTCTGGCTGGATAGAGCTCTTAAGGATAGCGGAGTGAGGGAGTATGGGGAGAAGGCAGGAACGGGGTACTGATTGAGAGTGATCAGCCATGATCGCATTGAATGGCGGTGCTGGCTCGAAGGGCTGAATGGCCTACTCCTGCACCTATTGTCTATTGTCTATTATCTATTGTCTACAATCTTCATCCCCTACACCGGCCATTCCTGCAGCAGACATCACTCTCATCGGTCGGATATCATTCTAAACCTCAGTGCCCCTTTCTCCTTCTTCAATGGTCTCATTAAAATCAATCTTTTGACTGAGATATGATCTGCTCTCTTCACCACCTCTTTGCCTGTCAATTGTTTGCCCAGTTGTTCTGCTGTTAAGTGTTTTGGGATGTTTTCCTATATTAAAGAGATTATATAAAGACTCATTTTTATACAATATTACACAAGAACTGGCAGTGGAGCAGACATTGTAAAGCAGACAAAGTACAAATCAAAGATTCTGCATCAATTCTTTCCAGACATACTACAAAACACACTATTTCCTCGCAGGCTATCTATAATTATTCTGTCTTAAATGAGGGAAGAGCATGGAATTAAATGTTATGACTTGCACGTAGATTTGGGGTAAAAAGACTTTCTGTTGCCATATCGAAATAAAAATCAGTTTGGAGAAAATGGTCGAGCTGGATGCTCGGCATAAATTGCTTTCTGATTTTCTTTCTCTTTTCAACCATTGATTTTTAATTAACGTGGCCTTTCTGCACAGCGATTATGTAATGGAAATGCAACACCATCACAGCATTATCTGTATCAAAATCCAGTCAATTTGCAATTTCAAATAACCAGTCCCCCACAAAAAGTACAATATTTATCGCACAATGCCATTCTTCAATTTTATTTTACTTACTCAAATGAGAAGGGAAGGAGATGTTTCAAATCTAGGACCACGTTCTCGCTGCGTACGTCCATATAACCTGCTTCTATCATTAAGAGTTTAAGCACCTGTTGATATTTTTCTTTTTGTCTGGACTTGGCATTCTGTCCATCTTGCCATTGGTTTTTCCCCATAAAGAGATCAGATTTTCTCAAAGAGTGAGGCAAGGAGCTACAGAGGCTGGAATCTTGTGGAGAACACAAAGTGCTGGAGTCTAAAGAAGGGTCTCGACCCAAAACGTCGTTATTCCTTCCCCCCAGAGATGCAGCACGTCCCGCTGAATTACTATAGCATTTTGTGTCTATTTCCTGGAGTAACTCAGCGGGTCAGGCACCATCCCTGTAGGACATGGATAGGTGATGTTTCACAGAGTGCTGGAGTAACTCAGCGGGTCAGGCACCATCTCTGGAGAACATGGATAGGTGATGTTTCACAGAGTGCTGGAGTAACTCAGTGGGTCAGGCACCATCTCTGTAGGACATGGATAGGTGATGTTTCGGGTCATCACCTTTATCTAAAGAAGGGTTCCCATCCAAAATGTCACCTCTCCATGTCCTCCAGAGATGCTTCCTGACCCGCTGAGTTACTCAGATATTTCAGTTGCTCCCTTAAGAGTGAACTAGTCAATCCAACATATTTGGACAGGTACATACATGGAAGCTACAGAGCAGCTTCTTCTAAACCAACAGAAGGTACCTCAGCAATTAGAGACAGGGTGGTGTAGGGCACAGTAATGGGCCTTCCGACCCATCGCATCCATGCCAATCTTCTAGCCTATCGACACAAATACCATTTCTCTGCATTAGCACCATATTCTTCTATGCTTTATCTTATTTAAGAGTTTGTCCAGATCCCTCTTAAATATAGTAATTGTATCCAATATTACCGAGTAGTTGACAACCAATGAGAAGTATTCAGCTAGGACCTCACCCACATTCTCCAGCTCCACATGTAGATTGCTCTGTTGGTCTTTAAAATAACACCCCTTTCCTTCGCTACATTCTAGCTTCTAATATACTCATAGAATGACTTAAGATTCTCCTTAAACTAACCTGCCAAGAATATTTCACCACTTCATTTTCCACTCCCGATTTCCTTCTTACATACTCTCCTTCACCTTTTATAGTCTCAAAGGACCCGCTTAATTGTCGGGGCACATACCTGTCATACACTTCCTTTTTTTTTAAACCTTCAATAAACTTTGACTTCCCAGATTCCTTAATCTTGCCCATCTTTTCCTTTCCTTTTTACCAGAACATGCTGTCCCTGAACTCTTGCTAACTCACTTAAAAAGAGCCCACATGTCAAACGTTGTTTCACCCACAAGCATCAGCTGCCAATCGACTCCAAATGACTAAATCTGATATGGTGCGAGGCAAATCTCCCAAGCTTTACTCAACATTTCCTACCCATGTGCTGTGCGTATGGCTGAAGTTACACGACCTAAACCGAAAAGGGTTGAGAAACCTTTGCAATGTTATAGACAATAGACAATAGGTGCAGGAGGAGGCCATTCGGCCCTTCAAGCCAGCACCGCCATTCAATGTGATCATGGCTGATCATTCTCAATCAGTACCCCGTTCCTGCCTTCTCCCCATACCCCCTGACTCTGCTATCCTTAAGAGCTCTATCTAGCTCTCTCTTGAATGCATTCAGAGAATTGGCCTCCACTGCCTTCTGCGGCAGAGAATTCCACAGATTTACAACTCTCTGACTGAATTTTTTTTCCCTCATCTCCGTTCTAAAAGGCCTACCCTTATTCATAAACTGTAGCCTCTGGTTCTGGACTCCCCCAACATTGGGAACATGTTTCCTGCCTCTAACATGTCCAACCCCTTAATAATCTTATATGTTTCGATAAGATCCCTTCTCATCCTTCTAAATTCCAGTGTATACAAGCCGAGTTGCTCCAGTCTTTCAACATACGACAGTCCCGCCATTCCGGGAATCAACCTAGTAAACCTACACTGCATGCCCTCAATAGCAAGAATATCCTTCCTCAAATTTGGACCAAAAATGCACACAGTACTCCAGGTGCGGTCTCACTAGGTACAATTGCAGAAGGACCTCTTTGCTCCTATACTCAACTCCTCTTGTTATGAAGACCAACATTCCATTGGCTTTCTTCACTGCCTGCTGTACCTGCATGCTTCCTTTCAGTGATTGATGCACTAGGACACCCAGATCTCGTTGTACGGCCCCTTTTCCTAACTTGAGACCATTCAGATAATAATCTGCCTTCCTATTCTTACCACCAAAGTGGATAACCTCACACTTATCCACATTAAACTGCATCTGCCATGCATCCGCCTACTCACACAACCTGTCCAAGTCACCCTGCAACCTCATAGCATCTTCCTCACAGTTCACACAACCACCCAGCTTTGTATCATTAGCAAATTTGCTAATGGCACTTTTAATCCCTTCATCCAAGTCATTAATGTATATTGTAAATAGCTGCGGTCCCAGCACTGAGCCTTGCGGTACCCCACTAGTCACTGCCTGCCATTTTGAAAGGGACCCATTTATCCCCACTCTTTGTTTTCTGTCTGTCAACCAATTTTCTATCCATGTCAGTACCCTACCTCCAATACCATGTGCTCTAATTTTGCCCACTAATCTCCTATGTGGGACCTTGTCGAAGGCTTTCTGAAAGTCGAGTTACACCACATCCACCGGCTCTCCCCTGTCAATTTTCCTAGTTACAGCCTCAAAAAATTCCAGAAGATTAGTCAAGCATGATTTCCCCTTCGTAAATCCATGCTGACTCCGAACGATCCTGTTACCGCTATCCAAATGCTCCGCAATTTTGTCTTTTATAATTGACTCCAGAATCTTCCCCACCACTGATGTCATATGTTGCCATATCCCCACAGAGAAAAGTAAACCCGTATCTAAGTAAAAAATAAGAAAGTGAATATTAATAATTTCAAAACTCCTACCTTGCCTCATCAAAAATTGAAATGAAGAGATGGGTTAACACAGCGATAGACATAAAGTGCTGCAGTAACTCAGCATCTCTGAATAGAGGGAATGGGTGACGTTTCAGGTTGAGACCCTTCTTCAGAGTGAGCTGAAGGGTCTCATCTGAAGAAAGGTCTTGACCCAAAACGTCACTCATTCCTTCTATCCAGACATGCCGACTGTCCCACTGAATTACTCCAGTATTTTGTGTCTATCTCCAGTGTAAACCAGCATCTGCACTTCCTTCTTACACATTAGGTTAACACTGCTGTTGTGGATGGAGATATTTCATCCGTAGATTGCCCGATTGTGAATTTGTACCATTCTACGTTTTTCTTTAATATTTCCACACTGCAGCAATGGCCTCTCGTGCTGGCCCACTTTGCACCTTTTTTATTCCTTAAAGAATTGGTTTGTCACTCTCAAGCCCACATAGACGAGGGGAAATAACCTTCTCCAGCAGATAAAATAGCAATCAAAGTAGTGGGAAACATCAACATTTGCAAGATGTTTCAGCTTCCTCAGCCCAAGAGTTATCGTGTCAGAAAATCACCAGGCTTTGGTGCAAATCATCCTACAGATGAGCTGAACAGTGTCCCAGACCACTGTTTGGTGGCTCTTGACCCACAGGGTAATCCATCTGTCTCCACCATTACTACAATTAGTCTGAAGAAGGATCCTGACTGGAAATATTGCCTATCCACGTCTCGACCGGAAACGTCACCCATTCCTTCTCTCCAGAGATGCTGCCTGTCCCACTGTGGTTACTCCAGCATTTTGTGCACATCCACGTCTTCCAGAGACGCTGACTGCCCTGCTGAGTTACTCCAGCGCTTTGTTTTTTTTTGTAAACCAGCATCAGCAGATCCTGTGTCTACTACATCCTATTGGTGTATACATTGCTCTGCTTCTGCATAATAATAATAATAATAATAATATTCATTTATTGTCATTGCAACGAGTACAACGAAATTAAAAAAATAGCCAATCCTGACGGTGCGTACAAACATATATGCAATAAATGCAAAAACAAATAAATACATAAATACAATTAAATACAATTATATTAAGTACAAGATTTTTTAACGGTGTTGCCTAGTGCAAAGGTAGTGTTCAGTTCTCGTATGGCCCTGGGGTAAAAACTGTTCTTAAGTCTGTTTGTTCGGGATTTGATCGACCTGAAACGTCGACCAGAGGGCAAATGAACAAACAGACGGTGGCCGGGGTGGGATGGATCTTTTATTATTTTGCCTGCTCTACTGAGGCAGCGTAGGCTGAACAGGTGCTCCAGGGAGGGCAGTGAGCAGCCGATGATCTTCTGGGCCGTCGTGATGACCCTCTGAAGGGCCTTCCTGTCCTTTTCTGAGCAGCTGGCATACCATGTGGTTATACAGTATGCCAGCACACTCTCGATGGAGCAGCGATAGAAGGACAACATGAGCTTCTCCTGCAGGTTGGTTTTCCTGAGGATCCTCAGGAAGTGGAGTCTCTGCTGTGCCTTCTTTACTGTGGTGATGGTGTTGGTAGACCAGGTGAGATCCTCTGCGATGTGCGTACCCAGGAACCTGAAAGCTGGTACCCTTTCCACACAGACCCCATTGATGTAGAGTGGGTCGTAATCTCCACTGGTTTTTCTAAAGTCAATTATAAGTTCCTTTGTTTTGGAGGAGTTCAGGACCAGATTGTTCACTGAACACCATGCTGCCAGCCTTTGGATTTCATCCCTATAGGCTGTCTCATCTCCTTCTGAGATGAGTCCAACCACAGTCGTGTCATCCGCGAACTTGATGATGGTGTTGGTGGGATGGGTGGGGGCGCAGTCGTGAGTGTAGAGGGAGTAAAGGATGGGGCTCAACACACAGCCCTGTGGTGAGCCGGTGCTCAGTGTAATGGTGGAGGAGAGGTGAGGGCCTATTTTGACGGTCTGGGGGCGGTTGGTCAGGAAGTCCTTGATCCATTGGCAGATGGTTTGGGAAAATCCAAGGTCGGAAAGTTTGGTGACCAGTCTGCTCGGGATGACCGTGTTAAAGGCAGAGCTGAAGTCGAGGAAGAGCATCCTCACATAGCTCCCCTGGTGTTCAAGGTGGGTCAGTGCAGTGTGAAGAGCAGTGTCGATGGCATCCCCTGTAGACCTATTTGCTCTGTAGGCAAACTGGTGTGGGTCGAAGGTGGGTGGGAGGCTGGCTTTGATGTGCTGCAGGACCAGTCTCTCGAAGCACTTTGTGATGACCGGTGTGAGTGCTACCGGACGGTAGTCGTTAAGACCGCTGATGACAGACTTTTTCGGCAGTGGGATGATTATGGCGGACTTCAGGCAGGGAGGGATGGTGGATTTTAAAAGGGACAGGTTGAAGATTTTTGTGAAGACCTCAGATAATTGGTCTGCACATTCCCTCAGCACTCTGCCCGTCACACCATCGGGGCCTGCAGCTTTCCTGGGATTCACTGCTCTGAGCACGCGCTTAACATCATACTCCTGCACAGTGAAGGTGTTGCTGTCAGGTGCTGGAGAGGGTGTAATGTCTGCCACTGTAGCTTTCACCTCGAAACGAGCAAAGAAACAGTTAAGTTCCTCAGCCAGCGAGGCGTCGCCGTCGGCAGTCGTGCGGTTGCTGGTCTTGTAGTTGGTGATGTGCTGGATGCCTTGCCATACCCGCCGTGGGTCATTGTTGGAAAAGTGGTCCTCAATCTTCCTCTTGTAGGACGCTTTGGCATCCTTGATGCCTCTCTTCAGGTTGGTTCTAGCAGCACTGTATAGAGCTCTATCACTAGACCTGAAGGCGGTGTTACGGTCCTTGAGGAGAGACCTGACATCCTTTGTCATCCAGGGTTTTTGATTGGGGTACAACCGGATGCGTTTGTCGACGGTGACATTGTCAACACAGTTTTGGATGTAGCAAAGTACAGTTGATGTGTACTCCTCCAAGTCCTGATCCTCAAAAATATCCCAGTTGGTCCTTTCGAAGCAATCCTGCAGCTGCGAGGAAGCTCCTTCAGGCTATGTCTTACAGCAAACTCTGATGTGGGCCACTTGACTGAAACATAAAGCTCTCGTTTTCATAAGGTGAATTGCAATGAGAGCACCATTCTGCTACAAGAAGCATTTGATGAAAGATTTTCACAGTATTTACTCCAATGTCCAGCAGACAATAATATACAGAGAGCACCAGGAATTGATGTTAATTGATAGCAGATGCTAGCTACTTAAAGGTATGATGATCTATTTGTCAAGCAGCTGGTGTTTTCTTGATCAGTCCTTGATTAACATTAACTTTTGTTTTGCTTTTCTTCAATCAAAATCTCTTTCAAATATCTTAACACAGTGACCCAATGTTTTTACTTGTTTGATTTAGCCAGCTCAATTAAAATGATTTGTTTGCTTTAATAACTAATTCTACACGGTCACATAATTTGAATTGCTTTCAAATTTTTTTATCTAAGACATATTAAACTTTTTTTTTTTTAAACCCTTAAATTATCAGGATTAGACTATGTTTCTGTTGGTAAAAAAAAACCCAGAAGAAATATGTTCATGGTTTTGAGGGTACAACAGGCCTTTCTTTGGAACAGAGAGAACAGGTTCCAACACCTGACAGTTCTGGTCATCATAAACACATTGGCACGGTGGTGCAGCGGTGGAGTGGCTGCCTTAAGGTGCCGGAGACCCGGGTTCGATCCTGACTATAGGTGCTTGTCTGTACGGAGTTTGTACATTCTTCCCGTGACCTGCGTGGGCTTTCCCTGGGATCTCCTGTTTCCTCCCGCAAAGGCGTATATGTTTGTAGGTAATTTGTAAATTGTCCCTTGTGTGTATAGGACAGTGGTAACGTGCGGGGATCGTTGGTCTGTGCGGACTTGATGGGCCAAAGGGCCTCTTTCCGCACTGTATCTCTGAAATAAACGAAACTAAAATCAGATCATTGCCGTAACAATGTTGTCAATGCAGGAAGCCAAATGTGTCCATCGAATGCTTGCATAGTGATGAATGCACGATGCCTCTGTGAAAGTTTTGGTTTCTCACAGCAGGAGGCACTGTCAATAGTTAATGGTGTCCTGGGAAACCACTCAGTTAGCATATAAATAGTTCAAGCAATCCACTGCCTTTGGCACAACGTACTGATGGCTGATGAAGGTCCTCCCTACAAAGACCTCGTTTGACATCTCACTATAATTCTAGTTTTGTTTAGTTGTACACAATGAGAATGATCTTTTGCTTTAACTACAGCCTAATCTCATGGCATGGAGGAGACAAAAACAAAAGTGGGCAACTGTAACAGACTATTTAGCATCAAGCTCAAATAAATGGGCATTTACGGAAAAAAATACCATGCTGAGGGAGAAACATATACTCAGGGAATTTCATGCATACTGTGGCATTATTTATAAATAAACTTTATTAATCCATTATCTAGAAAGCAAACCAAAATCTAGCCGTTTAAAAACTCTGCCATTTGTGTAAATGATCAATGGTTAAATCAATATATTGTTTAATTAGTTATTTATGCACTTTGTTAAACACCATTCATAAATGATGAATACGGTGTTTAACATGCTCAGGAAGATCTGGAGCTCAAAATACATCTCAATCAACACCAAAATACGCATCTTTAATTCAAATGTGAAGCAGGTAATGCTGTATGGATCAGAGACATGGAGAACAACAAAACACACAACAAACAGGCTGCAAACATTCATTAACACCTGCCTCAGGAGAATACTAAACATCTGGAGGAGAGACAAAGTAAGCAATGTGGACCTGTGGAAAAGAACAAGCCAGGATCCCATTGACTTACAAATTCCAAAGAGAAAATGGAGTTGGATTGGACACACCCTCAGAAAACCTGCCACAAACATCACTCGAGTGTGGAAACAGGCCCTTCGCCCAACTTCACACACTGACCAACATGTCACTAGTCCCACCTGCCTGCATTTGGCCCATATCCCTCTAGATATATCCTATCCATGTACCAGTCCACATGTTTCTTAAATGTTGCGATAGTACCTGCCTCCTCCAGCAGCTTGGTCCATACACCCACCACCCTTTGTGTAAAAAAGTTACCCCTCAGGTTCCTATGAAATCTTTCCATCCTCACCTTAAACCCATGCCCTCTGGCTCTTGATTCCCCTACTCCAGGAAACAGACTCAGTGTGTTTTCCCGATCTATTCCTCTCATGGTTTTGCACACGTTGAGAATACTTTGATACATTGCTCGGAGTTGTATTTACATCTCTCTTGTGGCTGAGCGTATAACGTAACATCACGCGGCTTGCCTTACCAAACCACATCGCAGCTCCTCCCAAGCAGCATGGTTGCAATAATATTGGCAGCCGGAGCACCGGCACAACCATGTTTTGGCTTCACAACTAATATGGGTCACAGGATATGTGCATGTAAGTTTTGTGAAAGCTTTTTTTTTTAACTCCATCCATGAAATAGGGCTGAAAAATGCGTAGAAATAAATTCAGGTCAAGGACTGGAAATTGGGGAATGGATAACAAGTTAGCCTAATAAAGGTGAATCATTTTTCTATATGAATTTAAGAGGGTTTTTTTGAAAAAAATTCCCATCACTGTTTGATGCAAATAAGTTAATTTTGCAAATTACTTTATTGCTGGCTTGAAATCTGTATAGTTCAATAAATTTGAGGTTTTACTTTAATTTAAGCTTTGTGTTCAACCGCTAATAAGAATGTGTTTGTGGGCATTTTAAAAACCATACGGTAAATGGGAAGGTGCACCATTTTCCATTTTCTTTCATCAAAATAAGAACCATGTCCTGAATTTTAAAAAGGTTCTCAGACCGAGTTGCCACGATTTAGGAACCAGATGAACAGAAACGAGGGGTGTTACTTCCCTGCAGTGAACGAAGGGGAGATACGGAATCGTGAAGATACAGGGCAACAGCGCCACCACTTGCGTGGAGCTGTAACTACAAGCAACAAGATGAACAAAGGAATTTAAAGCAGAAATATTGCAAGCATGGATAGGGATGGTTACGGTGGCACAGACGTACAAAGCCATCTTTAATACTTTAATCGGCGATCGTTTCGCTCAACACCTCCGCTCAGTCTGTCTCAACCAACCTGAACTCCCGGTGGCTCAGCACTTCAACTCCCCCCCCCCCCCCCCCCATTCCCACTCTGACCTTTCTGTCCTGGGCCTCCTCCATTGTCAGAGTGAGGCCCAGCGCAAATTGGACGAACAGCACCTCATATTTCGCTTGGGTAGTTTACACCCCAGCGGTATGAACATTGACTTCTCTAACTTCAGGTATTCCCTGCTTTCCCTCTCTATCCCCTCCCCCTTCCCAGTTCACCCACTAGTCTTCCTGTCTCCGACTATATCCTATCTTTGTCCTGCCCCCTCCCCTGACATCAGTCTGAAAAAGGGTCTCGACCCGAAACATCACCCATTCCTTCTCTCCCGAGATGCTGCCTAACCCGCTGAGTTACTCCAGCATTTTGTGTCTACCATCTTTAATACTGCTCATTAATGTAATTGAAAAGGAGAGTGGAGCACAATATCGAGCGCAATATCTTCTTGGTAATGTGTCAGAGTGAATTTCTGACCTAGAGATGAAATATTGTGTAATGGGAAGTTAACAATCCATGCCTGGCATTCACTGTCACCTCTCAGAGTAGTGGAAATTGCTGAACTGATGATTTTTTTCCCCCCCAGGTGGTGTTAAGGGCAACATTCAGATGTTACAGAAGCAAAGGACTACAGATGCTGGTTAATCAGAAAGATAGACACAAAGTGCTGGAGTAACTCAGCAAGTCAGGCAGCATCGCTGGAGAAGGAGAGGTCATGTTTTGGATCGAGACCCTCCTTCCATTGCCCATATTCTCCTCATCAATGAGGACAAGTGGAAAGCATTTATTTATTTACTTAGTGTCTTCTTCCTCCATGAAGAAAGGTCCCGACCAAAACGTCACCTATCCTTTTTCTCCAGCGATGTTGCCTGACTCGCTGAGTTACTCCAGCACTTTGGGCCTTTCCAGGTGTTGTAGTATGAGTGGGAGTCAATTATACAGATATGAGATCCAGGAAGACCAATGTCAGGAGACAACTGCACAACAAGTCTTCTTGAGGTGGTCAGCCATGGTGTGTTCTCAATGCCACGTACAGTGAAAATACCAACAGTAATAAATAACGTGGTACGGTCTGCACATTCCTCGAACGTTGAGTCATGGTCAGGGGAAGAGTGAATTGGCTATGTTAAATCTCTTTGGCATGGGACAATCAACCCCATGAAGAGATTAACTGGTGCCATGGAGTCAGGTTTAAAGTAATTGGTTGCTCAGTATTCTATGGATCCCTGGAGGACTGGGACTTGCTGAGTTACTCCAGCACTTTGTGACTATCTTTCTGATTAACCAGCATCTGTAGTCCTTTGCTTCTGTAACATCTGAATGTTGCCCTTAACACCCCCTGGGGGAAAAAAACAAATAGCACATTCGGCCCTTCGAAATGGCTTAAACGTGGACAGTGTTCAAAATGGGGATGGGATGCAACAGAGGGACGGAAAGGAGATATTTCAGAAGATAGACTGAACCAAATAAAATCATCTCAGTCTGAAGAAGGGTCTCGACCCGAAAAGTCACCCATTCCTTCTCTCCAGAGCTGCTGCCTGTTCCGCTGAGTTACTCCAGCATTTTGTTTCTATCTTCGGTGTACAACCAGCATCTGCAGTTCCTTCCTACACACTAGATATTTCTGAGGATTTGGCTATAATCTCGCAATCCTTGAACAAATATGTAGCTGAAGAGCTAAAGGACAATAAATGTTACATCCCTTGCCAAAAGGTAAAGCTTCATGTCAGTTACACATAATCCAAGACAAAATCAATTGAAGCTTGGACAAATATTAGTTAATAAACTGGAAGCATGGATTTGTTAACTGAATATTGTGTTTGACTAACTAGTTATTTGATGAAGTCACAAGAGTGCATATACGGGTGCTGTGACTGATGTGCATTTGGGTTTTCTAATTTGAGTACCACGTAATAGATTTATTATTAAAATTGAAGAACACGAAATTATAAGTTATGATGCATGGATACAAAAATGACCAAGGTACAGAATGCCAAATGTAGTAATGAACAGACTTCTCAGTCTGGAGGGAACTTTCCAATGGTGTTCCTCAAAGATCAGTATTGAGTAATCAGTATTGCTATTGGAATAGAAAATCACTATTTACTGATACATACCTAGATAATCTACAGGTATAGCTTCAAGCCTTTCAACTTACAATATTCTGATAATTGACAAGACAGTAAAGGGGAATGGGAGGCTATAGACAAACTTTTCTCAGTAACAAACACAATAATGCAGAACGCACCATGGGAACTACACTCGCCCCCCTGCAGGACCTATACATCAGGAGGTGTAGATCGAGAGCAAGCAAGATAATGAGGGACCCCTGCCACCCCAGCAACGGACTGTTCCAGATGTTACGGTCAGGCAAACGCCTTCGCTGTCACGCTGTGAAAACGGAGAGGATGAGACGGAGTTTCTTCCCACAGGCCATCAGGACTGTTAACTTTTATAACTCCAGGGACTAAATTTTGTCTTCTCTGTATTAACTGTATTAACTTTATTTATGTGCTGTAACTGTAATTCTTTTTTGTGCACAATCCGCAGGCATTGCCACTTTCATTTCACTGCACATCGTGTATGTGCACGTGACAAATAAACTTGACTTGACTTGAAACTATATTCTGCATTCTGGTATTTTTCTTCTTGTACTTGTTGTACTTGTGTACGGCTTGATTATACTCGTGTACAATATGATTTAACTGGGTAAAAGCTTCTAGCTGCATCTTGGTACAAGTGACGATAATGAACCAATGCTAGTAAAATGTAGACATGTCTACTATTTCTCATTGGTTGGGTCTGTCCCACAATATATTGCAAAGATCAGCTGTAATCCATGCATATCCTTCACAATGATCTCTTCTCGTGGCTTAGAGTGCTGGCCATCATAACCCGCATATTTAAAGGCTCTTTAATTTCTCTACTTCTTCATTGTGATTAATATTTAAACAAGATGCTCACTGCCATTAGAGCTTGGGTTCCTAAATGCCTCTTGTCCGTTTACTGGGTCCCAAGTTCCACGCCGACCTCCTGCCCTGGAACTTGCAAATTCTTCCTTTAATTCTGTTGATTTCCCCTCAGTGCTCTGGTTTCCTCCAAGTCACCCCTGGTGGAGTTGGGAGGTAGTAGGATCAAGGTGCAGTTGATGGGCACGCGAGAAGGAATGGGTTACTGGAAAATAGTAGAGGAATGGGACTGATGGCCTTGCTCTGAGAGACAGAACAGAACCAAATGACACTCTTCCCACCTCTCCCTATTTCTGAAATCTTCAGCAGCTCTCCAAGCCAGTGAGATAGTGAGGTTTTCCACAGCATGCTGAGTGAGGTCTTCTGGTTTGCCACAGCAGAGATGGCCATGCTTTCATTAGGTCAGATTTTCAACTCAGGTTTCCCACTCTAAACCTTTCTCAGTCTCTACGTTTCTTTAAAGTGTTTTTGTTTAAATCTATCTCTTTGTCCAAGTTTTTGTCGTCTTCTCTAAAAACCTCTTTGCGTTTATCTTCGGTGTTGGCACACCTTCCAAAGATGAAGGTTATGTTGTTGTTGCAGTGGCTGCTGCAACACATTATTTTAGGTTGAAGATAGACACAAACAGCTGGAGTACTCAGCTAGTTATGTAGCATCTCTGGAGAAAAGGAATAGATGATATTTTGAGATCCTTCCTCGACCCGAAACGTCAACTATTCCTGTTCTCCAGAGATGCTGCCTGACCTTCTGAGTGTAAACCAGCGTCTGCAGTTCCTTCTTACACATCCTTGTAGGTTTCCTTGAGGAACAATTTCTCAGGCCTGCTCATCAAAAAATGACCAAAGAATCTGAAGAAATGACGAGAAATTATTCAGTAATGAGCAGAACTGTAAAACCTTCATTCAAGATCAATAATAATGAGCTATTTAGTTGTACTAGTGAAGGTTATTAACTTCATGAGCTATCCAGCATTAAAGATTTTATGGTCTTATTTTCCTGAACTGGTAAAATTAAAAAAAATTGGAGCTCTGTTATTAGCGATGTGTGCTATTTGCTCAGCCATTTGTATGCAGACTGCCTTGGGTCGAAAGGTAAATGCACAGTTTGGTGAATTCAGAGTAAGTGGAGCTGTTGCTGGTGGCCAATGGTGTCTGTACGTTAGCATGAGGAAGAAAAATATATAAAAGGAATACAAAACACGTGTCAGAATAACTATTTAGCGTGGTGACAAAAAGTGCAGAGAAAGCAGCATCGTTATCAGAAACATTACCATATCAATAGAGGCTGCAAGTCCAACTTTGGTTTTCCTTTCAAAGAGCAACATGAATGTACTCTACCAACAAGTCTCCCAGGTAACTGTTTTGACTGAAAACAGTGCCGTGAACTGGAGGAGTCATATATGAATTTGTCTTTTGCTGATAGATATACCCAGATTTCACAGAGTTTAATTTTGAAGCTTGTTAGGTCATTTGGTGTTCGCACTGTAAGGAGTAAGGAGAAATGTCAATGCACACAGCATCTCCTAGTGACCAAACCAGGAGCATTTTCCAGCAAGCAGGACCGCACCGAACGGTTATGGCAATTAGGTACGTGAAAAAAGTGAACTCTTAAAGGAACTGCATGTCTCAAGTGTTTTACATCAGAAATCTGGGGAAAAGACTCATCCTACAAAATTCGCTATCTTTTTTATTAAAGGGGTTCTAACATAACTAAATCTTTGTTGAGTTTTGACTTTAAAGACATTACATAGAAACATAGAAAATAGGTGCAGGAGTAGGCCATTCGGCCCTTCGAGCCTGCACCGCCATTCAATATGATCATGGCTGTCAATAGTCAATAGTCGTTTATTTGTCACATACACATAAATATGTAGTGAAATGAAACATTACACGCAGTTGAACAATAAGACCAATAAGAATAATCAATAATAATGCACTAACGCATACAATCATAAACTAACACCAAACAAAAAGAAACATCCATCACAGTGAGTCTCCTCCAGTCCCTCCTCAGTGATCATCCAGCTCAGTAACCTGTACCTGCCTTCTCTCCATACCCCCTGATCCCTTTAGCCACAAGGGCCACATCTATCTCCCTCTTAAATATAGCCAATGAACTGGCCTCAACTACCTTTTGTGGCAGAGAATTCCACAGACTCACCACTCTCAGTGTGAAGAAATGTTTTCTCATCTCGGTCCTAAAAGACTTCCCCCTTATCCTTAAACTGTGACCCCTGGTTCTGGACTTCCCCAACATCGGGAACAATCTTCCCGCATCTAGCCTCTCCAACCCCTTAAGAATTTTATATGTTTCTATAAGATCCCCCCTCAGTCTTCTAAATTCCAGCGAGTACAAGCCTAGTCTATAACAGTACAACAGAGCTTTATTTGTCATTCGGTACCGAGGTACCGAACGAAACTACATAGCAGTCATAAAAAAAAGAACACAAGACACATAACCCCAACACAAACGTCCATCACAGTGACTCCAAACACCCCCTCACTGTGATGGAGGCAACAAAACTTCCACTCTCTTCCCCACGCCCACGGACAGACAGCTCGTCCCCGACCGACCCGCACAGTCCCCGCAAGGGGATGGAAGTCCCCGCGGCCGAATCGCACCGGGCGCTGAAACGTCTCACGGCCGAGCCGGGCGATGAAAGGCCCCGCGACCAAGCCTTGCGCAGCTAAGTCCCGTGGCCGAGCCGCACCGGGCGATGTTAAGTCCCGCGGCCGAGCCGCACCAGCGATGAAAAGTCCCGCGGCCGAGCCGCACCAGCGATGTAAAGTCCCGCGGCCGAGCCGCACCGGGCGATGATAGACCCCGCAGCCGAGCTGCACCGGGCACTGTTAAGTCCAGCGGCCAAGCCGCACCAGCGATGTAAAGTCCCGCGGCCAAGCCGCACCGGGCGATGAAAAGTCCCGCGGCCGAGCCGCACCGGGCACTGTTAAGTCCAGCGGCCAAGCCGCACCGGGCGGTGTAAAGTCCCGCGGCCAAGCCGCACCGGGTGATGAAAAGTCCCGCGGCCGAGCCGCACCGGGCACTGTTAAGTCCAGCGGCCAAGCCGCACCGGGCGATGTAAAGTCCAGCGGCCAAGCCGCACCGGGCGATGTAAAGTCCAGCGGCCGAGCCGCACCGGGCGAGGTTAGGCCCCGCAGCCGAGCCGCACCCTGCGCCGTGAGGAAGAGAAAAGTTTCCCCCACCCCCCCCCACCACCCACCCCCCCCCACCCACACCACCACCCCCCACACATACACAACCAAAAAAAAATACAAAAACCATCCCAACACCGACACACAACAAAAAAAAAAGGAAAAAAGGCGAACAGACTGCTAGCGAGCCGCAGCCGTTAGGCGCCGCCACTTCCAGTCTTTCATCATATGAAAGTCCTGCCATCCCAGGAATCAATCTGGTGAACTTTCTCTGTACTCCCTCTAAGGCTAGAATGTCTTTCCTCAGGTTAGGAGACCAAAACTGTACACAATACTCCAGGTGCGGTCTCACCAACAGAGGAAACCTGAAAAAACATCACCCACACCATGATTCTATCTTGGCTTAACTACTTCAATGCATTCCTGGCTGGTCTCTCCCTCCTGCCATCTGTAAACCTGGTTATGTATAACTCTGCTGCCATGTCTAAATTGCCCGAGTCCTATTCTTTCATCAACCTTGTGCTCACTGAGACATCTGGGACCTCAGCACAAAGACTTGGAGGGTAAAATTCTCATTGTTGTTTTTAACTCCCTTTGTGTCCTGCAATGAACTTCATCCATCAAACACAATGAGATAACTACTGTCCTCCAATTCCGGTCCTTGGATGACCATAGAAATTAATCACTTCTTCCTGCACCTGGAAGTTTGCAATGTACAATTACGACAATCCTGAACACAGGCAATTTTACCCACCCCACTCCCACTCTCTCTAATTTCTTTTTTAAAATACTCTTTGCCACCTCCCTATTTAACCAAATGGCCTTTTGAGATTTTATATCAAGTTTTGTCTGCCAGCAGATATATGAAGTGATTTGAAAACTCTTGCATCTTTAAAGAGATAAAAATTACATGCTCCCACATCTGCAGCTTTTTTGATTTGCATGACATAAAAATGACTGAAATGAAATTAGCTTAGATCATCCTGCTAAAATCTGCAACGGGCCAGATTGGTTGAAGTGCATCATGTATTTTTTATGATTCAATTACTGATTTAAGGGAAGCAATTCAGTGAATTACAATTTAAGTATTAACTTTGTGACAGATAAATGTTTCTCTTTATAATATTAATTATAAATTATTTCCTTTTAAGTTATATATTGGTTCGTTCTCAAATTCCTGTACGCAACTCTCTTAAACACGAGTTGGGTGCTTGCAAGAATGTTAAGTTATACTAGTAACTGGCGTCATTGGTTCTTAATAGACTCATTCACATGAAAGCACTTTCTCACATGGGGACCAACAGTGTGGCAGAGATAGAAAAAAGGCCACTAGATGAAATAAAGTAATAAAACTTCAGCCAGGAAAAAAGTCTCAAAAGGACGATAAGAGTGTGGATCCATATAAAAGCGAATAAATAATCTTTTACTATTCATCTGAAAACTAGGAACAGAAGGTGGTCATTACATTCTTTCAACCTGTTCTGCCTTTACCCAACACCATATTCTTACTCCCTCCTTGTTCTCAATAACTTTATTGTCAGGCAGCATCTGTACAGGGGGAGAAGACACAAAATGCTGGAGTAACTCAGCGGGACAGGCAGCATCTCTGGAGAGAAGGAATGGGTGACGTTTCAGGTCGAGACCCTTCTTCAGACTAGTCAGGGGAAAGGGAAACAAAATAAATAGACAGTGGTGTTGAGAGATATAGAACAAATGAATGAAAGATATGCAAAAAAGTAATGATGATAAAGGAAACAGGCCATTGTTAGCTGTTTGTTGGGTGAGAATGGGAACCTGGTGTGACTTGGGTGGGGAGGGGGGTGGAGAGAGAGGGAATGCAGGGGTTACTTGAAGTTAGAGAAATAAATATTCATTCATTTGTTCTATATCTCTCTTCATCACTGTCTCTATCTTTTGTTTCCCCTTCCCCTGACTAGTCTGAAGAAGGGTCTCGACACGAAATGTCACCCATTCCTTCTCTCCGGAGATGCTGCCTGTCCCGCTGAGTTACTCCAGCATTTTGTGTCTATCTCTGGTTTAAAGCAGCATCTGCAGTTCCTTCGTACACATTTCGTCTGTACAGAACTGATCTAGTCCACCTTACAATCCCTTCATACCCCAAATCATCCCAATGAATCTTTTTGAATCGCATGCAATGTTAATGAATCCTTCCATAGTTAGGGGCCCAATCTTCTCACAACACTCGAGATGTGACCTCACTGGTGCAAGTGCAGTAAGATTTCCGTTCTAAAAGTTACTTCAAGGACACATTACACAACATAACATTTTATAAAATTGATTGCAATTAAATATTTAGAACTGGTTCACATGAGGGATATTAAATATATAAATATCTTTCAATTTATGTCATAACATTTTCTGACTAATCGAATAATGACAATCTATTTTTTCTAGCACTGTATTAGTATTTACTTGGGTTTATCATGCTTGTGTTTCTGGGTCATTCAGTGATAAGAGCATATTGAAATTTCCATTAACAACTGATTATTATTTCCCAATCTCACAACTAGTTGCTTTTTCCCCCCCACAGATCTGAAAAAGAACCAACTTTGAATTTTATATCCTAATTGAATAAGCTTCAGGAAATGAAAACACACATTTATCACAGTTTTACACATCAAAGCAAACCTGATCATAAAAGCTAGTGTGTTGAATTCCATCTTATCACCCCACCCACCAACACACACACACGCGCACACACAGACACACAGACACACACATACAAACAGACACAAACACACAGACATACAAACACAGACACACTCACACACAAACACAGAGACACACTCACACAGGCAAAAACAGACATACAAAGACACACACAAGCTACATGCATACACATACACAGGATTAACATAATAAATCATCGCTAAATTGCGTAATACATGAGAAAAAAAGAATGCAGCATTTGCAGAATTCACCAGCAAATAATTACACACCTTCTTTGATCCCTGGAGTGCAGATGGATAACCTAATGCAAATACATAAATATAATTTCCTCAGTAGCAGGGTAGGTAATGTGGTGCTGGCCCATAACAACTAATAAGGTCCAGATTTAACCTCTGGACTGCCCTGAGTTGGATCATTTCGACCCAACAACAGGATGGTGAGCAGGAGAGAAGCCGAAGTCAGGAGGTGCAATGGAACCAATTAGACTTGTGGTTGTAATCTCTATCTTGCAACTTGTGATAGGAAGCATTTGTCAGTGGGTACCAGCGGATGGCAAATCACGCTGGGCTCTGATTTCCATGTCCTACCACCTATTTGAATATGCTGACACTATTATCGAGGCTCAGATGTAAAGAATGGCCATTTTAAGTTAATAAATTAATGAGCTACAGTACTGTGAATGCATGTACAAATATAGTATCCCCAAGAGTAAAGTAAGGAAAATAAAAGCCCTTTGTCTTCCTGTGGTTGCCCATAATGAGGGCTGAAATTAAACCAGCATGGATCGTGCTGAGCTAATTGAACATTTTAAGGATACAACAATACCGAATGCAATTTTGCAGTTATCAACTTTTGCAGTTTAGATTTCTATGATATTTGAATAAAAATGAAATATGCATGAGTATATGAAAACGGCAAACTGACAATTAAGGTGCGATGACCAGATTAGGTGAGAAACTAAAGACAGTTGTGAAGTTGCACATTTTGAGGTGTCATAAAAAGTGAAAGGAAATGCAGCCTCAACAGGAGTTTCACTGAACAAATAAAGTAGATATTTAATATTGGGAACATAATTAAAACAAAGCATAAACTAACAACATCATGAGAATTATGCGTACATTTTAAATGCTTAAAACAAACAGCTATGCTTAATGTTGAAAAAGCCACTATTTTTGGTAATAATTGGAGAACAGTATAAATCCTAAGCAGTCCATGATGTAGATTAAAGAGCCTGAAAGAACATAATGAAGATAGATTGGAATAAACTGGGAATACAAACATTATTCCTAAATATAAAGACGGAAAGGTAAAACAAAAGGGGAACTTTTGCATACATACCATAATATAAAATATCTTGGAGAGAGTATGAAAATCGTTTAAGTTGAATTGGATAAGTATTTGACCAGGGAAAAGAGATTAGAGAAAATAACTCTATTTAATGATGCTACAATTCTTAAAGAGCTGGCATGAACACAGGCTAGACCTGCCAATAGCCTCACGCTAGGCTACAACATTCAACTATATAGCATATGGTAAACATTGTCAGCCCTGCCTTTGTAGAGAAGCAACACATTATTCAAAAGAATGTAAGTCTCTTTGGGCACTTCTGATCCTCTCTTATTGAGCAATTGCTGCCGAGGCAGGTTTTAAGACTACCGAACAAACACATTATAGACCCTAAAACTAGTACCTCAAAACTGCACAGGCATTAAACCACGCAAGTTTATCAAAGACCTAATACAAATAATGAATCTTTCCCTCTAAATGTAATCTTTGAAATGGGTTGTTTATCGAAATGTAAGAGGAAAAATAATTGTGCCTAAAGACATCAATTGAAAAATAAATAGACAAATATATGTTGCCTTTTCAATATTGATTAATGTTGTCAGGACATAGGAGCGATCACCTGCGACAAGACAATAGCCTCTCCCTCAATGTCAACAAAACAAGGGAGCCTTTCATCAAAGTTCAGCAGGGGGGTGGAGTACGTGGCCAGTCTGTGTGAACGGTGCGGAAGATGAGGTGATCACGAGCGCCAAGTTCCTTGGTGTCAATATCGCCAATAATTTGTTCTGGTCCAAACACACTGATGCAGTGGCCAATCAGCACACAAACACCTCGACTACCTCATGTGACGAAGGAATTTCAGCATGGCTCCAACAACTCTTACCAATTTCCTATAGATGCACCATAGTAATCATCCAATCTGGATGCATCACAACTTGGTTTGATAATGGCACTGCTCAAGGCTGCACAAACTTCCAGAAAGTTGTAAACGCAGACCAGTGCATCCCAGTCCTTGCCCCTTGCCCCCTCCCCCCTCCATGGCCTCAACCTCCACTTCACATTGTCCTGGGAAAACAGCCGGCATAGTCAAGGAGCAATTTCACCCTGGTCATCCCATCTTCTCCCCTCTCCTGTCAGCCGGAAGATACAAAAACCTGAAAGCACGTACCCTCAGATTCAAGAACAGTTTCTTTCCCACTGTTATTACACTCTTGAACAGACCTGTCAAATGCAAACAATAAATCTCGGATCTTCCAATCATCCTCAGGGCGCTCATAGAAATCATAGAAATCTAAACTGCAAAAGTTGATAACTGCAAAATTGCATTCGGTATTGTTGTATCCTTAAAATGTTCAATTAGCTCAGCACGATCCATGCTGGTTTAATTTCAGCCCTCATTATGGGCAACCACAGGAAGACAAAGGGCTTTTATTTTCCTTACTTTACTCTTGGGGGATACTATATTTGTACATGCATTCACAGTACTGTAGCTCATTAATTTATTAACTTAAAATGGCCATTCTTTACATCTGAGCCTCGATAATAGTGTCAGCATATTCAAATAGGTGGTAGGACATGGAAATCAGAGCCCAGCGTGATTTGCCATCCGCTGGTACCCACTAACAAATGCACGTTGTAACTGTAACACAATATTCTGGACTCTGTTTCTTTTCCATTTTCCATTACATGATGTACTCATGTCTGCTATGATTTGCTTCAATAGAATACAAAACAAGGTTTTTCACTTGTTAGCACACAACAAAAGTTTTTCACTGTACCTCAGCACACGTGACAATAAACTAAACTGAACTATGTATCTCGGTACACATGACAATAATTTAAAAAAATCAATACTGTACTTGGAATACTGCAATGGGAAAATGTCCACCAGAGCTGTCAAACTAGCTCATAATCCAGGGTCAGCCACACCAAACCCACTTTATTGATTACACAGAAATGACAGTAAAAAAATGCAACCATCTTTACACCATAAGCATCCTTCAAACCTACTTCACCTGACATCAACATATTCTGCCATTCCTATTTCATTATTTATTTATCTGGATTCCATATCCACACATCTGTTATTTCCCCTAATTACCATGCACGGTAGCAGGTTCCTGATTCTAAATTAAGGGGTATCTCCTGAGTTCCCAATGGATTTATCAGTGAATCTTTCATATTTAGATATCCTCAGTTTTAGACTTAACTGCAGATGAAGTCCCTATCTCCACCCAAATTAACTCATCTGGTTACTTTTTATTAAAAAGTTTTTAAACTACCATTTTCGAGAAACAGCTCTACTTTATTTAATCTATTCTGATGGTTGCAACTTCTCAGTTTAGTTTAGTTTAGTTTAGAGTTACAGCGCGGAAACAGGCCCTTCGGCCCAAAGAGTCCGCGCAGACCTGCGATCCCAGCACACTAACACTATGCTACACTAGGGACAATTTACAATTATACCAAGCCAATTAGCCTACAAACCTGTATGTCTTTGGAGTGTGGGAGGAAGCCGAAGGTCTCGGAGAAAACCCACGCAGGTGACGGGGAGAACGTACAAACTCTGTACAGACAGCACCCGTAGTCAGGATTGAACATGGGTCTCTGGCGCTGTGAGGCAGCAACTCTACCGCTGTGCACTGTGCCACCCATGTTATCATGGTAGCTCTGGTTATCATGCTTGTAAATCTTTAGGCACTTCCAGTAAAATGAATATATCCTTTTTATGAGATGGAGACCAGAGAAATGTGTAGTCCAGCCTATGTACTTATCTGCTTTTGAAATTAAATCAGAATATACTGTAACTAATCAGGTCAAGCATTAATATTGACCTCAAATTCAAATTCTCCTCAAATTCAAATTCTCCCTCCAAAGATGCTGATGACCTGTGGAATATTTCTAGCATTCTCTTTCTGCTTCAGACTTTGATTTTGTGATATTTGTTTTTGAGTTCTATTAACTTTGTCGTCAACCAATGTTCTCTGCATTTTGGGCGTCAATAGAACTAGAAAAATACTTCACTTTCAAATATATCTGATCAGACCCCAATCAAGGTAAACAAACTGGCCACCAAAAGCAAGAAACAGCTTGACAGCTTTTTATCTGTAATGATGCTGAATTGGATAGTTGCCCTGAATGGAAGAATTGGCATTTCAATCTGGATTATGATATTAAAAATACAAAACAAAATGAATCTCATCAAATACAAGACTAAGCTGGGGGGGTGAAACACAATCTCCTCCAAGAGAACCAGGAAAAGATTTGAATGGCCAATAATACAGAATATAAACATCAAAGTGGAATAAAGAGTAAGAGACAAACTTAATGTAACTGAACTTTTAAATTACAGGCACTTTGAAGAAAGCAACCAATTGCAGCTTGTTTTGCAAGTGCCTTTAGATTCAGACATATGCAGTGTAAATGTTTTTAATTGAATAAGGAGTTCTGATTCCAGGTTGCAAAGTATAGAAAACCCTGCTCATCCCTGAGACCGTCAACGTCTCGGCAGAGAAGACCTTCTTTGGCTGCATATTTCTTTGTGAAACATTCGCATGATTGCCTTGCAGACCAACAGTTTAAACTTGTAGGGTAACCCTTTATTATTGGAAGAGCCCTGACTGTAGCATTTTTGTGATCATGTCATGTTTCTAATGTTGTAAACTTGTCTGTTGCTTTTGGTAGTATATGAAAGAAACAGTCAGGAAATCATGAAGTTATTGAAAAAACTGGACTTCGTTTAAACAAATGCAAGTGTTTTTTTCTTAATTGGAAAATCCTCCAGTGGCGTAGGGAAAGACTCAACCACGATTCTGTTTGGTGCCTTGTGTCAGCTGAGGGTCTTGCCCAGAGTAAAAAATGCTGTGTTCAGGTTCCACCCCAGTACAAATGCTCTACTGTCCAAGATTTCTCTACCATGTTAGCGGTTGGGCTAGAACTCTTTGCCAATGCTAGCAGTTGTAACTGAACCACTGGTGTTTAGCTAAGTGAACAGATAGATGCAGTCTTATTGCAGTTTTTCCATATTTACAGCATTTAAGTTTTTATTCCATGGGAGCAAGTTCCACAATCTGGAAACAAAGGCCTGGGTAGAGTGGATGTGGAGAGGATGTTTCCACTAGTGGGGGAGTCTAGGACCGGAGGCCACATACCTTTAGAAAGGATGAGGAATTTCTTGAGTCAGAGGGTGGTGAATCTGTGGGATTCATTGCCATAGATGGCTGTGGAGGCCAAATCAATGGATATTTTTAAGGTGGAGATTGATAGATTCTTGATTAGTGAGGGTGTTTGGGGAGACTGCAGGAGAATGGTGCTGAGAGGGAAAGAATGGGGTTTAATGGCGGAGTAGACTTGATGAGCCGAATGGCCTAACTCTGCTCCTACAACTTACGAACAAACCTAGACTGAAATTTTATGAGGAAAATGATTGCCATCCTTTTGCAAATTCTGTAAAAAAAACCCTGTAAAAAATGTCACAGCAGATATTTAATAATAAAATCTTACCTAGCACATTGCCAACAGGAACTTCTTGTACATCTTCCAATTCTTTACCCATTAGCAGATACAAGTCCTGCACCGTACAACAACTCAGGTGTGGAATCGATAGGTCATCATCAGGTGAATAATTTTCAGGCAACTGAACAGAAAAATATCAATAACACTAATGAGCAATCCAACTTCTGCAAAAATAAGGGATAAAATCCATCTATTGATAAATAATAAATATATACCCATGTCAGATGATGAGACAAATACATACCATGTAAATTAAATCACATTACATAATCCTTCTGCTGTCAAATAACATACATTAATTCTTTTTTTGTTTGCAACACAAGACATGGGAGCAGAATGAGGCCACTCAGCCCATCGCGTCTGCTCTGCCAACACAGAAGGCCATCATTTGGCCCATCGTCAATGCCTGCTCATAAAGGAAACCTGCAACTACCAAATCTAAAAGAAGTAGCTTTAGCTAAAAGTCTGCTGTTACAGAGACAAGAACAAATTTCCTCACCAGGAGAAGAGGGAACTATGAATAGGGCTGTGGAAAGTTCCGGTGCCGAATACTTTCAGGCAGAGGTTCATAGAATTTTGAATATTTAGGCAATCAGGAGGAATGGGTTGTTTGTGTAGGAAGCAAAATGCAGATGCTGGTTTAAACTGAAGATAGACACAAAATGCTGGAGTAACTTAGCGGGACAGGCTGAAGAAGGGTCTCGACCCGAAACGTCACCCATTGCCTCTCTCCAGAGATGCTGCCTGTCCTGCTGAGTTACTCCAGCACTCTGTGAAACGTCACCCATTGCCTCTCTCCAGTGATGCTGCCTGTCCTGCTGAGTTACTCCAGCATTTTGTGTCTATCTTTGGAATGGGTTGTTCATACATGAAGGTTTTACTGAGGTAAATGATTAGCCTTGATCTGACTGACAGGACAACTATTGCTGTTGTGTTCGCCTACTTATATGAATTATTTTTTTCCATGTCGATATTGTGGCAGTAAAATGAGAAATGTCTCATGAAGCAAATGGAAGTGCACTTTTAACATGTTAATTATAGAGAAACAAAAAGTTGTGTTTTCAGAAATATATGTTTTAGAAAAAATCCGTGCAGATAAATTTAGTTATGGAAATGACCTGCAGAAGTATCTTGGACAAAATCTTGTGCAATGAGATCTTGTGCAATGTATGTTCAATAATATAAATAATACGTATCTTGGACAAAATCTTGCGCAACGAGATGTATGTTCAATAATATAAATAATAATATGCCTCACCTGCCTGAGGATGTACTACAATTACAATGTCTAAAAGACATTTGGACCGGCACATGGAAAGATTTAGAGGGAAATGGGCCAAATGCAGGCAAATGGGATTAGTTCAGGAAGAGACCTTGGTTGGCATGAGCAGATTGGGCTGGAGGGGCTGTTTCCACAATGTATTAATCCTTGTTTATTTCTGCTAAATATGCTGTATCCTACCAGAACATAGAAGCACAAGAAACATAAGCACACAAGGCCAACTGTCCCTTCACCCTGTTCTACTGATCATCCATTAATAGGCCAGAGTATCCTTACCAATTCCTTGTGTGCTGCACAGACTTCCACACATTGGAGCAGGTTAAGAACAAGAATACTTTGAGATGTTAAGATGACATTAAAAAGCCTCTCAAGTCTGGCTTCTTATAACATAACCTCAACATCTGGCACATAACCCTGCATTCATTAATGAAAGGACTTGGAGCATCTCAAGTAAAACATATTGCAATTTCTAAAATGAAAGGGTTTTGTGGTTTTAGAATTTTTCTCTCTATTTCTACAAGAACAACATTTAATAGAGCTGTCATGGCATGCTTATGTGGACAACACAATAACTAACAGGTGATGCATTGCCCTTAGAAAAGCTTCATAAGGATACAAAATCAATGGAGGAGGCCATTGAGCCCATCATATCCGTGCCAGTCTAAGTCAATAGACTAACCTTAACCTCTGTCAATAGGTCCATTAACCTGCAGGTACTCAGTCATCAGGCAAGTTTCCATATTGTGAGGGCTTTTGCCTCTATCGTACTTTTGGCCAGTGAGTCCACTCTGGGTAAAATGTTCCCTGCGATGGAGCTTTTCAGTTATGAGCAAAGATTGAATAGGTCAGGTTTACTTTCCTTGTCGTGAGGGGGGATGAACAGAGCTGATTGAGGTATGCATAATTATGAGGGGCATACATAGAGGAGATACTGGAATTTTTTTTCCTGTACCCTAGATTTGAAGAAAATTCTTGTAAGGATTAACAACTAACTGGGCAATGGAGTGCCGTCTTTTTGCAATTATTTCTACAGCTTGATGTTTCTAAGATGCACTTTTATGGAAATGAGTCCAATTAATAGCAATTTGATATCGAGGAATCTGTTCATGTTGGCAAATTCCAGTGCATGCAATGCAACTGGCTCCTCACCAAAATCAGATGGAGGAAGTTGTTCCTCAATAAGCAAAGGGCCTGGGTAATCTCTCCAATCTTATAGTGAGCAATAAAATCATGACATATGACAAAGATCGCAAGCAGGCAGCCGAGCCCAAAAAGTCAATGGTTATTGTGCGTTCGACTTCCACCGCAAGGCATCCAGTCCCAAGAGCATGGCCAAAGGTCATCTATCTCAGTGATGGATGCCTTTGTAAACGTTAGTCTGCAGACAAGCATCACGAGGAGATCGAAGCAAAATTTTGCGTCTTTAACAACATACATCAAGAGGAATAGCACGCACGGACATGTTTGGTGTCTCCTGCCCAGAGATCCATGCTCCTCCCAACGGCACTTACATCCTTTAAGAATTGCTGGCAATATCTGGCCATCGAGACACTCATTAAATGATCTGTCAGGAGCACACAATCTACCAAGAGTGCCAATGTCAAGGCCAGATTTGTAAATATGAAAGAGGGATTTATTTTTCTATTGTTGTTTAAATAACACACAGGAAATTATTTCATAACTTAATCTTTTCATCAGTTTACCAGTAATGCTTCCCATTTAATCACAGTAAAATTCCTCCAGTTCCAGCATTTCTTTTCTACAGTTGCATTTCTCTATTTAGATTCTTGGCTTTAGTTGACAACGTAATGTTTCATGGAACTGAGTTCCCAATTATTTTATGCTAATTTTCCAGTTCTGGTGGATGAGATTTAATGGCCATTTACGATAGTACTCTATCCTATACGTTTTGTGAAGGAAGAATAAATACCTCTGAAACTCTCAGTTTTAATGAGCTATTCTCCACCGCTTGTGAAAGGTGATGTGATAATAATCTCTCTTGCTTCCATAAGAATCTCCCTCTCTGTTTAGTCTTTTCGAGTTGGTGCACAGAAAGGAACCATATTTTGTTACTTTGATGGCCTCGTTAGAAATTTCTATCAGCATTGATGGGGATGACCATTCTTGGTGGAACAGGTTGGCCGGATGGTTGAGAGCAACAAAAGCAAGAGTCAATATTTCTTTTAGTTTAGTTTAGTTTCGATGGAAATCTCATCCGGAGCAACCTTCTGGAATCTCAAAATCAGTTTTCCCAAATTTACAGGCCAAAATTTGTATAAAATAAGCTTCCCCAAGCATTTCAGATTCACTGTTTAACCGTAATAATATCAATGCTTCACATGCTTAAAATGTGGTGGGAAAATGGAATGAGCTGCCTGAGGATGTGCTACAATTACAATGTCTGAAAGACATCTGGACAGGCACACGGAAAGATTTAGAGGGAAATGGGCCAAATGCAGGCAAATGGGATTAGTTCAGGAAGAGACCTTGGTTGGCATGGGCAAATTGGGCTGGAGGGGCTGTTTCCATAATGTATAAATCCTTGTTTATTTCTGCTAAATATGCGGTATCTTACTAGAACATAGGAGCACAAGAAACATAAGAGCACAAGGCCAACTGTCCCTTCACCCTGTTCCACTATTTCATTAGATGATTGATATAGTCCTAGCCTCAAAGCCACTTTCCTACTCTCTCTTCATCCTCCTCATTCTTCAAGGTTTGCTATTCTCCACCTTCAAATATATTCAGTGCTATTTCACCACTGCTTTCTGGGATTCAGAATTTCTCAAAGTCATGAAATTTCTCCTCAATTGTTTGAGATTAGATTTTAGTTTTGTTTAGAGATACAGTGCGGAAACAGACCCTTTGGCCCACAGAGTCCGCGCCGACCAGAGATCCCCAAATACTAACACTATCCTGCACACACTAGAAACAATTAACAATTTGACCAATCCAATTAGCTTACAAACCAATGGGTGACCCTCATTCTGAAATTATAATCCTGGTTCTAGGTATCTGTTAGGCAACTGTCCAGCCAACCCCCCTCAGATCAGTCTGAAGACGGGTCTCGACCCGAAACATTACCCATTCCTTCTCTCCAGAGATGTTGTCTGTCCCACTGAGTTACTCCAGCATTTTGTGTCTATCTTCCATGAATTTGGTAACTTATTGTGGACCTCTGAAGCATTTGAGAGATTCAGTCCTCTGTCTTACATTGTGGATGATCTTGCCCCAGACTTACTGCTCTGCACACAGTCCAGGAACATAATTGTCCTTACCCCCTCAGAATGTGATGTTTTTCAGTAAAATCACCTCTGATTGCCAATAGAGTAGGCCCAACCATCTCAACCTTTCTATGTATTCATTCCATGAACTGACTTTTAACTTTGAACCTTTTTTTAATGCAGTATATCATTTCCTAAATACAGAGATCAAAACTACACCCAACACTTCACGTACAGACTCGCCAACTTCCTGTGCATCAAGATTTTCCTCCTTTAATCCTCTCCTGCTGTACTTTACAATAAAGGGTAACTCAATGCTGTTCCAAACGTTAAGATTATTGAGCACCACTACACTGACACAGTATCCATTCGGAATCACTTTAAACAGAACATTTGGATATCATGGAGCCAATCCTCCAGCACTAAAAAGCAAGCATACGCACCTTGGCTATAGCCTCCGAAGGATTATATTTTGGGCTCAGCACAAACAGTTTCTGTCCTCTGCGGACTGTTCCACTGTAAACCCTGGCAAATGCAATGAAGTGGTCTCTCTGTTCATCTTCCGGTTGGGAAACATTCATAGCCGCCTGCTCCACCTGGCTTGGTACCTGGTCATCTTCAGAGGAACGAAAAATAAAGATGTACCGTTATGTAAATCCCCTGTCCTACGATAATAATAAATGTAAACATTATGAAATATAAATTGGAGGGACATACATTCTAAATTGTAACCATAATTGATTATCACGACAAATGTACAGATGCCCCTCGAGTTACGATGCTTCGACTTTACGATGGTGCAAAAGCGATCACATTCAGTAAAAACAGTACTTCCAATTTTGATCTTTTCCCGGGCTAGCTACATGCGTTTTCGACTTACGATATTTTTGATTTACGATGGGTTTATCGGAACTTAACCCCATCGAAGGTCGAGGAGCACCTGTATTGCTTCAGTGATTTTTCAAATGAAGCAGATTTACACATTAATTTATACCAAATGATGTGATATGCCCAAGATAAGTCTGTCCAATGGACTGGCTATACATAAATAACGAATAAAATAAAAAAATGTTAAAGTAACCCAGTACTTGTATATTTTGCAGTTGATCAACACTAGCATTGGAGGCACTGTTATACTGACATCAGTCAACTCAATCACTAGCTGTTAACAGTTAATTCATCCTCTTAGCTTAGTTCAGTTTAGTTTATTGTCACGTACCGAGGTACAGTGAAAAGCCTTTTGCTGCGTGCTATCCAGTCAGCGGAAAGACCATACATGATTCCAACTTCTTGGAACTCTTGTTCCAACCTTACAGAAACTTATTATCAGACAATGCACATAAAGTACTATTTTGTAAACAGTACTCCATTCAATTTACAGACAAATGTAGTATAAAGAAAAGTACTCTAGGGTTTTGCAGGTAAGCATGTAAACTACCAGATAATTATATAAACTATTACAGCTTTTATTGATCGTCAATGCAGGCATGGATGAAATTCAGGATAAATTGTTTGTTCCCAAATGAATATTGTTCTATTTTACAGATTACAATAATGCCTACACTTCAGCTAATATGCTTTGCAACTTTCTGCAAAGGGAACAAGAGACACAACATAAATGCAAATTTCTTATTAAATCTGGAAACAATGCATGATTTATTTTTAACAATAGGCTGCTACGTCCCAATCATTCAGCAATAACCTACAAATTGAAGATCGACACAAAATGCTGGAGTAACTCAGCGGGACAGGCAGAATCTCTGGAGAGAAGGAACGGGTGATGTTTTGGATCGAGACCCTTCTTCAGACTGAAATCTACAAATTGAACTGTGTGAATAATTCACCTCTCAAAAACTACCCTAAATGTACATTGAATATATTTTGGTTTTGAATTTTTTTTGTTTTAACGAAAGAAAAAAAAAATTCCCCGAATAGTCGACGATAAATGACATCCATGCAGTAAGTGTTCTCCTTTCTGAACACCACAAAGACCTCTCCAAAGGCAAATATGAAATGCTGACCAAGTCCCTTTGTGATGTGTCGGTCAGTTGTGTAATGGTGGCAAAAAGAGATGGAGAGAGAGTGACGGGAATACTGACTCAAGCAAAGAAACCCTTTTGTCAGATGGTTTGCGATAAAACTCTTGCAACAAGAATACTGCCACTTTGCCAGCAATATTTGAAAAATTATTTGCACTATTGTGCATGGCAAACAATAATAAACCAAAGTACCGTTACTATTGATACCATCGATTCCACAGTCAAAAAGGCCCAACAGAGGATGTACTTCCTGCGGCAACTGAAGAGACACAATCTGCCACAGGCAATGATGGTCCAATTCTATACTGCTATCATTGAGTCCATCCTCACCCTATCCATCATGGTCTGGTTTGGCTCAGCCACCAAGCATGACATCCGGAGGCTGCAACGGATCGTTCGCACAGCTGAGAAGGTTGTTGGCTGCAACCTTCTCCCCATTGATGAACTGTACACTGCAAGGGCCAGGAAGCGAGCGGGCAAGATCATCTCTGACCCCTTTCACCCTGGCCACAAAATCTTCGAAGCACTTCCCTCTGGAAGGCGACTCCGGACTGTCAAAGCAGCCACAGCCGGACATAAAAACAGCTTTTTTCCACGAGTGATAGTTCTACTCAATAACCAAAGTCTGTAGTCTCTTTTTTGCTCTGGTTTATTTTCACCCACATGTTTAGACCGTAATGTTGTATCCTTATTGTTTTGATGTGTTTATGCTTTATTCTTCATTGTTAACTGTATGTTTGTGTTGTCATTTGTGAGCGGAACACCAAGGCACATTCCTTGTAGATGTATACTTGGCCAATAAACGTATTCATTCATTCATAAAACCCCTATGATGCCTGATTAACCGACTGAAACTTTATTTTCCGTGACAAGAATGATAGTGGGAGGAATAGAGTGCTGGAAAGTGTGCAGGCGTAGCAAATACCTCTCTTCAGCAAGGGAAAGATTTTTTTAAACAATCTACATGTTGCATATGTAGAGCTGAAAGGTGATGTAACTCTTGACAGAAGTCTTTTAATTGTTGAAATTGCCTATTCTGCTGAAAACCAACACCTAAACAATCTCTTCCCCCAAACTGAAATCAAAATAAAGCACAAAAATGTCCAAATATGGGGAAGAAGCACACAAGGCAATTCAAGATAATGAAATAATTATGCAATAAATACATGGTCATTGGGGTTCAGTAGCAAAGTGCGAGTGTAACAATCCAGAGATCAAGGAGATAACTGACAGACGGCCAGATGGAAATGTTAAAACAGTTCTGAGGTTTATGTCATTTGTCAGAGCTGTCCTCATCATCCCATTGTCCCATGCAGTTCCCCATGTCCTGTTCCCATACTTGCCCAATAACACAACATAAAGGGTAACCTGGAAGCAAACCGAGGTGAGCAGCAGGACCCTTTCACTTAAAAGCATCAGTGAACAAGATAGATTTTTACCACCATCCGGCACGTTTTATTTTTGACCATGTGGGTTTCCACTGGGTGCCCTGGTTTCATCCCACATCAAAAATAAGTACTGGATCACAATTAATAGGCTGTTGTGCATTACCCCTCGAGTAGTTGTCTAACGGAAGAATTATCCGAGGGTTGAAGGGTATATGAGAGAATGGGTTAGTGGGACACAGGGGCAATGGGCAGATGGGGCTGTTCCAACAGCTGCCACAGGTCCAATGGACCGAATGGCCTTGCACTCTGTCATAAAGAAGTATGAAAATATCCAATTCATTACAAAACTCAATTTCCTTTGATAGTGTGCACAACTTGACAGGCATCTACGTGATTATAAACATATTTAAAATGCTGACAACTATGTTTCTGACCCCAACCCTAACCCTAGCCTAATCAATCAACATCCCTCTTTGCACGATTTTCATGAGGCAAAAGAAACTCCCATAAAATTACCAAAGGTCTGTTATTAAAATTTCATATCATGAGAAAACAATGATATTTTATTTCCCTACAGCTTAAACACCAGTTAGACCTCTCACCTCTCGTGCTCGCATTGGCTGCTGGGATCTCTGGGCTTTCTCCCATCTGCTTTCCCTGATGGGCAAGTTTCTCAGCAAATCTCTTCCTGGCCTGCTCCCGTCTCTGAGCTATTTCTTCCTGAGTCAAGGGCCTTCAAAATAAGTACAAAGAAAACAAGAATTTACATAACAGATTCATCTAATGTCTTTTATAAAGGACATTAATGGACTTTGGGTTTTTGCATTGGTATTGATATTAATTTATTGAAGGTCTGTTTATCATATATCATCTATGTATATTGCATTAATAGGCTTATAATGCTGCTGCAAGTAAGGATTTCATTGTGGCTTTGACCGTACATATGACAATTAAATATTCTTGACGACATGATCACTACTATAATTAAAACAAGGTCAAAATAAAAGGATTTTAATTCATGAAATGCTTTTCAGGAATCTTGTTCCTTGTGTCAACTTTGTATTCAGCGTTTGTTAAAACAACACAAAAAGCTCATTAGGAAAACTAATTCTCCTAAACCGGCTTGTACGTTTGGTCAAAATGTGTAATGTTCATGTCAACAAGGTACTTTAGCACAGGGTAGACAACAAATACTGGGTGTAGGCAAACATGGAGTTCAACAAGCAGAGCACTTGAGAACAGGCTAGGTCAACACATAGGAAGTCCCGGAGAGTTCAGCTGCGCCAGTGAAACAATATTTGTTTTATGTTGGAAAACGATGTGCACTCAATTAAATAGTAAGTCACCTCAAATAACTTTACATGGAAAGTAAATCAACAGCCAAAACAGGATGATCAAAAGTTTCAAAAGGAGCAAACATCTAAATTCATACCATTGAATTTACGGTCTTAACAAAATACATTAATCTAATTTGGAGACAAAAACAAAATTATGTGAATTCTGGAAATCTATGGACATGAAAACAGAAATTGGTTGGTACATTCAGCGGGTTAGACAGCATTCTTGGACAGATGAAGGGTTACACTCTTCAATGGATCATTCACCTTAAATATCAAGTCTGTTTTGTTTTACGTTGCTGCTGCCTGACCTGTTCTTTGACCAGCCCTCTGTTTTGAATGCTCACCTGAAACTGAACAGTTTATGGTCTTTGTTCACAGGATGTAGGCATTAATGGCCAAGTCGTTATGAACTGCCCAGTGCTTTACTAATTTCAATATATACTTTGTGAATTAAAAAAAAATCAAATGTATATAAAACAGCATATTTAAATCAACACTTTCATCGCCATTAGTTAACATTACCACCCCATCTATACAATATTTAAAAGACATTTGGATAGGCACATGGACAGGAAAGGGTTAGAGGGAATGTGGAAGAAGGAACTGCAGATGCTGGTTTAAACCGTAGACACAAAAAACTGGAGTAACTCAGCAGGACAGGCAGCATCTCTGGTGAGAAGGAATGGGTGTTTCGGGTCGAGACCCTTCTTTCGAGGGATATGGGCCAAATGCAGGCAGGTGGGACTAGTGTAGTAGATGGGGCATCTCGATCTGTACGGGCAAGTTGGGCCGAAGGGCCTATTTCCACACGGTGTAACCTTATGATTCTATGACCATCAAATATAATTTACATAAAATCTTTATGCAAACAGTTTAGTTTAAACACAGATTTTAATTCATGAGTGTCATACCACCCATCCCCAATGGCTTGTGACACCATTGAGAGGACAATTAAGAGTGAACCACAATGTTGTAGGCCTGTGGTCATATGTAGGTAGAAGAGACAGAGGTGGCACATTTCTTTCTTTAGTAGATACAGGTATTCAATGATTTACTAATGGATTGCATTCGGAAAAAAAGTTTTGTTGAGCCAAAACTCAATGATTCAAAAAGCCTGTGTCTACTGTATTATGGACAATTTGGTTCAGAACATTCACCTCAATATCATCACCACCCCAACATTGGGATAAGAGCACAGAGACAGATATATATGATCAAAGGTCTTTGGGTTACTTTACCTTAAAGTGGAGTGAAGAGAAATTATGTTTTTGTTGTTAAACAGAGGAATTATAAATTCATGTCGAAGCTTAAGGAGATATTTGTCTTACCAATTTACACAGACTGAACAAGGACTTGTGCAGTTCACAACAGCAGCCCAATGCACTCAGGGCAGCTTGACTACACTGCAAACACCGAAGGGCATTAGTCTTTAAAGGCACCCACCCCAAACAAAGTGGCCTGCATATTGGGAGAGTGGAAATTAATTAAAAGCACTGCATTAATAAAGGCACACCAGTGCAATTAATAAATGCCCACTTTATTGAGAAGACAGCAATGAGTGGAAATCCTCATGCCTAAGGTACCAACTTCTCATATTTGAAGTCAAAGTAAGTGACATAGTTTAAACAAAAACATTTTCTGGGCAAGCTCTCTAATGCATTATTGAGCAATACATTGGGAGACAAACTGCAGCCACTTGGAATGATCTTCTGGTCTACAGAGAACAAGAGCAGGGCAGATGTTCCTGCAGAATGTAGGCACAAAATGCTGGAGTAACTCAGCAGGACAGGCAGCGTCTTTGGAGAGAAGGAATGGGTGACGTTTCACAGAGTGCTGGAGTAACTCAGCGGGACAGGCAGCATCTTTGGAGAGAAGGAATGGGTGACGTTTCACAGAGTGCTGGAGTAACTCAGCAGGACAGGCAGCATCTTTGGAGAGAAGGAATGGGTGACGTTTCGGGTCGAAACCCTTCAGGATAAGTGGAAAGGTAAGAGCTGAGCATGCAGCACCTACACAAAAAGTACTACGTGACTGAATTGCTAGTTTTTGGTGTTCTAAAGAAATGGTAAAATAAACCCCCAAACGTTGCAAGATTTGAAACACGGTGTCAACCTGTTGGCAATTTTCATCTGTAAATTCTACTTCTAGAACGATGTTCATTGACAATAGACCAAAGTACACAGTCATACAATGCTGGCTGTAGCTCCTCAAGAATTGTCCATTTACAAACACTCCACATCTCTTTCTGAGAAAAAATTCTAAATTAATTTATCGATGGAATCAGGTATGTTTCACCTTTTCAAAGATTACCTGCCTGCACCAAGCTAACTGCCCCTATCCTTTTACACAATTTTCACTACGATCTTCAACATGATATGCTAGTTTAAAAATGTAGGCTTTCACTAAATGCCTGCCTTATCCAATAGACAATTGAGAATAATTTAAGGTTAATTATTTTACAGAAAATGCCATTCTGACTGTTTAATTCCACACTGTCTTCTACCCAGATGTCTCAACTTTATCACAATGACCAAATCCCATGGGGTATGGGGAGAAGGCAGGAAAAGGGTACTGATTGAGAATGATCAGCCATGATCACATTGAATGGCCGAAGGGCCGAATGGCCCACTCCTGCACCTATTGTTTATTGTCTATGAGGAGGGCAAATGTAGTCTTTATTGACAATTTAGACCAAAACATTTCAGTTATATTATTTGGCATCGAAGGCGTACAAGGATTTCTGAACAATCAGAATGTCCTTCATTCCAAGTGCAGATGTACTGAACTTCCTGGCCGCATTGAATATTGGTAATTCATGGGTGGCGATCCAATGCTGGATTCCACATGGACTCCAGCAAAAGACCACTCATTTACTAAACAAGTCAGGCCTGGAACTGAACAGCAAGCCTATTCATTTAGATGAAAAGAAACAGCTGCAACAAAGAACGGCAAATACACGATTAAAAAAAATTTGAATTAACTTTCTTTTAATCTTTCCAACTGTTAAAAAGTGCTTTCAATTGCTGCAAGTGATTTATTACTTAGTATGCTTTTAATTTAAAAAAAATATTTAATTATTTTAATTATTTTAAGTGTTTTTGCAAAGCCACCAAACAACTTGACAGCTTTTACAGTTGGGAAGGCCGGAGGTCAACATATCACCGAAGCTCGATGGCCTCCACCCAAGGGTTCGAAAATAGGTGGCTACAGAGTTTGGCTGAAAGTAGCCTAGTCTTGCTGAATTCCATGAGGGAGCCAGAAGACTGGAAAACAACCAACATGAAACCCTTTTTTTAAATGGAAGGAAGACAGATGGTGGGGAACAATAGACCAATTAGCTTGACTATTGTTGGTAAGATCAATTGATCTTGTAGGGTCAGTAGTCAACAAAGAAATAGCTAATCACTTCGGGGAGATGAATTTCATCAACCCTGGTCAACATGATTGTATGAAAGGTTAAGGTTTATTTCATCATGTGTACTGAGGTACAGTGAAAAGCTTTGTTTTGCATGCTATCCAATCAGATCAGATAATACTATACACGAATACAATCAAGTCAAACTCAAGTACAATTGGTGAAGCAATGGAAGATACAGAGTGCAGAATATAGTTCCTAGCATTGTAGCGCACTAATTCCATAGACAAGTCTAACATCCACAATCGGGTAGAGGTGAAGCGGACAGTACCCGAGCTTAAATGAACATAATGTTTGATAAATTAGCATGAATTATTTGAGCACGTAATAGGGAATGTTCACAAGGGTGACAGGGAGGATCTGTAGGTTTAGTGCAGTTAGATTTCCAAAAGGCATTTGACAAGGTGCCAGAAAAGAGGATGGTGTATAACCTAAGAGCCCAGAAAAAGAGTGTTAGCATGGATGGAAAACTGTCTGTCACATATTTAAAAAAATAAAAAATGTGTCATTTCAGCTTGGAGAGATGGAACTAGTTGAGTAGCCCAGGGATTGGTTCATGGCCTTCAACTGTTTATGATTTACATTCACGATGTGGAGGCATGAAGGAAATGAAAGATTTCCAAATTTGCCAAGATATGAAAGTGGATGAAAGGGCGGGTTGTGCCGAGAAGTTATGATCCGGCACTGGGATTCAGTTAGATTGAGCGTTTAGGCAAAAACCTGGCCAATGGGGTTTAACGTGGAGAGATGTAAGGTCATGTATTCCAATGGGAGGAAAAGGCAGACTATTCTCCAAATGGAGAGAGACTGCAAATGAAACATGTTCAGAGGGATCTAGATGTACTCACACATGAATCACACAAGGTCAGTAGGCAGGTCCAACAAGTAGTTACGGGGACAAAAGGCATTTTGGCCTTCATTGTGAAGGGTTGTTTGTGTTTTGGTCATCCATGGAATACCATGCACAGTTGTCCTACCTACAAAAATATCTTATAGTATTAGAGGCAGTGCAAAGGAGATTCACCAGGCTCATTCCTAAAATGTAGAGTATTTTCCTGTCAAGAGAGGCTAAATAGTTTGTGTCCATATTCAACGGAGCTAGGTGAAGCGGAGAAATTATTCCAACTGGGGTTTGGCAGGGTAGGCTTTGAGATGTCTTCACTCATGGGAAGGCCACAGACAAGGGCCGTAGCAAGAAAATGAGGAGCTGGTCATTTTAGATGCATGGAAACTAGTTCTCTCAGGGCGTGGTAAATCTCTGGAACTCCCTGTCTCCCAGGGTGCCTGATATATCAGATATATTTAAGGTGGACAAATAAATAATTGAAAGATTGAGAAATTGAGGGTTATAGATCTGGCACAGAAGAGAATTTGAGGCCAGCATAAACTGCCATGATCATTTTGAATGGCTGGGAGGCTTGAGAGGCCTGGTAACCCACGCCTCAGAGACATAGAGTGATACAGTGTGGAAACAGGCCCTTCAGCCCAACTTGCCCACACAGGCCAACATGTCCCAGCTACACTAGCCCACCTGCCTACGTTTGATCCATATTCCTCCAAACCTGTCCTATCCATGTATCTGCCCAACAGTTTCTTAAACGTTGGAATAGTCTCAGCCTCAACTACCTCCTCTGGCAGCTTGTTCCATACACCCACCACCCTTTGTGTGAAAAAATTACCCCTCAAATTCCTATTAAATCTTTTCCCCTTCATATTAAACCTATGTCCTCTGATCCTTGATTCACCTACTCTGGGCAAGAGACTCAGTGCATCAACCCCATCTATTCCTCTCATGATTTTATACACTCTTATTCCTGTTGTTTGATGTTCTAAGGCCATGAGATTGCTGGTATCATATGTTTTCCAGCTGTTTTACACTCATGGCTTGTTCTAAATCACCTCTGATGTTATAACAAGCAGGACCTGCCTTTTTGGTTCAGAATCTTACCATCAAGTTGCCAAAAGCCAGCAAAGCCAGTCATTCAGGATTTTATTAACTGCTCATTAAATGCTGGCTCAATGGGTAAATTCCTTGGTGTAAGTGCTTGGGAATCCAGCAAGTACAAGCTCTGTCACCGGCTGTACACTCAAGTCCAATCCAAGAGTGCATTCAGCAAATCAACAACAAACTATAGGCAGGAGTTAGAAATGTTCAATACTCGTGCTGCAGACATTACCAGGCTGACATTTACGGGTAAGGAGAGTTGCTAAATGCTGGAATTCTTGACATTTCCCAGCAAGTCTTGGGCCAAAGCAAAATATTGTAAAATGACTTCAAAATATCAAATTTATGGCCAGAGACCTAAAGCCATTAATTTATTTTGGAATTGAATTTATGTCTTGCCTCATATAATTTAAATCAAGCTAGTATTATGCCATTTTCTAATGCGGGTTTTTATTCAAACATATGGATAGAAACCATGAAGTGAAGGAATCACAGCTCAGGAGGCCATTTGATCCACCTTGTTTAGTACTCTCAAAACCTGCCTCTTGCTCTGCCTCAAATATTTATCAAGGGTTTGGAGAGTGTGCAGAATAGATTTACTGCCTGAGGGACCTCAGCTATGTGAACAGAAGGCATAGCGTGGGTCCTACTCTGTGAAACTGAAGAGGTTGCACAGAGATCTGATCTGGTTGCAAAGAACCTTCTAAAATCATGAAGGTTGTAGACGAATAAATAGGGAGACACGTCCAGTTAATAATGTCGTCAAGATCAAGGAGACAAACAAAATGAAGGCGAGTAGCAAAAGAACCTAAAGGGCCATGAAGAAAACATATCTAAATCAGCTAATGCTTCGGCTCTGGGATGCATTGTCAGGGTTACGCAGTGAAAGCAGATTGTTGTGTTCAAAATAGAGGTGGAAAAGAAAACAATTTGCAATGCGATGGGGAGAGTGGTTGAGTAACTATCTCTGCACCACCCTTTCTCACTTCCCTTTACAAAATTAACTGTCAGAGTAATTTATATTAAACTGGATCTCTTAATGCCATCCATTTAATTATTCAATCTTCTCCTCTTGAAGTTTTCTAGTTGTTTGCCAAATTTCTCTTTCTTATGTTATTAAAGAATCTTGATTTTGTTTTATGTAGGAGGGAACTGCAGATGTTGGTTTAAACCGGAGATAGACACAATATGGTGGAGTAACTCAACGGGTCAGGCAGCATCTCTGGAGAGAAGGAATGGGTGATGTTTCGGGTCAAGACCCTTATTCAGACCTCCTCTTCAATCAACTTTCTCTCTATTATCATGAGCCTTGAATTTGTCAATAGCCTATTACGAGATCAAGTTGTCTACTCCCTTTCCTACACAGTTACGTCTTCAAAACCAGTCACTGAATTTGTACAATATGGGAGGCTATTCAGCCCATAAACCCATGCTAGCCGCCTGTGCAACAATCCCATCGATATTCACATTTTCACTGCAGCCCTGCAATAGTTTAGTATCTATCAAACTCTCTGTTAATTCTGTTTTCACCACTTATTGATATTTATGTAATGCTTTTAGTATCCTGAGGCACTGAAGTTAATCAGGGAAAAAATGACACTAAAATATCCAAGTGCATAAAATAAATCTGAATGAAATACGTATTCCTGAATTGCCAATGTGTTACCGATGGCTGCAGCATTATAAAAATAAGATACAGATTCCATCACAAAGACCATCACAACTTGGCCTGATGGTGCATCTCAGCAGCTGCAGGACTGCTTCGACAGGACCAACTGGGATGTGTTTGAACACCGGGACCTGGAGGTGTTCACAGACAGTGTACTATGTTACATTAAAAACTGCATGGACACTGTCACAGTGGACAAACGCATCCGGGTCTACCCCAACCAGAAGCCCTGGATGACCCGGGAGGTCCAGCGGCTGTTAAAAGAGAGGAACACTGCTTTTAGGTCTGGCGATAGGGCTTTATACAGCATGGCCCGAGCTAACCTGAAGAGAGGCATCAGAGAGGCCAAATTAGACTACAGGAGGAAGATAGAGGACCACCTGGACAGTAACAACAGCAGGCAGGTGTGGCAGGGGATCCAGTATCTAACCAACTATAAGACCAACCTTGGAGCTGCTGAAGGTGACGCCTCGTTGGCAGAGGAGCTGAACCTCTTCTTTGCTCGCTTTGAAGTGGAGCCACCCGAGACAGCCATATCACACCACATGGTCCACAGCAGCCTAACCCTCAAGATAGAGGAGCATGAGGTGAGGCGCACGCTGCGGGCCATCAATCCAAGGAAGGCTACTGGACCCGACGGCGTCTCTGGACGCGTGCTGAAGGACTGCGCTGACCAGCTGGCTGGAGTCTGTACGAGGATTTTCAACCAGTCTCTGGCCCAGTCCACTGTTCCATCCTGTCTGAAGTCCGCAATCATAGTCCCCTTGCCCAAAAAACCCCACATTTCCAGCCTCAACGACTACCGGCCAGTCGCACTCACACCAGTGGTGATGAAGTGTTTTGAAAAACTGGTCCGGGGTCATATCACATCACTCCTGCCCCGAAGCTTTGACCCCCACCAGTTTGCGTACAGAGCGAATAGATCCACAGAGGACGCTATAGCCACAGCCCTCCATGCTGCACTGTTCCACCTGGAGCAGCCGGGGAGCTACGTGCGGATGCTCTTTGTGGACTACAGCTCTGCCTTTAATACAATCCTTCCCCATAAACTGGTGGACAAACTGGGGGACTTGGGACTTCCACACTCCACCTGCATGTGGATAAATAGCTTCCTGTCAGCTCGCAGCCAGAGAGTCAGAGTGGGCCATCACACATCCACGGCCCTCAGCCTCAGTACCGGCTCTCCACAGGGCTGCGTGCTGAGCCCCCTGCTCTACACCATCTATACACATGACTGCACCCCCGCCCACCACAGCAACACCATTGTCAAATTTGCGGATGACACTACGGTGGTGGGACTCATCACCGGGGGGGACGAGTACGCCTACCGGGATGAGGCGGAGCAGCTGACAGTGTGGTGTGGAGAAAATAACCTGCTCCTCAACACCTTAAAGACAAAGGAAATAATAATAGACTTCAGAAAGAATAAAACGGACATGGTACCATTAACTATCAGAGGGGACTGTGTGGAGAGGGTGGCGGATTTCCGCTTCCTGGGAATCCATATTGAGGAGGACCTGACGTGGAGCGTGAACACCTCTGCGCTGCTGAAAAAGGTCCAGCAGAGACTGCACTTCCTGAGGGTGCTCAGGAAGAATAACATCACTCAGAGACTGCTGTTGTCCTTTTATCGGTGCTACATTGAGAGCATCCTAACATACTGTGTATGCGTATGGTACACCAGCTGCACAGCGGCTCAGAGGAAAGCGCTCCAGAGGGCCATTGACAACGCCCAGAGGATTGTCGGCTGCCCTCTACTTACCTTGGAGGACTTACACAGTTCCCGCTGCATCAAAAAATCCCAGAGTATTATAAAGGACATTTCCCACCCCGGACACTCCCTGTTTGAACTGTTACCGTCAGGCAGACGGTACAGATCTACAAGGACAAGGACAAACAGACTTAAAAATAGTTTTTACCCCACTGCTATAAAGGCACTAAATGTAGCCGCCAAGGAACGCAGGGGCGATACATAATAAGAGACTGTGAAATCGACAGAAGGATGTAGGGTTGGGTGTTTATGCGTGCTATTTTCATGATATTTATTTTAGTTGTTTATCTTTTTTAAAATATTTTACCTTGTATGTATCGTTAGCTTTTAGAAATGTTTGAATGGTGCACTGACTGGCTGACATTTTACAATTTCGTTGTACATGGCTCATGTTACAATGACAATAAAGGAACTATTCTATTCATTTCAATGCATTTTGGATATAGTCCTAATGTTGTGTATTGAACATTTGTATAAAATCAAGCAATTTTTAAAACAATTATCATTAATCTTTAATTTAAAATTTCAACATCAGTTGGACTAGTAGTATATATTGTATCCACTTGGCTAGACACCCTGGATCCCATGTGATCTAATCTAGACCACCTCACCATGCAGGGACCTCTACAAAGGCCTTGTTGATTTTGGAAACTAATCCCACTAAATGCCACACAATGCACCATAAATGTTATTACACAATTTGTTGAAAGAGATATCTGTGCATGATAAAGTAAATTACAATTTTTTACCGATGGCATTATAAAAAAATGGAAAAAGTCTTTTTATCCCAATTATAGGAATGGTAAAAGATCAAAGATAGACACACAAAGCTGGAGTAACTCAGCGGGACAGGCAGCATCTCTGGAGAAAAGGAATAGGTAACGTTTCAGGACAAGACCCTTCTTCAGACGGACATTTCTGAATGTCATTATTGAGTCTGAAGAAGGGTCTCGAACTGAAACATCACCTATTCCTTTGCTGCCTGACCTGCTGAGTTACTCCAGAATGTTGTGTCTATCTTCGGTGTAAACCAGCATCTGCCGTTCCTTTCTGCACACAACGGTAAATGATCATTTGGTCATTGTCATAGTATTATTACTGTTATTAAAGAAGAAAATAATCAGATAAAATTTTCTCATTAGTGATCTTCTATTTTAATATTACTGCACTTTTAGCCTCCAATGTAATTTGAAATAACAACGTTTCGTTAAAGGGGCACCCATCATATATAGTTAACAATCTATATTCATGAAATTGTGACATACATTATCATCCGCAGATATCTCTTTCAACAAATTACATTAAAACATTTATGGTGCATTGTGTGGCATTTAGTGGGATCAGTTTCCAAAATCAACGTGGACTTAGCAAGGCCTTTGTAGAGGTCCCTGCATGGTGAGGTGGTCGAGAAGGCTAGATCACATGGGATCCAGGGTGTCTAGCCAAGTGGAAACAAGAATGGCTTAGTGGAAGAGGACAGTAGTGGAGGGTTGCTACTCAGATTGGAGGCCAGTGACTGAGATGTGTCACAGGGAGCGGTGTTGAGTCTTCTGGTTTGCCATCTATTGTAGTGATTTGGATGGCGATGTTATTAAGATGGTTGGTAGATTCGTAGATCATACAAAAATTGGTGGGGTAATGGATAGTGAAGAAGATTATCTAAGATTACAATGGGATCAAGGTGAACTGGGGAAATGGGCCAAGGAACGGCAGATAGAATTTAACCTGGACAATTGCAAGGTGTTATATTTTTTGCAATTTAAATCAAAACAGGACTTCAGTAATAAATGGTAAGGCACTGGAAAGTGATGTAGAACGGAGAGATTAAAGGCACAGGTAAGCTCCCTGAAAGTGGCAGCACAGGTAGACAGGATGGTGAAAAAGGTGTTTGATTTCATCAGGGAAGTGAGAACAGAATGTAGTTTTGCAACTGTACATGTCATTGGTGAGACCACTATTGTGTGTAGACCTGGTCATCCAGCTGTCAGAAGATGGAAAGGCTGCAGAAAGGATTCATGAGGATCTAACCAGGTCTGAAGGGCTTGAATTATACAGAGAGGCTGGGACTTTTTCTTGGGAGTATCGGAGGTTGAGGAGTGAACTTATGGAAGTATATAAAATCCAGCAAACTCAGTTAGTACCTATCAGTTAATACTTGGGTCAGCTTTTAAAAAACAAACCCAGCCCAGCACTGTGCTAACATGGTGCTCAAGAAATCTCAATGCCTCACAGATCCCTCCCTTTCCAATCAGCTGCTATTTGTCGGTTAATGTGCAATGAAAGTGTGATCCGAGTATATGGCTATAAAGCTGCAGCCTTAAAATGTACATGCTAGTTAATTTATCCTGTTGTCAGACTCCTGGAATAATCGGGAATATTTTGCCTTAGCCTAAATCTAAGGATAAGTGGAAACACATTTTCAGCAGAAATGTTAGATATTAAATTACAGCATTAATAGGCAAGGAAAGAAAAACACATAAAAAAGCGACCTAGCAATTATACTTTGAAGCAAGGTTTTCTTTATGCATTAAAATCATATTTTTTATCAAAACATTAAGGCACATTGCAGCTTCACTTAATGTACTTCAAAAATTAGATAATAAGTCAATACCCTCTGAAAGGTTTTGTACAAGAATTGTTGCTCATATCACAGAATGGCTGGAAATGGAAAGCAAGTTCCAAAGTAAAGTTACTTCGACACAAAATGCTAATGCCAAAATATTTAAATCATGCAACACAGAAAAGTATCTTCTCGTTACTGAATTTCAATAGTCTAATACAAGAAAATGAAATGCCAAAACTAATCTTAAACTTTGCTCAGCAATCATTTTTGCTAGCTTGCTAAAGATTTATGAACATAAGATATCCACACTTGGAAGCAAAAGAGTTGCAATTGGTTACTGCTGCATTTTTAATCAGTACAATGTGACACTTGGCATTGAACCAAGTTCTACAGACTTGCTGCTGTGTGCAGCCAAGTATGCCGTTAACCACCATTTGTTTTGACTGTGGTTTCCATTGTCTAACTTTCAAGATGATGGATACAATCTGAAACAACAATGTCCTATATTTAGGCAACTCACCATGTTCCAAAACAAGCTTCTCTTTATCTGGTAAAACACAATCACTTCAGGCAGGAATTAATGAGAATGTAAATTGAGTTTGGAGGGAAGAGTAAAAATCTAATTTCTTAAATCCATTTTCTGAACTCGGGAGTACTTATGGTCATTTCTTTCAACAAAATAAGAACAAAATACTATTTTGTCTTCATGGGTTTTTAAACTCACAAAGAAACAATTTAAAAGGTTTCTGTCTTGATTGATTTTTCCAGTTGGCAAATTTTATTCCAGAATATTTATACAAGTCTCCATGACCTAAATGACTAAGTATTAGTTGTTGTCAGGGTTGAGATGGATTTGGAATATCTTTTAAATCTAAACACAGATTGCCTCGGACTTTTTTCCAAACAGTTTGCAATCCAGCAGTAGAACAGGTCGCTGAGTGAGGAGATTGCTCATGGGCTATGTTATTAAATTTACTGCTTATATCAGCACTCAAGATCTTCATACTAATTTCCCCCCAAAAAAACAATAGCCCTGATTCAAGACCAGCGGAGAGATGATAAACTCAACCAATAGAGGACATGGCAATAATATTCTCCAAATGCCATAAAAATGAATCGTCCCAATCCTGACCTCTCAATCAGAGTTGTAATAATCTCCCACAGGTCAGGATACATTTCTGTGACAACCACAATGAAAACCCAACTCCTGGTGCTAATAATACTCGAAGACTAAGGGCCTGATCTCCCCTGCCTTCTCACCAACCAGGCCATTCCTTATTTCCCCCACAGTCCTAATTAACCACTGTTCAAAGCTAAAGTCTAAATCCTTGCACAGAAAGAGACTGCAGGTGCTGTAAGTCAATCCAAAAAATGTCTGCTGAAGGAAGTGGGTCAGGCAGCATCTGTGGAGGTGAAGGGATGGTCAACATTTTAGGTGGAGACCGTGCATCAGGACTCCTGCAGGATGCTGTTTATAGGGAATGATTGAATTGTTGCAACAGGATTTTCCCAGTAGGGCCAGGGGTTCCCCTTTCCCCCAAAACTCTCCAAATCCAGAGGAGTGATCATATTGACTTAGATAGTCCTGTTTCTGAGCACAGAAGCCACAAGCAATGGTAGGACCTGGATTGAGATGTGATAGTAAGAACAAAACCCACCATCAAACTCCTCAAATCCTTTGGCAGACAGCACCGCCATGATGACAGCTAAGGCCCCAAAGTTAACAATGAATTTTATTATTTCTGAAGAAGGGTCTCGACCTGAATCGTCACCCATTCTTTCTCTCCAACAATGCAGCCTGACCCGCTGAGTTACTCCAGCATTTTGTGTCTATCTTTATTATTTCTGATTCAGAAATGCTTAAAAGATTTTTTTTTTAAATAAAGCATTCAAAGGTGTAAATATTGTCACAATATTCCTTCAAAAGGACAATACAGAATATTTTAAAATAATGACAAGCATTAAACAGATAGTTTTTTTAAAATGTGACTTACGTTATTCTTCCAGTTGTGCAGCCCTACAATCCTCAATCAAATAATGACATTTGCCGATCCTGCAAGCGTGACTGCTCGGATATCTCAGTGAGGTCCTCCTGTTACTGTGCTCCTTTGGGCATCCAGCAGTGGAGAGAAACCAGAGCACAGCTGACAGAGCTCGCCAACAAGTTCTGGATCTCCCCATTCACGCACAAGTCCAGAACCTACCAACTTAATGCTGAGACAAGCCGACAACTCTGTGTGGAATTGCCAGCAAAACCCAAAAGAAAATACAGCCGTAAGGTGAACGAACGGCTGACCTGCTCGTGGTTTAACTGTTTAGCTCAGGAGGAGGGAGATACGTGAGGCTGTCCTCTAAGAGCACCAGACCCAATCGCTTTTTTTGAACAATTACTCAAGGTTGTTATTTAAGGGCAACAACGATGGAATGATGCATTGCTATGGCAACATCCTCATTACAGGCACCAGCATCTGTACGGTTCCATCATTATCCAAGTAGGAGACCGCCTGAATGTCCATCATCTGGGCTTTGACAAGTACTGACAACTGTTGGACTGACCACAGCCGAATCTGCTTTTATCACCGTCAGCTTAATTTCAAAATATTGGCATAGCACAACAATTAATGCCAAAAGTCTCAAGTGCTCCACAAATTAGTTTTAGTTTAGTTTAGAGATACTGCGCGGAAACAGGCCCTTTGACCCACCGAGTCCGTACTGACCCACGATCCCCACACATTAACAATATCCTACACACACAAGGAACAACTTACATATACACCAAGCCAATTAACCTACAAACCTGAGGTAGACACAAAATGCTGGAGTAACTCAGCGGGTCAGGCAGCATCTCTGGAGAGAAAAAATGGGCAACGTTTCAGGTCGAGACCCTTCTTCAGACTAATGTCAGGGGAGGGGGCAGGACAAAGATAGGATCTAGTAGGAGACAAGAAGACTAGTGAGAGAACTGGGAAGGGGAGGGGATAGAGAGGGAAAGCAGGGACTATCTGAAGTTAAAGAAGTCAATGTTCATATCGCTGGGGTATAAACTGCCTAAGCGAAATATGAGATGCTGTTCCTCCAATTTGCGTTGGGCCTCACTCTGACAATGGAGGAGGCCCAGGACAGAATGGGCAGATTGGGAATGGGCGGGGGAGTTGAAGTGCTGAGCCACCGGAAGATCAGGTTGGTTAAGGCGGACTGAGCGAAGGTGTTGAGCGAAACGATCGCCGAGCCTGCGCTTGGTCTCACCGATGTAGAGAAGTTGACATCTGGAACAGCGGGTACAATAGATGAGTTTGGAGGAGGCGCAGGTGAACCTCTGCCTCACCTGGAGAGACTGTTTGGGTCTTTCTTTCCTACACAATCTACAAACCTGAACGTCTTTCGAGTGTGGGAGGAAACCGAAGATCTCGGAGAAAACCCACACAGTCATGAGGAGAACATACAATCTCCATACAGACAGCACCAGTAGTCGGAATCGAACCCGGGTCTCCGGTGCTGCAAGCACTGTGCCACCGTGACTGCCCTTAAATAAAGTAGCACCTCCCAGATAACCTGGTGGCAGCAGCCACAGAGTGCTCACAGTACTATATCATATATCATATATATACAGCCGGAAACAGGCCTTTTCGGCCCTCCAAGTCCGTGCCGCCGAGCGATCCCCGTACATTAACACTATCCTACACCCACTAGGGACAATTTTTACATTTACCCAGCCAATTAACCTACATACCTGTACGTCTTTGGAGTGTGGGAGGAAACCGAAGATCTCGGAGAAAACCCACGCAGGTCACGGGGAGAACGTACAAATGCTGTATGCTATAATTAGCACCTCTGATGAGGCTTCTTTCTCAAAAATAAACATCAAGACCAGTTGGTTGAGATTATCCATGATATCCAGGAGATTCATTAGCTGCAAATGTAAGTGTGAGGTGTTCCCGGAGTAAAAACGTCGCCCCATCTCAAGGGAAAAGCAGCAGCTCGACAAGCTCATGTCCAACACAAAGATCAGAGGCATACAGAACAGATGGTGGGACGAGTGATCCACAACTCATGGTTTGCTCAGGATTTTCAGGGCTGTCATTACCAGTTAGAGGTTAGACAACCCAGCGATCATCCGGCTGAGAGCCCAGAACAACAGAGAGCACAGAGAGCACACCCCAACAATGACGAGGCAAGCACAAAGTAGTCCTAGACAATGACGCCGTTTCCCCGTATACATCCCACAGCTAACTACTTGGTCCAGTCTCACTAACACCCCAGGCTACCAGGAAGCTGAAATGACTATATATATATGTCAACTGCCAAAGTTCTAAAACTCAACAGATAGGAAATTAATAAGAAGTCAATGAAGACAATGGAGAAGAAAGAGAGAATTTTTATAGATGAGACATGAAACCAAATTTCTGTCTGCTTCGTATTTAAAGAATAACAACTGCTTCCAACTTCCTTATGGTGTTGCTCTCTCAACCAAAACAATCACATTTCTATATTCTCACATTACTACAAAAAAACAGCTTTTAGTTTCATTCATTGAAACTAAAATTGCACATTCATTGTTAATCTCATCTGCAATATATTTAAAAACTAAACATTCAAGTAGAATAAAAACAGAAAAAGCCAGAAACCTTCAGCAGGTCCAACAACATTTCTGAAGAAAAAAAGTTACTATTATAGAGTCACAGAGCCATACAGCACAGAAACAGGCCCCTCACACAGCACAGAAACAGGCCCCACACACAGCAGAAACAGGCCCCTCACACAGCACAGAAACAGGCCCCTCACACAGCACAGAAACAGGCCCCTCACACAGCACAGAAACAGGCCCCTCACACAGCACAGAAACAGGCCCCTCACACAGCACAGAAACAGGCCCCACACACAGCAGAAACAGGCCCCTCACACAGCACAGAAACAGGCCCCTCACACAGCACAGAAACAGGCCCCACACACAGCACAGAAACAGGCCCCACACACAGCACAGAAACAGGCCCCACACACAGCACAGAAACAGGCCCCTCACACAGCACAGAAACAGGCCCCACACACAGCAGAAACGGGCCCCTCATACAGCAGAAATAGGCCCCTCATACCACACAGAAACGGGCCCCTCATACAGCAGAAACGGGCCCCTCACACAGCACAGAAACAGGCCCCTCACACAGCACAGAAACAGGTCCATCACACAGCACAGAAACAGGCCCCTCACACAGCACAGAAACAGGCCCCTCACACAGCACAGAAACAGGCCCCTCACACAGCACAGAAACAGGTCCATCACACAGCACAGAAACAGGCCCCTCACACAGCACAGAAACAGGCCCCTCACACAGCACAGAAACAGGCCCCACACACAGCACAGAAACAGGCCCCTTATACAGCACAGAAACAGGGCCCCTCAAACAGCACAGAAACAGGCCCCTTATACAGCACAGAAACAGGCCCCTTATACAGCACAGAAACAGGCTCCTCATACAGCACAGAAACAGGCCCCTCATACAGCACAGAAACAGGCCCCTCATACAGCAGAAATAGGCCCCTCACACAGCACAGAAACAGGCCCCTTATACAGCACAGAAACAGGCCCCTCACACAGCACAGAAACAGGCCCCTTATACAGCACAGAAACAGGCCCCTCACACAGCACAGAAACAGGCCTCTCAGCCTAACACACCCATGCCAACCAAGATGCCCATCTAAGCTGGTCCCATTTGACAGTGTTGGGCTCATATCCTATTAAACTTTTCCTATCCATGTACCTGACTTATAGACAACTTTCATCGGACATTGTCTGATCTGTGAAGTATTTCACACAGTTTCTGTTTTTATTTCAGACTTACGGCATCTGCAGTTTTTGAGTTTTAATTTTTGCAAAATAATAACATCTATCATCAATGAACTCTTTCAACAATCTGTAAAACAAGGAACATCATAGAGTTGGAAAGGCTAGCACAATGTGCAAGGAATGCTTTCTTTGAAAGAATAAAAATGTTCCCAGCAGAAGCAAAACTACCTAGAAATTAGATCAAAAAACAGATTTTTTGGATTTTCCCCAAGGTATGCGAAGAATCGCCACATAAAGGGCGCTGACAAAGTTACAATGTATTCCAAACTATTTTAAACACATTCCACTTGTGGTCCCCCTTAGCTCTCAGTGGTCACCCCCACGCCGGGTCCTCCTTTATTCACCCTCACGGCAGTTCCCCCCACCACATACGTTTGTTACAAAACCTGTGATAACTGTTTATCCGAGAGGCAAATTATCAAATGGATAAGGAAACTGAAAATGGTCTTGTGCAAAGACTATGCAAGACAATGAACATCACCTACCTTGGCTTATTCTGGGGTATACCCTTGGAGTCAACTGCAAACATCTTGCAAATAAATACAATGACCGGAGCTGTCCCATCACTCTTGCATTCAAGAAATGCTAAACATGTTAAAAGACAGAATGAAAGGTGTCATTGCTTCAATAAATCAAGGATGGCATTGCTTGTGCTTGAAATCCAAGCAAGTAACTACAACAGATTAACCTCAACATCACTTCAAAGTTACATTGTATATTTCTTTACCAACAAGTGTAGATCAGTTTTTAATAGGCCAATTGCATTTCACGATAATAGTGCCACATTTTTTAACCGATTTTCTCTTAAAATATGCATTTTGAAATAAAGATTCAGAGTTTTAAAATAGATTTTTTTTTAACCATTTTCAAATCAGTTACCACTGGAAATGAAAGAGAAGCAAAATACAATTTAATTGCTGGCTTAATCTAGAATTCACAAGAGCATAGTTGTCCAAATAAGTGAAATAGAGATAAAACAGTAAGTCTGTGTTATATCAAGTATTGTGGCTGTGTTTAAAATCAAGCTTGACATAGCTCGGTCAATTGCTGAACTCAGCAAGACTGGTTCACTTATTAAAAACAGACCGGTTCTTAATACAGCAATATTTGGTCATCTTCCAGTGCATAATCAGGCTGAGAGGAAAAATGCACACATCTACCAATCAATTTTATGAGAAATTAATTAAAAATTCAGTGGTTCTCAAACATTCTGGCTTGGCCTTTCGAGTCACCTTGACCTCCGATGCATTCCTTCAATCTGACCCTTTAATTGAAACTCTGAAGACCGGGAACAAAAAGAATTCAGAATGGGATGAGACAAACCAACCTGATGATTAACGTTATCATGTCCAAAGTGTTCATCTGAGAGCAAACCGTAAGAAAGAAAGGGCAACTATTTGCAGCAATATTCTGAGTTGGTGAAAAAACTTCAAGGGTCAGAGATATAAAAAATGTTAGTTTATTTCATCTTATATTAAGAATTTAACCTTCGAGAATCAAAATAAATCATGGTGAAGATTTGGAACCATGCACAAACCTTCAGTAGTCACAGGTTTTTCACTGCAACACTGCACTATAGCCATAAGTATCAAATTATCTCTACAACACAGATACAGCAATGAGAAGTATGGCTGTCACTTTATAACACTGGTGTACAGTAAACATAGAAACATAGAAAATAGGTGCAGGAGTAGGCCATTCGGCCCTTCGAGCCAGCACTGCCATTCAATATGATCATGGCTGATCATCCAAAATCAGTACCCCGTTCCTGCTTTTTCCCCATATCCCTTGATTCCGTTAGCCCTAAGAGCTAAATCTAACTCTCTCTTGAAAATATCCAGTGAATTGGCCTCCACTGCCTTCTGTGGCAGAGAATTCCACAGATTCATAACTCTCTGGGTGAAAAGGTTTTTTCTCATTTCAGTCCTAAATGGCCTACCCCTTATTCTTAAACTGTGACCCTTGATTCTGGACTCCCCCAACATCGGGAACATTTTTCCTGCGTCTAGCCTGTCCAATCCCTTAAGAATGTTATAGACAATAGACAATAGGTGCAGGAGTAGGCCATTCAGCCCTTCGAGCCAGCACCGCCATTCAATGCGATCATGGCTGATCACTCTCAATCAGTACCCCGTTCCTGCCTTCTCCCCATACCCCCTCACTCCGCTATCCTTAAGAGCTCTATCCAGCTCTCTCTTGAAAGCATCCAACGAACTGGCCTCCACTGCCTTCTGAGGCAGAGAATTCCACACCTTCACCACTCTCTGACTGAAATAGTTCTTCCTCATCTCCGTTCTAAATGGCCTACCCCTTATTCTTAAACTGTGGCCCCTTGTTCTGGACTCCCCCAACATGTTTCCGACTTGTTGGAACGTGTCCAATCCCCTAATTATCTTATATGTTTCAATAAGATCCCCCATCATCCTTCTAAATTCCAGTGTATACAAGCCTAATTGCTCCAGCCTTTCAACATATGACAGTCCCGCCATTCCGAGAATTAACCTAGTGAACCTATGCTGCACGCCCTCAATAGCAAGAATATCCTTCCTCAAATTTGGAGACCAAAACTGCACACAGTAATCCAGGTGCGGTCTCACCAGGGCCCGGTACAACTGTAGAAGGACCTCTTTGCTCCTATACTCAACTCCTCTTGTTATAAAGGCCAACATTCCATTGGCTTTCTTCACTGCCTGCTGTACCTGCATGCTTCCTTTCAGTGACTGATGCACTAGGACATCCAGATCTCGTTGAACATCCCCTCTTCCTAACTTGACACCATTCAGATAATAATCTGCCTTTCTATTCTTACTTCCAAAGTGAATAACCTCACACTTATCTACATTAAACTGCATCTGCCATGTATCCGCCCATTCACACAACCTGTCCAAGTCACCCTGCAACCTTATTGCATCTTCCTCACAATTCACACTACCCCCCAGCTTAGTATCATCTGCAAATTTGCTAATGGTACTTTTAATCCCTTCATCTAAGTCATTAATGTATATCGTAAATAGCTGGGGTCCCAGCACCGAACCTTGCGGTACCCCACTGGTCACTGCCTGCCATTCCGAAAGGGACCCATTTATCCCCAATCTTTGCTTTGTGTCTGTCAACCATTTTTCTATCCATGTCAGTACCCTACCCCCAATACCATGTGCTCTAATTTTGCCCACTAATCGCCTATGTGGGACCTTGTCGAAGGCTTTCTGAAAGTCGAGGTACACCACATCCACTGACTCTCCCCTGTCAATTTTCCTAGTTACATCCTCAAAACATTCCAGTACATTTGTCAAACAGGATTTCCCCTTCGTAAATCCATGCTGACTCGGAATGATCCTGTTACTGCTATCCAAATGCTCAGCAATTTCGTCTTTTATAATTGACTCCAGCATCTTCCCCACCACTGATGTCAGACTAACTGGTCTATAATTACCCGTTTTCTCTCTCCCTCCTTTCTTAAAAAGTGGGATAACATTTGCTATCCTCCAATCCACAGGAACTGATCCTGAATCTATAGAACATTGAAAAATGATCTCCAATGCTTCCACTATTTCTAGAGCCACCTCCTTAAGTACTCTGGGATGCAGACCATCAGTCCCTGGGGATTTATCAGCCTTCAATCCCATCAGTCTACCCAAAACCATTTCCTGCCTAATGTGGATTTCCTTCAGTTCCTCCATCACCCTAGGTTCTCCGGCCCCTAGAACATTTGGGAGATTGTGTGTATCTTCCTCAGTGAAGACAGATCCAAAGTAACGGTTTAACTCGTCTGCCATTTCTTTGTTCCCCATAATAAATTCCCCTGCTTCTGTCTTCAAGGGACCCACATTTGCCTTGACTATTTTTTTCCTCTTCATGTACCTAAAAAAACTTTTGCTATCCTCCTTTATATTATTGGCTAGTTTACCCTCGTTCCTCATCTTTTCTCCCCGTATTGCCTTTTTAGTTAACTTTTGTTGCTCTTTAAAAGAGTCCCAATCCTCTGTCTTCCCACTCTTCTTTGCTATGTTATACTTCCTCTCCTTAATTTTTATGCTGTCCTTGACTTCCCTTGTCAGCCACAGGTGTCTCTTACTCCCCTTAGAGTCTTTCCGCCTCTTTGGGATGAATTGATCCTGCAACCTCTGCATTATTCCCAGGAATACCTGCCATTGCTGTTCTACCGTCTTCCCTGCTAGGGCCTCCTTCCAGTCAATTTTGGCCAGCTCCTGCCTCATGCCTCTGTAATCCCCTTTGCTATACTGTAATACTGACACTTCCGATTTTCCCTTCTGCCTTTCCATTTGCAGAGTAAAACTTATCATGCTGTGATCACTGTTTATATGTTTATATATATATATATGATACTGTACTCTGCTAGTACAGATGGTTACAGAATTTTCAATATTTCTCTGGCACTGGTAGGTACAAGTCTGTCACTAGTCTGTCACTGGGCAGCACAGTGGCACAGTTGCTGCCTTACAGACAGTAGCTCTACTGCTTAGCCACCGTGCTGCAAAAGATTCTTTGAATTACCAGTACCACCAATGATCTTAGTCCCAGATTTTACTCCTATTGCCGAAGGGTACACACGGACATGAACTCCAGCGATTGCCAGATAAAGCATATGTTAAAGCATAGGGTTGGCCAGGAAAGAATGGTGTCCATTTTCCTAGTTTCGGGGCTTGAAAAGTATGTTCCTTCCAAAGAAGATGTTGAACAGCTTGCTGTATAAAGAACCCTTTTTTTCCAATAGCCTGTAAAGCTGCCTTGAGTTAGTTCACCACTAAGTGTAATTGCACCCAATTTGAGGACCATGGCTCCAGCAACAATTTTAGGAAAGGTTAACGAACAGTTCCTATAATGTACTTTCTTCTTCCACTTACTTAATTGAGTCCATTGTTCACAATTACAAGGAAGAGTTTAACACATTGACCCTGTAACACTCCTGGCGTCTGGGATTATCTGCAGCCCTGCCCACAAAAAGTCCCAGTGTTAGCAAACGTACTCCACATTCTCCTATAAGTTTAGATGAACATTCCATCTACAACTCCCCAGACCACATTATATGACACCTTATTTCATATGCAACTATCCCCCTTAATCTTCCCTTGCCATCTATCTTTTCCTTTCTCTGTGTCTAAAAACAATTGTAATCATGTATTGCCTTTCTGCTGACTGGGTAGCAGGCAACTAAAGCTTTGCACTGTACCTCGGTACTGAACTGGACTTGTGTTGTGTTAAAATATCAACACGTTGCTGCTGAATAAATTCAAATTAACTTCAAATTCAAATCAACTTTCAAAACTAGTTTTTAAAACAATCAATTTATTTTCCGTGGCATTTGCATGTTAAAACAGTTAACTGCAAGGCTCGGTGTTGGGACCGCAGCTATTTACAATATACATTAATGACTTGGATGAAGGGATTAAAAGTATCATTAGCAAATTTGCAGATGATACAAAGCTGGGTGGTAGTGTGAACTGTGAGGAAGATGCTATGAGGTTGCAGGGTGACTTGGACAGGTTGTTGAGTGGGCGGATGCATGGCAGATGCAGTTTAATGTGGATAAGTGTGAGGTTATCCACTTCGGTGGTAAGAATAGGAAGGCAGATTATTATCTGAATGGTGTCAAGTTAGGAAAAGGGGACGTACAACGAGATCTGGGTGTCCTAGTGCATCAGTCATTGAAAGGAAGCATGCAGGTACAGCAGGCAGTGAAGAAAGCCAATGGAATTTTGGCCTTCATAACAAGAGAAGTTGAGTATAGGAGCAAAGAGGTCCTTCTGCAGTTGTATCAGGCCCCAGTGAGACCGCACCTGGAGTACTGTGTGCAGTTTTGGTCTCCAAATTTGAGGAAGGATATTCTTGCTATTGAGGGGGTGCAGCGTAGGTTTACTAGGTTAATTCCCGGAATGGCGGAACGGTCATATGTTGAAAGACTGGAGCGACTAGGCTTGTATACACTGGAATTTAGAAGGATGAGAGGGGATCTTATCGAAACATATAAGATTATTAAGGGGTTGGACACGTTCCAACAAGTCGGAAACAGGTTCCCGATGTTGGGGGAATCCAGAACCAGGTGCCACAGTTTAAGAATACGGGGTAGGCCATTTAGAACTGAGATGAGGAAAAACTTTTTCAGTCAGAGAGTTGTGAATCTGTGGAATTCTCTGCCTCAGAAGGCAGTGGAGGCCAATTCTCTGAATGCATTCAAGAGAGAGCTAGATAGAGCTCTTAAGGATAGCGGAGTCAGGGGGTATGGGGAGAAGGCAGGAACGGGGTACTGATTGAGAATGATCAGCCATGATCACATTGAATGGTGGTGCTGGCTCGGAGGGCCGAATGGCCTACTCCTGCACCTATTGTCTATTGTCTATAAAACCAAATGCATTTTCTTGGTTCATTAACTGTCTGGTAACTAGTGCTAAATGATTTTCAATCAGAGCTATTGAAATTAAGTTGTGGGCATTATCAGGTTGCCAGAGGCTTAGTTTAATATCAATAACATGTAACATTCACTTTCATTCCACACCAAACAGTATCTTCAATGTCTTGATTATGGAAATTAGCAGATAGGGAATAGAGAGAATATAAATTCTGATTCAATATTTATAAACGCGCTGCTATGATCTACATTTTTAATTTAAATGGTAATGAAAGGGAAAAATAATGTGCTAAAAAATACATTTTATTACGAAAGTAAAACTTTATTCCAGTTTACCTAACCGATGTTGGGGGAGTCCAGAACCAGTGGGCACAGTTTAAGAATAAAGGGTAAGCCATTTAGGACTGAGATGAGGATTTTATTTTCACCCAGAGAGTTGTGAATCTGTGGAATTCTCTGCCACAGAAGACAGTGGAGGCCAATTCACTGGATGTTTTCAAGAAAGAATTAGATTTAGTTCTTAGGGCTAAGGGGATCAAGGGACCGCAACATCGGGAGCTCGCAGGTCCCTGGCTGGCGACCGGCTTTCGGGAGCTCCAGCCGTAGCAGCTTCGACCACCCCGAAGCGCGAGATTTGATTGACCCGCTCGCAGGCCCCTCATCGCCCTGCGTGGCCTGGCCGCGGCACTTTCCATCGCCCGTTGGGGGCTCAGGACCTTCATCGGCCTGCTCGGCTCGGCCCTGGGACTTTCCATCGCCCGGTGGGGGCTTCAAAAGTCGGGAGCCTCGATCGCCCCGTGGCACCACGGGAGAAGAATGAGGAGGAGATAAGACTTTTCTTTGCCTTCCATCACAGTGAGGGTGTGCCTGGAGCAATCACTGTGATGGCTGTTTGTGTTAAAAATTGTAATTGTGTGTCTTGTGTTCTTTATTGTCTACTGCCGGACCCTGACGTGAGAGGACGCTGGCGCTATTTGTTCGCCGCTTCTCCGTCAGGATAGTTTGTCTGTTTGTTTTTATGTCTTGACTGTTTTGTAAAGCGTCTTTGAGCATTTGGAAAAGCGCTATAAAAAATAAATGTTTATTATTATTATTATTATTATTATTATATTGGGAAAAAGCAGGAACGGAGTAATAATTTTAGATGAACAGCCATGAGGCCAGTTCATTGGCTATATTTAAGAGGGAGTTAGGGAGGAGTTGGCTGCGCCTAACGGCTGCGGCTCTCTGGCAGTCTGTTGTCTTTTTTTCTTTTTTTTTTGTTTGTGTCGGTGTTGGGATGGTTTTTGTTTCTGTTTTTGGCTGTGTATGTGTGGTGGGGGTGTGTGGTGGGGGTGTGGGGTGGGGTGGGGGGGTGGGGCGGGGGGAAACCTTTATTTTATTAGGTCTCTTCCCCGGGGCGCGGCTCGGCTGCGGGCCTTAACATTGCCGGCGCAGCTCGGCTGCGGGACGTTTCAGTGCCCGGTGCGGCTCGGCTGCGGGCCTTAACATTGCCGGCGCAGCTCGGCTGCGGGACGTTTCAGTGCCCGGTGCGGCTCGGCTGCGGGCCTTAACATTGCCGGCGCAGCTCGGCTGCGGGACGTTTCAGTGCCCGGTGCGGCTCGGCTGCAGGCCTTAACATTGCCGGCGCAGCTCGGCTGCGGGACGTTTCAGTGCCCGGTGCGGCTCGGCTGCGGGCCTTAACATTGCCGGCGCAGCTCGGCCGCGGGACGTTTCAGTGCCCGGTGCGGCTCGGCCGCTGGACTTAACATCGCCCGGTGTGGCCGCGGGACGTTTCAGTGCCCGGTGTGGCCGCGGGACGTTTCAGTGCCCGGTGCGGCTCGGCCGCGGGACGTTTCAATGCCCGGTGCGGCTTGGCCGCTGGACTTAACATCGCCCGGTGTGGCCGCGGGACGTTTCAGTGCCCGGTGCGGCTTGGCCGCTGGACTTAACATCGTCAGCGCTGTTCGGCCGCGGGACGTTTCAGTGCCCGGTGCGGCTCGGCCGTTGGACTTAACATCGCCCGGTGCGGCCGCGGGACGTTTCGGTGCCCGGGGCGGCTCGGCCGGGGGGCCTTCCATCCCCTTGCGGGGGCTGTGCGTGTCGTTTGCCTCGGTAGGGGTCGAGCTGCCTGTCCGTGGGTGCGGGGGGAAGAGAGGGGAAGTTTTGTTGCCTCCATCACAGTGAGGGGGTGTTTGGAGTCACTGTGATGGATGTTTGTGTTGGGGTCGGGTGTCCTGTGTTTTTTTCTTTTTGCTGTATTTTGTGTGACTGCTGAAATTTCGCTCGGTGTTGTGCCGAGTGACAATAAAGTGTTGTTATGTTATGTTATGTTGGCTAAAGGGATCAGGGGGTATGGAGAGAAGGCAGGTACAGGATACTGAGTTGGATGATCAGCCATGATCATATTGAATGGCGGTGCAGGCTCGAAGGGCCGAATGGCCTACTCCTGCACGTACTTTCTATGTTTCTATGTTTCTATGATCATATTGAATGGCGGTGCTGGTTCGAAGGGCCAAATGGCTTACTCCTGCACTTATTTTTCTCTGTTTCTATTATATATCTGTGTGCCTGGAGAAAAGGCTGAGCTGATTCTTTCTCACAACATGCCTGCAGTGGTCTTTCTAGCTGGAACTGCTGGGCAGTGAAGATAAGGAATTTTTTTGATTTGATCATTCTTTGTCTTTCTGCGTTGGAGCAGAATTAGGCCGTTTGACCCATCGAGTCCACACCGCCATTCAATCATGGCTGATCTATCTTTCCCTCTCAACCCCATTGTCCTGCCTTCTCCATAGAATGTTTAGCAATGTTGTAACACCTACTAGCCAAGTTCTGGAAAACGAACAGTAACTGAAGGGCAATATTTGAAGCCATCCCATTTCGACATCCTTCTGAGGCTTTGAGGACATTTAATTAACTTTTTTAGCAAAAGGTTTCACTGCCTCACTTTGAAGCCAGGTCAATCCACCTTTAACATGAGAATGCTTTCAAACCCTCATGTTCAATGATATCCTTACATCAATCACATATTGCTGCAAATGCTTTTGGCTACATTACTGACAGGATTCTACTGCCCGATAACCAGCTGCTGATCCACCAGGAACAGAGTTATCTGCTATCGCTCTCAGCTGATATAGAAGGCACACAGCAACACGCAAAGAAGAACATTAATCATCTCAGGCCAGTTGTCTTGTGTCCAACCCTTTGAAAAAGTGCACCTGGCTTCATATTATAAGTACTCAATAATGTTGCTACCAGGATTGTAATATTCACGACAAAAACATTGTCTTTATTGTGGATTAGAAACTATAATCTGTGCGTGGTTTTATGCCCTACCCGTAGATGGCAGCAGTTAAGCATGTTTCAATGCTCAACTAATTTTGTCAATATGATCCATAGGAGGTATTTTAAGCTTTATACTTTGCCTTCAAGCTTCTGGGTCAATGGCTCCCTCTCGGTAGCTTACAGGCAGCAGAACTGAATGTTTCAATCATTACATTTAAAAGTGATTTACACAGGAACATGGATAGGAACGGTTTAGAGGGATATGGGCCAAATGCAGACAAATGCTACTAGTTCAGGTAGACACAAGAAACTGTAGATGCTGCATTCAGCAGCAAATTAAAAAAAGGTAAACTGATGGAAGAACTTGGTGGGTCAGACAGCATCTGTAGAGGGAAATCACTCTTCTACGTTTTGACTTGAGATGTTTCATTATTGATCCTTCAGCAGCTCTCTCTTTTTACTCAGCTGGGCAACCAGGTTGGCATGGAGTTGGACTGAACACCCTGTTTCCGTGCTCTATAACATCACGACTCTCACATTTTAGGCCAAGAAACTGTACAAGTAAAACTTAAAGTGGCAAATCTATCTTTGGTATAAACCAGCATCTGCAGTTCCTTCCTGCACAAAATCTAATTGGTTCCTTGTTCTGGGAGACTCTCTAACTTTAACTTTCACAAGTGTTGGAAACTCAGTATGAAGGGGACACGAGCACAATACTCCTGAGCATTAATCTGGTTTTACAAATGGTGAACAATTCTACATGATGTCACTTTTTAATTACAGGATAGCCAAATTCCCTTATGAAGGTAATGCTGCCTGTCATTTAAGTTTTTAATTCTGAATAATCTGTTTTATACAATTTAAAAAAAATGAAATATTGGAAAGCCTAATCCTTTCTTTCAACAAGGGAATGTGCAAACTAAATATTTTCCCCATGTTGTTTTCAGTGATGAGCGGGCCAATGGAAAGTAAAAATAATCATTTAAGGTTTCAATTTATCATTAATTTACAAGAAAACCTATTTATATAAGTTGCACTGTCATTAATCAACAGCATGAGCATTATTTCAAGCCTCCTTTATTACATCTTGTCTTTTTCCATGCTAAGTCAGCATGGCTTCCAACATGCACAATCTTCCAACACTTGTGTCCTCTGCCCTCAGCAGTTTGCACAACACTCCGGCTCGCTCAGGCTTCCCCTGGTTGTGCATCAACCACACGCCAAAGGAAGGTGGCGTGTACGTAGTCACTAACACCTGCCCGTGAATGCAAAATATTCCCTTCCTGATTTCTGTTACAAAAATTATCCTGATTCATACACTTCCCCAGTTCTCTAATGCCAAGAAAACATCAGCTAATCTTTGCGTGCCAGTATACCACAAAAGGATCAGACCCGACTTGTTGCCAAGTCGTACTTGTCAGTCAAGGTAAGAAAAGCCCTTCAATCATTATTTTAAATTTGTATGTTAGGTCGGACACCATTTTACTTGGAACTTTCCCAAACGTTTAGGTTGGTGAAACAGTTGCCCTTTGCCCTACTTTCTCCCATACCTGCAACAACACCTGTAACAAATGGATACCTGCAACAACACATTGAAGCAGCTGGTGGAGCTGCTGCCTCACGGAAAAACCGAGATAAGAAAAGTTGAGCTAGAGAACCAGGTTAGATCCTGATCTCGGGTATTGACTGTGCATAGTTTGAACGTTCTCCCTGTGAATGCGTGGGTTTCCTCCATTAAGGGAATGATGCTCAAACATTAAACTGACTCTAAATCTAGTGCGTAATGGAGCTGGTATATTACAAGTAAAACCTATTAGTTACAACACACAGCCTTGACTTCGAAACTCCCAAAGGTATCCAGAAATTCTCTGTCCAATCAACACAGCAAACTTGGAAGACATTGAAGATCCCTTTGCACTGGGGAGGCAGAAGCTGATGGGCCCTGCCATTAAGTTTCAAGTTTCCCCACTGTCATTAAAACAGCTTTAGCTAGATTTTCACAGCCCAATTTTGCAACACTGGTGTCAGATCAGAGTTCCTTGAGGGTTGACGTTACAACCCACCTTCTCTGATGTGCAGGAATGATGCAAGCACCACACTTCAAACAAATTCATCACACAATACGAGTCACAGTTAAATGTATCTGCATTTCACATTCAGCATACATGGTGCTACAAAAACAGCTCTTCATACCCAATTTCATGGTCCATCTTTGAAAGAAATAACTCAACCACAAAGAGTGTTCTAATATATCACAATTAATTCCAATGTCTCCAGACAAACTCTGATTATCCAAATTCCAGGTGCACATATTTTGCTGAATACACAATTAAAATTATGTCATGCAGATTAAATCTATTGAAATCGGAAAAACCGAGATAAGAAAAGTCAAAGAGTGTTGCAAGAAATTGCCAATAACAACACTGTATTTAAACATGGCCTTGAATGCGCAGATGTAACAAGGGCAAAGTTGTCAGAATTGACTCTTATTATAGACAAGAACTTCTGGCACCCACACATGCTTAGTTAAACACAGGAAAGCTGTTGTTAGGATTATCCTGCCCCTTCATTGAAGATCCTTTTACACAGTGCACTGCTGGTTTTTTCCAAATACATTCAACATAGCATCTGGTTTGATATGAACTTCAATGTCATAAGCACCATTCCAAACTCAGCGATGTAACTGTAGCTGAATTTTCAACGGCTCTCTATGATAAATACTGCTGACCAATCATCCATCCTCTGAAGTCTCATTTGTTCTATTCCATGATAAGAATTCCATTGATATTCATATGTTTTTTGCAAGTTCATTGACTTTATCCTTTGTTATTTGGTATTGTTGTTCAGCCGACATGGCGACTTCATGGAAAACACAGGTCTACCTTGGATGAATTTTGGTATAGAGAAAAATCTCTCTGCATCCCAGGTTTCTTGAGGTTAGTGTAAACGTCAGATTTAGCCAAATCCAGACTAAAACTTAGTTTGGCGATACAGCGCGGACACAGGCCCTTTGGTCCACAGAGTCCACGCCGACCAGAGATCCCCTCACATTATCACTTATCCTACACAGACGAGGGCCAATTTACATTAATACCAAGGCAATTAACCTACAAACCTCTACGTCTTTGGAGTGTGGGAAGCAACCAAAGATCTTGGAGGAAACCAACAAGGTCACAGGGAGAACGTACAAACTCCATGCAGACAGCACCTGTAGTTGGGATCGAACCCGGGTCTCTGGCACTGTAAGCATCCTAAGCGCTGTAAGGCAGCAACTCTAAAGCTGTGCCACTGTGCCATCCAAAGTGTACTCCTAAATGTGATATTTAACTCTAGATCTTAAAAGAAATGCATTCAATTTTAAAACCAAGCTGTTGTCTACTTTTCAGGTTAACAACAGGCACTTTTGGCTCTCCCAGTCAACATTCCACCACCCTCAAAATAACAAGCACAAGTTACAGTGACAAATCCTTCTACTGTTGTTTCTGGGCAAGTTGTTGAGTAAAAATGAGCTTCTGGGCTTTGCAAAAGTAACTGCAGTTCAAAACCAAGCTTTGAACTTGTTTGTGATTCTCCATCTCAACTTTGCTCGTTAACAAATATCACAAAAAGAGCAGGTTTTGCTTTCTTTAAGTCGGTTGCTCAAAGATCAGACACAGAGAACTAATTATGTTCATGAAAACTAGGTTGTTACTATCCTCACTGAATACAAATAAACAAACCAAACTAGGAATGGATTTTTAAGATCAATAGCTAATTATGTTTTTGGAATGTTGAACAATAATTCTTGAAGAGAAGATTGTTTCATGTTTTGTCAAATCACTGCATAGGTTCCCTTTGAACTGAGTGATGCTGACTACATTGGCAAACAATTTATCACTGTTTTATTCATTTTAATTGTGTGCTGTTTGTGCAACAACATATCTAAGTTAGGTAGATTTCCTTGCCAAAAACTACAGTAAAATTCTACACATTTGTACTATTTATGTACAGAGGTAATTTATTTGCATCCAATTATATATTGCTCATTTGAACTTGTTCTTAATGGCAAGGTGACCTCAACAAATATAATTCTTCAAAAGTACTTACAGCTAATAAAACTTCTCAAGAAATACTGCCACCTGGCTAAGAGTTGGTGACAGTTGACTACGAATGGTTAACAATATTAACCATTATGAGGTGAATTGTAGGGAACAGTAACATAACAAAAAATCACAAGACGATAATTGGGCTTGCTACCATTTCTGGTCCCATCCACCTAACTAATTGACACAAAAAGTTAGAGTAACTCAGTGTGTCAGGCAGCATCTCTGGATTAAAAGAATAGGTAACGTTTTGGGTCAAGACCCTTCTTCAGAGAATCTGGAAGTGGCTGGGGAGGAGGTATGGGTGGGGGGAGGGGGGGGTGGCGTTGGCAGCCCAGCCTGGCGTTGAGGGTCAGTAGATCTCTCCGCGATAACCGAAATCCGTTATAAAAAAGTCCCTAATAACGAGTTTACCGTATTACAAGCTTCCTCAGTAGATGATTACCTATGTCTCACAAACACGAGATAAGACAACCTACCGGTTGAAAAAAAGGTACTCGGGGAGCAGCAACACATATCAACGTCAAGTATTTAGACATTATAGAACTGCAGTGCTTAAAGGGAGTCACGGCACACTGAATCAATGCAAGGAGATCTACAGTGATGATAACTCATCTCTACTACCAGTGGCAATGAAGCTCATCATATCCTCTGCATGATATACTTTAGAATTATCCCAAAAGTCAGTCATCAGTCCAGCCAACACTTATTTATGACAAAATTGAGTCCATTTTCACCCACACAGTTCAGCAACAATGGGAACTGAGGAAGAGACATCATTGACTGAGTATGTAACATATGTATCTCTACAGATTATCCCAGGAAGGCTTGCTAGTCCATCAATGTTAAAAAACCCAGCAAATTTAAACATAATAATGCACCGCTCAGCGCAAATGGTTCATGTCAGTTTACCTCCCACAAGAGCAAATTCTTGGGATTGTGCCGACACAAAAACAACTGACTTACAAGTCCTGCCAAATCCCGAGAAAAATGTTTTTTGTGCTGCATCCAATTGAGTATTTTACTGCAGTAAAATCCCAAACTCTGAATCCTCAACAAACTGCAGCTAAGTTTGAACCTTAACTAAACCTACATGTTGAGGTTATTATTGAGGTTTGGCCACAAGAAGCCTTGAAATCTCTGAAACGCTGCCACTGAAATTTCTAATGTTTTTTTCCTGAAATTTCACTGGTGGTTGGTGTAGTTTGTTATGAGCCACAAAAAGAGTACTCGCTCCTACACATTTATTGTGGAACTGCAGACAACTGCATTAACTGTGTCATTTTGGGTCAAGACCCTTCGTCAGACTGAAACGTCACCCATTCCTTCTCTCCAGAGAAGCTGCCTGTAAAGGCTGACTTACTCCAGCATTTTGTGTCAAGGCCCTTCGTCAGACTGAAACGTCACCCATTCCTTCTCTCCAGAGAAGCTGCCTGTAAAGGCTGACTTACTCCAGCATTTTGTGTCAAGACCCTTCGTCAGACTGAAACGTCACCCATTCCTTCTCTCCAGAGAAGCTGCCTGTAAAGGCTGACTTACTCCAGCATTTTGTGTCTACCTTCGATTTAACCACTGCAATTCTTTCCACACATTAACTGTGTCATATTATTTTTTTTAAACTACCTTTTACAAACCAAACCCTCCTCAATCACGTTAATCAAAATCATTGCTGATGTTGGGGAATTCCAAAACTACAATTTCATCTAATGCAGAGTATTCCCTTTCCTGTAATTCCATGCTTTTATTTCCACGTGCAGATATCATGGAATGGTAAAATGGTGGTCAGCTTGGCCAAGTTGGGTGAAAGGGCCTTTTTCTAAGCTGTATCACTCTATGTATAAAATCACGAGGGGAGAGATAATCTGAATGCACAGTGTCGTTTTACACAGTAGGGGAATCAAGAACCAGAGGGCATATGTTTAAGGTGAGAGGGGAAAGTTTACGAGTTGATAGGAACTTGACGGGCAACTTTTTTTTACGCAGAAGGCGGGGGGTGTATGCAATGAGCTGCCAGAAGAGGTAGTTGAGGCAAGTACTAAAAACATTTATAAGACATTTGGACAGGTACATGGCCAGAAAAGGTTTAGGGGGCTGTGGGCCAAAAACAGGCAGGTGGGACTATCATGGATAGGGCATCTTGGTTGGTATGGGCAAGTTGGGCCGAAGGGCCTGTTCCAATGCTGTATGTCTTCATGTCAACACTCCCGTGCAATGTGGCAATCGGCAACAATGATATTACCGAAAATTAACAAGTGTGGATGGTTATATCATTGACCAAAGCAGTCACTTCTGTGTGTTTGAACAAACATATATGAATTAATGCATTTTTATTAGACTTACTACTCCCCAAGCCGCGGGACTTAGCTGCGCAAGACTCGGTCGCGGGGCCTTCCATCGCCCGGCTCGGCCGCGAGACGTTTCAGCGCCCGGTGCGACTCGGCCGCGGGGACTTCCATCCCCTTGCGGGGACTGTGCGGGTCGGTCGGGGACGAGCTGTCTGTCCGTGGGCGTGGGGAAGAGAGTGGAAGTTTTGTTGCCTCCATCACAGTGAGGGGGTGTTTGGAGTCACTGTGATGGACGTTTGTGTTGGGGTCATGTGTCTTGTGTTCTTTTTTGTGTATGACTGCTATGTAGTTTCGTTCGGTACCTTGGTACCGAATGACAAATAAAGCTCTGTTGAACTGTTGAACTGTTGAAAAAGTGAGTTAATTCAAACTATAAATGTTATCCAGCATTCAAAACTAAAGAGAAAAACCAGTGCATCTTCTACTTTATCAAATTGTATATTCCAAAGAAAGATTTCAGTACATGGTGTTTACCTTGTTTGAGTGCTTGGGTTTGGACAGGCAGTGAATCAAATCTTCTGCTGCGAACACACATCAGCTTTTCAACCCGCTCTTCAGTAATATCCAACGGGCTGGGAAGCTTGTTGCAAACCATTGCTATTGTACTGTGTTAAGGAATATAAAGTGTAGGACTGGATTCATCTGGACAGCTCTATATCAAAGAGATGGATCTTTTTTCCTGTTAACCATTTCACATTCTGTCACAATTGATAACTATTCCTTTTGTTTAGCCGAAGATGCCATCATTATACCGTTTTGCTTTTATCTTAAAGGCATTTAAAATGCTTGACCCTGCACTGTGCAGAAATCATCGCCAAAACGCACACATGTGATTATTTAATCAATATAACATTTTCCCCTTGCTATGGATATATATTTTTCCAGTAGTTATGTGGCTTTTAAAAGGAATCGTGGATGTTATCCGAAGTCTTTGCACTATGCACATTTTCCCAGGCCAAAGGGCATTCATAGTTAATTCTATTGAAGCAAAACCTTGCAATTCTGGAATAAAACCATGTTTTTTGTAGCTGTCATCTCCATTTTGCATTTTGCACCATAGATGTCCAATGTCCCCAAAATTAGACTTCTGGTGATTGATTTTATCCTTTTCCCATCTCCTGACTACAACTAACAAATTATCAAACAAAGCTAAACCACTTGACTTGCCAAAGGAAAGCAAGGTTCATGGTGCCTGAATGACAACCATCCAGTGGCTCTGACACTCTCCACCATGAAGTGCTTTGAGACAATGGTCATAGCACACATCAATTCTAGCCTCACAGGCAACTGTGATCCACTGCAGTTCACCTACTATCATAACAGGTCTACAGCAAATGCCATCTCCTAATTACAGCTTTGCCTCGGCAAGGCCAGCAGCATAATCAAGGGCTAGTCTCACCCCGGTCGGTCACTCTCTCCCCTCCCCTCTCCCATCAGGCAAGAGGTACAGAAGTGTGAAAACGCACACCTCCAGATTCAGGGAGTTTCTTCCCAGCTGTTATCAGGTAACTAAACCATCCTATCACCAACTAGAGTATTCCTGACCTACCATCTACCTCATTGGAGACCTTCGGACTATCTTCAATTAGACTTTAATCAACCTTATCTTGCACTTAACGTTATTCCGTTTATCCTCTATCTGTACACTGAGGACACCTTGATTGTAATCATGTATGGTTCCTCCGCTACAGCTGATAGTACGCAAAAAATAGGGCTGTTCACTGTACCTCGGTACACATGACAATAAACTAAACTCAACTCCATCTACACTTTACGCTGCCCCAGGAAAGCAGCTGAGATCATCAAAAATCACTCATTCCCTCTTCTCGTTTCCCGATAGGCAGAAGATACAAATGCTCGAAATCAAACACCACCAGATTCAGGACCAGCTTCTTCCCCGCTGTGATCAGACTACTGAATGGTCCTCTCATAAGCTGGAGTGTAGTCCAAATCTCTCAACCCATCCTGTTGTAGATCTTGCACTTTTGTCTGTACTTTCTCTGTCGTACTATTATGCTGTAATCTTATATTCTGCACTCTGTTATTTTGTAGTATAGTGAACTATTCTATAGTATGTGGAAGGCTTGATTGTACTCTTGTAGAGTATGATTTGTCTGAATTGCACGCAAACTATTTTATTGAATGTCAGCACCCATGATCATAATAAACCAATACCTTTAGCAGAACAATGAACACAAATTCCTCGAGAAAGCTGACCTTTTTCCAATATATTCATTACTCAATATTTGCTATATATATATATATATATATATATATATATATATTTGTTTGTCCATTTCCTGTCATTCACAGAACAAGTTAGAACATCCCAATTATTTAAATGACTTGTGCAGGAAGGAACTACAGATGCTGGTTTTAACCGAAGACAGACACAAAAAGCTGGAGTAACTCAGCGGGACAGGCAGCATCTCTGGAGAGAAGGAATGGGTGATGTTTCGGGTCGAGACCCTTCTTCAGACTTAAATGATTTATTGTATGGCTGCATGGCATCAAATTGTTTTAAAAATAATTTCCAAGAGGCTGAGGGGATTTGACTGGGGTTCTGGCCCATCAGTGTTCAGGCATGAGAGGGCCTTAAACCATGACCTTTCCCTAACGAGTTTCTGAGAGACCACACGGAGATTCAGTGTGTTCTTTAGCCCGTTGTCCTGAATCGTGGAATGTGCCAGTCTGTAGCATTTGGTTATGGACAGCTCATGGTTCTGCATGCCCAGCATGTTTCCAGCTCACCAAAGGCAGTCTCTCTCCAAGCTGATAATCTCCCAGCAGCAGTTGCCATTCGTCTCAGTCTACATGGCTGGGAACAGATGTGAGGCAGTTTGCTGAGTTATGCAGCTGTTCAGGAAGAACCTTAAGAAAGTCCAATGCCAAACCTTTATGGCAAACACACGCTTCAGAAGAAGACAGATGACAGATGACAGTTCTTCCTCTGCACAGTACATGGAGTTGCTGAAGATCCAACTATGCATGAAGAATGTGATAGACAGAGCGATCTCCTCGGCAGATAAAGTGTTGGTACTTATTTGAAAGGTCTGAATATAAAACATTATTCCAAACGACTTGGATATTCTGCTCAGCAGTTTCAGGACACATCTCTGGAAAGGGAAGCAAAGCTTTTGTTTTGATTGAATATTCTTTGTCAGAAGGTCGGAACAAATGAAGCCACCTTGATTTGAAACGTTAGCTTTGTTACTCTTCCCACAGATGCAGCCGGGCAGGATCTACTACCTCGCTTCTAGCAGCTCCTGTAGAGCTTTCTGTTGCGTCCTTTGCCTGGTTGACTTGTGATCAGACCCGCACAAACGTTCTTACAATGAATGTGCTTTGTACAGTGCACCCATACGGAACATACTACGATGATCCAAACGTGTGTAGACATACGCACAGCATGATGCAAAGAGGAAGACTGGACTTTTTTGCATTCCATCACAGTGAGGAATCCGCTGTGGTGGATGTTTATGTTAACTTTTATGCAGTTGTGTGTTTTGTTGCTTTTTTATCGTATGGCTGTATGGTAATTCGCATATCACTGTACCTTAATTGGTGCACGTGACAATAAATGACCTTTGAAACCCCATGAGCTAGCCACAGAATGAGGGCCACTCCACTCACTTTCATTGGAGAAATGTGCATGGCTTATCTGCTGACACAATCTATTTTACATCTTCAGATAAAATGGAGGATGGTTTAGGTAATGGATTTGACATAGAGGTTGAAATATGCTCATAATGCAGCAAATCTACTTCACTCTATAGAAGATGCCTTTCCCCACCGATTTTGAAATTCCGCCAGATTGCGGCAAAGACAAAGGTCTGAGCAAAGCCAGTCCCACAAAATCAAAGAGTCTGAAGAAGGGTCTCGACCCGAAACGTCACCCAATCCTTCTCTCCAGAGATGCTGCTTGTTACTCTAGCACTAAGTTACTCCAGAATTTTGTGTCTGTCCACAAAATCAAGTGCAACTCAACAAAGAAGCTGCTACTAACCAGGGGTTTCATTCATCCTGACTGAGCCATGCAAGTTCAACCAAAGTTAATGGAAGGGCATGGTTCTGTCACTTGTCATCTCAGGAGTCTGTGGTCATCAGGACATTTGACCCTGAGTACAAAGATTTACAGATATGTAATATATCCTGCTACGAGTCTTCTTCGTTCATATCCATCATCCATGTTTCAAATGTTGCCATCGCTGTCATCGTCTGTCCTGAAAAGGACGCAAGCTTCCGGCGACAATCAGTGGGAGCCATCACTTTGGACAGTAGATGATGGTGGTAGCAGAATTAGCTTAGGACACTTCCAGTTTCCAGCCCCGTGACGTGGACACTTCTGCTATGGGGCCCCTGCTGTGAGTGATTCCTCTCCAAACGACAACACGATCACAACACACATCCCATCAAGGAGCACACATCTGCATCAGGAGGAGACCTTAGAGGACTCTAACGCATTTACATTTATCAAGGAAAACTAATTATCTGAATCCTGTTCCCCAAGGGCAAAAACATACCTTCAGTCCACTTCATACTGACATTACTGAGTTCATACACTTCACTTCCAATTTCCATCCTGCCCTTAAATATACCTGGACGATCTCCGACATCTCCCTCCCGTTTCTGGACCTCACCATCTCCATCACAGGAGACAGACTAGTGACTGACATCTACTATAAACCCACTGACTCGCACAGCTATCTGGAATACACTTCTTCCCACCCGGTCTCCTGCAAAAAGTCTATCCCCTACTCCCAATTCCTCCGTCTACGCCGCATGACGGGGCTTCCCCTCTTCCACCCTCGTTCTCACCTTCCACCCCACCAGCCAGCGTATCCAACAAATCATCCGCCAACATTTCCGTCACCTACAACGGGACCCCACCACTGGCCATATCTTCCCATCCCATCCCCTTTCTGCGTTCTGCAGAGACTGTTCCCTCTGTAACTCCCTGGTCCACTCATCCCTTCCTACCCAAACCACCCCATCCCCGGGCACTTTCACCTGCAACCGCACGAGATGCAACACCTGTCCCTTTACCTCACCCCTCAACTCCATCCAAGGACCCAAACAGTCTTTCCAGGTGAGACAGAGGTTCACCTGCACCTCCTCCAACCTCATCTATTACATCCGCTGCTCCAGATGTAACTTATTTACATCGGCGAAACCAAACACAGGCTCGGCGATCGCTTCGCTCAACACCTGCGCTCAGTCCGCATTAACCAATCTGATCTCCCGGTGGCCGAGCACTTCAACTCCCCCTCCCATTCCCAGTCTGACCTTTCGGTCATAGGCCTCCTCCAGTGCCATAGTGAGTCCCACTGGAAATTGGAGGAACAGCACCTCATATTTCGCCTGGGCAGCTTGCAGCCCAGTGGTATGAACATTGACTTCTCCAACTTTAGATTGTTCCTCTGTCCCTCTCTTCCCCTCCCCCTTCCCAGATCTCCCACTGTCTTCCTGTCTCCACCTATATCCTTCCTTTGTCCTGCCTCCCTGACATCAGTCTGAAGAAGGGTCTCGACCCGAAACGTCACCCATTCCTTCTCTCCTGAGATGCTGCCTGACCTGCTGAGGTACTCCAGCATTTTGTGAATAAATACCTTCGATTTGTACCAGCATCTGCAGTTATTTTCTTACACCTTCAGTCCAGCAACATTAGTCAATCACATATTTTGTTTTCTGACCTGCAACCCACTGCATACATGGGCTGCCACATTCTGTACCATAACATGTCATATAATTTGATCTACAATTCTTTTATCCAGAACCATACTGTACACTTTCTGTAAACCCAGACAAACATTTACTGTACTCCCCTTAAATATATTCAATTTTATTAGCTTGAACCCACGGCATCCTGGATATATTTTTATACACTAAAAAAATTAATTATTTAAACAAGGGTCTCTTTTTTAAATATATAAAGAGAAAAGGCTGGAAATACTCATGAAGTCAGGCAATCTATGCAGAGCCAAAACAGAACTTTTATCAGCTATTGTTTACATTTCAGATTTCCAACACCTGCAGCCGTTCTCTTCATCCTTATTTAAAACTCACACTTAAATATTGATCAATTAGAGTATTTTTGAGTTAGTCATGCAGTTAAAGAAAAATAAAGTTTCCCATTTGGATGAACTACTGTGATCTCAGCATTGTGCACACAGGGTTTGTACAACCTGCAAGATTCATGGATGCTCACACTGATATTCCCATGCATCAGCAGGCTATCTTCAAGCATGTAAGACTCAAGTATTGACTACACTGGACACAAGAGTAGCCCGGGTTCGATCCCGACTACAGGTGCTATCTGTTCGGAGTTTGTACGTTCTTCCGCGTGGATTTTCTCCGAGATCTTCAGGTTCCTCCCACACTCCAAAGACATACAGGTTTGTAAGTTAATTGGCTTGATATAAGTGTAGATCGCTGGTCGGAGCGGACTCGGTAGGCCGAAGGGCCTGTTTCCAGGCTGTATCTCTCAAATAAATTTAAATTAAACCACTGCAGCCTGACATATCAAGGAATATAGTGAAACACTGGTGATGCATTAGGAGGCGATTGATTGTTCATTCTATACGCTGTAGAAGACTGCATCACCAGACCACAGCGTGTGCATGATCAGAGCAACCATTTTCACTTTTACTTAGGTCCTGATTTAAAACACGATCAAGATCATGGTCAAAATACCTTCGTCAAAGTAAATAAATGGAAGGATAAACTTCAAAATTCATCCACAGAATGAAACACGGTCAGTAAAGTAAAAGAATGAAAGTGTGTAGGAAAGAACTGCAGATCCTGGTTTAAATCGAAGATAGACACAAAATGTTGGCGTAACTCAGCGGGACAGACAGCATCTCTGGAGAGAAGGAATGGGCCATATTTCAGTTCGAGACCCTTCTTCTTGAGATCCTTTTCTCCAGAGATGCTGCCTGTCCCGCTGTGTTACTCCAGCATTTCGTGTCTGCAAAAGAATGAAAGCTGTTGGTCTGATTGAATGGCTTAATATTTTCAAAGGTTCAGATCGTAAACTTTCTGCCATCAATATTCAAGGATTTCGCTATTTACTGATGGCTATTTTTAAATGTTGATCGCCGTCATAATAGGTACGAATTCTCATTCTCATATTGTAAACCATTAGGATCAATTTTATTAATATTTATGAGATTGTTGAGTGGAAATTAGCACCTTATGATATTGCACAGTCACAGTGGTTTTGCAGATTTTTTCAAAAGGCTTTTGTTTCAGGTGTCTTGCTCCTGGTTAGGGTGCACAGATGAATTCACAGACATTGTTACCATCACCAAGAATTCAACCAATGGCTAAATATTGAAATCCAAAAAATATGACACGATATTATCAAAGGATACCCAGCACTGCCTGCGAGATGGGAAGCCACTGATGGCAGATGGCATTGAGATGCACTCGAGGATCTGTGTGCCGTGAATCACGAGGTAGAATGGACAGACCCAGTGAATTCACTATCTTGTTAATCTTCTCTTTGTCCCTGGAAACCAAGCAAAAAAAGAGTGCGTTTTCTTCAAACTATGCCCAAGATAGTTACATTCATTCATTAAAGGCGTTTTCAAAGGTATGCTCACATTGAAAAATATACAAAATTAAAGCTACTCCAAGAGAGTATAGATTTAGAAAACATAAAACTTACATTCCATGCTTCGATCAGAATATTCTGGCATTCAATGGAGCAAATTAGCTCAACATGCTGTAAATAACCAGGTCAGTTTACATTTAATTATTGCCTGAACAAGGTATCAGACCAGAAGGGAAAGCCCTGAAATGTAATTCCTGTAGTACTCGGAAATATATTTAATTCATCACCAAGCAAGATGGCATTACACTGTTCCTGTTGAAAGTGAGAAATTCTGGTTCTACGCCGAAGATAGACATAAAATGCTGGAGTAACTCAGCGAGACAGGCAGCATCTCTGGAGAGATTGAATGGTTGACATTTTGGGTTGAGACTCTTCTTCTGACCTTCTCTCCAGAGAAGCTGCCTGTCCTGCTAAGTTACTCCAGAATTTTGTGTCTATCTTCTGATTCTACACTAATCCATTTCTTCAGTTGGCTGGCAAGAAAATGCTGCTGGTTTTGATATTTACCAGTTTTATTGCAAAGTAACTATAACAGTAGCTCTCCCACATTGAGGCGATATTCCACATGACCCATGCAGACGTATTAAATATACAAGTAATAATATTTATTGACCACTTTATAAATCCTGTAAATATCTTAAATTCTTGCCTTAACAAAGCATTCATTTATAGTTTATCCATTAAAACATTTTATTTTAGCTCACTTTGCCAGATCTGCTTTATTTTCTTTTTCAAGTGGTAAATCCTGCCCCTGACCTTGCTAGATCATGTATGCATGACAGTCCTACAATCTCCAAGAATTCAAGATTTATGTCCCGTACGCAAAATTTTAGGAACAATTATCAGGGTGAAATAAATGACTTAATTATTTGTACATTGATGTTAATCCTCCAGTTCTTTGTGGAGCTGCAGGGCAGCTATCTACAGACACAAACCAGCTCTGCCTGGGAAGAGGCTGCTCTAGAATTTGTACATTAAACCAGATTAAACACTGGCAGAGGAGTGAGGTACAGATACAAACTTTATAGTGCCCACGTTTTAAACTTTGTAATAAAACGTTTAGAGGAGGTATTAACAGAAGCAACAAACTCAATTGACCGCACTGCCTAAATATTTTAAAATAAGTGAAGTGGAAAATTGCATCTAAACACACAAGTGCTGAACTCGTTCACCTAGGCAGCATGAACAGTGCACTGCCTGGGTTAGGCCCAGTCTCAGTAAACATACCCAAGAGCCAACTTCAGTTGCAGCAGTTGGCAGCTTTTCTCAAACTCAAACCAAAAATAAAGAATCATGTGAAAGGTTGACACAATCCCACCACTGTGGGAATACCATCGTTCACAGTCACGGCCACTCACTGGGAATTAGTCTGGAGAATGATTCGGAGAAACTCGGACCAAAACAAAATAACGCAGCGTTAGCTTTTTCTTCACTTGGTCTCTGTGAATCAACCGCTTGGTTCATTTAAAATATGAGGATTATTCAAACAAATGAGAGTTATGTTGACAATATGTATAGGCAGGCCAAGCTACATGTTGTCAAAGGGACTTCTTCCCTTATCTTTTACATTATGTTCAGTACAGTACTGGGATTTTAGCTCTGAATTTATTTCTGTTGTTGTGGACATATTCATTATGATCGAAGGTTTCAAGTCAAGGCTCATGGGTGAGCAGAACTCATAACTATTTATGGTAGTAATAAAAAATAAAAGTGGTGTTCTAGTCTAGGCCAAATACAAGTCAGGTAACTCTCATCTGATCTAGCATTGCAAACAGAGCAAGAATTAGCTAATCAAACATTTTCACGGAGGCTTATGCTCTTGATCAATTCAATAAATCTCCAGTTTCACTGAAGTTGGAGAGTGGGAAGAGACGCGTCTCGTGCAATGACAAAAGGGAATTCCAGATTTATATCCATGCTCTCATTGGTCTTATGTGATTGGAACAATATACTCACTGTCATCATACTTACTTCATCAGTAAGCACAGGTTCAGATTCTGGACCCTACATGAAACTAAAACCATTTGTAACTACACTATTTCTGACCCTTAGACTATGCTTGATCGGACTTTGTTGGCTTTACCTTGCACTAAACGTTATTCCCCTATCATGTATCTATACACTGTAAATGGCTCGATTGTAATCAAGTAATGTCTTTCTGCTGACTGGTTAGCACACAACAAAAAGCTTTCCACTGTACCTCATTCACAAAATGCTGGGGTAACTCAGCAGGTCAGGCAGCATCTCAGGAGAGAAGGAATGGGTGACGTTTTGGGTCGAGACCCTTCTTCAGACTGATTCCACTGTACCTCGCTCGGTACATGTGACAATAAACTAAACTGATTGAACTGATCATTGATATTACATAGCCATTATGCAGTCAGTGTAAGTAAAAATGACCTGTATTGCAAAATTTTAGAATGTATTTACTATCACAATAATGCAATCATGTAATATTACTATTACATGAAAATCCAAATAATTAAAATCCTAAACCTGATGGTATTTACTGCTGTTTTTGTTGTGCAGTATTAACAATGAGCTTTGGTTTTCACTGACGATTTGTTGCCAGTCTACATTTGCATAGTTGTTATTGATGTAGAACTGTTCACTCTTATGAGAACAAGTCACAAAAAAATTCTACTGTCAGATTTGACCATTATTCTTAACCAGCATCAATAATAGTAGAGATTTGTTTAAATTATTTTTAGTATCAATGCTTCATGTGCAGAAGTACAGAAATGTCACTGCAAAATACATCTTCTTCACCCTTCTGCAAAATGTCACGAAACTACCACCAGGCTCCAAATTGAAACATTAATCCGATTCAACCTTTCTTTTTAATATACCAGCAAAGTTATTTGGTTTCTGCATACTTGTACGCACACCAATCCTTTGAACTTGCCACAAGCTGAGATATAATAATTAATAGCTTGTCAGGGTACAAGTCATAAGTTGCCTACAAGAAACCTTCTGCTTCAAGCTACAAATCTGAACATTTACTCCTCCCACTAAAAGCAATGCAATTTGTTTAGCGTGCAGCCAAAAAAAGAGGAAAAGTAAAATTCTCTCCATGGAGTGATTAATTTGCTATGTGTATTAGAAGTAGCATGTGAGCAAAGTCCACATTAAAAGTGAGATAATTCTGGACACATGTGAAATGGGTGCTCGCTTTAACTCGCTCTGTTCAACATCTTGTCACACTGTTGCTGCATTGCACTTTCTCAGATGCAATGTCTGAAGAATTAGCGTTAAAATTCAAAAAGTATAACTTTAATGAAACATACATTATTAATACGTGTGTGTTGCAAGTACTACAATAATGGATGGAATAAAGCACACCAGATAGCAATCAGAATCTGATTAAAGCCGAATGTGGAAGTAGTTGAACTTCGTAATAAAAATGTGGTAACAGTCAATGCATAAAATGGCAGGCTCTCCTAATTAGAAAACATTCTACGCGGTTTTGGCTTCTGAGAGCATGTGTCAAAAAAGATGGCAATTATAGGGATAATACTGCTGTTACACAGGACTGTTGCACTTCAGCTGAGGTTCAAACCTCAGCCGTAACTCTGCTTTCACATTATGCCTGGTTATCTGTACAACAAGGCAGCTGGTATTTTCTACCAATGATGATATTCAGTCATTTATTAACAACCGCTGAAGAATACAATTTTCACCTGACTGTGTGTTGAAATTGGTTTCCTCAAAGAATGCCACTACATATGGGCATTTAGGGCACTTTTCCAGTGTTACCGAGGTTTGGTCTCTGTCTAGTGTGCAAAATATCAGGGAATACTTTGTTTAGTTTATACAGCAGGGAAACAGGCCCTGTGGCCCACTGAGTTCACGCCGACCAGCGATCCCCGCACACTAACACTATCCCACACACATTAGGAACAATTTACAATGATACCAAACCAGTTAACCTACAAACCTATACGTCTTTGGAGCATTAAAATGGATTCTGGTATAAAACAAGTCTCTCTCCTTGCCTCTGGTATCACAATCTACAAAATGGAAGATTTCTACATGTGGTTTTAAGGCACTTACAGATATTAACATTCATGTTCATGAAAACCACATGACGGTGAAAGAGTTATTGCTTACCTTCGGACAACTACAGCCTCGTACAGGCTCCAGATGTTTTCCAACACTAATTGCACAAAGAGAGGCTTTTTTCCTTTCGACTGTGACAAAGAAAAAAAAATCTCAATGATTTGAAAGATAATTGAGAAGCAACTAAGCTGCTCCAAAAGTTATCAAAACAAAGAGTTATTTTTTTTACAAGGAGGCCATGCTATCTTTTATACCACTGTTCCAGAAAAACATCCCCAGAATTTTCATGAGTGGTCACCTCAGAATTGAATGGCAACCCTGGGCTGACACAGCAGTCGCTGTTTCTTTGTGGTGCCAGTCTCCCACCAAATTCAGGAGAATCCCCAAACTCTGCTTAACTCATTTTGATCGTGGCATTCAGGAGATTAACACAGCTCTTCCCCATAATTCTAAAGAGTTTTGAAAACTGTATTTGTCTCAATGGTTCTACTCCAAAAGAAGTCACACATTTTCTAACAATATTACAACTCTGCTTTTAACCTGCAAACTGAGCAAAATTGGACAGAGCATAACATTGGACAGAACACCAAATGGAACACATCCCACTATGACAAGGAATGTCAGACTTTAATTGAAGTATTAACAGTCAAGTAGATTTCAATATTTCATACTTCATTTTTGACCTGCAGAATATTAAGTAAGCGTGGAAATATGTTGTATGTCTGCGAACTACCAATGCAGACAGATAGTATTGCAAATATCTTCCACCGGTGAGAAAGTAATGTCCTAACAGATTTAACACATGACATGAAATAAAATAACAGCACTAAATTGGTAATTTAACCAGGCTGAAATAAAAAACTAACTTTGGAAATTAGAATGTTTGATCTCTAATGGTCAATGGAACCAGCAACAATGTCAAAGCTTCCACAGGCTGCCCCTGTGTAACGAGTGGGTTATGCATACACAGATATAGTCCATAAGTTGATTAGGTTGTAAATTGGAAAATTCACAAGAATCTCTTGATATGGTTACCCCCACCTCTGCAGTAATCAGAAGCAATACTACTGGTAAGAACAATTACTAAAGATGGAGAGACGAAGAAAATTAGTCTGCCAATCGCAGGAATGAACATTTGCACGCACGTACACTAGATATATTTATATAATAATATTAAAGGAAGCTCTGTTATGGTGTAGGAATGCCTATAGGTCAGGCTTTCTGAAGAAGGGTCTCGACCCAAAATGTCACCCATTTCTTCTCTCCAGAGATGCTGCCTGTCCCGCTGAGTAACTCAGCATTTTGTGTCCACCTTCTATACCAATTAACAAAGTCACAGAAAACCAACACACAAGTGACACAAACCCAGTGCCCAACTGCAGTGTGCCTCTAACATATCAGCAGTTTATGGCTAACAATACCTGGAACAAACTTGGAATTATCAACTCTACCACCACGATATTGACTTAACCAACCTTATTATGGAGCTAACGTTACCTCTTTGCAGTCCCGGCAGGTAATGTTCAAGACCACATGGGCAGCCTCTGACTAGGTATAATACTGTTTTGCATTAAACATACTTTTCATGGCATTGTCTTTACATCAGGCAACATACCTGTGCTCCTTTCATTATCTTCTTTGTTTTTGTGTTCAGATAGTAGTCGCCCCAAAGAGTCTTCAGCAACACTTCAGAGTTTATGCCCATTTTCTCACTGTACATTTGGACAAACTGCCCAATTCTGCAATCAAAAAAGATTTTCTCATTTAAGTGGATCCATCAGCTGGTACATGTAACTGATTCATGCAGATTATGGAGAAACAAATATGAGACACAAGGAACTGCAGATTCCACTTGACATAAACGGACACATAGTGCTGGAGTAACTCCGAGGGTCAGGCAGCATCTGAGGAGAACATGGATAGGTGACGTTTCACAGAGTGCTGGAGTAACTCAGCGGTCAGGCAGCATCTCTGGAGAACATGGATAGGTGACGTTTCACAGAGTGCTGGAGTAACTCAGCGGGTCAGGCAGCATCTGAGGAGAACATGGATAGGTGACGTTTCACAGAGTGCTGGAGTAACTCAGCGGTGAAGCAGCATCTCTGGAGAACATGGATAGGTGATGTTTCACAGTGTGCTGGAGTAACTCAGCGGTCAGGCAGCATCTCTGGCGAACAAGGATAGGTGACGTTTTGGGTTGGGACCTTTCTTCAGACTGATTGTGGTTTTGGGAGGGAGGTAATAAAGCTGGGAGAGAGAGGCAGAGGAAAGTGTGACAGGTAATAGGTGAACAAAGGTGAGTGGGGGTTTTGATAAGCAGATGGGCCCTGACCCAAAACATCACGGTCTCCAAAGATGTCTGCTGACCCGCTGAGTTACTCCAGCACTTTGTGCCCTTTTTTGAGAATACAAATATTATTTATTCCAGGGTTTAGCAAAAGATAGATGGAAACAAATTGACAGGCTGGAAGAAATGAAAAATACAGAGAGAAAGAAAGAGAAAAAGAAAAAGTAACACACAGAGGGAAAAAATACTTATTTCTAACTTCTACCTTCATAACCTCAAAATATCAAAATCAATTGAAGTATTCAGGTTGTAAAAAAATTAAATGTTAGTAAAACTCAGCAGGTTTGATGATTTATTTAGTCTTATTACAATATAAGAAATGCAGCACATAATTTGCACAAATCAAGACCCTAAAAATGTAATGTGAAAATGATTGGATAACCTATCTCAAGGATGTTGACTGGGGGGATAACATTGGTCAGGAAAATTAAGCATCATGCTCTTCCTAAAAACAATGTTTCTTGTTCAAAATGGAAAATAAATCAGAATGTTTGATCACATTGCTCAATAATAACCATGAAGCCAACTTGAAAGCCATTAGATTTGCTACTTTAAACCATATAAAGGGTGAAAATTTTGGACTCCCGAGGAGAGGCGGAGGTTCTGAAATACTACCCGATTAATTGGAACTCTTGGAACAGCAGGGGCGGCACGGTGGCGCAGCGGTAGAGTTGCTGCCTTACAGCGCCGGAGACCCGGGTTCGATCCTGACTATGGGTGCTGTCCGTACAGAGTTTGTCCGTTCTCCCCTTGACCGTGCGGGTTTTCTCCAAGATCTTCGGTTTCATCCCACTCCAAAGATGTACAGGTATGTAGGTTAATTGGCTTGGTACGTGTAAATTGTCCCTAGTGTTAGAGTGTGCGGGGATCGCTGGTCGGTGCGGACTCGGTGGGCCGAAGGGCCAGTTTCCACTCTGTATCTCTAAGTTAAACCAAACTAAACTATGCTCTGCTGCACGTTGTTAGACTCTGGTGATTAGGTTGGGACATTTACCTGCTGAAAGGGTGGCACATCACAGGCCCAGCAGGCCTTTTTATTTTAATAGGAATGATCTGCTGCTGGAAAATGATTTTTTTCCCATTAATTGATTTAATTAGCACACTTAATTGTTTTTTCAACAACATTAATTTCTTAGCATTTTTTAATTGTTTTATAACATTTGAATTGTTTTTGAGTGTCTTTGGATGCTGGTGAATGTTAGAGACATAAATCAACATTCAAACTCTGATCATTTCCATTGCCAATAGGCTTGGATGTATAGCATAAGAAAATAACTGCAGATGCTGGTACAAATCGAAGGTATTTATTCACAAAATGCTGGAGTAACTCAGCAGGTCAGGCAGCATCTCAGGAGAGAAAGAATGGGTGACGTTTCGGGTCGAGACCCTTCTTCAGACATATGGATGTATAGCATAATATCATATCATATCATATCATATATATACAGCCGGAAACAGGCCTTTTCGGCCCTCCAAGTCCGTGCCGCCCAGTGATCCCCGTACATTAACACTATCCTACACCCACTAGGGACAATTTTTACATTTACATTTACCCAGCCAATTAACCTACATACCTGTACGTCTTTGGAGTGTGGGAGGAAACCGAAGATCTCGGAGAAAACCCACGCAGGTCACGGGGAGAACGTACAAACTCCTTACAGTGCAGCACCCGTAGTCAGGATCGAACCTGAGTCTCCGGCGCTGCATTCGCTGTAAAGCAGCAACTCTACCGCTGCGCTACCGTGCCGCCCAATCTGCTCTCAAAACATCATTGGGCATGAATGAGCCGGGTCGGGTTTGGCTGCAAGGCGCTTGCCCTTCTGAGTTGCTTCAGCAATTTGTGTCCATCTTAGATCAACAATGAAATAACTAAACTAGACCAAAACAAATCTTCCACAGCTATTTCCCTTAAATAGTCAGTTAAAAACATGGAACGGAATTTCGCCCACGCCATTGAAACGCACCAGGTTTTAAGAATAGCAAGTGAGTCCAAAGTTAATTGCAAAGCTACAAAGATGTAGGGAATGGCTTCTCTCTCAGTGTCGGTGACCAAGCGCACACTGCTCAGGGTAGTCTGGGATAGAGTTTGCCAGCCAGCAACCTACATTTCTGTATTCACAATAGCAGTTAATTCCACACCGCAGGGAATTTCCCCATCAATCAGTATGGGAAATCTGAGGCCAGCAACACAAACATTTGCTCGGATCCAGCTGCCAGGTTCTGGCTGTACGCCCAGCCTGAAACACAAGCAGACCCTTGCAGTGGGAAGAGTAACGTAGCTATGGCTCGAACAGCTCGAGAGCCAAAGATATATGAAGTCAAATGCTCCAGGGTGGACAAAACATTTCAGATTCCACACCATCACTTAAAAAGCCACAATACAAGCACAGAACAGTGAAGCAAAGCAGGCCAGGGGGTGAAATATTCCTTCTTTGGTGATTCTAAAAATGAGCACATACCTCAATAGAGGTGTCATCTGAGATGGACATCTCTGATTCTCATCAAAGAAAAAGTCATCCCCAAATTTCAATTAATCAAATTTTGTGAAACCTAAGAAACACTTTATTTTAATTATATTTTATTCTAGCATCTGGAAAGTTTGAAAGTATTATGGTAGGTACAGTATTTCACACCCTCAAATACCAGTTAAGAATAAGTATGACTTGCGGAGAATGTTCTAAAAAATTATGGTCCTAAAACAGTATCTCAAACAGGTAGTTGCATTCTTACGATATCTCAAGTTATAGAAAATTATGCTATAAAAACAATCGTGACAATGAGAGAAAGGGGATTCAGGGCTGGAGAATTTCAGACTTGCAATAACAAAGTTCTTTTCCCCCATAGAGTTTTTGAAGTTCATAAGATCATAAGTGGTAGGAGCAGAATTAGGCCATTTGGCCTATCAATTCTACTCCGCCATTCAATCATGTCGGATCTATCGCTCCATCCTAACCCCATTCTCCTGCCTTCTCCCCATAACCTCTGACACCCGTACTAATCAATAATCTATCGATCTCTACCTTAAATATATCCACTGACTTGGCCTCCCTAGCCTTCTGTGGCAAAGAATTCCAGATTCACCACCCTCTGACTAAAGAAAGTGAAGTCCCCAGATTGTGAATTAATTCCTTTTACTTGTATTATAGAAAACTAAGGCATAATAATGTTCAAACTACGACCGACATCGGCCCTAATATAAAAGTATAAGAAAATAATTGCAGATGCTGGTACACATCGAAGGTATTTATTCACAAAATGCTGGAGTAACTCAGCAGGTCAGGCAGCATCTCAGGAGAGAAGGAATGGGCGACGTTGGGCCCTAATATAAAAATCACCAAACTCAACTTTAAATTAATCCAATGAATCGGCATCAATAGCTATTTGCAGAAAACAATTCCAGAGCTCTATTGCCTTCAGAAACGTTTCCTCATCTCACTCCTGAAAGGCCAGTTCTTATTTAAACACAATGCCCTCCTTAGCCAGCAGAAATATTTTCTCTCTCTCAATTCCCTTAAATTCTTGAAACTTTTTAATCAAATTGCTCATTCCTTTTAACCCCTGGAAACCATCTATTATTCTGGTTAATCAATGCTGTTCTTCTCCTTCTAAGATGGACATATCTTTACTAAGGCATGTTGCTACAAGCAAATATAATTCAATCAAGGACCTTGTACAGCTGTGAAATGAGTTCTGTGTCGATATTCCAGCTCATAATTTTTTTTTAAAGTTAGCAGCCTATTTGGCAATGCAACAATTTCTGTACATGTCCATGATTTTATTGATTCATGCACCTGCACTACTTCCAGTTTTCTCACTTTTAACGAAATAATTTCTATTTTTTTCAGATTCTAAGCAAACTGTCCCTTCCCATAATAAATTTACCCACGTAATCATTTTGTCATTTATTCTTTAGCTATTCTTCAGTTAACTTGGGACAAAAACAGTCAGTCTGAAGAAGGGTCTCAACCCAAAACGTCACCCATTCTTTTTCTCCAGAGATGCTGCCTGACCCGCTGAGTTACTCCAGCATTTTGAGTCTATATTTGGTGTAAACCAGCATCTGCAGTTCCTTCCTACACATTTTTTCAACTTAAGCATGTGGCTGTGAAACATTTTACACTTTTTTTGTTTCTATCATATTTAGCTGGAGGCCAACAGGAGAAAAGAGATCATTTACTGGAACAGATTACTGGAGCTCCACTCTGTCTCACAGAATAGTGAGGATATTGATTTATGGTGACTGAATAAATGAAATTATACATTTATTACATGATATACCCAGACTTAAGTATTCTCTGAAAATTAAAGTCTTCTCTGATTCTAACCGTTTCTGTTTCCAACGTTAAAAATCAGGCTACCTTGGTTGTTATCCACAATCTTTTATTTCTATACTCAATTTTTATGTTATAGTTGTTTTTAATAACCCACAATACAAAAAATAATAAAGATACACTTCGATTGACATTGATTACTGATAGTGATGACTGCTGGAGATGATGGTTGTAGGGTTTAGCAGTTCTATGAGATTTGCATTCCAGGTGATTCCTAGCATTGAAAACAATGGTGGACAGTTCCAGTGAAAGAATTTGGAAAACAATCAATTGGTACTTTCTAAGCAAATGCAGGTCTGGCGCCTGACCTTCCTCCCATGGTGCAGCGCGGCAGCAGAGGGTCAAACAAGATGGCCGTCGCCGCCGACCGCTGCAGGAGAGGTTTCGGGTCCACGGCTCGTTCTGGCCGCAGCGTTGGCCAAACGGAGCCGAGGTGAGTGGCTCCCTCTTCCCTTCCCTGTCCCCCCTTGCTCGCCCATGTCCCCGGGGGACACTCCCCGGCCGGCAATGGCACCGCAGATGGTTAGTTGGGGGAGGGTTGCCGGGCCTGCAGAAGAGGTTTGCACCCAATGGGGGTTGCCACGCCCACAGGAGAGGTTTGCACCCAACGGGACCACGCCAGTCTAGTCTTTAGGTAAATTGTAGAAACAAGGAACAGCAGACACTGGTTTACACAAAAGGACACAAAGTGCTGGAGTAACTCAGCGGGTCAGGCGGCATCTCTGGAGAGCATGGATAGGTGATATTTCAGGTCTGGGTCTGAAGAAAGGTCACAACCCTATACATCACTTGTCCGTGTTCTCCAGAGATGCTGCCTGACCTGCTGAATTATTCCAGCATTTTGTATCCTTTTGAGTAATTTGTAATAGTTCTGGTAACCAAATTTCTAAAACAACAAATATCAATTATACTATAAAAGTGTACTAAATTCATCTTATTTTCAATCCGAGAAAACAAAAAAAGGTTACGTGTGGAAGAAAGACAATATTTGTTATTTCTATAAATAACACTTTCCAAAACATGAACAGTAAGCCGAGTAATTACTCCTTTATCAAAGAAAACATTTAAATTTATTTTGCAGCTTGTTTATAACACCCTCTGGACATTCCTTAAGTTATTGGAATTAATCATAAAAACATTATTTTCCTCCTCCTGCTAAGTTGGGATGAAGTTTAACCTGCTGACAGGTTTATACATACTCATTCCAGGGACATTTGTTTTCCCCGCCATACATTTTAAGGAGCAAAGCAAACAATAATTTAATGGAGATGTCCTGAGGACAGTATATATCACAGTCAAGGAGGTGCTGGGTGCCCTGAGGCTTATGAAGGTAGATAAATCTCCAGGGCCTGATCAATATATCCAAGGACATTGTGCGAAGCTAGCAAAGAAATGACAGGCGCTCTGACTGATATACGAATCATCATTAGACACAGGTGAGATGCTGGAAGACTGGAGGGTGGCTAAAGTAGTGCTCACAATTAAGAAGGAAAAGAAAGACCATCGATCTTACCTATGCCCCTCATTATTCTATAAACCCCATCCTGTAAAGGTCACCCTTCAGTCTCTGTCGCTCCCAGGAAACAGATCCCAGCCTATCCAATTTCTTATTACTTAAGCCTACCACAACATGGTTGTGAATCTTTGCTGCATCCTATCGAGCTTGATCAGATATTCCCTGTGGCATGGCAACCAGACCAACTACACAAACCAAGCAGCAAGCTTTCTCACTAAGCACTGTATCTCTAAGCCGAATGATTCCAAAACTCTTTCACAGCTTAAGCATAGTTGGAACTCCTTTCACTCTTGATTTGCACATTCTCTACCTCTTCAGCTCATATTTTCACCATTTCACTCTGTGCATCAAAGCAGTGATCAGGAATTATGACAGAAAGTGTTATTATCAAACCCTCTCCAAGACAGAGTCTATGCTAAAACGCTGTTGGCACGGTTGTGTTTGGAAACCAAGCAGGAGGCGAGAATCACCGTGAATCCGTGTGTGGTGGTGATCGTGTGAGCCACAGTGAGGGTGGGGCTGCCGGTGCAGCTGTCTGTGGACACGTGTTGTCCTAGAATAAAGTAACGGAACACTGACAACGTCTACATTACGTCCAGTGCTTCCATCAAAGGCAGGAGAAACCGGAGATAATATACACCCTTAACTTTTCTTTAATAGGATGGAACAATTCAATGACTAAAGTTTAGGCATTGTTTGGTTCCACTGCTTTATAGGCAGAAGATTCCATTCTTGTGCTAAAGCCATTTACTGCCCAAAAGTACTTTTCCTCAAAAAATATTGTTTCAAAAATTCACTTGTGTTCTCTCTCAGAATTACTTCACTCATTTTCTATCCAAATTCCAGTTTTGGCTTGCATGTAGCTATCAAGGCGTGCACAGGGCCTGGTATGTGGGAGTGTGGGTTTTTGCAGCCAGAGGGCCTGGTATAGACTATAGACAATAGGTGCAGGAGTAGGCCATTCAGCCCTTCGAGCCAGCACCGCCATTCAATGCGATCATGGCTGATCTCTCTCAATCAAATCCCCGTTCCTGCCTTCTCCCCATACCCCCTCACTCCGCTATCCTTAAGAGCTCTATCCAGCTCTCTCTTGAACATCCAACGAACTGGCATCCACTGCCTTCTGAGGCAGAGAATTCCACACCTTCACCACTCTCTGACTGAAAAAGTTCTTCCTCATCTCCGTTCTAAATGGCCTGCCCCTTATTCTTAAACTGTGGCCCCTTGTTCTGGACTCCCCCAACATTGGGAACATGTTTCCTGCCTCTAATGTGTCCAATCCCCTAATTATCTTATATGTTTCAATAAGATCCCCCATCATCCTTCTAAATTCCAGTGTATACAAGCCTAATTGCTCCAGCCTTTCAACATACGACAGTCCCGCCATTCCGGGAATTAACCCAGTGAACCTACGCTGCACGCCCTCAATAGCAAGAATATCCTTCCTCAAATTTGGAGACCAAAACTGCACACAGTACTCCAGGTGCGGTCTCACCAGAGCCCGGTACAACTGTAGAAGGACCACTTTGCTCCTATACTCAACTCCTCTTGTTAGGAAGGCCATTGGCTTTCTTCACTGCCTGCTGTCCCTGCACTGGATTAGGTACTCAAGGCCACATCCTCCCATTCTGAGCCTGCCACTGTGTTACTGAACAACCAGAGCTGCCTTGACATTATCATCTTCGTATTCAGAACCAAGTGAAATACAAGGATTTAATACAAAAATCTAACAAGTCAATATTAAGTGAAAATTTAACCTACTGCTCTCCTCACCCCCCACTGAGGATATTGAATGATAGTCAACATAACAATAAATTATGTGGCTTAAAATGCAGACAAAATAATGCAGTAAATGCGGACTGGAACGTGGCAAGTTCAACAGCCTGACCGCGGGAGAAGACGGCAGGGGAAGAGAAACGTCATTCTGGCCTTCCATCACAGTGAGGAGGGGACTGGAGGAGACTCACTGTGATGGATGTTTCTTTTTTTTTCGTGTTTTGTGTTGGTTGGGGTTGTGTAATTTGCTTATTTTATTGCTCTTATTGTTGGACTGTGGGTGACGAAATCTCGTCCAAAAGACTTGTTTTTTGGATGACAAATAAAGGTAATTCTGAATTCTGTAATGTTTGCATCTGTATTTACCACTGCATTCAGTAAATGAATTATATAAGATGACATGGAATGGTAAAAAAGGAATAGAGTTTGGGCGGCAAACATTATATACAGGGGTCTACACAAGCTTCACAGCTCAACGTCTAGGGCTGAATTGTTGTGAATTATGGTAACAACGCCCAGGGCAGCCATTGGGAAGACGGCAGTGAAACAAAACCACTCCACAGCACCATCAACTGGCTACTGTCAGCAACAACAAGGCGTCAGTTCATTCACCCTGCACCCGATTTCCATTCCATGTGCCTCTGGCAACAAAATAACTGGAACTGTCTAGGAAACAAAGCAACTGTTGGAGGAGCAGTGGTCTATCCAAATATCAGACACGAATGCAAGCATGCACTTTAACTCTAGTACATTTAGTAACAGTTTATATCTTCAATATTGTAGGAGTAAGGTCACATTTTTTGTACGCTCAAGCTGGCAGCACAGCAACACAAACATAAGAGATCTGACCAACTTTCAAAGGAAACAAAGAAAGCTTTGAATATAGAAATCTGGTCAATGTAGAATAAAAACCAAAACATATATATTTGATTCCACAGAAATGATATCTTCTGTGAGCTCAAGGCAGGAGGAATTCTTTGAAATATTGTAACTGAACTGAATCACCACCATACAGAAATCATATCATTCATACACTGATTCATACACGGATCTCGACCCGAAACGTCACCCATTCCTTCTCTCCTGAGATGCTGCCTGGCCTGCTGAGTTACAATAGACAATAGACAATAGGTGCAGGAGTAGGCCATTCAGCCCTTCGAGCCAGCACCGCCATTCAATGCGATCATGGCTGATCACTATCAATCAGTACCCCGTTCCTGCCTTCTCCCCATACCCCCTCACTCCGCTATCCTTAAGAGCTCTATCCAGCTCTCTCTTGAAAGCATCCAACGAACTGGCCTCCACTGCCTTCTGAGGCAGAGAATTCCACACCTTCACCACCCTCTGACTGAAAAAGTTCTTCCTCATCTCCGTTCTAAATGGCCTACCCCTTATTCTCAAACTGTGGCCCCTTGTTCTGGACTCCCCCAACATTGGGAACATGTTATCTGCCTCTAATGTGTCCAATCCCCTAATTATCTTATATGTTTCAATAAGATCCCCCCTCATCCTTCTAAATTCCAGTGTATACAAGCCCAATCGCTCCAGCCTTTCAACATACGACAGTCCCGCCATTCCGGGAATTAATCTAGTGAACCTACGCTGCACGCCCTCCATAGCAAGAATATCCTTCCTCAAATTTCAGCATTTTGTGAATAAATACCTTCGATTTGTACCAGCAGTTATATTCTTACATTATACTGCACCTTAACAAGGTACCTTTCAAAATCCTGCCACTGCAATCAATATCCACTCACATATTAATAGCAAGCATGCAGAGTGCAACAAATTAGTAATCACTACTGTATCCTACAACCAATCCTCACATGAATAAAGTTGCAGCTGTAATCTTACCTTTCATGTCCTCAGGTCCCCCACAAAGCACAAAAGTTACTCCAAGTAGTTTGGCAAACAACAAAGAAATATTCATCAGTTAATTTGTTCTGGTGGCAGCACAATCGGACAGTGAGGAGGGGCATTGGCTCACAGCACCAGAGACCCAGAATCAGTCTGAAGAAGGGTCTCGACCCGAAACGTCACCCATTCCTTCTCTCCCGAGATGCTGCCTGACCCGCTGAGTTACTCCAGCATTTTGTGTCTACCCAGATTCACTCCTGGCCTTGAGTGCCACCTCTTTGATGACCCTCAGACTATCCTTGATCGGACTTTGCTGGCTTTACCTTGCACTAAACGTTATTCCGCTATCATGTATCCATACACTGTAAATGGATCGATTGCAATCATGTCTTGTCTTTCCGCTGACTGGTTAGCACGCAACAAAAGCTTTTCACTGTACACCTCGGTACACGTGACAATAAACTAAACTAAACTGGCTGGGTCTGTGTGGCGTTTGCATGCTCTCTCTCTGACTGGGTTGGTAAACAAACTGACCACTCTTGACCGCTTCGGTACTCTTGTAACTTGGTCGGCACCAACACGTGGCAAAACTTGTGTTCTGCCAAGGGTTGTATGCACCATCAAGCTTTTCACTGTACATTGGTACCCTAGGTATCTCACTTTGAATTACTCCGAGAATGTAGTTAAGTGGTAGGGTATGGAATTGGGAGGGGTAAATTTGGATGAAGAAAATTAGCTGGGGAATGGGATGGCTCTGAGCTGACAAAGACTAGATGGGCCCAATTGCCTCCTACATTGTAAGAAAATACAGAATATGGTAGTGTTGGTGAAGGGTTAGTCAAAACTCCTCTACTTCTAATAGTATATCGTGTTTTTCTGTGTGCACTCGTGGAGATGAGTGCTGGTGCACATAAAGAAAATTCCATTTGTAATTTTAATTTTCACTTGAAGACAGCCCCCGACATTGCAACACTCCACTGCTGAAACTGTGCAGATTTGTGTGGAGTTGTATGGATTGTGTGTTCAGGTGAAGCATGAAAGGAAAGTGTTAGCAAGTTACATTTATACAGTGCATGCATGAAAATTGGGAAGTGACATAGAGCAGATAAAGGCTGGAAACTCCTGGCAATATTAGGTAGTCACAAAGGGTCAAGAATGACTTGCTGTAATTTTGTGTGTTCCGAGACTGCCAAAAGAGTCAATGGAGAGAACGGCAGACTCTTCCACAGATAGGATAGAAGGTTTCAAGATCAATTTAATTGTCACATGTACCAATTAAGGTACAGTGAAATGGGAGTTACTGTACAGCCATATTAAGTAAAAAGCAACAAGACACAGGCACGTAAAATAAAAATTAACATAAACATCCACCACAGCGGATTCCACATTCCTCACTGTAACGGAAGGTAATAAAGTTCAAACATCTTCCTCTGGCCGGCAGCACAGGTAGATAATTCCCTGATGAGGTGTGCAACGCTTCTGCTGCTCAGACAGCTTCCATGTGCCTCCGGTAAAGGTCTTCAAAACCATCCTGAATGTTCCTTGTCCACTTTGAACGGTTATGGGACAGAGAGTCCGGAGTGGCACTGCGGGTGTTGTTTTAGATTTTTTTTTTTAGATTTAGAGATACAGTGCAGAAACAGGCCCTTCGGCCCATCGGGTCCGCACCGCCCAGTGATCCCCGCACATTAACACTATCCTACACCCACTAGGGACAATTTTTTTAACATTTGCCCAGCCAATTAACCTACATACCTGTATGTCTTTGGAGTGTGGGAGGAAACCGAAGATCTCGGAGAAAACCTATGCAGGTCACGGGGAGAACGTACAAACTCCGTACAGACAGCACCCGTAGTCAGGATCGAACCTGAGTCTCCGGCGCTGCATTCGCTGTGAGGCAGCAACTCTACCGCTGCGACACCATGTCGCCCGGTAGACTTCCAGGAGACTTTGAACAAATCCTCAAGTCTCTTTCTCTGTCTGCCGGCTAATCTCTACCCATGACAGAACATGGCGCTTGTTTCAGGAGTCTGCTGTTAGTCACGCAAATGATCTTGGTGACGTTGGCATAGAAGAGGAAACTACCATTGGTTTATTTATCCTTCCAATGAGTTGAGCATTTTTATGGAGAATACTCCTTTTGGAACCCATGCAGCCAAAATTCAAAACAACTAGGACTCTTTAATGTTCACATGTAATCATTGAATATATTTTTGAATGGCTTGTTGCGTTACGGTGGAAAATCAAGCCGAAATCCACCCTTTGTGGGAATTTGATGAACTAGGTTAGTTTTATAGCACATACTGAACCAGCACTGAGAAACTGAACGTTTGTCACACACACTTCTGGACATGATATGAAAGAGGAATTTCAGCTCTCTTTCAACAATGATCAAAAATGCAAAGACCATTTTTACAAATGTTACAAAAAAATCTAACCAGTTACCAAAATGAAACGTTATGGATGCTGCAGCCGACAGTTAAATATACCTTGGCATATTTGGTGTACTGCCAGAAGATTTCAGCTTTCTTCCCCAGCCATGTTTTACTGTGACCTCTTTGCAGGGGGTACAATTCCCCATCTAATATTGACCACACAGAAACAAAGGGGAGCTACTTGGGGCCACAAAATGTGACAGCAACTCTCAATAGAGCACTATACATCACAGAACAGTGCCATATGCTTAACGACAGCTGCTGAAATACTGCTTTTATCATCAAAAATGCAAAATGACAGGTGCTGTATGGCTGAAGATGGCTTGGAGGCTCGTGATTAGCTTTAGCAGCCAGCCACCATCAACAAGTCAAAACAAAGCACGTCAGAATTAATGCTGAAATATACACTTAGATGCAGAATTAATTAGTAAAAATCAATAAGCCTACATGTAATTGTAGTCAGACAATGAACAAACAAGTGTATGAGAAAGGGTACACACAGATATTTAATGAAATGAAGCATTTGAAAAAGTAACCCAAATAAATTCCACTGATCATAAGCAAGTTACTTTTGTCTATTAATCTGAAACATAAACAAGTTCCCACTTTGAAACTATCTGCGTGTTGGTTCTGACATCTCTTCCTATTCTCCTACTGAGTCTGATATTTATTCTTTGGTGAGGAGTTATATTCAGTACCATTAAAGCACTAAACCCTTTGGTGTTCTGAATCAGCTACAACCACCCGATATTAAAGACTGAAAGCTTCATTTAAGGGAGAATGATAATCAGGGGGGCACTGCTGCTGGAGGAGCTCACCGGAGTGCCGCTCCGGCACTCTGTAAAAAAAGCCAAAATAAACAGCGGGGAATTTTAACCAGCGGGGAGTTTAACAGCAACCGCTCCGGCCTCAGTGACAGCTCCGGCACCTAAACAATTAGCACTGCAACACTGATGATAATATTGTTTTCAGGAACTATGAGGGTGTCTCGATGGGAAAAGCAGCTGTGAAGCCACAGCACACAGATTCTGCATTTGGAATCAGTGTAGAATGAATGACTCATTGCAAGTCAGTCTTCATTGCAATCAACCAAATACAATGCAACCTACGAGTCTATTACTCCACCTTGGGGCTGCATGGAGAACTCCAGCACACCGACCGCTGTCACTTCCCCACACAAAAATAGTAGAGGACAAGAATATTGCACTTGGCAAGACTGATAATCCTAATGATATCTACAGCTTCAAACAACCACCAACTAACTCAGTCAAAACAGGAAAAAATAGTTTTTTTCAGGCATACTATTCAGGAGATGATGTTATTAGTCATGTATTGTAAGAAAATAACTGCAGATGCTGGTACAAATCGAAGGTATTTATTCACAAAATGCTGGAGTAACTCAGCAGGTCAGGCAGCATCTCAGGAGAGAAGGAATGGGTGACGTTTCGGGTCGAGACCCTTCTTCAGACTGATATCATGGGGGCGGGACAAAGGAAGGATATAGGTGGAGACAGGAAGACAGTGGGAGATCTGGGAAGGGGGAGGGGAAGAGAGGGACAGAGGAACTATCTAAAGTTGGAGAAGTCAATGTTCATACCACTGGGCTGCAAGCTGCCCGGGCGAAATATGAGGTGCTGTTCCTCCAATTTCATGTTAGTTATGTATAGTCACAATCACCCAGGTGTGCCAACAGCCTAATTTCTGGATCCAGCCTCTCCAATGATGAGATGACACTGCCTGTCATGCCTGCACAGTTGGGTGAACCATAAATGACTATGATAGCTCACACAAGCTTCACAATTGTGCCAGATTCCACCCTGTGCCCTTACTCTGTGAGCTGGCGAGAATCGTCACAATCCTGATATCTTATTATTAGCCTAACTCAAATGTGTCGTAACAGACATTTCCACCCGTGATACAGATACAAATGCAAGTCCCGAATCCCTTAGATCCATTCCAAACTTCAATTACATAATGATTCATCTGCACCCATCTACCATAATTTTTCACTGTTGCCTAACAAACAACATTGGCCCTTACTAATAATGAACCCCTTCAGCCTGTGGCTAAAGACTTAACATCAGCTAAGGCACCTCCAATGATCATTGTTAATACCTTTCATTCTAACTTCCATAATGCTAAGGCTATGACTAAATTAAAAAACGCTCGATTCTGAAACTTCGTTAGCATTTTAAAATCATTGCCAGTATGTCACGATTTTGATTTTTTTTCCACAAGAATACCATGAATAAGATGAAAATAATTTATACCTAAAACAGAGGGACATGTGCTAGGAGTAACCGATTACTAAGGAACTGGTTAGATTTATGTTATTTATGTTAAGATATCATGAACCCTACAGAAATAAAATGGCAACTTCCTAAGACAACAAAACACACAAAGTGTTGGAGTGGCTCAGCGGGACAGGCAGCATCTCTGGAGAATATGGATAGGTGACATTTCGGGTTGGGAATCTTCTTCTGCAGAAGGGTCCCGACCCAAAACATCACCTATCTACGTTCTCCAGAGATGCTACCAGAGCCGCTGAGTTACTCCAGCACTTTGTGTCTTTTTTTGTAAGACAGCATCTGCAGTTCCTTGTTTCTACCACCAAAAAGACAAGGCTGGCTGAGACCACAATATCACCTAACGTCACAGAAAGATCTAACAACGTCCCATTCAAGTGTGGTTGAGTAACGCAGGTCTCAAGTTCAAATCCTGCCATCTCAGGTTGTGAAACCAATTTCAGGAATTCATGGAAATAGCAGCAAAAATGCTATGAAGTGTGTCTGATTATCAATACTCGCTTGTCAAGCACCTTTTGGGACATGGATTGTGCCAGTCTGGTCTCTGTTCCAATCATACACATGACCAATTCTAACTGCCCTCAAACCATACTTTGGTATGATCTAAGAATAGAATAGTAAAAACATTTTATCAACTTGTTTGTTTTTCTTTCGTCTTACTGATATGAATTGTTAATCCAATGGCTGACTGACCATCTTTTCAATCATAAAGTGATACTGTGTGGAAACAGACATTGCGGCCCAACTTGCCCACACCGACCAACATATCCCGTCTACATGAGTCCCACCAGCCTGCATTTGGCCCACATCCCTCTAAACCTCTAAACACGTTAGAGGCAGTTAACATGTTCCCAATGTTGGGGGAGTCCAGAACAAGGGGCCACAGTTTAAGAATAATGGGTAGGCCGTTTAGAACTGAGATGAGGAAAAACCTTTTCAGTCAGAGAGTTGTGAATCTGTGGAATTCTCTGCCTCAGAAGGCAGTGGAGGCCAATTCTCTGAATGCATTCAAGAGAGAGCTGGATAGAGCTCTTAAGGATAGTGAGTCAGGGGGTACGGGGAGAAGGCAGGAACGGGGTACTGATTGAGAATGATCAGCCATGATCAAATTGAATGGCGGTGCTGGCTCGAAGGGCCGAATGGCCTCCTCCTGCACCTATTGTCTATTGTCTATAACCTGTCCTACCCACATACTGTATCTAGTCCGACTATTTTTACTACCCCTCCAGCCGATGGATTTCTTACCATCACCTGTTTACATGACTAAGGATAGTAGTTCGGTCTCGATATACCACTTGCCATAAAAGATCAAGACTAGGGGCCCATGCAGCACACAACATCAACATAAAACAAAGCAATAGGTCAGAACCTCAACCTGAAATACGTGTTCAAACATTTGTAATGGGTTTTATTTGCAATGGGAGTAGTAAGTATGGACTTAACAATAAGAGTCGTAACTGTGTAGATGCAGGAGGTAGGGGTGACATATGCTATTCTAATGTGACGACTACTCTGCTAGATCCATTAGCGGCAACCCCCACCCCCTAGAACAATCATTCAATCCCCTCCCTCATGAAGCAATGGCCACTAGCACTACATTTGCATGGCCATGACTATGCTCGGCAAGCAAGCTTTTAATTTTAGAAAAGTGATTTTATTGAAAATTTAACCTACATGCACCCATACATCACAAAACACTGATGTAAGAGAATGATACACAGTAAATTGACATAATTAGCTAAAGTTGATTTGTAAACCTCATCACACCAGATGCAAACACTTTACCTTGAGCACATCCAGATGGATGTTCAGTTGATTCTCCACAATCATCCATGAAATTATATATTGAAGATTCAATTTCTAAATGCTATTCAACATTTTGAATTTAACATGGTCCAATTGTTTCTAGGCTCACTATATACATTTAAAATGGTGGCACAGTGGTAGAATTACTGCCTTACAGCACCAGAGACCTGGGTTCGATCCTGACTACACGTGCTGTCTGTACGGAGTTTATATGTTCTTCCCGTGACCTGCGTGGGTTTTCTCCAAGATCTTCGGTTTCCTCCCACATTCCAAAGACGTACAGTTTTGTAGGTGAATTGGCTTTGGATACATGTAAATTGTCCCTAGTGTGTGTAGGATAGTGTTAGTGTGGGGATCGCTGGTCGGTGTGGACTCGGTGGGCCGTGGGGCCTGTTTCCGTGCTGTATCTCTAAATTGAACTATAATATGTACTGTATTTGTGTTTCCTTTGTCCAACACTATTCAAGTTAAAAAGCCTTCTTGCACATCAAACAAGCTGCAACTTTTCTTCACCCAACAGATAAAGTCTGACAAGATACACAGTACCATACAGTATCTTGGCAATTAAAGAAAAGAAAATTGAACATACTTTTTGAAACACAGTCAAAATAATAGTAAAACAGATACTCCTGCAAAAGTACCAAAAAAATGTCAAAGCAAAACTAAGGTCACAATGTCCATGTAATTCAAAACAGTAAAAGTACATTATCCCTACTGCATTGACAAGCAAAAAGGCACTGGGATGCATTTCCAAAACAGGGCCATTTGAACAACTCAATTTAAGTGAACAAAGAGGAAGTGGGATTGCATTTTATTGCCTTCCATCACAGTGAGGAATGTGGAATCCACTCTGATGGATGTTTATGTTAATGTTTAAGTGGCTGTGTGTCTTGTTGCTTTTCACTTAGTATGGCTGCATGGTAACTCAAATTTCACTGTACCTAGAACCGAGCATCTTCAGCTGTTCACCATTCCTTCCATTATAAGGTCAGGAATGAGCTTATTTGCAATTGATTGCACAATCCATTCACAAAACATGTAGAAACAAAGCAGTCCACACCTGCATGCACCATGACTACAGCAACATTCAGGCGTGAACAGATAGATACAAGGCACTGCAAATGCTGGAGCCTTGAGCAAGAACACAAAGTGCTGGAGGAACTCAGCGGGCCAAGCAGCATCGGCAGGGCTGCTGGGGCTCCTGGATGGAGGTGGATGGGATTCATACTAGAATTTCAGGCAATAACCATCCCCAACAAAAAAGGAGCTCACCAGCATCTTCTCATTGGCAATTTAAAACAGCTAATAAATGCTGGCTTAAGCAATACCCAGAACATGCAAATGAATTTTGTATGAAAAGAGAAAGGAAGGCTATCCACCTGTGTTCACCTTTACAATCCATGGAAGCACCAGATTTAAAATTATACATTTCACCCCCCACCTTCCATCCATAGTTGGGACAGGGAGGCAGCGATAGAAGAGCTGCATTTCAAACTTTCTAATATAAAAGTTCAAGAAATAGGTACAAGAGTCAGCCATGCAGACCCTTGAGTCTATATTACAATTCATAACATCAAGACTGATCTGATCTTGGCTCCAACTCTACTTTTCTGTTTGGTTTTCATTAGTGTAAACTCCCCCACATTTCAAAACCCTTTCAGACTCAGCCCTGATTATATGCATTTTATAATAGCCACCACAGGTCTCTGGGGCACAGAAATCCAAATATTCACAACACTCTGAAGGAAGAAATTACTCTTCATCTTTGCCTTAAATGGGCAATCTCTATTCTAAAACCACAAGCCCAGTTCTAGATTTCTCCTTGTGGACAAATATTATTTTACTAATTACAGCACCCATTCCTTCAAAACCTGTGCAATTTAAAGAGAAGTTGCAGGATCCACTTTACATCTAATAAAGTAATCACTGTTTCAACTAAGTTTTAATTTAGTGGATATCTCAATCATGCCCGGCCTGGGCGACCACTGAGTTAACTCTAGTTTGGCTCATTCCCTGGCCCTCCAGTGTGATCCAGGCCCTCTGTCACCTCTGTAGAAACGAGGCTGCTCTATAGCTTAGGTTAAGTGCAAATGAAACCTTTTTCACAAGTTGTGAATTGCAGCGGTAGAGTTGCTGCCTCACAGCACCAGAGACCTGGGTTCGATCCTGACCACGGGTGCTGTATGTACGGAGCTTGTACATTCTCCCTGTGACCTGCGTGGGTTTTCTATGGGTGCTACGGTTTCCTGCCACACTCCAAAGACGTACAGGTTTGTAGGTTATTTGGTTTCTGTAAAAATTGTGAATTGTCCCTGGTGTGTAGGATTGTGCTGGCGTACCACTGGTTGCTGGTCGGCACGGACTCAGTGGGCAGAAGGGCCTGTTTCCACGCTGTATCTCTAAAGTAAACTATACCTCTCTTGCCTCAACCTTATATCATTACATTTCAGCTTTCCCCCTTTATCACCAATTTCCTACCTCTCCACTCTAATGGCCCCCACTCCATTCTCCTCTGTCCACATTTCCTCATCTCCACGACTCCCTAGCAATGAATCCTCACCCAGCGAGAGGCCCGGAATCGCTGCACAGATACCCGCCGATTGTGGCAAGGCTCGCCAAGCTTCCTATAGGGATCACGGTGTGACAAATGCTCTGCCCGAGATTGCAGAGTTGTGGATGCTGCCCAGTCCATCAGACGAATCAACCACCAACCCCCCACTATTCACCTCATCTCCACCACGCTGTCTTGAAGCCAACATAATCAGGGCCAATCATTCACTCCCATCATTCCATTCCTTCCCCTCTTCCGTTAGGAAGAAGGAACAAAAGTTTAACAGCACAAACAACCAGTTTCAGGTACAGCTTCTTGCTGGCTGTTCTCAGACTGTCGAATGGTAGTCCCAAACACCAAACTACTTTGTGTTACGGCCTTTGTACACTTTTTTACCTGCACTTTCTCCACAGCTGTAACATGATGTTCCGTTCTCTGCTTATTTCTCTCTTTGCACTACCTCTTGTATTTTGTATGGTTTAACTGTACTGGTGCATCCTGTGTCGACTGGATAGCACGCAAAACAAGGTTTTCCCACTGTATCTAGGTGCACATGACAATAAATAATGTCATAAGGAATAGGAGTAGAATTGGCCAGTCGGCTCATCAAGTCTTCTCTGCCATTCAATCATGGCTGATCTATCTCTCCCTCCTAACCCAATTCTCCTGCCTTCCTCCCCATTACCTCTGACACCTGTACTAATCAAGAATCTATCTATCTCTGCCTTAAAAATATCCACTGACTTGGCCTCCACAGCCTCCTGTGGCAAATAATTTAACAGATTCACCACCCTCTGAATAAAGAAATTTCCCATCTTCCTAAAAGAACGTCCTTTAATCGGAGGCTGTGACCTCTCCCACTGGTGGAAACATCCTCTCCACTTCCAAGCCTTTCACTACACTGTATGTTTCAATTAGGTCCCCCCTCATTATTCTAAACTCCAGCGAGTACAGGCCCAGTGCCGACAAACGCTCATCATATGTTACCCTACTCATTCCTGAGATCATTCTTGGAAACCTCCTCTGGACCCTCTCCAGACCCAGCACCTCCTCTGGACCCTCTCCAGAGCCAGCACATCCTTCCTCAGATATGGTGCCCAAAATTGCCCACAATATTCCAAATACGGCCCCACCAGCGCCTTGTAGAGCCTCAACATTACATCCCTATTATTGTATACAAGCCCTCTTGAAATAAGCCAATACCCCAAGTGGCAGCCATAGAGGATGCTCTTCAGCAACAGTGGCCCGCTTCCCACGGGACAACAAGCCATTAGTGTAGGAACCGCCCGCACATGAACAACCCTGTGTGCAGATCAGGTTGCAACATCTCTTAGTTTGTGCAAATGACACTTACAAGTTCTTTAAGCAAAGACATTCCAATCTCACGACTCATTTTTTGGTAACTTCAGATTTGCTGTTGGAGTCAAATTAACCATGCATTCAGCAGACCTAATATGTGTGTTCTCAGCATTTATGTTTCCTGACTGAAGGAGGTTTTAAAAAAGAAACTGCATACCTGAAACCCCAGCCATCAATAGCACTTCCAAAAACCACATTTCCTTGCTCAGGGGCAAAGTAGAGGTGCGAATCATCTGTCTCTTCCAGGCCAGCACTCCAGTCATAAATCTGCCCAGTAGTCTTCCAGTCTGAAGGGGGCTCTCGTGTGACATCCATCTCCGCTCTTGCTTCCAATACTTTTGAAGTAAAAAGACTCCCAGTTACCGCATTTACCTAAAATATTCAGATATTATTGTCCAATGAAAGAAATTCATATTTTCACTTGGCAAAACATTTTAAAGAAAACAGAATATGCTGCGCACATTTAAATAAAAGATGTGTGAGATAGCACCACAAACTTCATTTCTGTGATTATTCTAAGGCTTATTCTAAGGATTATTCTAACCGCAATAAATAATAATGAGCTCAAATTTTAAAAAATCCCCATTCCTTCAGTTTGCAAGTGTTATTAAGAAACAAGACATGGATCTCTTAGAGCAGCACAGTGGGGCAGCGGTAGAGTTGCTGCCTTATGGCATCAGAAACCCGGGTTCGATCCTGACTACGGGTGCTGTCTGTATGGAGTTTGTACGTTCTCCCTGTGACCATGTGGGTTTTCTTCGGTTTACTCTCATACTCCAAAGACGTACAGGTTTGTACAGGTTACAGCTTTGGTAAAAATTGTAAATTGCCCCTGGTGTGTCAGATAGTGCTAGTGTACGGGGTGATCACTGATCCGCGAGGATTCGATGGGCCGAAGGGCCTGTTTCCGCGTCGTATCTCTAAATCCTAAAGTGAAGTCTAAAGGTCACTTTCCCGATTAATCCACTCTGCCAATCCCAAGACTCTTCCTATCGCTTGCAATATTATATTGCCTTCCTGTAAGACTTTTCGTGACCCAAGTACAGGCTTTGGTCTCTGGTGCAGGAGATACATTAGCAAGTCTGTCAGCAAATTACCAGTACAGCCCAACTCTGAACTCACATTTTTTTTCCACGGAAATGCATCCTACAACAGTAATTCTAAACATCTGCTACCCTTAAATGAATGAATGATTATAATATTCAAAGTAAAACGTTCTTTTCAATTTTATGTTATCTTTCTCTATGCCACAAATTTATTTTCTGAGTACAATTAACTTGGACTTTCATCAGTGGCTTTAGAAATTTATGTCAAACAAGGTTCCTTTTGCAGATTCTCCCCATATGCCTATGAAATGCCAGTTTTATATTTTATAATTTTAACAATAAACAATTTTTTTTTAATTCCCTTTACAAAATTAGGAATCGAGAGGTGTCATACTTGAACCAAATTTGTTGGCTCAAGCTGACAAAACGGTTGCCTTAGCTTTATTCAACCACAGAGATGGATGGAGTGGTGCCTGTATACTGGCTGACTCTAACAACAGATTGTCTCGTCGGTCATTAATTTCCGTTTGTGATGCTTTGTATAATCTGGCCGCCACACATTCTTAAACATCCACGACAGTAATGCAAAATTTATTCCATTAGGTAGGAGGAAATTTGGGACATGCTGTTCATGCTGAAATAAGTTAACCAGATATACGATGATCCTTCTTTCAACAGACACCAAATCATCATAAATCCATCAAATTTTAGTGATAAAATCACTTCACATTTACCCCTACTAAATGATACATTCCTGGCGCAAAATGCCTTTACATTATCAATTCATTATTCTCAGTCAAAATGGAACAAAATACATGGCACAGCAATAATTGCAGCAACAATTCATTTTGTATAAAGATCTAGATGGAAGCATTTGGAGGTCATAGAATTACTACTTTGATTGAAGTTGCTAATTAACTTTCCAGCAATCACGGCAACTAATTTACAGTCTTAACAGCACATAGGAGATACCCAGTTTAAATAGATTACAAATAACTTACTGTTAAACAAGACTCTAAATTATTGTGCTGCTCAATGCAACATATTGCTCTATGATGAATTGGTTTCATAACCTATCAGTGCCAAATAATCAGCAAACTCTTAATAGGTCACGTTAAGGTTCATATCCTGCATGGGTCAAAGGTGACTGAGGAAGCTGTACAACCATAATTGCGTTGTCATCTGTAAGCCATCTGTTGAAATATTTCTTTAAATCTTCTTCCATCACTTAGAACAAGTAGAGAAATATATGTATTATATCGCAGATGGGTTTCATTTTCAGTACTGTGTTCAATTTAATTAGTGTGAGATGCTATGGAACATGCCCCAGGTTCCTCCTTAGACAGCTGAGACCAAGAGTCACTGGCAATTATCCTTGAATGATCATGAAAAATATTCAAATAAAACCCATTTGCAGGTACAATCATCTACAATACAAAATAATGCCCTTCCGCTGCAGTGGAAATAGTTGTAATTCCTTCCTTCTGTTGCACTTGCTTGCCTTCTTAAATGTTTATTTCGCATATTGCCTGTTTAAAATAATGTTATCAGTTTATTTTTGTTACCCTTTGCCTTACTTTGAGCTTTACCTTTTAGTTTCCATTATTTCTCCTTTCACTTAACAGCCAATTGCCCCTTTCCCTGCCTTTTCGTCTCTCTCTCTTTAGTTTGGAAGTCATATGATTCAATCCACAGAAACTACCAAGTCATGTGTAGGAAGGAACTGCAGATGCTGGTTTAAACAGAAGATAGACAAAATGCTGGAGTAACTCAGCGGGACAAGCAGCATCTCTGGAGAGAAGGAATGGGTGATGTTTCGGGTCGAGACCCTCTTCAGTCTGAGTCATACCGGCTTTCTAATAATTTTGGTAACTGTATAATTGAAGTTGTGGGTCTGGTCAATGTTTATAAAAACAGAAACATGCAAATTCTCTTAAAAACGTCCTCTTTCACAAGTCAAAAGCTAATTTCAACAAAGGAATATTATTTGCTACCTAAAAGCACCTTTAACTCTGCGATGTGGCATCAAATTGTTTCTCACAGGTTATTATCTCCCTAGCATATCCTGGGAGTCTTTTCTGATGTTGATTATTCATTAAGTTAAGTCGTTTCTGATACTAGAGCAAAATTAACTAAATTAATCCAGTCTGATGATGGGTCTTGACCCGAAACATCACCTTTACCTTTTGTCCAGAGATGCTGCCTGACCCGCTGAGTTCTTCCAGCATTTTAGATAATAGGCAATAGGTGCAGGAGGAAGCCATTCGGCCCTTCGAGCCAGCACCGCCATTCAATTTGATCATGGCTGATCATTCTCAATCAGTACCCCGTCCCTGCCTTCACCCCATACCCCCTGACTCCGCTATCCTTAAGAGCTCTATTTTGTGTCTTTCTTCGGTGTAAACCAGCATTCGTTCTTACACACTAAATTAACTTTTATTTCATTGAAGCTTGAATGTTACCTTCAGGTATATCCTCTCCTTTTCCTGAACAATTTCCTCTACCATGCATGTGCCTCAGCCAATCAGACCTATTATGTTCCTTGGATTGGAAGGGAGACTCTGATGACCTGTCCAAGCTGTGAATCTGGCACCACGTCATTCTGCTTCAGTTCTCCCAGTACTTCCTCACTCTCAACCAATTCCCTCACATTCCCAGCTTGCAATCTCCTTGGTCTCAGATCACCAAAGTCATTAAAAATCTGCAGCATTATGGTGCAGTGGTAGACTTGCTGCCTCACAGCGCCAGAGATCTGGGTTCGATCCTGACTACGGCCGCTGTCAGTACAGTTTGTACGTTCTCCCTGTGACCTGCGTGGGTTTTCTCCGAGATAGTCGTTTTCCTCCCACTCTCCAAAGACGTGCAGGTTTGTAGGTTATGTAAATGTTGTAAATGTAAAATTGTCCCTAATGTTCAACAGTTCAACAGAGCTTTATTTGTCATTCGGTACCAAGGTACCGAACGAAACTACATAGCAGTCACACAAAAAAGAACACAAGACACATAACCCCAACACAAACGTCCATCACAGTGACTCCAAACACCCCCTCACTGTGATGGAGGCAACAAAACTTCCACTCTCTTCCCCACGCCCACGGACAGACAGCTCGTCCCCGACCGACCCGCACAGTCCCCGCAAGGGGGTGGAAGTCCCCGCGGCCGAGTCGCACCGGGCGCTGAAACGTCTCGCGGCCGAACCGGGCGATGGAAGGCCCCGCGACCGAGCCTTGCGCAGCTAAGTCCCACGGCCGAGCCGCACCGGGCGATGTTAAGTCCAGCGGCCGAGCCGCACCAGCGATGAAAAGCCCCGCGGCCGAGCCGCACCGGCGATGTAAAGGGTAGTGCAATGTGTGTAGGGTAGTGTTAATGTGCGGGGATCGCTGGTCGGTGCGGACTTAGTGAGCTGAAGGACCTGTTTCTGCACTGTATCTCTATAACAGATACAAATTTCCCAAAAGGAACAGAAAAGTTTTACCTTTAACAAGCAAAATGTTAAATATCCATTCTAATTTTATTTTTGAGGCACTTTTAAACATTTAACAATTTTTTGCTGAGTATATTGACATATAAAGATTTATCTGCATCACACTACAATGGCATGCATAGAAATACACATCATCAATTTGAGCACTGGCAAAATACACATGAATTATGCAGAATAACTTTTTAAATTAGCACAATAAGCCGATATTTCTTACCTGCTCCAGAATCTTCTGCAATTGAATATAAGCTTCAAGAGGAGTTAGTTTTAGTTCAATGATCAATCGATCGATTTTGTTAATGACTAAAACTGGGCGAATGTTCTCTAACCAAGCCTGGCGCAACACAGCCTGAGTCTGAAAATGAAACAGCAAAGGTTCTCATTTCTATTCAGATTATCCACAGTAATCAAATTAAATTATTGTTGTTTCAGCATTAAATCAGCATTGATAATAGACAATAGGTGCAGGAGTAGGCCATTCAGCCCTTCGAGCCAGCACCGCCATTCAATGCGATCATGGCTGATCACTCTCAATCAGTACCCCGTTCCTGCCTCTCCCCATACCCCCTCACTCCGCTATCCATAAGAGCTCTATCCAGCTCTCTCTTGAAAGCATCCAACGAACTGGCCTCCACTGCCTTCTGAGGCAGAGAATTCCACACCTTCACCACTCTCTGACTGAAAAAGTTCTTCCTCATCTCCGTTCTAAATGGCCTACCCCTTATTCTTAAACTGTGGCCCCTTGTTCTGGACTCCCCCAACATTGGGAACATGTTTCCTGCCTCTAATGTGTCCAATCCCCTAATTATCTTATACGTTTCAATAAGATCCCCCCTCATCCTTCTAAATTCCAGTGTATACAAGCCTAATTGCTCCAGCCTTTCAACATACGACAGTCCCGCCATTCCGGGAATCAACCTAGTGAACCTACGCTGCACGCCCTCAATAGCAAGAATATCCTTCCTCAAATTTGGAGACCAAAACTGCAAACAGTACTCCAGGTGCGGTCTCACCAGGGCCCGGTACAACTGTAGAAGGACTTCTTTGCTCCTATACTCAACTCCTCTTGTTACGAAGACCAACATTCCATTGGCTTTCTTCACTGCCTGCTGTACCTGCATGCTTCCTTTCAGTGACTGATGCACTAGGACACCCAGATCTCGTTGAACATCCCCTCTTCCTAACTTGACACCATTCAGATAATAATCTGCCTTTCTATTCTTACTTCCAAAGTGAATAACCTCACACTTATCTACATTAAACTGCATCTGCCATGTGTCCGCCCACTCACACAACCTGTCCAAGTCACCCTGCAGCCTTATTGCATCTTCCTCACAATTCACACTACCCCCCAGCTTAGTATCATCTGCAAATTTGCTAATGGTACTTTTAATCCCTTCATCTAAGTCATTAATGTATATCGTAAATAGCTGGGGTCCCAGCACCGAACCTTGCGGTACCCCACTGGTCACTGCCTGCCAATTCCGAAAGTGCCCCATTTATCCCCACTCTTTGCTTTCTGTCTGTCAACCAATTTTCTATCCATGTCAGTACCCTACCCCCAATACCATGTGCTCTAATTTTGCCCACTAATCTCCTATGTGGGACCTTGTCGAAGGCTTTCTGAAAGTCGAGGTACACCACATCCACTGACTCTCCCCTGTCAATTTTCCTAGTTACATCCTCAAAAATTTCCAGTAGATTTGTCAAGCATGATTTCCCCTTCGTAAATCCATGCTGACTCGGAATGATCCTCTTACTGCTATCCAAATGCTCAGCAATTTCGTCTTTTATAATTGACTCCAGCATCTTCCCCACCACTGATGTCAGACTAACTGGTCTATAATTACCCGTTTTCTCTCTCCCTCCTTTCTTAAAAAGTGGGATAACACTTGCTATCCTCCAATCCACAGGAACTGATCCTGAATCTATAGAACATTGAAAAATGATCTCCAATGCTTCCACTATTTCTAGAGCCACCTCCTTAAGTACCCTGGGATGCAGACCATCAGGACCTGGGGATTTATCAGCCTTCAGTCCCATCAGTCTACCCAAAACCATTTCCTGCCTAATGTGGATTTCCTTCAGTTCCTCCATCACCCTAGGTTCTCCGGCCCCTAGAACATTTGGGAGATTGTGTGTATCCTCCTCAGTAAACACAGATCCAAAGTAACGGTTTAACTCATCTGCCATTTCTTTGTTCCCCATAATAAATTCCTCTGCTTCTGTCTTCAAGGGACCCACATTTGCCTTGACTATTTTTTTCCTCTTCACATACCTAAAAAAACTTTTGCTATCCTCCTTTATATTATTGGCTAGTTTACCCTCGTACCTCATCTTTTCTCCCCGTATTGCCTTTTTAGTTAACTTTTGTTGCTCTTTAAAAGAGTCCCAATCCTCTGTCTTCCCACTCTTCTTTGCTATTAAGCTGGCAAAATTTCTAAAAATTATTGGTAACAGTGCCTGTGAAAAACTAACGTGGGGAAATAATTTCATACTGCAGTAATTAGGAAATCTCGTGAAGCTAATTTTCTCGAGCAGATTTAATACCCCATGTAGGCACAGACTCGCAATTTGGTATTCAAATAGATGTTGCAAATTGTTAAAAAGTGGATATTTGCCGAGTTTACCTGAGGGCAGACACCTTCAACAACATCGACAACAACCACAGCACCATCAGACACTCGCACAGCAGTAGATACTTCTGAGGAGAAATCCACATGGCCTGGGGAATCGATCAGATTGATGAGATATTCTTGATTATCTGTGAAACATAAGTCAATATGTATTAGCTTCCACAAGCCATGTTTCTATTCATACCTGGAGTGCAATCACTCATTAATCTATCTTTTAAATGCTGTAACTGCAAGTGGTGATCGTCAGGCTCGAATGAATGGGTGCCATTTGGGTTCATCAACAAAATTCCCAAAAGGACATATGTAACTTTTCATTGTCAATAAATTAAACTAATTAAGGCATAAAAGAGCCTTTCAGGGTGGCACGGCGGTAGAGTTGCTGCCTTACAGCACCAGAGTCCCGGGTTTGATACTCACAATGGGTGAGTAAGGAGTTTGCACATTCTCTCTATGACTCCGTGGGATTTACCATTAGTGCTCCAGTTTCCTCCCACTCTCCAAAGACCTACAGGTTTGTAGTTTAATTGGCTTCTGTAAATTGCCGCTAGTGAGTAGGATAAGTAGTGAACGGGCAACACTGGTCAGCATGAACTCAGTGGGTCGAAGGGCCTGTTTCCACGCTGTATCTCTAAACTAAAAAAAAAACTAAAAGAACTCCTCTTAAAATATTGTGATATTATAAAAATACCAAAAAAATACTATTAACTATTCGTTTTTAGGAGTTGGCAGCCCACAGCAAGGCCAATATTAGTTGCCCACCGCAAACTGCTCTTGAGTAGTGGTCAGCCACGTTATTGAACTGTTCCAGTCCTGCTGCTGGGCAGTGCTGCTGGTGGGCAGGTTGTTTCAGCACCTGCACCAGGTGACAGTGAAGGGCCAGTGATATATCTCCATGTTAGGGTGATGCATGATGTGGAGGGGAAGAACCTACAGGTGATGGTGTTCCCATTCAGTTGCTGCTATTGTCTGTCCTTCGTGGTGGTAACGTTTGGAGTCAGAGTAACCTGAGCATTCTTCTGAGAGTACACACTGTAACTGGTGAAGAGAATAATGTATTTAAGATGAAGACAGACACAGAAAGCTGGAGTAACTCAGCAGGTCAGCTGTGGGGAAAAGCTGCCTGACCCGCTGAGTTACTCCACTTTTCTGTATCTGTCTTCGGTTTAAACCAGCATCGGCAGTTTCTTCCTGCACACAGCGTATTTAGGATGGTTCTCTCATATGCCACTAGACTTCCACTTCCAAATCTATCAAGCCTGTTATCTCTACAACATCTGGACACTTGCAAAGACTTAAGTTTCGATTAAATGCTTTCCTGCCTTCCTATTTAGTGGAAGCCACATTCATGAATGAATGTGTTGCAATTAAGTAATCATGTTAGGGCGTCAAGAAGGATTGTATTGTGGCAACCTTCCTATAGTCTTTCATTAGTAACTGCAAACAAAAGATAACCAAAATTGTGATTTCCTGGCAGAGAAGCACCTTTGGTTATTACCTGCAGAACTTTTTAAAATCTAGCTAGCTTTCCCAACATTTGGGCTTGTTTGCCTTTATTGATCAGGACATTGAGTACAGGGATTGGGATGCCGTGTAACAACCATACAAGTAATTGATGAGGCACACTTGGATATTGTGTGCAGTTCTGGTCACCCAGCTACAGGAAGCAATGTCACTAACCTGGGAAGAGTGCATTAAAGATTCACAACAACGTTACCTGGACTGGAGTGATTGAGTTACAAGGAGAGGCTAGAGAGGCTGGGGCTTTTATCCCTGGAACTAAGGAGGCTGTGGGGCGACATTATAGTGCTATATAGAATCATGAGTGACATCGATAAGATGAATGGTCACAGTCCTTTTCTTAGGGTATGGAAGCATAAACCTAGAGAGGTGATTAACATGAAAGGGGAATGATTTAAAAGGGATCTGAGGGGCATCGTTTAACATGGAGGGCAGTGGGAATATAGGGCAAGCAGCCAAGGGAAGCCGCAGAGCCGGGTATGATTACAATGTTTAAAATACATTTAGACAGGTACACGGGCAGGGAATGTTTAGTGTAATATGGGCCGAATGCAGGCAAATGGGACTAGCTCTGGTTATCAACTTGGTCGACAAGACAAGTTGAATCAAAGGGCTTGTTTCGTGCTAGAGAACTTTACGATGTTATGATAAAACCCACAATAGCCTCACTGAACTAATTCACTCCATAAAATTAAAGGGCATTTAGGAATCAACCATAAACAGGCCAGCCTAGGTAAGGAGAGCAAATGTCTTTCCCTGAACAATATTAGTGAACCAGTTGGGTTTCAATGACAATCTGATAGTATTATGGACATCATTAGAAAGGACCAATATTAAAAAAACCATCCAGGTGACTAATTGAATTTGGATCTGAACTCAGATCTCTGCATTATTAATCTAAGTTTCCTGATTACTAATCTGCAATACACACCATACTGTAAAGAAGACCTTTTAAACCACGTAAGATTTTGAGAGAATATAAATGTAAAACTCTTTCACCTGGTTTGAGGACCAGGGACTAATTCAACAAAAGAAAGATAAACTTATTTGTGGGAATAAAAATAGAGTGATTGAAAAGACAGCTACACTTTGTACGAGGAAAAAAACATTGATAAATATGAGATACAGGAACATACATGGCTATTGGAAGGGAGCAAAGCAATGTGATCTGTTTTTAATTATTCTGGCAAACAGCAAATCAAACACAACATGCAGAACAATCTGTGTAGGAAGGAACTGCAGATACTGGTTTCAATCGAAGATAGACACAAAATGCTGGAGTAACACAGTGGGACAGGCAACATCTCTGGAGAGAAGGAATGGGTGACGTTTCGGGTCTGAAGAAAGGTCTCGACCCGAAACATCACCCATTCCTTCTCTCCAGAGATGCTGCCTGTCCCGCTGAGTTACACAGCTTTTTGTGTCTATCTTCGATGCAGAACAGTCTCCTGTTGTACATATTTAAATGATACTATAGTGTGCAATTCTACAAAATCATTTACCTGTATTGAAGTGCAACGATATAGAACTGGATTTCATTGTGATTCCTCTGATCTGCTCATCTTCTCGACTATCCATATATCGTAGCTGTGATGAGCAAGAATTACACATGCTTAATATCTTCAATAGATTTATTCAACGAGTGAGGAATTTAAATCCTGTCCACCAGTTACTGCTGCAATTTTTACAAATCAATTGAGGTTTTTTTGCAACACTTAACTGCCAATCCGTTTAATTGTCGTGACTCAACAAGAATAATATTTTCAAAAATATATAAACAAATCGCAACTGGAAAAACTTCAAGTATACACGAACTACCATGCTATGATGTAACAAGATAACTGAAGAGTTTGTTGAGAAAATAAAGAAATGGGAAAGTAGATGAAAATTTGGAGAAATTTTCAAGGAAAATAATTAGCCTCTAAAATGGCCTCAGAACATACTTAGTCCAACTTCCCATGGGAAATATTTTGTGCTCTCATAGAGCAGGCTGAGTCAATGGTCAAAAGCTTGACAGCAGCCTTTTGATTAAAAATAAATACAATGGTATACAAAGCTGTATGTCCCTTGACAAAAAAAACAATCATTGACTTCAAATACCTGAAACTATTTATTATTGACAATAAATTATATTTTTGAAATGAGTTCTCATATATTCAGCTAATCTCCTTTGCCTGGAAAGCTGCACACCAAGGAAAGTAACGAGATGGACGGGCAATTATGTTCCCAGCCTGTGTTGGTACGCCTCAAAAATGACAGCTTAGTAATCATCAGACATTTCTTTCTCTCCCATTACAGGAATGCACATTTCTTCCACTCACATACTCCTGCACAATGCAGCAAAAATGTTGACTTCATTGTTCATGACGTGTTCCATACATCCTTTCAGTTTCCACTATCACACATTGCTAGTATTCTAAAAGACTGCATCATGTTCGATATGAATACCACAAGTCAAGGCAGTAAACTGTTACCATAAAGCAATAACCAAGTCCCTGCAGCTGAGGACTGGGCAGTTTCCAGCAATAATAAATCTACAACAGGACACAATTTAGTCCTGGACTTGATTCTACCGAAAACAAATATTCCATCTCCATCTCCACTCCAACCTCATGTTAATCCCCGATTCCAGTAGATGTATTAACATTGTAACAGTAGCATTATTATACCTGAATACAAATTCTCCACTGACATTCCACTGCTGTACTGTCTGTCAGAGGAGCTATTCATTGAAAACACATTAAATTGAGAACCTGCTGTACATAATAGATCTTGTGGCGCTACTCCAAGAAGGGCACACTCCAGAATCCTGGTTAATGTTTAATCCTGAACCAAAATTATTAAAGCAGACTGTCTAGCCATTACCCAGTATACATGCAGACCTTGCTGTGAGGGAAATACCGGCAGCGTTCCCTATCTTACAACAGGGCCGGGGATCCATTCCCTGTCATCTAACTGGAATGTGAAAGTTGCTATATAAAAGCAAGTTTCTCTTTTATTTGTGTAAATGTGCCCATGATTCTGGATAGCTGTCTTTGTAATCAAATGTGAAACTAAATGAATCTGACTCTGGTCTTCAAGGGTAATCCTGGCGGAGCTGCAAGTCCTCTCCAGTCGACAAACACCCGACTAATGTGCAGCCTGCATGCAGGAAGATTATTTGAGAAACTGGCGAGATGGATTTACCACTGCCGCAGCGATGTAGGTGACTGTCTTTAACACAGGCTGGAACTTTACCACATCACACTTAAAAAGAATACATCCTAGCTTAACACGTTGATGTTCATTTTGCAGATCCTATCAAGAGACCTTCCCTCCAGCTCAGAAACAGTGTGCTTTTTTAAACTATCAATAGCATTTAAACCCTTTTCTGCAATAAAATCATAAAATAATATTATTAACCCTAAATAGGTTTGAGGTAAGATTGTTAAAATCAGCTTATTTATGAAGAATGGGAAGACAACATTTAAAAAGCCTCTTCTGACCATGTGCTCCCATGGGCTAACCCTGCTCTGTGGGCATCTTCTGGCGTGAGGGAACACGGTACGTGGACGCTATTCCAACGTGCCAACTGTTGGTTACAAACAGTTCTCAAGAAGGAGAACCTGCTGTAACACCAGGAGGTCCTGTCATTGTTTTGTTTACTTAGTGAGGTACACAGCCAAACAGAAACAACTTTGAAGGCAAAGATGTAGGAGCAAAGAACTGCAGATGCTGGTTTATACCAAAGATAGACACAAAGTGCTGGAGTAGCTCAGCGGGTCAGGCAGCATATCCAGAGAAAATGAATAGGTGTCGTTTCAGGTCGGGTCCCTTCTTCAGAAGCAAAGATAATGTGATGTCATGCCACAGTTTTAATTGTCTAATTCCCAACTGACATATAAAGAAAACCAAAGGTGACCTGCCTGACCATTCCTTGAACAATAAAAATGTTGTCCGATACTTCAAATGCAGCAGGTGCACCACTAATACGCAAAAGAAACAAGTCTACATAACAAAATCACAAGCCCTACAGTGTAATGTAAAACATGAACACAATTATTTGTTAAACTTATTAGTACAAATCGCACCTAAATGTCTATCTGCTTACCTTTCCTGCAAGTCGATTAGAAATGATCCCATTGCTAGCAATAAGGCTGTCAGCCAAGGTAGTTTTACCTATAAATGATAACAATACAAACACATTAGGCGCAAAGACATATTTGAAGTAATAAATTCCACAAAACACATGTAGAAATATTCCTAAAATTACAATCAGTCACTTATTGCGACAATAAGATGCATTCGAATGACACATTCAAAGACGATCAAATAAAAACCATAGACAACAGAGAAATTAGAGCAGATAATCAAAATCTTGGACATAAAGTGTTAAGGAATGGTTTATAGAAAATAAACAGAGGTATTTATTCACAAAATGCTGGAGTAACTCAGCAGGTCAGGCAGCATCTCGGGAGAGAAGGAATGGGTGACGTTTCGGGTCGAGACCCTTCTTCAGAAAATAAATAGGTAATTCTAGAGTTTAAATAGACATCAATGGTGCACAAACAGCATGAAATGAAAGATGATAAAGTTTTCAGAATGTTGTACAAATCTGTGAAAGGAAAATGGAATGAGGCCGCAGAGGGGATTACAAGGAATACAAGGGTGCAGAGTTTCACATCAACGTGCCTCCTTCCCTTTCAGAACTCTGAAGGCAAGTTCCTTCCATGACATTCACTTACTCTGTTTAATCTATCAACATGGATCCCTGTCCTTGAACAACCACAGGAGATGCCCTTCCCGGCCTTTCATCTTTGTATTTCTCGTCGTCCTATGCTGCACACTCTCCCTCTACATGATAGTAATTTACTGAAGAAGGGTCTCGACCCGAATCGTCACCCATTCCTTCTCTCCAGAGATGCTGCCAGTCCTGCTGAGTTACTCCAGTTTTTTGTGTCTATCTTCAGTCATTTACTTCTTTCAATTCAATAGAATGTATTCCTAAATGTAGTCTCTACTGTGGATGACTGCCCTACAGAAACATTGAAAATAGGTGCAGGAGTAGGCCATTCTGCACCGAGCCAGCAGCCCCATTCAATATGATCATGGCTGATCATCCAAAATCAGTACCCCGTTCCTGCTTTCTCCCCATAACCCTTGATTCCGTTATCCCTAAGAGCTAAATCTAACTCTCTCTTGAATACAACCTCTTTGTCTCCAACTATTCCCGACTCTCATGAAAGTTTGAAATCGTAACTCTGCTTCTGTCTCCAAAATTGAGATTACCAATTTCGAGTGTATTGCTTTCACATGTTTTAGCAAATGACACATGCAATTCAATGATTTTTTTGTTTTGTTCTAGTGGGACACTTACCACTAAATCTACATGATGCAAATTTTCAAATATTGTGCTTCATCAACCCATAATATTAAATACACAAAGGAGATTAGTGGGCAAAATTAGGGCACATGGTATTGGGGGTAGGGTACTGACATGGATAGAAAATTGGTTAACAGACAGAAAGCAAAGAGTGGGGATAAATGGGTCCCTTTCGGAATGGCAGGCAGTGACCAGTGGGGTACCGCAAGGTTCGGTGCTGGGACCCCAGCTATTTACGATATACATTAATGACTTAGACGAAGGGATTAAAAGTACCATTAGCAAATTTGCAGATGATACTAAGTTGGGGGGTAGTGTGAATTGTGAGGAAGATGCAATAAGGCTGCAGGGTGACCTGGACAGGTTGTGTGAGTGGGCGGATACATGGCAGATGCAGTTTAATGTAGATAAGTGTGAGGTTATTCACTTTGGAAGTAAGAATAGAAAGGCAGATTATTATCTGAATGGTGTCATTATCTGAATGAGGGGGAGTTCAACGAGATCTGGGTGTCCTAGTGCATCAGTCAATGAAAGGAAGCATGCAGGTTCAGCAGGCAGTGAAGAAAGCCAATGGAATGTTGGCCTTCGTAACAAGAGGAGTTGAGTATAGGAGCAAAGAGGTCCTTCTACAGTTGTACCGGGCCCTGGTGAGACCGCACCTGGAGTACTGTGTGCAGTTTTGGTCTCCAAATTTGAGGAAGGATATTCTTGCTATGGAGGGCGTGCAGCGTAGGTTCACTAGATTAATTCCCGGAATGGCGGGACTGTCGTATGTTGAAAGGCTGGAGCGATTGGGCTTGTATACACTGGAATTTAGAAGGATGAGGGGGGATCTTATTGAAACATATAAGATAATTAGGGGATTGGACACATTAGAGGCAGATAACATGTTCCCAATGTTGGGGGAGTCCAGAACAAGGGGCCACAGTTTGAGAATAAGGGGTAGGCCATTTAGAACGGAGATGAGGAAGAACTTTTTCAGTCAGAGGGTGGTGAAGGTGTGGAATTCTCTGCCTCAGAAGGCAGTGGAGGCCAGTTCGTTGGATGCTTTCAAGAGAGAGCTGGATAGAGCTCTTAAGGATAGCGGAGTGAGGGGGTATGGGGAGAAGGCAGGAACGGGGTACTGATTGATAGTGATCAGCCATGATCGCATTGAATGGCGGTGCTGGCTCGAAGGGCTGAATGGCCTACTCCTGCACCTATTGTAAAAAAAAAAAAAAAAAAAAAAAGAATCATGCACAATGCAGGGTATTCACCTCCCAATGCAAAGCCTTAGCCCATGGTCGAAACAGAACAGTTTTCACAATTAAAAACAGCAATCTTCAAGATGCATAATCTGGATTGTGAGGATAATTAACACGTTGTTTGGTTGTTGGCAAGGACTTAGTAGGGAAAATGAACAAATGTATGAATCAAAGACAGACACAAAATGCTGGAGCAACTCATTGGGACAGGTAGCATCTCTGGAGAGAAGGAATGGGTGACATTTCGGGTGAGACCCTTCTTGAGACTCTTATGATTTTATCTATGACGTTACACACATTGATGTCTACATTTTGCAATCCAATAATTTAGCCGATAAGAAAAAAATGTTTTAATAAGTTGAGAGAAATCTTACCGTGGTCCACATGAGCTACCATGCAGATATTGCGGATGTTGGCAGTATTCTTTTGCAGATCAATAATATTTGCCAAGTGAGTATGACCCATTTTGACTTCAATTCTGTAATGACATACAAATTAATTGATGGCACTGAATATTTTGTTACTCGTATTAATAATAATATACCTTTAGTTCCTGATCTACATTTCGCATGCCCCTCATGGGGGAGGGAGGGAATGAAGGAGGAAGGATGGGAGGGGAAAGAGGGAATGATGGAGAGGAGGGAAAAGGGAATGAGGAAGTGGAGAGGAGGGAGGTAGCACCGGCGCTGAGTGAGGGAGTAGAGGAGGAGTGTGAGGAGGGAGGCAGCGAAGAGTGAGGAGGGAGAGAGGAGTCGAGGGGGAAGGAGTGAATGAGGAGTGAGTGAGTAGAGGAGTAGAGGGGGAGTGAGTAAGTGAGGAGCAGACACCCACTTCCCCGCCGGTGTGGAGTGAGAAGGGGGATTGAGGAGTGAGTAGTGAAGATGGAGTGATGAGTGAGTGGGGAGGGAAGGAGGGACAAGAGGGGGGGGGGGGGGTGAGTGGGGAGGGAAGGAGGGACAAGAGGGGGGGGGGGGGTGAGTGGGGAGCACCAGTGTGGGGTGAGGGAGTAGAGGAGGAGTGCGGGGGGGAGGGAGTGAGTGAAGAGTGAGGAGGGAGGGAGAGAGGAGTAGAGGGGGAGTGAGGAGCGGACACCCACCTCCCTGCCGGCGTGGAGTGAGTGAGGGAGGGAGGTGTGAGTGAGGGAGGTGTGAGTGAGGGAGGTGTGAGTGAGGGAGGTGTGAGTGAGGGAGGTGTGAGTGAGGGAGGTGTGAGTGAGGGAGGTGTGAGTGAGGGAGGTGTGAGTGAGGGAGCTAGTGGGGATGCGGGGGGGGGGGGGTGCTGGTGGGAGTGGGGTGAGGATGAGGGGGTGCAGGGGGTGGGGAGTGAGGATGAGGGGGTGGGGGGGATGAGGGATGGGAGTGGGGTGAAGATTAGAGGGTGCAGGGGGAAGGATGAGAGGGTGCAGGGGGTGAAGATTAGAGGGTGCAGTGTGAGCGGGGTGCGGGCACCCACCTCCACGTCGGCAAGGAGTAAGTGAGTGAAGGAGTCGGGAGTGAGTGGGGGTGTGCGGTGTGCGGCCGGGGGGGTGCGGGGGGTGCGCGGGCTCCCACCCACCTCCACGCCAGGCTCCCAGCCCGGTCCAGGCCGCTCACCTCTGACCCGTGACGCAACGCTTGACGCGGCGCCGTTGCCGTGACGCGCCGGTTGCCAGGCGACCGTTGCCGGGCACGAGACGCTGCCCGCACAATAGAGGCGGCGGCGGCGGCAAAGCGCTCCCTCCTCCCCCCTCGCCCCCACACACAGCAGCAGCAGCAGCAGCAGCGGCCGGCCGGCCACCCAGCCCCACAACAGCAGCCCACAGCAGTACAACAGCAGTGGCAACAGCCCACAACAACAGCAACAGCCCACAACAACAGCAACAGCAGCCCACAGCAGTACAACAGCAACAACAGCCCACAACAGCAGTGGCAACAGCCCACAACAACAGCAACAGCAGCCCACAGCAGTACAACAGCAACAACAGCCCACAACAGCAGTGGCAACAGCCCACAACAACAGCAACAGCAGCCCTCAACAGCAGTGTGAGCTCCAGGCAAAACCCTCCCACCCTCTCCCTCTCCCTCTCTCACACCCACCAGCCCACAGAGGCAGCAACAGTGTGAGCTCCAGGCAAAATCCTCTCTCCCTCTCCCTCTCCCTCACACACACACACACACCAGCCCACAGAGGCAGTGTGAGTTCCAGGCAAAGCCTCTCTCCCTCTCCCTCACACACACACACACACACACACACACACACACACACACCAGCCCACAGAGGCAGTGTGAGTTCCAGGCAAAGCCTCTCACGCACACACACACACACTCGTATACCCCACACCAGCCCATCTCAGCAGCAGCCAGGATGACCCGAAAATGCATTTGCGAAATCTGTGACTGTGGGTAAGTTTTGCAGGAAAACCATGGTAAGAGATTGAGGTGCAACGTGATGTGTTGGGACAGGGGTGACAGCCCCAACTTGTGGCAAAAATGTTGTCAGCCCAAACAAAACTCCAGAGAATTGCACAGCAAATCTAAACTGTGCATTCCTCAGAGCGTATTAGTTTATCGGTGAAGTCTACTATTACACGACAATCGTTGCACTTTTGTACTTATCTATGGTTGTGATTATCTCAGTTTAGTTTATTGTCAAGTGTACCGAAGTGCAGTGAAAAGCTTTTGTTCTAGTATGTTAATCTATAGTATGATTTTACTAGATTTTACACGAAACAAAGATTTCCACTGTGCTTCGGTCCAGGGGCATTTTTTGACAATAAATTATCATCATCAGTATCATCATATTGCCTTGCAATGGTTCCACAATTTGAATCTTATTTTGTTGAATAGGAACTAGTTTAAAATTCATTTTGTATTGGACATTGTAGTGTATATAAAGATATAAGTACCACACAATGCAAAATGTTTTGTTCTGCTGCTATGGAGTGTACCAAATGGCAATACCTAATTATCTGTACAAAGAGCCAAATAATGTTTCTTTGGAGTCTCCTGAAATCAGTCAGATGAATATAAATCTCTGGTTCCTTCACAAGATCAGAAAAAAATGTAAGAAATATTTATTCTTCTTCCAAAGCAAATTTGAAGTTGTGATACTTTCTGACAATTTGACATTTAATAGATTGAAAATTAAAAAGTGCACATTAGTGTCATTGGGTCTGCTTTAGATCAGTATCGATCTTCTTACTTTGATATTTAAGGAATCCTGCTTGACTTGTCCCTTTCATTAGTGACAGCCTTCAGAGAGCCAAACTGTCTAGAATTACTTCCATCAACATCAGCGCATTTTACTTCCAGCTTCACTTAAAAAAAAAGTTTTATAATGGAAAAGCACTTGTATTAGTAAATGTATACCAAACTAGTGGGGTTTTGCGTTAAAACATAACATAATTTAGGTATCTGGGAAACCTTCAGCACAGCGGCAGAAATATAAAGTGTAGAAACATTGAAACATAGAAAAATAGGTGCTGGAGTAGGCCATTCGGCCTTTCGAGCCAGCATTGATTTTATTCAATATGATCATGGCTGATCATGGCTGATCATCCAAAATCCCAAATCAGTACCCCGTTCCTGCTTTTTCCCCATATCCCTTGATTCCATTAGCCCTAAGAGCTAAATCTAACTGCAGATTATGGAATGGAGCTGAATAGATGAAGGAATGTTTTTCCATTGCAATAAAAATTTGAAGAGATGAAATATTAACAGCGTGCATAATAAAGAGAAGCAACCATTCTGGTACTGACTTCATGAGCAAACACCCAGAGAATGATGAAAGCCTTGTGGGTACTGATATTCAAAACCATAGTAACCATAGCATTTGAAGATCTTGATGGGGTCTTGACAAGATGGATGTGAGAAGATGTTTTGTCTTCTGGGAGAATCTTGAACATGGAATAAATGTTTAAAAAGGTTGCCCATTTAAGATAGTGCTGAGATTTATTTTTCATTCTCCCCAAGGGTCCTGTGCCTTTAAAATTCCCATTTGCTGTAACCATTCATGTCAATCTTTATCTGCTTTGTACTTTAAGTTTCGTGGTTTTCAGAGAGGAAGAAAGTAGAAAAAGTGTAAGTGAAACATGTTAATTGGAAGATAGATGAAGATTGAATGGTTTTATCACTAAGATTTACAGCGCCAAAATACATCACTTAGCTCAGGAGCTATTCAGTTTAATTCAACTTCTCAACCTTGGTCCACAACTCTGTTGGCTGCAGAACACCAAGTGCTCAGGCAGATTCTTTGAAATGTTGGGATGTTTTCCAACCGAGACCATTGCATGTTCAAGATCCACTGCAGCCGAGTAATATAATCACATAGTTGTCAATGGATATATCATGTTTCAGACTTTGCCATGGTGGCAGAATAATGTATCAAGCTTCACATGATTGTAATATTTTTGTCCTTGCAAAATGATGAGATAAGGTTTAATGCTTACCATTTATAGAGGTATATGTTGGGTTAGATCACTCAATAATCCTGTCTACATCAAAATTAACACTGGACTAATAATTCATGTAGTTGTAATTACTATAGTTGTTGTGTTGTACTTGATGCATTGCTGGATAACACAAACTCGGTTGTGACAATGTGTGCTTTGATTGCTTCCCAAGGTTGAGGATCTTTGCCACTCTGCTCTCACACTGTCTTACACTTGGAGTCGCAGCAGACACTGGATGGTTCCTCTTTCCTGCTGTCTTTTATGAAGCCACAAAATCACTTTCTTTGACTTTTCAAATCTGGATAATTTCTCAGGATTTCAGCTTTGATATGACTGTTTTCTGTCTGTATTATGACATTCGATGAAATGGTCTGATATTTATAAATGTATACCTGTTGTGATATTGTGTCATGGGATCATGAACAGTGCCCACATTGCAATGCAATCCTCTCTTCAAGCAACCCCATTCAATCTTCACTCCATTCAGTAATTCTGTAGCAACATGAGTCTTGCACCCACTGTATCCCTGAACTTGCATCCAAATTGTCTTGGAATCACTACAGACTTGTATCTTCCACAGTTTCTGGATTGAAGTGCACACAATACACTAAAATCTGTACTTGTCTTAAGACTGTTAAGGGGTAACACAGTAGCACAGCGAATAGAGGTGGTGCCTTACGCCTCCAGTGATCCGGCTTCAATCTTGATATTCAATGCTCTCTATGTGGAGTTTGCATGTTCTCCAGTCTCCTGGTTTTCTCACATGTCCCAAAGACAAGTAGGTTGGGAGGTAAATTGGCCTCTGCAAATTGTGTGGGGAGGTTAATGGCAACATGAGAAGAATAACATTGGATTCGTGTGAACGGGTACTTGATGGGTACCACAGACTCAGTGGTCTGTTTCCACACTGACATTCTGAGAATTACTTTTCACAAAAATAATATTTTTAACCTACGTCAGTTGTCCAATAATAGTCCAATTTTAAATGCTGAGAAATAGCTACTAAGAGCATTTAAACTGAATTATATGTAGAAACCTTGGACCCCATTAACCAGTCTGTTGGGAACTTTCAACGACAAATCATTTTTAAGGTTATCCTGGAACACAAAACGAAAACTGCCTTAAGATTCTTTCCTCATGCACTTAAAAATAAGTACAGTACATTCTGAGCAAACACAATAGCAGTGGACTTAATTTGGGGTGAAGGACAATTGTCTGGGGCTAGCTTCTAGTTTTACATTAGTTGGGCCACATTTGGAGTATTGTACGCAATTCTGTCGCCGCTTTGCAGGAGGCTTTGGAAAGGGTGAGGAGGAGGGGTTTACGAGAATGATGTCTGGATTAGTGACTATTAGCTACAGGGAGAGTTTGAACAGACTTGGATTGTTTTCTCTGGACCACCACAAATTGAGGGGAGATTTGATCGAAGTATATACAATTATGAGAGGCGTAGGTACGATAGACAGCCAGAACCTTGTTCTTAGGATGGAAAAAACAAATACTAGAGAGTATAGTTCTAAGGTGAGAGGGGCCAAAGGAAATGCACGGGTCAAGTATTTTGCTGAAAGGGTGGTGGTTGTCTGGTACGCACAGCCAGGGGTAATGGTGGAGGTCTGATATGCACAGCCAGGGGTAATGGTGGGGACAGATGCAAAAGTGATGTTTAAGAGACTTTTAGACAGGCACATGGAGATGCAGGGAAAGGAGAGAAAAGGATGTGTAGGAAGGAACTGCAGATGCTGGTTTACACAGAAGATAAGACACAAAAACCCGGAGTAACTCAGCGGGGCGGGCAGCATCTCTGGAGAGAAGGAATGGGTGAGGTTTCGGGTCTGAAGAAGGGTCTCAACCCCGAAACGTCACCCATTCCTTCTCTCCAGAGATGCTACCCGCCCCGCTGAGTTACTCCAGCTTTTTGTGTGTCTATCTTCGGAGAGAAAAGCATTATGTGCTGACAGATAAGTGTAGGTTTTGGTATCATGTTCCCCACAGGCATTGAGGGCCAAAGGGCCCTTTACCTGTTCTATGTACCGTAAAATGACAGGAAGGTTATTGCTGCATATAATGTCTGAAATTCATTGATCTTTTGTTCGGGATGAATCTATTTCTGCTAAATAAAACAAATAGAGGTGCAAGCTATTGTCGTTTATTTATGCCATTCACAGCAGGAAGTCATTAATGAGACGTTGTTTTTGATAACTCCACTTAAAGGAAATTGATGCTGTTCACAAAATTCTCTATTGTTCTCTAGGTTTGACCAAGGAAAGTATTTGTAAAGCAGTAAAATTGGTCAACCATCTGTTTTCATTTACCAAGATCCAAAGCACAGGAGTTCACTCTAAATCTCTTCACCTCTTTCTCCTGATTTGAGTTGCTATCCCTGTTAGCCCACAGCTTTCATTGACTTCAATGACTGGTAGTCAAGGTCAACATTTGGATGGTAATGATTATGTAAAATCCCTAGGCACATTCTGCTATGGTATGTTACTGATTTTTCATGAAGGAATTTGGCCTAAAGATTCAAATGGCGATCTTTTAGGTGCATAATATCACAAGGGCAATAGATTGGGTGAATGCACAGTCTTTTACCTAGAGAAGGTTGAATCAAGAATCAGATGACATAGATTTAAGGTAAGTGGGGAAAGATTTAATGGGAACCTGAGGGGCAACTTTTTCACACAAAGGGTGATGGGTGTATAGAACAAGCTGCCAGAGGAGGTTGGCAATACAGGTATTATAACAACATTTGAAAGTCCTTTGGACAGCTGCGTAGATAAAAAAGGTTTGTTAGTTTAATTCATTAGTTTATTTAGTTTTGTTTATTGTCACGTATACCAAGGTACAGTGAAACGTTTTTGTTGCGTGCTATCCAGTCAGCAGAAAGATAATACATGATCACAATTGAACCATTTACAGTGTACAGATACATGATAAGGGAATAACGTATAGTGCAAGGTAAAGCCAGCAAAGTCCGATAAAGGATAGTCCGAGAGTCACCAAAGAGGTAGATAGTAGACACAAAATGCTGGAGTAACTCAGCGGGACAGGCAGCATCTCTGGAAAGAAGGAATGGGTGACGTTTCGGAACGTTAGAGGCAGGAAACATGTTCCCAATGTTGGGGGAGTCCAGAACCAGGGATGAGATGAGGAACAGAGATGAGGAAAACCCTTTTCAGTCAGAGAGTTGTGAATCTGTGGAATTCTCTGCCTCAGAAGGCTGTGGAGGTCAATTCTCTGAATGCATTCAAGAGAGAGCTAGATAGAGCTCTTAAGGATAGCGGAGTCAGGGGGTATGGGGAGAAGGCAGGAATGGGGTACTGATTGAGAATGATCAGCCATGATCACATTGAATGGTGGTGCTGGCTCGAAGGGCCGAATGGCCTCCTCCTGCACCTATTGTCTATTGTCTCTAGTAGGATGGTGAAATGCAATGGCGTCTAGCCAGAAGCTCAGGATCATTCTGTGAGTGCATTGAGTGCTCTGATTATTTTTCTGGTAAACCCATTTTTAATTTAATAAACAGTAGTCTTCTGGTTACCATTCTTAAAAGTATCAAGTAATATTGAGTGGCACGAAAAAAGATTTCATTAGAAGGTATTTTCCCATTGTGCAGTTTACAGAACATTTTATACTTGTGACTATCAACTGAAATTATACAGAAAATTGCACCATAATATCAATCAGGAGACTATTGTACTTTGAATGCAAATTTCCTGCTAACACCGAACTGGAAAATCTATCTTGTAGTTTAGAAATTACTTTTCTTTTGACATATTTAAAAAGTTGCCTGTTAAAAGAGACCAAAGGTGCTTGGTGCGCTGGTGATATTTTGCATGTTGTTTTAAAGTTTGGTTGCTATAGAGTGTTCCCTGGAAACCAAGAGTTGACAAAACACTTTTGTTATCTATGTACAGAAGAGAAATTGACAACACATACAGGTTCAGTTTAAATTCCTTCCCTTCCTATCTCCTGCCAATATGCAGATTGAAGACTGCTGAGAGTCCCCCATTATCTTGACAAATAGCCATTTGTAAAGTGGGACCATGTGTCAGCAGCACCAACCAGGGAGAACCAGTGTTGCCTGCCACATTCTCAATGCTGCTCACATTGTCATCTCCAGTCATAGAGCCATCGAGTGATACAGTGTGGAAACAGGCCCTTCGGCCCAACTCGCCCACACCGGCCAACAATGTCCCAGCTGCACTAGTCCCACTTGCCTGCGCTTGGTCCATATCCCTCCAAACCTGTCCTATCCATGCACCTGTCTGTTTCTTAAATGATGGGATAGTCCCAGCCTCAACTACCTCCTCTGGCAGCTTGTTCCATACACCCACCACCCTTTGTGTGAAAAAGTTACTCCTCAGATTCCTATTAAATCTTTTCCCCTTCACCTTGAACCTATGTCCTCTGGTCTTTGATTCCCCTACCCTGGGCCAAAGACTCTGTGCATCTACCCGATCTATTCCTCCCATGATTTTGTGCACCTCTTTCAGATCACCCCTCATCCTCTTGTGCTCCATGGAATAGAGACCCAGCCTACTCAACCTCTCCCTGTAGCCCTGGCAACATCCTCGTAAATCTTTGCTGAACCCTTTCAAGCTTGACAATATCTTTCTGTAAAACATTATGCCCAAAACTGAACACAATATTCTAAATGTGGTCTCACCAACGTCTTGTATAACTGCGACATGATTGCATGATTACATGATTGCCCAACTTCTATACTCAATACTCTGACTGATGAAGGCCAAAGTACCAAAAGCCTTTTTGACCACCTTATCTACTTACGACTCGACCTTCAAGGAACCACGCACCTGTATTCCTGGATCCCTCTGCTTTACAACACCACCCAGAGGCCTACCATTTACTATGTAGGTCCTGCCCTTGTTCAACGTCCCAAAATGCAACACCTCACACATCTCTGTATTGAATTCCATCAACCATTCCTCCGCCCACCTGGCCAATCGATCCAAATCCTGCTGCAATCACAACCACCATCTTCACTATCTCCAAAACCACTGACTTTTGTATCATCAGCAAACTTGCTAGTCTTGCCCTGTATATTCTCATCCAAATCATTGATGTAGATGACAAACAGTAGTGGGCTCTGTGCCAGCACCGAACTCTGAGGCCCACTACTAGTCACAGGCCTCCAGTCCGAGAAACAATCTTCCACCATCACCCTCTGCTTCTTTCCTTGGAGCCAATTTACTCTCCATTCAGCTATCTCTCCTTGGATCCCATGTGAGCTAACCTTCCAGAGCAGCCTACCATGCGGAACCCTGTCGAATGCCTTACTGAAGTCCATGTACACAACATCTACAGCTCTGCCCTCATCGACCTTTTGGTCATGTCTTCACAAAAACCAATCAGATTTGTGAGACACGACCTCCCACGTACAAAACCATGCTGACTATTGATTAAATACTTTATTGTCACATGTGACAAGTCACAGTGAAACTCTTTGCTTGCTCACCCAAGGTATGCAAATGGTGGCCACATAAAGGGCACAGACAAAGTTACAAAGTACCTGGTCCAACCATTAGTTTGGGCTTTCTCTTCCAGCTTTCACTTCCCTCTCCTTCAATCAGTCCGAAGAAGGGTCTCAACCCGAAATGTCACCTATCTATGCTCTCCAGAGATGCCGCCTGACCCACTGAGTTACTCCAGCACTCTGTGAAACGTCACCTATCCATGTTCCCCACAGATGCTGCCTGACCCGCTGAGTTACTCCAGCACTCTGTGCCCAACATTCCTCAGCTGTTTTAGCACTTTCTCTGTCACTTGCAAGCCCATGAATCCCAACCCCACTCTCTCAGAATCTCTCCTTTTTTTAAATGCATTTCTTTCAAAGAAAATAAATAAATGTTGTTCACTGAAACCCAAAACCTAAATCAGTTAAAACTATGAAATTGCAGGCTACAATTTGCGGCTCACCGGCAGTCTCTCTGTCTTTTTTCTGTCTTTGTCTATTGTTACCGTTTAAATGCATGTATTGACCTATTTTTAGCTGTGTATATGTGGGGGGTGGTGGGGGGTAGGGGAAACCTTTTTTCTAAATTTCCTCAACGGAGATGCGACCTTTTTCCATGTCATATCTCCGTTCGCGCTACGGCCTAACACCGTGGAGTTGGCGGCCTCCAGCTGGGAGCGACCTTGAAGGCTCCGGTCGCAGGGCCTGGACTCACCATCTTACCTGGACTTACCATCTCGGAGGCTTCGGCCCGCAGGCCCTGTGCACCGCAACATCGGGAGCTCGCAGGTCCCTGGCTGGCGACTGGCTTTCGGGAGCTCCAGACGTAGCAGCTTCGACCGCCCCGAATTGCGAGGCTCGATCGACCCGTTCGCAGGACCTTCATCGGCCTGCTCGGCTCGGCCTGGGACTTTCCATCCCCCGGCGGGGGCTTCAAAAGTTGGGAGCCTCGATCGCCTCGAGGCAGCAGTTTGACTGCCTGACCGCGGGAGAAGAATGAGGAGGAGATAAGACTTTTCTTTGCCTTCCATCACAGTGAGGGTGTGCCTGGAGCAATCACTGTGATGGTTGTCTGTGTTAAATTGTAATTGTGTGTCTTGTGTTCTTTATTGTTTACTGTCAACCATTTACTGTTTATTGTTTATTGTCAACCATTTACGCCGGACCCTGACGTGAGAGGATGCTGGCGCTGTTTGTCTGCCACTTCTCCGTCTGGACAAATCTTTTGTTTGTTTGTTTGTATTTATGTCTTGTTTGCTCTGTAAAGCGTCTTTGAGTTTCCAGAAAAGCGCTATATAAATTAAATGCATTATTATTATTATTACAAAGATGGTTGTTTTGAAGATAGAAGATGGCTTATTCTGAGAGATTACTGAATGTCATTTACGGTATATTTACCAAGCAAAGTCAAGCATTGCACCAAATAGAACTATCGGTAATAATTTGGGAAAGTTACTTGTTAGCTGTTGAATGCAACTTGATACTGTGCTTTTTGTTTGTTTAATTTCCAATGACATCTTCATATTTGTGAAAATCACACACAACTTGTGAAGAAAACACACTCGGATAAAGTTGCCTTATGTTTTGATATTGTGTGGCTGGAAACCATAATTGCTGTAAACATTTGTACGTTTTCTTACATTTTTCTTTGCTCTTTTATAAAAAGCATCGTCCCATTTAACTTAAATGCAATTTATCTGCTTTAATGAATTTGCAAAGCAAAGTCGAGCTTGTATTATGCACCACTATGTGGCAGCATTGCAGAATATATTTAACGGGCTTGACTTATTTTATGCCTTCTTCCTGATCACTATCAGAAGTAATCTGTGCTCACGTGTAAAACTGATCTCATTTTCATTTAACAGGCGGCATCATTGCCCCCATCTGGCGACAAGAATATTCGACAAGACTCTGGAACCCTGCCTGCTGACTGAGTATCATGAGAAATACCCTCCGCATGGTGACATCAAGCCACCAATCAGCTACAGACCAAAACGGGAATATCTGAGTAACCGTGCCAGAATGGATGGAAACTCAACATTTAAGTAAATGTCTTAAGACAATAGTTTGGATATCTGTAAAGCACATGTGGATGTATAAGTGCAATTATTTAGCTGATTTTCAAGTACACTTTACACTGATGATATTATTTGTGCTACTTTACTTCTGGTATCACAAGACAGAAACTGGTCCTTGGCCTCATGAGCTACAGTAAGTACATGGTATAGTACGGATGCATACAGATCCATGAAATCCTTGTATTGTGACATTAATTCACAGTAATTAATATCAAGCCTCCTTTATACACAAGGCAGAGATTGTCCCCTGCGAACAGGACTTTCTTTACATGACAAGCATGACTTCATAAAACTGCTTTGATTATTTATAGATAGTAGTTTTTGAGGGTAGACACAAAATGCCGGAGTAACTCAGCGGGACAGGCAGCATCTCTGGAGAGAAGGAATGGGTGACTTTTTGGGTTGAGACCCTTCTTCAGACTTGTAGTTATAGAGCATTATTTTATCATTTCTATTTGGCAACATGCAGATTTTCTCACAAGTTTTAAATTAGTGGAGGACTGCACTAATTTTCAGCTGAATATCGCAGATATTCAGTGTTTCCTCCGTTCAGAAGTATAAATTAAACCGAAGAAGTGCCTGAGAATACAAGTGATCCATCCTGATTTAATCTGTTTGGATTTTTCATATTCTTTCATGATTGATGAAAATCAGCAGGAACTGCGGCAAAGAGGCAGGTTGTTTCTAAATTGTTTGACGTTTTATGACTTTTAATTGTGTGCAGCATTTTGAAATTATGCAGTCAACTTAGAAAACACTTCAAGTGAGGGCTTCTTCTTCTTGCGTTTGAGGCAGCAGGAGGTTATGTAATGGCCTCCAGGCGCTGTAGCCAGTGCAATGTGCTGTTGTCGAGGGCCGTGAGGTCTACCCCTCCACCAGGGGGACGGAGGACAGTGCAGTCGGACATGCCATGCTGCGCTGTTTGCTGGTCTGCTCCACACACGCAGGCTGCTGATGGACGCAACCCCCAACGATGCATGTTGGCGTTGAACCGGCCGACCCCTGTGTGGAGCCGGTTCAGGGCGACCCACTATTTGCGGGGCATGTCCGAGCCGGGTGGGGCTGTGGTGTTCGGTGCCACAGTGAATTGAGGAAGTGGCGATGTCTGTTCCCAGCTGGTTCTCCATGCTCCTAGTATGTTGAAACCGGAGCCACAGAGGGTCGCTGCATGACAGGAGAGTGAGATGTATTGCTAGAAGGCCTAACATGCGTCGAGTTCTGAGTATCGGTGAGCAAGTGCGGAGCGAATCCCACAAATTCTTCGTCAGAGAGCATGTTTCAAAATTTATAAGCCAATAAAAACTGGTGCTACATGGAACCCCTGAGACTTTAGATAGATATAAAATGCTGGAATAACTCAGCGGAACAGGCAGGATCTCTCTACAGAAGGAATGGGTGGCGTTTAGGGTTGAGACCCTTCTTCAGACTGAGCCAGACTGAGACTTTAGTCGCATTACCACATGTATGTGATTTTTATGTTCGTGGCTTTCACAAAAACATATGTATCTAAAATATGAATTGCATGTGTTCTCCAACTCGCCCATGTTAAGTGCAAATGATTCCACAAGTATCACGCCAGCACAAATCAACCAGCACGTAAAGGAATGTCATCATTCATAACCTGCGGCAGCTGACTAGAACATCTAACCGCAGCTGAAATTCAATCCAATGTTAAGAAGAATCGCTCGACAGATATTGGAATGGACTCCAGGATTCGCCAGCACCAATCTTGATATCCTGAAATCAACAACTGAAAAGAGCTTTTCCAGTTGAAGGATTCAAGAAGCTTCCCATTTGAGCCGAGTTCAAATAGAAATGCAAGGGGTGAGCAAGGATATCAATTCTGTTACCAGCCACAGCACCAAGATTAATGCAATGACCTCCATATGTGGTCAAGTGAAGAAAGAAACATCCTCTCTCTTTCTCTCCTCTCTCTTCCTCTCTCTCTTGCACGGTGGTGCAGCGGTAGAGTTGCTGCCTTACAGCAAATGCAGCGCCTGAGATCAGGTTCGATCCTGACTACGGGCACCGTCTGTACAGAGTTTGTACGTTCTCCCTGTGACCATGTGGGTTTTCTCCGAGATCTTCGGTTTCCTCCCACACTCCAAAGACGTGCAGGTTTGTAGGTTAATTGACTGGGTAAAATGTAAAAATTGTCCCTAGTGTGTGTAGGATAATGTGCGGGGATCGCTGGGCGGTGCGGACTCGGTGGGCCGAAGGGCCTGTTTCCGTGCTGTATCTCTAAATCTTTCTCTTCCTCTCTCTTTTTCTCCTTCTCTCTTCTTTCTTTCACTCTCTCTTTCTCTCTGTCTGTTTCTTTTTCTCTTTCTTTCTCTCTTTCTCGTTCTTTCTTTCTTTCTCGTTCTTCCTTCTTTCACATACTGTGAAATATGCTAATATTCTTCCCTCTCTTTTGCAGGAGAAGGTTTCTTGAAACGGGAAGTTTCCAAATGGGAGCTTGCAAACATGGGCTCAGCTGTCACAGAGCCACTGTCCACAGGATGCTCAGAACCATTGAGGTTGACTACATTCATATTTAACCCACTCTCCTGCTCCCCACTTCCTGCTATCCCACAATATCTTCTGACCGATAACATTCATTGGATTCAGAAACACCCCTCTTTACCCAGCGCCTCCCTTCACCATCAACATATCATTTCCAATTTCAGATGAACAGATCACAACACGAAAACCAATGTTGAACGCGGGACCCTTCAAGGGAAGTAGTAGACAGAGCAGCACTGTATTAGTTTGTCTGATCCCTCTGCTTGGATCCTGGCACTGATCCAATCTCAGGTCACAATCTCAGGCAGCAGAAGTTTGAATTGCTGCCGTTGAAACAAAGTGATCCAAGGTAGAATGTTGCCAGCTGATTTCTGCTCTTGACAGAATGTTTCAAGCATTTCGTCAATTCACTCAGTTCAGCAACAGATAACATCCACCTCATCTTCAGGATCTGTGACCAGGGACACTTCATTATTCCACTTGACATCTCTTGAGGCCGCTGAGTGAATTGACGAAGAGAACTTCTGAATGTGAGGCTTTTCATATCACACACGTGGGGAAGACAGCCCGGCGTGTTGAATATGAGGTCAAGGAAGTGCAGATGCTGGTTTACACTAAAGGACACAAAGTGCTGAAGAACAGCAGTTCATGCAGCATCTCTGGAGAACATGGGAGGTGATGTTTCATTTCCCCAGCTAACAATGATCTATTCTACATTTCCCTTCACCTTTGTCCCCTTTGCTCTCTCGTTTTCACACCTTACCTTTCCATATCTCTCGTTTCCCTCTCCCCTGACCCTCAGTCTGAAGAAGGGTTTTATTAAGAATCTTCTGCTTTCACTTCATTTTTCTCTTTGCCTAACTCTCTCTGGTACCAACCCACCGATAACTCAGCCTATCTTTTTATTCAGCCCAGTTATCCATTTATTCCATTTTCTCTACTCCTCATTTTGAGGCCTGTCTTTAAATATCTCAGAGTACTTTAAGTCCCACAGCTTTTTGAAATCTGAACCGGAGTTTCTGTGAAAAATCTTTCACCATCAGTAGGTCTTCAAGACAAATTTCTTCTGCTTTCTTTTTCATATTTTAGATAGAACTAGTATTCGTGCCCTTCCCAAGGCACCAGAAATACAGCAGAGAAGAGCTTTGCTAGGACGGCAAGGCCAATGTGACTGAATTATTTAAGAGGATGTTTAGATAGATGAACTGGAAGGCCTCTCCTGTGACAGCTTTCCTCAACTCTCCACACCCAGAATGGAATAGAAATGTTATTTGCACACGGCAATTGTTAGGCATGTTATATAAAGTATTTTATGCATCGATTTGAAAGAAGGACCACTGGAGACAGACGTTATTTCATTTCTCACTGAAGGTCTGAAATATTGTTATAAAGTGCTGTATATTTTCACTGTGCAGTCTTTGGGAAAGTATCATAGCTGACAATTTGACAGCTGTAGAGGGAAAGGCAAAAATATGTTCAAGGAGAAAGTTTTAAACACCTGAAGGAAGTGAGCTGTGACTGATCCTCAAGGCTTAAGTCTTTTCTAGAGGGAATATTTCTGATTTATTTATTTTTTATGCAGAGACCATATTTCTATCCTTTATGGTTTAGATTTTTCTAAATAATGTGACGATTGATATGGTGATTCCACTTCCCAAAACGTGTACATTGTAAATGTTCGCATCGTCCTATCTGCAATTGCGATCCATTTCTTTTCTGTGAACTAAGGCATCACAAAGTGCTGTCTCATGTTGTCCTTTAAGTTGAGTGTGCCTTTTATCTGGAACTACGGCGACACATGTTTGTTTGTCATTTACATTAATGATCTGGATGATGGTGTGGCAAATTGGATTAGTAAATATGCAGATGATACTAAGATAGGTGGTGTAGTTAGTAATGAAGTAGAGTTTCAAAGTCTACAGAGAGACTTGGGCCTTTTGGAAGGGTGGGCTGAAAGATGGCAGATGGAGTTTAATGCTGATAAGTGTGAGGTGCTGCATTTTGGTAGGACAAATCAAAATAGGACGTACAGGGTAAATGGTAGGGAATTGAGGAATGCAGTGGAACAGAGGGATCTGGGAATAACTGTGCATTGTTCCCTGAAGGTGGAATCTCATGTGGATAGGGTGGTGAAGAAGGCATTTGGTATGCTTGCCTTTATAAATCAGAGCATCGAGTATAGAAGTTGGGATGTAATGTTAAAATTGTACAGGGCATTGGTGAGGCCGAATCTGGAGTATGGTGTGCAGTTCTGGTCGCCAAATTATAGGAAAGATGTCGACAAAATGGAGAGGGTACAGAGGAGATTTACTAGAATGTTGCCTGGGTTTCAGCACTTAAGCTACAGAGAGAGGTTGAACAGGTTGGGTCTTTATTCTTTGGAGCGTAGAAGGTTGAGGGGGGACTTGATAGAGGTTTTTAAAATTTTGAGTAGGGACGGACAGAGTTGACGTGGGTAGGCTTTTCCCTTTGAGAGTGGGGAAGATTCCAACAAGGGGACATAGCTTCAGAATTGAGGGACAAAAGTTTAGGGGTAACATGAGGGGTAACTTCTTTACTCAGAGGGTGGTGGCTGTATGGAATGGGCTTCCGGTGGAAGTGGTGGAGGCTGGCTCGATTTTATTATTTAAGAGTAAATTGGATAGGTATATGGATAAGAAGGGATTAGAGGGTTATGGTCTGAGTGCAGGTAGATGAGACTAGGTCAGGGAGAGTGGTCGGCGTGGACTGGAGGGGCCGAACGGGCCTGTTTCCGTGCTGTAGTTGTTATATGGTTATATGGTTATATGGTGTATCCAGTCTTTACTTTTCCAGAGCAAATGTCTTGACCCGAAACGTCACCCATTCTCCCCTCACCAGAGATGCTACCCATCTGGCTGAGTTACTCCAGCATTTTGTGTCTATCTTCGAAAATGAATAACAGCCAGCTTAATCTTTCAAGATTTGTATTTTGTTTCAACGTTCTTTCCCAACTACTTATTTTTGCAATATGGAGACCAATCAGTCCACATAAGAACATGAAAACACAGAAAATAGGAGCAACAATGGATATGCACCAGCATATCTCAAGCATACTCTGCCATTCAGTAGCGAATGCAGCGCCAGAGACTCGGGTTCGATCCTGACTACGGGCGCCGTCTGTACGGAGTTTGTACGTTCTCCCCGTGACCTGCGTGGGTTTTCTCCGAGATCTTCGGTTTCCTCCCACACTCCAAAGACGTACAGGTATGTAGGTTAATTGACTGGGTAAATGTAAAAATTGTCCCTAGTGTGTGTAGGATAGTGTTGATGTGCGGGGATCGCTGGGCGGCGCGGACCCGGTGAGCCGAAGGGCCTGTTTCCGCGCTGTATCTCTAAAAAAAAATCTAAAATCTGTCCCCTTGTTTGTCATTCTCCTACTTGTGAAAACATCTGAACATCTACATTGCCAAACCTCGTATGGTTTTAGTTTAGTCCATCATTTTCACGTATACTGAGGTACAGTGAAAAGCTTTTTGTTGCGCGATAACCAGTCATGATTCCAATCAAATTGTCCACAGAGTACAGATACATGATAAAGTTTAGTGCAAGAGGAAGTCCAGTAAGGTCTGATTAAAGATAGTCTGAGGGTCTCTGAGGTAGATGATAGGTCAGGACCGCTCTCTATTTGGTGATCGGATGGTTCATATGCCCAATAATCGCTGGTAAAAACAACTGTCCCTGAATCTGGAGGTGTGTATTTTCAAACTTCTGTATAATTCGTTCTATTTTACATGTTTCAATGAGGTCTCTCCTCAATTTTCTAAACTCGAAGGAATGGAAACACAAAAAGTCCAACCTCTACATAGAACACAGAACAATGGTTGAAAAAATGAGATAATTGTAGTTTATAGTATCAGTATTCTTTCACCATTGTAAAGACATTTGGAGTGCTTTGAAAGCTGGGGAAAAGGTAGCGCTGGGAAATAACTCTCAGTAGAATATGAAATCAGTGAGCAGATGGTTTATGATTTAAAAAAGAACAAGGCTCTATTGATTTTGCACACAAATTGCTCTTCTCTGAGTGTTGTGCTGAACAGAAAATCAGGGAAGAAGGTTATAGATGAGGATATGGACAAAGCAAAGCAATTTAGTTCAATCAACCAGAGACTGGACTTGTATTTGTTAACCTGTTCAGTGCCACCCTGATATACTCGGGTCATGGCCAATGGAGAAAAACAACTTGGCAGTGAACAGGTTACACAGGCCATGTATTTATTTGATATTCTGAGGATGGAGATAAATACTACCATTTGGTCTGGATGATTAACATGGTTTAAAGACCAACAAGACGTTCATAGATATGCAAGAGGTCAAAAGTAGACAGGTCAGTGGTTAGTAGCTGTTTCTGGTCGCTTTAGTTTAGTTTAGAGATACAGCACAGAAACAGGCCCTTCGGCCTTCCGAGTCCATGCCAACCAGCGACCCCCACAAGCTAACGCCATCCTACACACTAGGGACAGTTTACAATTATACCTAGCCAATTAACCTACAAACCTGTACGTCTTTGGAGTGCGGGAGGAAACCAGAGCACCCGGAAAAAACCCACGCAGGTCATGGGGAGAACGTACAAACTCCATACAGACAGCACCCGTGGTCAGGATCGAACCTGGGTCTCTGGCGTTGTGAGGCAACAACTCTACCGGTGCACCACCGTTACTTAAAATGTTCCAGACTTGTAATAACAAATGTGACTTCTGTACTCCAATCCATGGACCAGGCAATGCAATAGGAAGAATTATGAAGCAGATGAAGTAAAATCTTTCTGGAAGTTAGTGGTGGTGAACCTTCGATAAGGAAGAAATTTCAGCAGCTGGCCCAGCAGAAATTGTACAGCCAATGGATGGAGATGAAAATGTTCACGTTGAAAATATTCCAGAGTGGTTGGACATTAATTGTCATGAATAGGAACACGACAGTTCCGATTAGTTTATTGTCACGTGTACCGAGGTACAGTGAAAAACTTTTGTTGCGTGTTGTCCAGTCAACAGAAAGATCAGTCTGAAGAAGGGTCTCAACCCGAAACGTCACCATGTCACCCATTCCTTCTCTCCAGAGATGCTGCCTGTCCTGCTGAGTTACTCCAACATTTTGTGTCTATTAGCAGAAAGACAACACGATTACAATCGAGCCATTTACAGATACATGATAAGGGAATAACAAACTTTCTGATTATGCGGTAGCTCTGAGTACCGAGACACACCACAGCATCGAGTGAAAGCAAAGGACAAATAGGAAGACCTAGTTGTGCAGCGGTGGTTTCTCACTGTGCTGCCATCACCTGTGGTGAGACGTTGCTTGATTATGAAGTGCAGCCAGACATTTACCCCCTTGAATGAAAGGGTATATCTGTAGGGAGTGGATTGGAGGGTTTCAGCAGCTCAATCGATGAAAGAAACAAACATTACAGCATTTCTAATAAACAATAAAGAAACCGCCAAGCAGTACTTTAGTGGCCTATTAATACATTTTCATGAATTTTGGATTATTATTTTCCTTATCCATGTAGGAACTTCCCTCTGTTATTCTGGATAACTAGGGGGCAACTGTAATTGGATTTGATTAGTTGAGTTGTTACCCGCTGTTCAAAAAGCACAAAAGGCTTTGTTGCTATTGATTCACGAGTAGGTTTAATCTCTGAACTGGCACAAAGTAGACACCATTCTTACAAATATTAGAAAGCTAAAGTCTGCAGGATTCCATTAGCTTACTTGTGGATTCTGTCGAGATACACTTTAAAAAAAATCTTTCTCTACCAAAGATAAGATTAAGAAGTTAAAACAGTAAAAGTGTATTTTGCAGTAACAATTTGATTCTTATTTTGTTATCTACAGAGCAGATTATATACCTCATGATGTTACACGTCGATACGTTCACACACAGCCAGAGTATAGACCAAAGTCTGGTGAGGTAGATCACCACACAACGTACAAGACAGACTATAATCCTCACAAAATTAAGCCCGCAGAGAGCATGCGTCCTCCAGAAAGAAAGCACGGGAAAGGAGGGAAAGTAGACACTGTGCCGACATACAAAGGTAGAAGGTTATTGATGTTTCTTTTGTTTACTTGTTAACCTCAACCTTAATAGATTCTACCCATGTCTCGCTGCACTGCAGTACAAACTACACAAACAGGAACACAAAGCTGAAAGCGACTGTACTGGCAAACAACTGGAGAAAATGTGAAAGGAAATTCATGACATTTGGTCGTGTGTGGACTGATAATCAAAATATGTCCATGAATCCATCATATCACACGAGAACAAATGGAATATGCTGGCAGCACTCTGGGGATGTCAAATTATTACCTCAATTAGCTTCCACCTACGTGTGACTGTTCTTCAATATGTAGCTGGATTTTAAAGCTCTCTGAAGGGGCTTAGTATGCCTTGCAGTCCAAAACTCATACAGACCACTGACGATGGGGTACAGGTTTAACTGCCAAGCATGTCACAAAGATAAATTTTAAAAGTTTCCAGTCATTACCAAAGAGAACAGACTGACAGAATGGAATCATATTAATTGTCCTTTGCAATCTGTCTTATAAAACCTTCGTTGTTCTGCATACTTCAGTTCATAAGGTCATAAGTGATAGGAGTAGAATTAGGCCATTCGGCCCATCAAGTCTACTCTGCCATTCAATCATGGCTGATCTATCTCTCCCTCCTAACCCCATTCTCCTGCCTTCTCCCCATAACCCCTGACACCACTGCAAAATGCCTTGCAGTCAATTGAATTTGTTTTTATAAATTTATCTCTTAGACAGGGATGAAAGTGACATAAATGTCAGAATTATACTTATTACTAATATTGCTAGTTTAAGACATTTATGTGGACTGTGGCATGGCAGTCACTATTCCACCAGAACACCTGTACTTGCATTGGTTATCCTTCGATGAAGACCTTTAAACACAAACATTCCTTGAACTGCATCAGCATTAACCATGTATTTCTACATTCCTCTTCAACATTAATTTGACTAAATTCTACTTTCTGAAGAAGAAAAAAAAGACTTTTTTTTCCAAGACCTAAAATCTCCTCCTATCCTGATTACTTTTAAGCTTGACTAATAATGGCAAATTTACACTAAAGAATGTACTTATTCACAAAATGCTGGAGTAACGCAGCAGGTCAGGCAGCATCTCAGGAGAGAAGGAATGGGTAACGATTCGGGTCGAGACCCTTCTTCAGTCTGAAGAAGGGTCTCGACCCGAAACGTCACCCATTCCTTCTCTCCTGAGATGCTGCCTGACCTGCTGAGTTACTCCAGCATTTTGTGAATAAATGCCTTCGATTTGTACCAGCATCTGCAGTTATTTTCTTACACTAAAGAATGTACTGGTGAAATGAGAAACATCCTCACAGTTTCTTTAAATCATTTACAATCTCTACGCACTACACATTACATAATTAAGCACAATTCTAAATGTTAGATAAATATTAATATTTAAATAATGTTAGATTTATGTATTATTGCATTCAGGCACATTAATTAAAATCAGATAATTCTTCAGCATTGTAACTGATAAGTAGATAAATCCACACCTAGGTTTGTCTTTCGGTTTTTACTGTCAAGGCTAGTGGGGTGTGATCATGTTTGTTAATGCTTACATTTAGTTCATGTAAAATAGTGATAATTCAGTCCTGTTTGCTTAAAGTCCAATCTATTTATGAAGATGTATTCTAATGTACTAGCATTTTTTAAAAAATAGATGATTACCGACTTTGGGACATTCCTAAAAGGAAGCCTAAACCATCACAAGCATACTGCCCCCCCACTGCACGCTTTGGAAACCCATCCACGTTCCAAGATGACTACGGTCCCAAGATACATTCCCAGCGGGAGAGTTTCAAACCACCCGATATCCCCAAATTATCTGATGTTCCCTTTGAAAACCTCACGAACCACAAGATCTCCTACGTGGCCCACCCATTAGGGGAGAGGTTTGTTCGGCAACGAGATGGATACAAACCAAGTGACACACCTTTTGAAGGTCTCACCACTCACCGTCGCGATTACAAGGGGATACACGGCGATATGACAAAGAGCTTTAAACCAGAACACACAAAGATCGGGTCGGATGCACCCTTTGATGGGAACTCAGAATTCCGTGACCGGTACCAGGCCTGGCCTGTCTCCTTGCCATACATGCACAAACATCCAGAATACGTGCAGCCCGATGGCGCAATGGATTTGAATTCGACTTCCCACCTTGACTACATTGGACACAATGTTAAGCCACCTGCTCCATTTAAACCTTCAAGTGCAAGAAAGGCCCATGCACCTTTCCAAGGGAGTACTACCATGAAGGATGACTTCAAGACATGGGACGTAAAGAAGCCGGAGATGTTCAAACGAGGCGAAGAAATAAAAGTATCATGCGCAAAATTTGACGGCTTGACAACTTTTAAGGCAAACTATGTCCCTCATCCAATCCACCCGCCACAAAGCTTCAAACCTACCAATGTTCCTCTCCACAGTAAAATACCATTTGACGCGGGAACCTTGTATCGTACTGAGTATACTCCAAAGAAGCTAGAAATATGCCCTGCCAGTTATCCCACTCCACTAGGCTTTGTGTATGAAACCACTGATTCACGCGGTCATAAGTTCTTCCACAAGATATCGCCATCAGAACAAAATCTGGTGATGCCACATGAAATGCCAATTCCAAAAGAAGTGGCTGTGATGTCCTAATACCGAGAAATGTAATTCCCAATGTTAATTATGTTGTATTCCTCAGACAATATAAAACCTATTCAGATTTTGTAATTCAAATTACAACTCCTTTACACTATTCTGCCGAAGGCAGTGAAATTGATCTTTATTTCTCTCCTTGGAATCATAATTTATTCTGGTAATGATAATGTATGAGAAATTTAGTCTATTAATATATTTGGCAAATGACTTGAAAGAAGGAAGTAAATCCTTAAAAATATCAGAAGCAACATATTTTTCCGTTATTTTCAGATATTTATTTTACACTGTTGATGATTAGTATATTTTAAACTATAGCTGTTGTAATTTGGCAAACCTACAACATACAATAATGAGTATGTACAATTTCTCTATTATCTATTCAATCCCTGAAAATTCATCCTTATTTTAAATGTCTCCAGCATGCTCTCTTAATTTTCCTGTAGATTTTAGTTATGTTGCTCCTCGGCAATGAATGAAATAAGGCTCCTTTCTTTGATGCAAGGTCTACAGAGAAAATGATTATCTTAATATGTTATAATAAAGAAAACACCATAAATAAACAAGTGGTATCTTAAAATGAAATGACAGTAAAAAACCAGAAGAATTAATCACATTCAGGTAATTACTAGAAATATTCTGACCCAGTTCTTTATTTGTAGCATGATCTTCTCTTTGTACAATTCAAAAAAAATTCTAGGTAGAGTATTCAAAATTGTATGTCAATATTTACAATAAAAATGTTAGTAAATTATGGTATTGATTCCGCATCATTTTCAAAGTAGGTTTGGACTTCTCTGTTCATTAAGATGTTGCTTACATATTCCATATTTTTCATTTAAAGGCATAATTCAATGCCAGGTGAACATGTCCTTATTCTTTACTATAGACACAGTGCTGGAGTTTCTCAGCCGGTCAGACAGCATCGATGCAGAAAATGAACAGGTGACGTTTTAGGTGGGGACACGAAATATCACCTATCCATGTTCTCCAGAGATGATGATGCCTGACCCGTTGAGTTACTCCAGCACTCTGTGAAACATCACCTATCCATGTTCTCCACAGATGCTGCCTGACCCGCTGAGTTACTCCAGCACTCTGTGAAACGTCACCTATCCATGTTCTCCACAGATGCTGCCTGACCCGCTGAGTTACTCCAGCACTCTGTGAAACGTCACCTATCCATGTTCTCCACAGATGCTGCCTGACCCGCTGAGTTACTCCAGCACTCTGTGAAACGTCACCTATCCATGTTCTCCACAGATGCTGCCTGACCCGCTGAGTTACTCCAGCACGTTGTGTCTATCTTTGGCATAAACTGGCATTTGCAGTTCATTTTTATTACATCTGCCTGTTTACTATGTTGGTTTTGTTGGCAGTAAAGTAGAGCATTTATAATTTGTCAGGACATCTTTTAATCCTCTGGAGTTGAAGGTGATCAACTCCTATCCCTCCAAACACATTAGCTTGGACCAACCTCAAGGTGGGAAGCTGAGTTTGAGAGGATGTCTTCCCAAATACACAAATGGGAAGAAAGTCTGAACATTCTGCTATTTTCTCACTGTTCAGGGTCCCCATTTATCATTATAGGTTAAACACAAGACACTAGGTCACACAAAGAATTTTACAACCTTAAATCCTCATTAAAAACTGGATATAAACATTAAAACAGATGTTAATGCACAAAACTACAAATAATGCACTCCTCACTTTTAATATTATTTATCGACTGCTGAAGTTATAATCTAATTCTTTGTATGTAACTAACAATTCCAAAATGAAATAGTTTAGTTTAGTTTATTGTCATGTGTACCAAGGTACAGTGAAAAGCTTTTTAGTTGCGTGCTAACCAGCCAGCGGAAAGACTGTACATGATTACATCAAGCCACCCACTGTGTACAGATACAGTACATGATACAGGGAATAACGTTTAGTGCAAGGTAAAGTCCAGTAAAGTCAGATTAAAGACAAACCAATCCCCGTAGGGTGTGAAACTTTGATGGAAAAATATAAACTGTTAAAGTCTGAAACTTAAAAAATTTAAAAACAATTTGCCATATTGCATATTAGGTGGTTAGTTCACACTTGATGTCTTGGGAACAATATATCAGCCTTGGAGAGAAAGCAAGTGTACATTTTCCAGCAAAATGGGTGATGGGGAGTAAAGGAATACGGGGAAACAAACAGGAATGTGGAACTGAGACCAATGTCAGATCAGGCACAATCTTATTATTTGGCAGTGCAGACTCAAGGGGTCCTGGAGAGAGTGTAAGTGTCAATGTTCTAGTTAATGGGAAATGGGGTGTCAAGGGATATGTGGAACTGAGACCAATGTCAGATCAGGCACTATCTTATCAATTGGCAGAATAGAGTCAAGGGGAACAGAAGCAAGGCCCCAGACTGAAGAGCTGCCTCTTGCAGAGTATCCCATGTCCTCTCGTTCTGATGTAGTTCAAGTGTATAAAATCATGAGGGGAATAGATGGGGCAGATGCACAAAGTGTCTTGCCCAGAGTAGGTGAATCGAGGACCAGAGGATATAGGTTTAAGGTGATGGGTAAAAGATTTACTAGGATTTACCACCTCCAGTTTAAATTCCATTTGGAATATTTTGGAGGACCAAGAGCCAAGGAATCTGAGGGGTAACTTTTTCACACAAAGGGTGGTGGGTGCATGGAACAAGCTGCCAGAGGAGGTAGTTGAGGCTGGGACTATCCCAATGTTTAAGAAACAGTTGGACAGGTACATGGATAGGATGGATAGGATAGATATGGACCAAACGCAGGCAGGTGAGATTAATGTAGCTGGGACATTGTTGGCCAGTTTGGGCAAGTTGGGCCAAAGGGCCTGTTTCCACACTGTATCACTCTATGACTCTATCACTAAGTTTTCCAGATAAAAAAGAAAATTTATAGCAGATTTTATTTTGCTAATTATGTGTCCCAAGCAACTGTGAAAAATAGGGAACATTCCACATGCAAGATTGGCTTTAGATTAATTATTCATTTTAACAAGGAAGGTGCCCACGAGTGTTATGGGATATGGGATATGGAACAAAGACAGCTGTATGGAATTTGATCACAAAGTTCCCTGAATGGTGTGAGGTGATCACAGGTAAACAGCCAACACCTGTCCCTACAACCCCCATATTATTGATCATTGTAAATTGTGGGATAATACTTCATAACAGACATGCAATGTTCTTTAATTGAAATCCTAAATAAAAATAACAGTGGCAGAGTTCAGATCCTTACACCTGAGAGAATCATATATTTTAAAACAGTTCAAACAAGCCTACATGACAAAGAATAATAATTAACTTAGAACAGCATGTGATGCTAGAAATTTATTAGAGATACAGCGCGGAAACAGGCCCTTTGGCCCATCGAGTCCGTGCCGATCAGCGGTCGCCCCATGCACTAGTTCTGTCCTACTTACTTAGGGACAATTTTCAATTTACAGGAGCCAATTAACCTCCAAACCTGCACATCTTTGCAGTGTGAGAGAAAACCGGAGCACCCGGAGAAACCCATGCAGTTACAGTGAGAACGTGCAAACTCCGTAAAGGCAGCACCCGTGATCAGGACCGAACCCGGGACTCTGGCGTGTGAGGCAATACAAGCAGGGCATTTTAGAATGTGAAAATATGCAATGACCCAGTTTTAGGGCCAGATTCCATGCGAGTTTGATGGGCTGAGAGAACAACCATGAACAACCCCTACCCTTTAGACTTTAGGCTGTCCCAAGACGTCCAATCCCATGGCCATTACTGGAAATGTGTGAATTAGGGACGTTGTTATCAGGGAAATGGTGTCATATGTGCATATAATCAGCCAGAAGCTATTCGATGAAGTAACTCTTTTCTAAACCCAGTAGTTGGTTCAGAATCACTGGCGGGGCTCAGAAGCCAAGAATATTCCATGAATATTCCATGAATATACTACCCCAGGCCCACCCCATTATTCAATTATAATATTCCAGCATGATTCCACACCCTGGCCTTTGCACTGCATCCCTGTAATAACTTACTAATATGTATAATTATCTCATTTAAACATAACAATTCACCCAGCAGCAATTGCATTCTAGAGTTCTATCGCTTCCAAATTCACTGCTTAATGACCCCTCACATTTAGCCAATATTTCAATATTAGGATTTTAAAATGCACATCCAAAAGACAATTAACAACAGCTGCAGAAACTCCCCTATCCATAATTTCTCCTTGATTATGTTTTAACACAGAACACACTGTGCTTTATATATCTATAGAAATAAGGAACTGCAATTACTTATTCATAACAAAAAAAACAGAGTGCTGGAGTAACTCAGCGGGTCAGGCAGCATCTGTGGAGAACATGGATAGGTGACGTTTCACAGAGTGCTGGAGTAACTCAGCGGGTCAGGCAGCATCCGTGGAGAACATGGATTGATGACGTTTCTGTTCAGGATCCTTCTTCAGTCTGACTTGTCAATGCCCCATCTGAGCTCATCCCATTTGCCCACGTTTAGCCCATATCCCTCTCCCCCCACCCCCAACAATCAGTCTGAAGAAGAGTCCCGACCAGAAAAGTCACCTATCCATGTTCTCCAGAGATGCTGTCTGACCCGCTGAGTTACTCCAGCACTCTGTGAAACGTCATCTATCCATGTTCTCCACAGATGCTGCCTGACCCGCTGAGTTACTCCAGCACTCTGTGAAACATCATCTATCCATGTTCTCCACAGATGCTGTCTGACCCGCTGAGTTACTCCAGCACTCTGTGAAACGTCATCTATCTATGTTCTCCATAGATGCTGCCTGACCCGCTGAGTTACTCTAGCACTCTGTGCTGTGTGTTCCTGTTCATTTCACATCATTAAGCCATCATAGTCATGCTGAAATAAATACACTATTTATTTATATGTATGATTATCGCACAGAAATAAAAGACTTGAAACAAGGACTGGCAGATTCAGCGTTCATTATTCATTAAATCTTTAAAACAAGAGGATATTTAAATCCCATGTCACATTTAAGCAACACTTGACTTTCCTATGGACCATCACTAGGTGTGACATGTCTAAATGGCACTGTTGGGTTCTTTGGATGAAGTGGTGGGACTGGAGAAATCAAAGGTCCTGCTCCTAAATTATGTGCCTAGTGTGGTGTAACTTTACAAGATAGTTTAATAATCATCTATTCCTTTCCAATATCCTGATAATTGAGAAAACTGCTGTTTTAATGAATAAAACATGGTCAAATGGGACATTTGCTCATCAGATTTTGCAGCTCCAATTAGGAATCACATCTAATATTCGTGAGTCCTTAATTCTTTTGAATATCATACATTTATTCTACAACAAAGCTCCCTAGATGAACACATTTTAAAATACTTTACTAAATTATTGGCATGCATCGGGACCACATGAATAAAACTGTTAACTTTCGAAGGGCAAGTCATGAGCATCCTGACTGACCTACAGAACGAAACTCATGCCAGCAATATTCTGACAGCTGCACTACATTATGGAAGTGTAATGAAAAAGACAACGTTTTGTTATTCCTACAGAGAAAGAAATGACCTTATGCGTTTGCCAATTATGTGTGGAAGTGGTAATTCTGCAATTTCTTCCAGAGAGGACACCATTGCAATTTGGAGCTGGGACTGAGAGCCATTACCCCTCTTGACTCACATCTCCCGTGAGCTCCATCTTTCCACCGGGATCACAGAATCATTTTCTTGCACAGAAGTCTTCCCAGGTTGTCACAGTAGATTAGTGTTGATTAGTTAGTCGAACATCTGGAACGAGGAAAATTCTGGAAGATGTTTTGTGAGATTCCATCAAAGACTATTGAGGTCATCAAGGACAGGCAGAATACATTGCAAAGGTAAAAGGCATGCATCACATGTAAACTGGAATCCTTTGGGAGTGTCTTGGACCAGAGGCCATAGCCTCAGCATAAAAGGATGTACCTTTAGGAAGGAGATGAGAAGGAACTTCTTTAGTTAGACGGTGGTGAATCTGTGGAATTCATTGCCACAGACGGCTGTGGAGGCCAAGTCAATGGATATTGTTAAGGCAAAGATTGACAGATTCTTGATTGGTAAGAGTGTCAGGGGTTATGGGAGAATGGGGTTGAGAGGGAAAGATAGATCAGCCATGATTGAATGTTGGAGTAGACTTGAAGGGCTGAATGACCTAATTGTTCTCCTAGAACTTATGAACTTATGAACTTTTCGAGAGTGAAACAAAATGAATGAAGAATTTTCTATGGATGTAATTTCTTTGTGGATTTTCTGGCTACGTTCTAAATAGTAATTTAAAAAGGTGAAAAAACACAACTTCACGGATAAAAAGATCTGGATGGATGTACAGATGGCCCAGCATCAGAATACTGTGCTAATCAGACAGCTTCAGGATAGTGCACAGCGTGCTGGAGTAACTCAACGGGTCAGGCAGCCTCTCAGGGGATGTGGGTAGGTGATGTTTCAGGTCAGGACCTTTCTTCATACTTTAGTTTAGTTTAGAGATACAGTGTGGAAACAGGACCTCCGGCCCACTGAAGTCAAGTCAAGATTACCAGTGATTCCTGCACACTAATTTTCCCCTACACACACTAGGGATAAATTTACCAAGCCAATTAACCTACAAACGCCTGTAAGCCTTTGGAGTGTGGGAGGAAACTGGAGCTCACGGAGAAAACCCACGCAGGTCACGGGGAGAACGTACAAACTCCGTACAGACAGCACCCGTAGTCAGGATTGAACCCAGGTCTCTGGCGCTGCGAGGTAGCAACTCTACCGCTGTGCCACCGTGCTGCCCCTTGTTTACAGGATAGTGACTATTCAAAGATCTGTTTTCAGTCTTCCTTTTGCTTCCAGAAATAATAAGGCAAATCTTGATCAGACAGTTATCGTGACAAATGTATGTGATCAGGAATCTACTAGATAGAAGACAGTGACTGGGAAGTAGTTGAATAAAAATAATTTCAATGTGCATACTTGCAAGCAGCAAGTATTCTTAGAACTTTGTAAGAATGTAAATTAAAAAAAAACAAAATACCTCTCTCCTGTTTCTCTTTGGCCTCCCATTATCTCCATTCTCTCTTTCTCACCACTGTGCACCATTCTGACTTGTTAACCTCTTTAGCTCATCACGTCTGATTTTTGTTTCTTGCCCTATTGGGCTACCTACCAGTCATTGACAGCCCGGTTTCCAATAGGCTTACCCTTCACGATGTAAAAATAATTTTTGAGTTCAAGGCTGACGGAAAATAATTCACAAGTTCAAGTTCACAAGTTTTTGGAGTAGAATTAGGCCATTCGGCCCATCGAGTCTACCCCGCCATTCAATCATGGCTGATCTCTGCCTCCTAATCCCATTTTCCTGCCTTCTCCCCATATCCCTTGACACCCGTTCTTTAATCAAGAATCTGCATTCAAAATATCCACTGACTTGGCCTCCACAGCCCTCTGTGGCAATGAGTTCCACAGATTAACTACCCTTCAGACTAAATTAATCAGATGCTAGCTGTGAAACGTCTCAGAGATAAGATTGTAAACAACATAAGCAAATAATGCAGGAGGAGCTGATTTGGACCTTCACTGTTGCACAGCCAATCGATGAGTTCTTGCCTCTATTAACAGCAACATTGCTCTCCTGTACTAAACCCATATTCTTGATTTCCTTCATATAAAAATAATATCAATCGTGCAGCGTAGGTTTACTAGGTTAAGTCCCGGAATGGCGGGACTGTCATATGTTGAAAGACTGGAGCGGCTAGACTTGTATACACTGGAATTTAGAAGGATGAGAGGAGATCTTATCGAAACGTATAAGATTATTAAAGGTTTGGACACGTTAGAGGCAGGAAACATGTTCCCAATGTTGGGGGAGTCCAGAACCAGTGATGAGATGAGGAAAAACCAGGGATGAGATGAGGAACGGAGATGAGGAAAACCCTTTTCAGTCAGAGAGTTGTGAATCTGTGGAATTCTCTGCCTCAGAAGGCAGTGGAGGCCAATTCTCTGAATGCATTCAAGAGAGAGCTAGATACAGCTCTTAAGGATAGCGGAGTCAGGGGGTTTGGGGAGAAGGCAGGAACGGGGTACTGATTGAGAATGATCAGTCATGATCACATTGAATGGCGGTGCTGGCTCGAAGGGCCGAATGGCCTCCTCCTGCACCTATTGTCTATTGTCTATATTTTGATCCAGCAAATTCTGATTTACCAAATTAAACAAAAATAAATGTTATAGCTGGGATAGAAAATCCTAAGTGCAGCTATGTTTGAAGAAACACAACTTTCTTGATCAGAGAAGGGTGTTAAACGTTATGCGGAGAATGCAGAAGAATGGGGTTGAGAGGGAAAGATAGATCAGCCATGATTGAATGGTGGAATAGACCTGATGGGCCGAATGGCCTAAACTGAAGATATTGATTGATTTTTGCAAACTGACGTTTAGCTAAACCTGTAAACAGTTTAAAAATTACAAAATAAATTGCATGATTTCTGAAAATAACAAGCAAAAGGATAGAGAATAATTTGAACTGAGCAACATTACATAACATTTGTTCCTAATTTTATCTCAGAGAAAATCATGAAATAAATATGAGTTAGAAAAAAATAAGAAAAATATACTGAATGACCCTTTAATGGGTAACTTCTGCGAGAGAAATATTGAACACATCTATCACACCAGCGCCAATAACAACCATAAGCTGCAAGCAGTATATTTTATAAATCATATTCATATTGTTTGTCAGGACACACTTTATATATTTGACTTTTGTTTGCACTTTTGACCGTTTGCCATTCATCCTTTGGTTAAGGGAGGTGTAAAGCAAACGTGGTTAATAAAACTATTATCACTGAAGGGTGTGTAGGGAATAGTGTCAATGTGCGGGGATCGCTGCTCGGCACGGACTTGGTGGGCTGAAGGGCTTGTTTCCGTGCTGTATCTCTAAATGTTCACCCGCACAAAGGCCCAGAGATGGGCACAGCAGTGCGATGGAACTACTTTGGCTCCACAGCCAATCATGCTGGGGAAATGTCACAGCAAACCACACCGATCAGGAGCACAACATTTAACTGATTACTTGGACATTTCACAGAGTGCAAAATAATGACCGGATTGGCCACAAGTGATATAAGAAAATAACTGCAGATGCTGGTACAAATCGATTTATTCACAAAATGCTGGAGTAACTCAGCAGGTCAGGCAGCATCTCGGGAGAGAAGGAATGGGTGACGTTTCGGGTCGAGACCCTTCTTCAGACTGATGTCAGGGGGCGGGACAAAGGAAGGATATAGGTGGAGACAGGAAGATAGAGGGAGATCTGGGAAGGAGGAGGGGAAGAGAGGGACAGAGGAACTATCTAAAGTTGGAGAAGTCGATGTTCATACCACTGGGCTGCAAGCTGCCCAGGCGAAATATGAGGTGCTGTTCCTCCAATTTCCGGTGGGCCTCACTATGGCACTGGAGGAGGCCCATGACAGAAAGGTCAGACTGGGAATGGGAGGGGGAGTTAAAGTGCTCGGCCACCGGGAGATCAGATTGGTTAATGCGGACCGAGCGCAGGTGTTCAGCGAATCGATCGCCGAGCCTGCGCTTGGTTTCGCCGATGTAAATAAGTTGACATCTAGAGCAGCGGATACAATAGATGAGGTTGGAGGAGGTGCAGGTGAACCTTTGTCTCACCTGGAAAGACTGTTTGGGTCCTTGGATGGAGTTGAGGGGGGAGGTAAAGGGAAATGCCTCATATTTCGCCCGGGCAGCTTGCAGCCCAGTGGTATGAACATCGACTTCTCCAACTTTAGATAGTTCCTCTGTCCCTCTCTTCCCCTCCTCCTTCCCAGATCTCCCTCTATCTTCCTGTCTCCACCTATATCCTTCCTTTGTCCCGCCCCCCTGACATCAATCTGAAGAAGGGTCTCGACCCGAAACATCACCCATTCCTTCTCTCCCGAGATGCTGCCTGACCCGCTGAGTTACTCCAGCATTTTGTGAATAAATCAATTGGCCACAAGTGATGATGTTCAAAGCTGAAATGTTGAAATCAAACTGGTAATAAACATGCGTTTATGTGTTTAAATATATGTGTTTGTATATACGTAGATACACACACACACATATATGCACATATATATATATGTGTAGGAAAGAATTGCAGATGCTGGTTTCAATTGAAGGTAGTGTGGCGGTGCCCAGGGATTAGGCCACTCCCTGGGTCATCTCCCTCGGCACTGATTGGACAGGGCTGGGGAGGGATCTGGAGCTATGGGGTTTGCCTGAAGGGGCTAGAGTTTACTCTCGTGCGAGAGACTGAAGAGAGTGGATGTTCTGATGCTACATTAAAGTTACTGTTGATCCTTACCTGGCGTCTTGCCTGATTTCTGTCATGGGCCTCCTCCAGTACTACAGTAGACACAAAATGCTGGAGTAACTCAGCGGGTCAGGCAACATCTCTGGAGAGAAGGAATGGGTGACGTTTCGGGTCGAGACCCTTCTTCCACATACATGTATATAAACAAACACACATATATACACACACACAGACACACACACACACACACATATATATACACTCACACACATATATCATATCATATCATATATATACAGCCGGAAACAGGCCTTTTTCGGCCCTCCAAGTCCGTGCCGCCCAGTGATCCCCATACATTAACACTATCCTACACCCACTAGGGACAATTTTTACATTTACCCGCCAATTAACCTACATACCTGTACGTCTTTGGAGTGTGGGAGGAAACCGAAGATCTCGGAGAAAACCCACGCAGGTCACGGGGAGAATGTACAAACTCCTTACAGTGCAGCACCCGTAGTCAGGATCGAACCTGAGTCTCCGGCGCTGCATTCGCTGTAAAGCAGCAACTCTACCGCTGCGCTACCGTGCCGCCCACACACACACACACACACACACACACACACACACACACACACACACACACATATATATATATACACACACACACACACACATATATATACATTCACCCACAAACACACATAAACACACACACATAAACATATATATATATTATTAAACACACACATACACACACCAATCAAGATGCCCCATCCACGCTAATGGAATCCAAGAGATATGTTCATTGGTTGTGAGCACCAGTATTTCACCTCATGGTCCTACAGCCCACCACATGCCCAGGACGTCATGCAGGTACACTGTAAGTGGGGATGTGAGTGTGTGTGGGGCTGTGATGTTGCTCCAGTGTGAGTCTCCACTGTAAGTGGGGATGTGTGAGTGTGGGGCTGTGATGTTGCTCCAGTGTGAGTCTCCACTGTAAGTGGGGATGTGTGAGTGTGTGGGGCTGTGATGTTGCTCCAGTGTGAGTCTCCACTGTAAGTGGGGATGTGTGAGTGTGTGGGGCTGTAGATGTTGCTCCAGTGTGAGTCTCCACTGTAAGTGGGGATGTGAGTGTGTGGGGCTGTGATGTTGCTCCAGTGTGAGTCTCCACTGTAAGTGGGGATGTGTGAGTGTGTGGGGCTGTGATGTTGCTCCAGTGTGAGTCTCCACTGTAAGTGGGGATGTGTGAGTGTTTGGGGCTGTGATGTTGCTCCAGTGTGAGTCTCTGCCTTCAGGAGATGAGGGAGGAAAGTCGACAAAACTGGAGAAAGTGAAACGTGTTCGTGGCTCTGCCGTTTGGCCGTAATTGTGGAAAGTTCAAAGTTGTATTTTGTTTTCACGAGAGGGTATTGATTTTGAGTAAGATTGAATTACCGGAGATACTTATTAAGAACTAAAATAACAAAGACCAACTTTTTGAAAATCGAATTAAAATGTTTCCATGTGTGTCGAGTACCAGTGTGAAGACTGTGAACAACGTTACCTCCAGATTACCTTCCAGCCTGACTGAGACACAGATGAGCTTTGTTTCATTAACGCTTGGATATATTCCCCAGATTCCATTACTGGCACAACTGTGTGAAGACACCTTCACCACACAGACCACAGAAGGTCATCTGGTCATAAGGGATAGGAGCAGAATTAGGCCATTCGGCCCATCAAGACTACTCCGGCATTCCATCATGGCTGATCTATCTCTCCCTCCTAACCCCATTCTCCACTCTTCTCCCCATAACCCCTGACACCCATACTAATCAATAATCTATCTATCTAAGATAAAGAATCTATCTATCTAAGATCAAGAATCTATCTATCTAAGGTCAGAGAGTTCCTCAAAGACACTGATGTCAGGGCAGAAGGTAGCAGCCTCTGCAATAATATCTCTGCACTGAAAACGACCAAAAATAAACAGCTAATCTAATTCCACGTATTGTGTCCAAACATGGCACATGTAATGCATATATCAGATACCTGTATCAGTTTGAATTTTGTTGCAAGGTTTTGTATTCAACTCACTGCAGTACTATCTTTAAGAATTATTAACTTACTTAATTGATCAAAGTTATGCTTTCTCACTTGGCTGTTTGCAAATCACTCAGATTTAGTTTAGCTTTGTTTTTTATTATTGTCGCGTGTACCGAGATACAGCGGAAAGCTATTTAGTTGCGTGCAAACCAGTCAGCGAAAATACTTTACGTGATTACAATCGAGCCGTCCACATTGTACAGATACAGGATAAAGGCAATGGTCATTTGATCGTTCTGCCCAATTACATTGGTTTACACTCAACAGGAATATTTAATCAGCTGCATTACTGTTCAGTTTGATCCATTCTTACTGTTGCTCCATGTGGCAAAGTAAGACATGGATAGGACACATAAACAGTCATAGTATCATAGAGCTGTCCAGCACAGAAAGCAGGCCCTTCAGCCCATCTTATTCATGCTGACCAAATTGGAATACTGTGCTAGTCCCATTTGCCTGTATTTGGCTGATTGCCCTCTGAATCCTTACTATCTATATATCTGCCCAGAAGTCTCCAACTGTATATCCCCACTCTCCAAAAAGCAAATCCAAATGTAATTGTGCAAAAACACAAGGGATTGGAGTTTGTTGTTGTCATACCAGTGAAACTATCAGCATTTGTCCTCATAAAACTGACAGCAACGTTTGGCGCAAGGGTGGCACGGTGGCGCAGCGGGTAGAGTTGCCGCCTCACAACGCCAGAGACTCAGGTTCGATCCTGACTACGGGTGCTGTCAGTACGGTGTTTGTACGTTCTCCCCGTGACCGCGTGGGTTTTCTCCGGGTGCTCCGGTTTCCTCCCACATTCCAAAGACATAGAGGTTTGTTGGTTAATTGGCTTCAGTAAGAATTGTAAATTGCCCCGAGTTTGTAGGATAGTGCTAGTTTAAGGGGTGATTGTTGGTCAGCACGGACTCGATGGGCCGAAGGATCTGTTTCCATGCTGTACCTCTAAACTAAGCTAAACTAAAATAATGCATGGTCTGTTGTCAAAGGTAGCGCCGTAAGGTGATGCGTGTGTCATAAACCTGCCCCCCCACTGTTGCTCACTTTTACAGCTGCCATCCAACAAAACTCTAGCCTATCTCTAAGTAAAATCATCCTAAAATAGGCTAGCCATTGGTACTAGTCACGAGCACCAAAGTGAGGAGATAAACCAAACCCAACTTGTTCAACGAGAGAAAATCAAGGCGCTGGGAATAAATTGTGTTGCACGCTGGATTGGATGGAACCATTGGTCTTGAGCTGTCCTTTACCCATTTTCTTCTGGAAATAAAAATTCTGGAGAGAATGCAAGAACGCATGGCACTTGCATTGAGAGATTCCTCATCTGTGAACCTGGACAGGAATCCCACTGGGCAGTTGCCCTGTTGAAACAGTATAAACTTACAAAGTGACCATGTAACTGGTAAATGCATTTCACGACGGGGAGAGTGTGAGGTGTTACATTTTGTTCACAAGTTCACATGTTATAGGAGCAGAATTAGGCCATTTGGCCCGTCGAGTCTACTCCGCCATTCAAACATGGCTGAACTATCTCTGCCTCCTAACCCCATTCTCCTGCCTTCTCCCCACAACCTCTGACACCCGTACTAATCAAGAATCGATCTATCTCTGCCTTAAAAATATCCACTGACTTGGCCTCCACAGCCCTCTGTGGCAATGATTTCCACAGATTAACTACTCGCTGGCTAAAGAAGTTCCTTCTCACCTTTTTCTCAAAAGAGCGCTCTTCAATTCTGAGGCTGTGGCCTCTGGTCCTAGACTCTCCCACCAGTGGAAACATCCTTTCCACATCCACTCTATCTATGCCTTTCATTATTCTGTACGTTTCAATGAGGTCCCCCCTCAACCTTCTAATCTCCAGCGAGTACAGGCCCAGTGCTGTCAAACGCTCATCATATGCCAACCCACTCATTGGTAAGGAGAATGGGAAGACCACTTACTACCTGGAACATAATGAGATGAGAAGAGGACTACAGGAATCTGTGATTTGGGGATAAATAGACACAGGTTAATAAGATCATGTGGTTCACTTCAGGTTGGAAGGAGATAAAAAGGAAGCACATTTGTCCCTCAAAAAATATTTGGTAAGAGCCTACAGGAGGGATGGAGAGTCTATGGTATTTGGAAGAGGAAACATGCTAACAGATTCTGCAGCTGCTTATATTTGGTACAGGATCCATTTCAATGGAGGGTTTATAACTCTTAAGGTAGAAGGACAAGAATAAGGCAGACACAAAATGCTGGAGTAACTCAGCGGGTCAGGCAGCATCTCGGGAGAAGATGGATAGGTGACGTTTCACAGAGTGCTGGAGTAACTCAGCGGGTCAGGCAGCATCTCGGGAGAGAAGGAATCCAGAGATGCTGCCTGACCCGCTGAGTTACTCCAGCATTTTGTGTCTACTTTCGATTTGAACCAGCATCTGCAGATTTATGTCCTAGGACAAGAATAAGGTTACTGTCGGTGAACGAGGAGAGTGTTGGGATTTTGGACAAGCTGAAACTGGATGAAAAGGAAAGAAGGTCAACTTGTGCTTAAAGTGGATACATCATCTGGTCCAAGTTTCCATACTGTATCTCTAAACTAAACTAGACTAAACTAGACTAAACTAGATTTAACTAAGCTAAACTAAGGGTCCAGTGTGGACAGATGGACTTCCCGTTCTGCATCATTCTCTGGTGCTTTGACAGATCAAATCTGAGGAAAGACATTCTTGCCATAGAGGGAGTACAGAGAAGGTTCACCAGATTGATCCCTGGGATGGCAGGATTTTCATATGAAGAAAGACTGGATAGACTCGGCTTGTACTCGCTGGAATTTAGAAGATTGAGGGGGGATCTTATAGAAACGTACAAATTTCTTAAGGGGTTGGACAGGCTAGATGCAGGAAGATTGTTCCCGATGTTGGGGAAGTCCAGAACAAGGGGTCACAGTTTAACCCTAAGTCTTTTAGGACCGAGATCAGAAAGTTTTTTTTCACACAGAGAGTGGTGAATCTGTGGAATTCTCTGCCACAGAAGGTAGTTGAGGTCAGTTCATTGGCTATATTTAAGAGGGAGTTAGATGTGGCCCTTGTGGCTAAAGGGATCAGGGGGTATGGAGAGAAGGCAGGTACAGGATACTGAGTTGGATGATCAGCCATGATCATATTGAATGGCGGGGCGGGCACGAAGGGCCGAATGGCCTACTCCTGCACCTATTATCTATGTTTCTAACTCAGCAGGTCAGGCAGCATCTCGGGAGAGAAGGAATGGGTGACGTTTCGGGTCGAGACCCTTCTAGCAAATACTCCAGCATTTTGTGAAATAAAACATCCTCATAAGGAAGAAGGGTCTCGACCCGAAACGTCAACCATTCCTTCTTTCCCGAGATGCTGCCTGACCTGTTGAGTTACTCCAGCATTTTGTGCAATAAATACTTTTGATTTGTACCAGCATCTGCAGTTATTTTCTTGCACGATTTGCCTGTGAGCTACTGCATGCCACTAGAGGGGGCTGGCGAGCAACGTGGAACAGACCACAAACCTCCTGGTTCACTGGCACTGCAATGAGGAAGGACCAAGATTGGACGATCCAGCACCAAAACAGGCCCTTCGGCCCATCCAGTCCACGCCGACTCTCCATCACCCATTCACACTAGTTCTATGTTATCCCACTTTCACATTTACAGAGGGCCGATTAACCTACAAACCCGTAGGTCTTTGGGATGTGGGAGGAAGCTGGAGAACCCCAAGAAAACCCACACGGCAACGAGAACATGTAAACTCCGCACAGACAGCACCCAAGGTCAGGTTCAAACCCGGGTTTCTGGCGCTGTGAGGCAGCGATGAACCTATATTCCTCATGATATCTCCGTCTATCTCCCCTCCTTTACACCCTCCGCTACATAAGGTCGAGACAATAGACAATAGACAATAGACAATAGACAATAGGTGCAGGAGTAGGCCATTCAGCCCTTCGAGCCAGCACCGCCATTCAATGCGATCATGGCTGATCACTCTCAATCAGTACCCCGTTCCTGCCTTCTCCCCATACCCCCTCACTCCGCTATCCTTAAGAGCTCTATCCAGCTCTCTCTTGAAAGCATCCAACGAACTGGCCTCCACTGCCTTCTGAGGCAGAGAATTCCACACCTTCACCTGTGCATCTACCTGATCTATTCCTCTCGACGGTTTAGTGTATTTGATAGATACAACGCAGAAACAGACCCTATGGCTCACCGAGTTCTCATTAACCAGCGATCCCCACACGAGCACTATCCTTCACTCTGGGGACAATTCACCATTATACCAAGCCAATTCACCTACAAACCTGCACACCTTTGTAGTGTGGGAGGAAACCAGAGCATCCGGAGAAACCCCACGTGGTTACAGGGAGAACGTACAAACTCCGTACAGACAGCACCCATAGTCAGGATCGAACCCGGGTCTCTGGCGCCGTAAGGCAGCAACTCTACCGCTGCGCCACTGTGCCGCTCTGGGTCAAGTGTGAACGGATAATGCCACAGGTCATGTTGCAATTGTACAAGACGTTGGTGAGACCACATTCAGAATATTGTGTTCAGTTCAGGAAACCATGTTATAGGAAACATATTGTCAAGCTTGAAAGGGTTCAGAAAAGATTTATGAGGATGTTGCCAGGACTAGAGGGTGTGAGCTATAGAGAGAGGTTGAGTAGGCTGGGTCTCTATTCCCATGGAGTGCAGGAGGATGAGGGGTGATCATATAGAGGTGTACACAATCACGAGAGGAATAGATCAGGTAGATGCACAGAGTCTCTTGCCCAGAGGAGAAGAATTGAGGACCAGAGGACATAGGTTCAAGGTGAAGGGGAAAAGATTTACTAGGAATCTGAGAGGTAACTTTTTCATACAAAGGGTGGTGGGTGTATGGAACAAGCTGCCAGAGGAGCTTGTTGAGGCAGGGACTATCCCATCGTTTAAGAAACAGTTTAACAGGTACATGGATCGGACAGGTTTGGAGGGATATGGACCATGCGCAGGCAGATGGGACTAGTGTAGCTGGGACATTGTTGTCCAGTGTGGGCAAGTTGGGCTGAAGGGCCTGTTTCCACACTGTGTCACTCAATGACTCTATGACAATACACATTCATGTTCATAATACATCTTCTTAAGGAATAAAATCAGGCACAAGAATTCATTAGACATTACAGATCTGTGGTTAAGATCATGTTTATTAGACTGCATTTAAAAAACACACAACGAACTGGATTACATACAAAGCACCAATATTGTTTCCATGATTATATATCCTCAATACAAATGTGAGTTTATTGTTGTTTTGAGAGTCCAAAATAGTGTTACAAAGTTTATGAGCGTGCTGTGTCTTTGCATTTGACAGGTCTGAGTGCAATAGGCTAAGAACCAACTTTGGAAACATTCGGCATAACTGTAGCTATGGTTATGTAATATACAGGGGATCTGAACATCCATGATCTTGGCAGCGCAGTGCCAGGTAGAAGTGACCACACTATGTCTTATGGAAGCTCCTGTGTGAGAAGGGGCATGGTGGGCTGAGAACCCACTGTTCTGAGGCCCTGACATTCTGCCCTGTTTGAGATCCAAGGCATTTGCTGCAGGAAACCACGATGCAGGGCAGCACAGTGGCACAGCTGGTACAGATGCTGCCTCACACCTCCAGTGACCCTGGTTCAATCCTCACCTCTGGTGCTATCTTCAGTTCAGATGCTCTCCAGGTGACTGCTCTGTGGTCTCTGGTTTCCCTTCACATGCTAAAGACGCATGGGTTGGCAGGTTAGACACAGAGTGCTGGAGTAACTCAGTGGGTCAGGCAGCATCTGTGGAGAACATGGATAGGTGACGTTTCACAGAGTGCTGGAGTAACTCAGCGGGTCAGGCAGCATCTGTGGAGAACATGGATAGGTGACGTTTCACAGAGTGCTGGAGTAATTCAGCGGGTCAGGCAGCATCTCTGGAGAACATGGATAGGTGACGTTTCACTGAGTGCTGGAGTAACTCAGCGGGTCAGGCAGCATCTCTGGAGAACATAGATAGGTGACGTTTCAGGTCGGGAGCCTATTTCAGACTGATTCTGGGCGACGTTTCGGGTGAAGCCCCTTCATCAGTATGAAGGAGGGTCCTGACCCGAAACATCATCTATCCATACTCTCGAGGGATGCTGCCTGACCTGCTGAGTTACTCCAGCATTTTGGGTCTTTCCTTGGTAAACCAGCATCTGCGGTTCCTTGTTTCTACTGGGTTGGTAGGTTTTGTAAATTGCCCCTGAGGTTTAAATGAGGGAGAGAATCTTTGGGGAATTGAAGGGAATGTGGAGAGAATAAAATGGGATCCGTGTCGGATCAGTGCAAATGGTTGCTTGATGGTCGACATGAACTTGGTCAAACAGTGAAAGGCCTGGATAAAAACATGGTAGGGAATGAACAAGAAACTAGAAAAATAAATTGGACCAGAAGTTTCATTGCATATTTATTTTGGCACCGTACAAATGAACAGGGCCATTACTGGCTCACTTGTGACATTAGAAACTCACAGGAAGCATTGCAGGAGAAATGAGTCCACGATGCCCAGAGGCCATGGTTTGGAACTCCTGGTCTTCACAGCTCCTGCAGCATCACCCACATTTATTACCAGGAACCTCTGCCTCCACTATCAACCTTCCTCTTCCTCCAATCCCCACCCTCCGCTCAGTCCAATCTATTGATTGATTGAGGCACAAACTAATCTCCCACCCCCATCTCACCTCCAATTCCTCTCTACTCTACAGTGGCCTTTCACACCATTACTGCCTTACCCACCTCACCCATCCCTCCCTCTCCTCGCGCAACATCCTTCATCTCAATCTCCAACACGTGGCCTGGTGGACATCATGAGGCCTACCCAGGAGATGCCCGGTCCCAGTTGTTGACACCTTCCCTCTCCCCCAGTCTCAGTACAACATTCAAATCACTGGGACAACGTCGTATCCATTGACAGTGTTCAAAGCCTTGGGTGGGAATGTTATTCTGGTAAGTCCAGTAAATGTGCGGCATGGCACAGAAAGGGGAGGAGGGAGTAATGGGAATTTACCTAAAGTTGGAGAGTTCAATGTTCATGCCACTGGTTTGTCAGCTACTGGTGCTGTTCCTCCAGTTTGCGCTGGGCCTCACTCTGCCAATGGAGGAGGCCCAGGACAGGAAGGTCAGTGTGGGAATGGGAGAGAGAGTTAAAATGGTTAGCAACCGGGAGATCCAGCAGGCCTTGGCAGACCTTGCATGAAATTACAGAGCAAAGAAATATAGAAATTAGTTGCAGGAGTAGGCCTTTTGGCCCTTCGAGCCAGCACCACCATTCTGGTCATCATGGCTGATCATCCACAATCAGTACCCCGTTCCTGCTTCCTCCCCATATCCCTTGATTCCGTTAGCCCCAAGAGCTAAATCTAACTCTCTCTTGAATACATCCAATGAATTGGCCTCCACTGCCTTCTGTGGCAGGGAATTCCACAGATTCATAACTCTCTGAGTGAAAAAGTTTTTCCTCATCTCAGTCCTAAATGGCCCTACCCCTTATTCTTAAACTGTGGCCCCTGGTTCTGCACTCCCCCAACATCAGGGACATTTTTCCTGCATCTAGCCTGTCCAATCCCATAAGAATTTTATATGTTATTGTAGGATCCCCTCTCATCCTTCTAAATTCCAGTGAAGTCAAGCCCAGTCGATCCATTCTTTCATCATATGTCAGTCCCACCATCCCGGGAATTAACCTGGTGAACCTACGCTGCACTCCCTCAATAGCAAGACACGTGGCCTTGGTGCTAAACACATGAACCAGATCACCTTACTGTTTGATGCCTGATTTTAAAGCGTTAATGACCACGGTGTGGCAATGGGTAGCACTGTAGATGCCCCTTGCATGTAGCACTGCCTCAGGTAATTCCTCAGGATAATTTCATTACCGAGTAACGTGCATTTCTATGTCTGAATAAAAGAGACAGATTTGATAAGTGCCTAACATAGCTACGAGCATTTTAACGTTAAATAGGAAGTGAAAAGCAATTTGGAAGAAAAGCTATGGTAGTCAAAAATAAGTCCCAACAAAAATGTTCTTTATAACACACAATGTACAGTATTCAGTATTGCACTTCATAACAGAAAAATTAATATGTACAAGTACTATGTTACAATTATTTTTGTTTAATTTATGCACAACCTTCTTTAAAAGGGTCAAGAGGCATTATTGATTTGGAGAAAGTAAAATGATGGGGTTTTTCCCCAGTGCCCAGTATCCCAATCTGGGAAACGACCAACTTAAAACAGCTGTATACACAAACATACATAATGCACAAATATGAACAAATGGTAAGTATTTTCACTGCCTATAATACTGTTATTTATCCTCAAATAAAAGCCTTCTTCCCGAACACTCATTCAATTATTTACCAACTGAGGTTCGGCAAACTTATTGTACTATTTTCTAATTTATAAAGTTCAATTTAAATATAATACACAACACAATTATTTAAGTGACATACATTTGCTAGATTAGTTTATATTTCTCTGCACATATTTTCCATAAATTTATTAATAATTGCATTTATTCTGGAAATTGGCAACGAAACAATGGCTTAGATTGATTCAACAGTTACTGTCGAGGATAGACACAAAAAGCTGGAGTAACTCAGCGGGTCAGACAGCATCTCTGGAGAAAAGGAAGACTGGTCTCGCCCAAAACGTCACCTATTCCTTTTCCCTCCAGAGATGCTGTCTGACCCGCTGAGTTACTCCAGCTTTTTGTGTCTCACTTCGGTTTAAACCGGCATCTGCCAGTTCCTTGCTACTTAGTCACTATCAAGGAATTGTTTCACCTTTTACCTTTATTCCCTTCAGTAAAGAAAGGTGATTGAAAATCACTGCATCGTGATGCTGTTCACCAAATATAAAACGCAGCAGTATATTTTTGGATCCTTGACTATTGTTTAACATTAAGAAAGAATGCAAGGATAATTTGAGTCACATTAAAAAAATCTCAACATAAATTTTTATTATTAAATCAATGAAATCTTGTAAGGCCCACAGCACGAGTTATTGATAATATGCATTGGGGCGACAGTGCTGATATCTGCTTCGTATTTTTAACCCATTTACAGCTATTCAGAGATTTAGAGAAATCTGGATGCAGAAATATTTATTTTGCTGCTATTTTATATTGCAATTTGCATTTCACATTTGATTTAACGGATCAGGAAAATATTCTGTCATCTTAATTGCAGCCAAACATGAGTTGTAATAAATCTCAGAAGACTATGCATTAGTCATTCTTTGATGGAAACACAAGGGCTGGTAAGGGTAGTTTGAAATATGGAACATAAAGTTGGAATATATTTTTAACTGATATCAGTTTACTCAGATACATGCTTAGATAAGAAGAATAGCAACAAATACTGTCGAGACAGACCATGGAACAGTACAGCACAGGCCCTTCGCTCCATGCTGAGCATGATGCCAAAGTACACTCATCTCTTCTGCCTACATGTGATCCATATCACTGTTACCTGCACACCTCCCACTCAGCCCACCAGGTGGCACCGGCAATGGCAGCCTCGCCAACAATCTGCCTGTCCTTTCTTCTGTTTTGTTATTTTAAGTATGTGTTAAAGAGTATGTTAGAAACATAGAAAGTAGGTGCTGGAGTAGGCCATTCGGCCCTTCGAGCCTGCACCGCCATTCAATATGATCATGGCTGATCATCCAACTCAGTATCCCGTACCTGCCTTCTCTCCATACCTCCTGATCCCTTTAGCCACAAGGGCCACATCTAACTCCCTCTTAAATATAGCCAATGAACTGGCCTCAACTACCTTCTGTGGCAGAGAATTCCACAGATTCACCACTCTCTGTGTGAAAAAAAAGTTCTCATCTTGGTCCTAAAAGACTTCCCCCTTATCCTTAAACTGTGACCCCTTGTTCTGGATTTCCCCAACATCGGGAACAATCTTCCTGCATCTAGCCTGTCCAACCCCTTAAGAATTTTGTAAGTTTCTATAAGATCCCCCCTCAATCTTCTAAATTCCAGCGAGTACAAGCCAAGTCTATCCAGTCTTTCTTCATATGAAAGTCCTGCCATCCCAGGAATCAATCTGGTGAACCTTCTCTGTACTCCCTCTATGGCAAGAATAGTGTTAGTGTTATCTGGTTTGTTTTATGTGGGGGGAGGGGGGATTTTTTTTTTCAATCTCTGACCTTGCCGGAGATGCGATTGTTTTGCGGATCGTATCTCCGGTCGCTCTGTGGCCTAACATCGTGGAGCTGGCGGTCTTGCCCGGGACTGACTTTGAGCCCCACCGCAGGGCCATGGACTTACCAACGAAGCCTGCCATCCCTGGCCTGGGATCGACGCTCCAACCATGGCGTGCGGATTTCACCATTGAGGAACTCGTGGTCTCGGGTAGAGACTGATGTCGGGAAGCTCCAAGCCGCAGGTGGTTCGACCAGTCCTGACTCGGGAGTCCGATCGCCAGGCATGGGGAGCTGATATCTCCCCGACGCGGTAGCTTAGTCACCCCAATGCAGACGGCTTGACCGTCGGCTATGGAAGTCAAGATCATCCCGTCAACAGAAGGCTCGAGGCCCCCGACCGCGGGAGAACAAAGTAGGGAAGAAGATTGAACTTATTTTGCCTTCCATCACAGTTTGTACCTTCTCCCTGCGACCGTGTGGGTTTTCTCCGGGTGCTCCAGTTTCCTCCCACACTCTAAAGACGTGCAGATTTGTAGGTTTACTGGCTTCAGGAAAACAAAGGTAAATTGTCCCTGATGGTGAAAGTGCATGGGTGACCAGTGGTCTGTGTGGACAGTGGGCTGCAAGGCCAGTTTCCGCGCTGTATCTCTAAACTAATAACAAAAACATATAACTAAACCCAGATCTAGAGAGTCACTTGCTGTGCCTGACTCTCCAGTGCAGGTATAGTGAGTGCTGGAGAACAGGGTTTACAAATGTAGAAACATACTAAACAGGTGCAGGAGGAGGCCATTTGGCCCTTCGATCCAACATCGCCATTCAATGTGATCATGGCTGATCATCCATAATCAGTATCCCGTTCCTGCTTTCTCCCCATATCCCTTGATTCCGTTAGCCCTAAGAGTTAAATCTAGCTCTCTCTTGAATACATTCAGTGAATCGGCTTCCACTGCCTTCTGTGGCAGAGAATTCCACAGATTCACAACTCTCTAGGTGAAAATGTTTTTCCTCATCTCAGTCCTAAATGGCCTACCCCTTATTCTTAAACTGTGTGACCCCTGGTTCTGGACTCCACCAACATTGGGAACATTTTTCCTGCATCTAGTCTGTCCAATGGGCCATGGTTAATGGACCGTGTTTAATGGACCGTCTCCTTGGCTTCAGGGCGAAGGAACAACATTTTGAGAATGAAATTAGATGAAATTGAAGTAAACGGAATGAAACGGCTCTGCGCTGAGCTCACACGTTATAAATAAGCGTAAGCTGAGCTTTTATGTAAGTTCATTACTCATCGAGAAGTCACAAGAAACCAGCTTTCTTGTTATTTTGAGGGGAGAAGTTTCATGTGACCAGCTCCAAATGCAAGTTCAATGTTTAGAATTACACTATTTCTTTCCAAGTGACCTCTGAATGATATCACTAAAAGAAATAGCTGTGTTCAATCAATCCACTGTACAGCACTTATTGCTTTTTCAAACACTATGTAAATATTAAACTTTTCTTAGTTTTTACATGGGTTTTATAATCAGTGAAATCAAATCGCTTTTAATCGCAATATCACTGCTGCACTGGAAATGTCAGGTACAGAGGCAGGACGAAATTGGTTTAAAAAATGTGCTGACACAGCATTCTAGCACATTTGGATTCAGCCTGACATCAGTCTGTGAAGTGAATGCATTACCTGCCATTGTAAAGTTGAAGCATCAATTCTCAACGCTAATTTTGGTTTAAAAGAGCAACAATTAAGCTTAGTTCTCATTTAGATTAGTTTATTATTGGCACCTACAGTGAAAAGCTTGTTCTTGCTTGCTATCCAGCCAACAGAAAGACATGGTTACAATCGAGCCGTCCACAGTGTACAAATACAGGATAAAGGGAATAACGTTTCGTGCAAGATAATGTCCAATAAAGTTCGATGAAAGATAGACCAAGGGCCCCAATGAGGTAGATGGGAGGTCAGGACCACACACCAATTGATGATGGGGTGATTAAGGACACAAAGTTCTGGAATAACTCAGCGGGTCAGACAGCATCTGTGGAGCATCTCTGATGCATTCTCCAGAGATGCTGCCTGACCTGCCCAGTTACTCCAGCACTCTGCGTCCTTTTGTGTTCATGGATGTGTTGGATGAAGGGCATGTTTCCACGCTGTACAACTCGATAACTCTGTTGCATTAAAAACCAAAGGGTGATCAGTGAGATTGCCCTGACAATATTTTCCCACAAACACAGTTTACCTGCAGCTGAATTTTTATCATTTTATAATTAAGTTCAATAAAGTAGATCTAATGTATTCACTCTGCTAATTCTTGCTGATCTGCTAACTCTACTATTGATTAATATGGCTGTCACCGCTGTCAGGGAAGGCAGGGGAATGGAGTTAGGAGGGAGAGATAGATCAGCCGTGATTGAATGGTGGAGTAGACTTGATGGGCTGAATGGCCTAGAACTTATGAACTAATACTTGTAAGGCAGCATAGGCTGGGTTGGCTTGTAACACCTCAACCACTGCCTGCATTTCCTTCACTCAGAGAGCAGTGCTGAACTACTATCTTCCACATTGTAGACCCTTGCATTATCCTTGATTGGACTTTGCTGGCTTTACCTTGCACTAAACGTTATTCCCTTAACAATAGACAATAGGTGCAGGAGGAGGCCATTCGGCCCTTCGAGCCAGCACCGCCATTCAATGTGATCATGGCTGATCATTCTCAATCAGTACCCCGTTCCTGCCTTCTCCCCATACCCCCTGACTCCGCTATCCTTAAGAGCTCTATCTAGCTCTCTCTCGAATGCATTCAGAGAATTGGCCTCCACTGCCTTCTGAGGCAAAGAATTCCACAGATTCACAACTCTCTGACTGAAAAAGATTTTCCTCATCTCAGTTCTAAATGGCCTACCCCTTAAACTGTGGCCCCTTGTTCTGGACTCCCCCAACATTGGGACCATGTTTCCTGCCTCTAACGTGTCCAACCCCTTAATAATCTTATACGTTTCGATAAGATCTCCTCTCATCCTTCTAAATTCCAGTGTATACAAGCCTAGTCGTTCCAGTCTTTCAACATATGATAGTCCCGCCATTCCGGGAATTAACCTAGTAAACCTACGCTGCACGCCCTCAATAGCAAGAATATCCTTCCTCAAATTTGGAGACCAAACTGCACACAGTATTCCAGGTGCGGTCTCACTAGGGCCCTGTACAACTGCAGAAGGACCTCTTTGCTCCTATATTCAACTCCTCTTGTTATGAAGGCCAACATTCCATTGGCTTTCTTCACTGTCAGTGACTATCATGTATCTATACACTGTAAATGGATCGATTGTAATCATGTATTGTCATTTTGCTGACTGGTTAGCACGCAACACAAAAGCTTTTCACTGTACCTTGGTACACGTGACAATAAACTAAACTGTAAATATGGGTCGGAAAAAAACTGCAGATGCTGCTTTAAATCAAAGGTAGACACAAAATGCTGGAGTAACTCAACAGGTCAGGCAGCATCTAGGAGAGAGGGAATGGGTGACGTTTCGAGTCAAGACCCTTCTTCAGACTGGTGTCGGGGGAGGGGGCGGGACAAACATAGCATGTAGTCGGAGACTGGAAGACTAGTGGGAGAACTGGTAAGGGGGAGGGGATAGAGAGGGGAACATGGGGTAGAGTTTGCAAATAGGCCTTGCTTGGGATAAAGTAGGTGTCATTACACCTGTCCACAAGTTAAAAATCTAAATGACGGAATACTTTATACTCATGTTCATGTTTGGCAGCAAAGTCAGATAAAAACATAATCTGGAAAATCAGATGGCAAAGGTTGGGATTGAAGGCAGTGATAAGGGATCACTGACTCACCTGATTGGGAGTTTCTGCTTGCCTCCACTCCGTGTTGTGAAACCACAGGCGACCTGTACCTTTAGAAGGTGTTTTGTCTGCAGTTTGCAGTAAATAATTCACAGCCCAGCAGTCTCTGTGATGCCACCGAAACACTTCTCTTTGGTCAAGGGGAATACATTAGCACAACAAGTCCATGTTAGATTCTAAAAGCACAACACGTGGGCAGTTCTTTCTCTGAGAATCAGCTGCTACATATTTTACCGATACAATGAACAGCATTTCTGTACAAGCAGATTTACAACATAATTGGAACCTCCTCTGGGATCAGGTGACACCAGCTTCCACTGCATTCAGTTCAGTGACAGGGAGCTGTGTTTACATCGGTCTGGTCCACAGTCTACAGATGCAGCAAGCAGTGGTGTGTGTTCACTAAAGCAGCCGGCAGGACTTGCAGCATCTGTGTTTGTAGGTGTCCAGGTGGCACAGCATCAGGCGTTGCACCAGTGCACAGTAACGCATTGTATCCATGCACCCACCGTCCGCAGCTGAAACAACACATCCGCATCTCAGACTGTGGCCGGGCCAGGGGGGCCGGAGAGAGAGGAGGGGCCAGCGAGCGAGCGAGGGGGGCCATGGGAGAGGGAAGGGGACCGTGTGAGAGAGAGGGGGGCCGCAGAGAGTGGAGGGGCCAGCGAGCGAGCGAAGGGGGCCATGGGAGAGGGAAGGGGACCGCAGAGAGTGGAAGGGGGCCGCAGAGAGTGGAGGGGCCAGTGAATGAGGGGGGGCAGGGAGAGAGGGGGGCGGAGAGAGTGGAGGGGCCAGTGGCTAGTGAGAGGGGGGCTGAGGGAGAGAGAGGGGGGCTGTCGGTGAGAGAGGGGGGCTGTGGGAGAGAGAGGGGGGCTGTCGGTGAGAGAGGGGGGCCGTGGGAAAGAGGGGGGCTGTGGGAGAGGGAGGGGGGCTGGAGAGAGTGGACGATCAGCAAGCGAGTGAGAGGGGCCGTGGGAGAGAGAGGGGGGCTGAGGGAGAGAGAGGGGGGCCGTGGGAGAGAGAGGGGGGCTGGAGAGAGTGGAGGGGCCAGCGAGTGAGAGGGGCCGTGGGCCGTAAGACACAGGAGCAGACTTAGGCCATTCGGCCCATCAAGTCTACTCTGCCATTCAATCATGGCTGATCTATCTCTCCCTCCTGACCCCATTCTCCCGCCTTCTCCCTATAACCTCTGACACCCGCACCAATCAGGAACCTGTCAACCTCTGCTTTAAAGATACCCATTGACTTGGCCTCCACAGATTCACCGCCCTCCAGTTAAAGAAATCCCTCCGAAAGAATTTGAAATTTCTTCCTGCACAATATTTGAAGATAAACTTCCTATTGTTTCGTTTAATTTGGAGATACAACGTGGCAACAGAACCTCTGGCTGACCGAGTCCGTGCCAACCAGCGATCACCCATATACTTTTTTTAAATCTAGAGGTACAGCGCGGAAACAGGCCCTTCAGCCCACCGGGTCCGTGCCGATCAGCGATCCCCGCACACTAACACTATCCTACACACACTAGGGACAATTTTAACATTTACCAAGCCAATTAACCTACAAACCTGTACGTCTTTGGAGTGGGAGGAAACCGAAGCACCCGGAGAAAACCCACGTGGTTCGCTGTAAGGCAGCAACTCTACCGCTGCACCACTAGTTCTATCCTACACACTAGGGGCAATTTACAGAAGCCAATTAACCTACAAACCTGCACGTCTTTGGAGTGTGGGAGGAAACCGGAGCACCCGGAGAAAACCCACGCAGGTCACGGGGAGAACGTACAAACTCCGTACAGACAGCGCCCGTGGTCAGGATCAAACCGGGATCTCTGGCGCTGTTAGGCAGCAGCTCTACCCGCTGCGCCACCGTGCCGCCTGTTGTATTTGTGTTGCAGGGTAAGACTACTCACTGTCACAGGTGGTGAGGTTGCAATGCTGCCATGTGATGGGACGTTGTTGCCACCCACAGTGCTGGTTTGGCACAGCCCTGTGGTGCTTGTTGTGGACACAGGCGACCCTCCGGGACTGGAAACCGCTGCCGCACGTGGCCGCGCACTGCCTCCACGGGCCCGCTCTCCAGTGCACATCGCACCTCTCCGACGTACACCGTCTGGCTGACGCTGGCCTGGGGGTGATAAACACTGTTACTGCAGCAGCAGTGGACAAAGGCAAGCGATGGTTTGGAAGCTCAGTTCAGTTGAGTCTATTGTCACGTGTACCGAGGTGCAGTGAAAAGCTGTTTGTCAGCACAAAGACAATGCATGATTCCCGATGTTGGGGCAGAACCAGGGGTCACGGTTTAAGGATATGGGGTCGGCCATTTGGGACTGAGATGAGGAAACATTTTCACTCAGAGTTGTGAATCTGTGGACTTCTCTGCAAAAGTGCCAGTAGGGGCCAATTAACTGGTTGTTTCCAAGAGAGAGTTAGATATCGCTCGTACGGCTAACGGAATCAAGGGATCTGGGGAGAAAGCAGGAACGGTTTTGGATGATCAGCCATGAACATATTGAATGGAGGTGCTGGCTCGAAGGGCCGAATGGCCTACTGCTGCACATATTTTCTATGTTTCTATTACAATCGAGCCATTTACAGCGCATCGATATATGAAAAGGGATTAACGTTTGGTGCAAGGTAAAGCTAGCAAAGTCCGGTAGAGGATAGTCCGAGGGTCACAGAAGAGGTAGATAGTAGTTCAGCACTGCTCTCTGGTTGTGGTAGGATGGTTCAGTTGCCTGATAACAACTGGGAAGAAACTGTCCCTGAATCTGGAGGTGTGCGTTTTCACACTTCTATACCGTTTGCACCAATGGGAGAGGGGAGAAGAGGGAGTGGCCAGGGTGCGACTGGTCCTTGATGATGCTGCTGGCCTTGCCGTAGCAGCGTGAGGTGTAGATGGAGTCAGTGGAAGGGAGGTTGGTTTGTGTGATGGTCTGGGCTACGTCCACTATTCACTGCAATTTCTTACGAAGGTCTGTCCTTTGTGAAGTTTACAAAAGGAAAATGGACAGAGGCATAGAATATGATCCTTACACACCAGCACAATCCTTAGTGGGAATATTCTTGGGCTTACACAAAGTGCTGGCGTAACTCAGCGGGACAGGCAGCATCTCGGGAGAGAGTTGAATGGGTGACGTTTCGGGCCGAGACCTTTCATATTCCTGGGCTTTCCCCCTTCCATTAGAAAATAATCCCACTTATTTGTTTACCATAAAGTGAAGAAGCCCAAGACCGATTTCTGACCAAAATTTCTGACTGGAAGTACCACAAATTTGTACAAATACAATACAGGTATAAATACCTCGCACTTTACACAGGGTCACATTCATGAAAAGCAACGCGCAATTCAGAAATGCATAAATTCAACATATTTGGATGACGCTACTAGGTGTAGGTTTGAGCGAGTTATTCCCAATATACCAGGGTGTGAATCAGACCTTGGTATTCAAAGATCATGCACATTATTTCAAAAACGCATAAATCAAACAGGCGTAAAACACGAGGGGCCTGTAGATACGATGTACTCATTCATGGTGAATCCATGGCCCTGATACTGACCACTAAACCAGAGTGTGAACTCACCAGCATGTGTTAGACACAGCCAGAACAACCGTTAGCTTATCGCCGAGACTTAAAACTCATTATTTACAGTACTTGACTTAGTACACGTCAAAATTGTTTGTACTTAATTTTTAGGATACGTCTAATTCCAAATAATTATCATTATAGGTTAAGGTGAGGGGGGAAAGATAGGAACCTGAGGGGCAACGTTTTCGCACAAAGGGTGGTGGGTGTGTGGAACGAGCTGCCCGAGGAGGTAGTTGAGGCTGGGACTATCACAACATTTAAAAGACATTTGGACAGATAGGTGGATGGGACAGGATTTAGAGGGATATGGTCCAAACGTGGGCAGGTGGGACTAGTGTAGCTGGGGCATATTGGTCGGTGTGGGCAAGTTGGGCTAGGCAACCTGTTTCTGAGCTATATCACTCTATGACCCTAAATGTTGATATCCTTTATATAACTTAAAGGAAAATATTTCAGGTAATTCAAAACCCATATCAGTGGCATACTAAACACACACTTGACAAATAGTTTCTGCTTCACCGATGTTGAATTGTTAATAGAGTCATAGAGTGGAAGCAGGCCCTTCAGCCCAACTTGCCCATACCGGCCAACATGTCCCAGCTACACTAGCCCCACCTGCTTGCGTTTGGCCCATATCCCACTTGAGATTTTAATCTCCAATCATTCAGCATCATTGGAATGTAATGAACAATGTTGTCACGATGATGATCACCAGGCAGTGTGTGGCAGTCTGTGAAGTGCGTGGCAGTCCCAATACCTCTCTGTTTTCTCACAGGTGGACTTTGCAGCTGAAGTTCCATTTGTATAACGACATGCAACTTGTCGATGCTGGACAGCGACCTTATCCCCCACACAGCGGCCCGAGCACTGTCACAGAAACAAAGAGTACAGAGTTGCCACCATTTAAACATGCTCAAACACTCCCCCGCCCACAAAATGCAAATATCCTGACATTTGTTACGGAACATTAAATGTAAATATAGGTCGGCACGGTGGCACAGCGGGTAGAGCTGTTGCCTCACGGCGCCCGAGACCCGGGTTCCATCCCGACTACGGGCGCTGTCTGTACGGAGTTTGCACGTTCTCCCCGTGACCTGTGCGGGTTTTCTCCGAGATCTTTGGTTTCCTCCCACACTCCAAAGATGTTGAGGTCTGCAGGTGAATTGGCTTCAGTAAATCGTCCCTAGTGTGTAGGATGGGATAACACAGAACTAGTGTGAACGGGTGATCGATGCTCAGCATGGACTCAGTGGACCGAAGGGCCTGTTCCCTGTGTATCACTAAACTAAACGGGAATCTGGAATGCATTACAATCAATTAATGATTTTAAATGGAGAGTTTTTGTGTGTTTGGACAGAGATTTATTGTTGAATAGCAAAAGCTGCACTGAAGCATCATAGTTTTGGGACTCGTAAAATGTGGAGGTGTAAAAGTTACAGGATGAGTTGGTCCAAAAGGAGTCAGGGAGTATTCAGGAAGCAAATGTTGATGAATGATGGAATAAGAATATGGAACGGTGGAATATGGGCGGCACGGTGGCGCTCAGGTAGAGTTGCTGCCTTACAGCGCTGGATCCCGACTACGGGCGCTGTCTGTACGGAGTTTGTACGTTCTCCCCGTGACCTGCGTGGGTTTTCTCCGAGATCTTCGGTTTCCTCCCACACTCCAAAGACGTGCAGGTTTGTAGGTTAATTGGCTTGGTATAAGTGCAAATTGACCCTAGTGTGTGCAGGATAGTGTTAGTGTGTGGGGATCGCTGGTCAGTGCGGACTAGGTGGGCCGAAGGGCCTGTTTTCTCGCTCTGTATCTGTAAACTAAACTAAAACCAGTCAACAAGCAATCTTTCACCCCTTTATTATCCTCGTTAATATGTTTTCCTCGAGTGTGTTAGTGGTGAACGCGTTTCCATTCCACCACCGCCACAGCCCCTCAACATTTGGGGACATTAGAGCGTTTATTTTGAACCAGATCCTGTGCCATATCCCAGTTTCTCCTGGAAGTCTGTGGTAATTTGAACCAATTCTGTCTCGGCAGACTAGTCACTCAAACGCCAAGGCTAAAATTGCAGTATTTTCAGAAATAAAATGAGGCTTGGTGTACTATGTTGCTTTGAGCAAGTCTGTGGTAATGGATGATCGTCATGTAAAGGCACACACTGATGACAGATTAAAAAGTTGGCATCAATTTGATGCACGATCAGTAGGTTTTTGCGTCCAATACTGTAATATTATAAACACCCCCCTTACGGTTTCTCTGGCTGTGGAATGATGGAGCTGCAGTGGAATCACATCAGGATGGAGACCTCACTGCTGCTGGAAGGCCAAGGGCTCATCAGGTGGGAGCAGGATCACATCACTTTTCCCAGAAAAGTGTGAGGCAGGGCATGGCGTGTAACGCAATACAGCATCAGCAACATCACTGGGGAGTTGTGTTACTCTCCCCTCAACGCCCATCAATAATCCCCCCATACCCAGGCCAACAGCTGTTGCTTACAGCTCAGACAACCATGCCCACTCTCACTTGTGTGAAACACCACTCAACACTTTCATTTCAGATTCAGCTTGGGGAGAAACAAAGTTTTATTCCATTACTAATGATTGCTTCCACCTTAGGCTAATCAACTCTGCTGATATGTTTAAGTGTGTGGGAAGGAACTGCAGATGCCGGTTTACACCGAAGATAGACACTAAAAGCTGGGGTAACTCAGCGGGGCGGGCAGCATCTCTGGAGAGAGGGAATGGGTGACCTTTCAGATCAAGACCCTTCTTCAGACTCAGGGATATGTTTAACTGTGGGTAGCGTAGGTTTACTAGGTTGCTATTGATGGCGTGCAGCGTAGGTTTACTAGGTTAATTCCCGGAATGGCGGGACTGTCATATGTTGAAAGACTGGAGCGACTAGGCTTGTATACATTGGAATTTAGAAGGATGAGAGGGGATCTTATCGAAACGTATAAGATTATTAAGGGGTTGGACACGTTAGAGGCAGGAAACATGTTCCCAATGTTGGGGGAGTCCAGAACAAGGGGCCACAGTTAAGAATAAGGGGTAGGCCATTTAGAACTGAGATGAGGAAAAACGTTTTCAGTCAGAGAGTTGTGAATCTGTGGAATTCTCTGCCTCAGAAGGCAGTGGAGGCCAATTCTCTGAATGCATTCGAGAGGGCAAGATAGAGCTCTTAAGGATAGCGGAGTCAGGGGGTATGGGGAGAAGGCAGGATCGGGGTACTGATTGAGAATGATCAGCCATGATCACATTGAATGGCGGTGCTGGCTCGAAGGGCCGAATGGCCTCCTCCTGCACCTATTGTCTATTGTCTAACAGTAACTCAAAATAGACATTGGTGGATCAATACTTGTCAGAATCCTTACCCTTCAGGAAAGGAAGGCAATTGATTTAGTCTACTTCAAGCCTAACTTACAATTAGAAGTTTGATTGATCAGTAGTAATGCTTGGAAAATGTTCACAACACTAAAACTGATTAAGGAATAAACTTCCTTTCATCCGCTGGGGCTGAACACAGACCTCAGTGCTGCACAGAAGGAAACACCATCAGATAACTGAACCCATTTAGTTTCCCAGCAGTTAATGAAATAGCAGGACTATCATTCAGCTTCTGACTAACATTCCGACACGCTGGCTTCCCCAGGCAATGCTCAGTTGCACTTTGCCCTGACAGAATGAAAGGGCGCTCTTTTAGAAAGGAGGTGAGGAGGAACTTCTTTAGTCAGGGGGTAGTTAATCTGTGGAACTCTGCCACAGAGGGCAGTGGAAGCCAACTCAATGGATATTTTTAAGGCAGAGATAGACATATTCTTGATTAGAACGGGTGTCAAGGGTCTTGGGGAGAAGGCAGGAGAATGGGGTAAGGAGGCAGAGATCAGCCATGATTGAATGGCGGAGTAGACTCAATGGGCCGAATGGCCTAATTCTACTCCTATCACTTGTGAACGTGACAGTGGGGGTGGAAGTCACTGCGATATTGAACTGCAGGTTACATCATCTGCGGTACACGAGAAATCTACAACGCTGAATCTGTATCCAACCCGGGATGCCAATTTAGTTACAACTAACTATGAAAATGCAGTTGCTTTTAAGGTCGAGACCCTTCTTCAGGCTGGAGAAGGGTCTCGACCCGAAATGTCACCCATTCCCTCTGTCCAGAGATGCTGTCTGTCCCGCCGAGTTACTCCAGCACTCTGTGTCTGTGTTTACATATCTGTTGTGCTGCTGCAAGTAAGAATTTCATTGTTCTGAATTTCATTGTTCTGTTTTTAATTTATTATGACAACACATCTCCTCCCCTCCCCCTCAATCTCTCTCTCAAACTTGTGTAAACCTTTCAGGCTTATTTTTCTTTTCCAAACTGCATAGTTTTCATGAGAATATCACAGGAGAACACCCTGAGGAACAGGTTCCAGCTCTGTCATTCTTTATCTCTGTCCAGGAGCATCCAGTAATGGTGGCTGTGCTTACCTCTCCCCACACTGCCCTCTCCCACTGGGCGCAGGGCTGCAGTGAACACTCCGCCTCGCTGGGTGGCCGATCCTCTCCGGCACAGACAGCCGGAGGTACGATTGTCACAGTGCCGCTGGCCGTGAACTGCTCGCATCTCACTCTGAGTCGCCGCACTCCTTTACCACACGGGACTGAACACTCAGTCACTGAGGTTGTCACCCATCTGCAGGGACAGAATTAGTTCAATGGAGTTAATCTTCACGTCAGCACTGTTGGAAATGGACAGGAAATGGGACACCTTTTCATCTCCAGCCTTCGTCCACCCATTTACCAATCAACCTCCCTCACCATCCACAGTGTCAGGGGTTGTGGGGAATGAGGCAGGAGAATGAGGTTAGGAGGGAGAGCCTTGATGGTGCACCAATCTGTCAACATCCCCTCCCTTCTCCGTACGCTGGGAGGGGCGATGTGAGAGAGGACAGCGAGCCACTGCAAAGGTGTTGACTTAAGTGTCCCTGTGATGCCCCACATTGCAGAGTTATGGACACTGGCAACCCGTTTGGTGTGGCAGCTATCAGCCCAAGCTGTTGAGCAAAACTCGAGTAACACTCAAGTACTGCCTTTTAATAGTAACACAATTAAAAGGCAGTAACACAATTAAAAGGCAGTAACACAATTCCTGGCTCAGCGTCATAAGGTGCAACCTTTTTAGCAAACCATATCACGTTCAATAATACAGACAATATTAGCCTATTAGAAATATTTAAATAGAAGAAAAATTACTGGAGGTTAATTTTATTTGTTAAAGAGTAACATGTATTAAAAACCTGTCCATTTCTTCAGCCATTACGACATGCAAAGTGTGATTAGACATTCATTGGACTGATTCCCTCAGCCACTAATTTGCCAAACAGTCTCCCTGTTGCCACACACACGCACACCATCCATAATTGTAAAGAACGTGCCAATCATTGAGTAGCAAGATCCATTTCACTCTCTGATGATGCCTGACTCGTAGCGCTCTGCATTATTCATTGCGTCTCTCCCATCCACTGTGCAGCTGTGTTTTCCATGGCTCAGTGATAGTACAAAGTGTGGCTTCAAGCCCCGCGATGAGGACGAGTTCATTACTTCGGACGACGGGTCTGGCGCAGTTTAGAGGAGGTGCTGATTGAAGCAGGAAGTGCCCTGTGTCTGAAGCGTTACACTGATGGTCTGTCACCCAGGTGGACAAGAAACGTTTCTTGTGTGTTAATCGTGGCACGTGGGCAGCACGGTGGCACAGTGGCAGAGTCGCTGGAGACCCAGGTTCGATCCCCACCACGGGTGCTGTCTGTATGGAGTTTGTGCATTCTCCCCGTGATTGCGTGAGTTTTCTGTGAGACATTTGTTTTCCTCCCACGCTCCAAAGATGTACAGGTTTGTAGGTTAATCGGCTTGGTGTATGTGCAAATTGTCCCTAGTGTGTGTAGGATAATGTTAATATGTCCGGGGATCGCTGGTCGGTGCGGACTCGGTGGGCCAAAGGGCCTGTTTCCGCGCTGTATCTCTAAACTAAACTAAAAACTAAAATGGGATATTTGTTCCTTTGCCGGCGCCCTTTAAGTGGCGACTCTTTGCATACCTTGGCAGCGCAAAACAACAAATATAACTGGGACTTGTCGTATCTGACAATAAAGTATCATTCATTCATTTATTCAGGTGGGTGTAGTGGGCCAAGTACTCGGGAGCCGCCACATGGGCAAGAAAAGTTTCAGGCAATAATTTGGACAAAGATGCACAGGGAACTGTAGATGCTGGAAGATCCAGCAAAACGCAAACTGCTGGAGGAGCTCAGAGGGTCAGGCAGTGTCTGTAGAGAGAATGGAAATCCAGTCTGAAGAAATCTGACCTGAAATGTCTTCTGTCCGTTCCTTCCACACATGCGGCCAGATCGGCTGTGTTCATCCAGCAGTTTGTGTTTTGTGTACTGAGATGGAGAGGGGTCGGCCTGGTGTCCAGTCTAACCAATGTAGGAGATTAGTGGTTGAGATTGCTGATTGGACACTGGATATCCATATCAGTGAGACACAAGTTTAGATTCAACATTGCAACGATGCGCCTCAAACATTAACTTCAATAAACTGAAGAATTTCTAATAAGTTATGAAACAAGTGATTTAGTAGAAATTCTTCAGTTACATTTCTTAATATATTTGCTTCAAAATTGCAGGCAACTTTTGGGAACACTGATATTGGGTGCTCTCAACTAGTTTAGTTAATTATTGTCACATGTTTAGTTTAGTTTAGAGATACAATGCAGATACAGGCCCTTCAGCCCACCGAGTCCGTGTCGACCAGCGACCCCAGCACATTAACACTGCCCTACACACACTAGAGATAATTTACACTTACACCAAGCCAATTAACCTATAAACCTCTACGTCTCTGGAGTGTGAGAGGAAACGGAAGATCTCAGAGAAAACCCACACAGGTCACGAGGAGAACATACAAACTCCGTACAGACAGCACCCGTAGTCAGGATCGAACCCGGGTCTCCGGTGCTGCAAGCGCTGTAAGGCAGCAACTCTACCGCTGTGCCACCGTGCCACTGAGGTACAGTGAAAAGCTTTTGTTTGCGTGCTGTGCAGTCAAAGAAAAGACTACACGTGAATACAATCAAGCTGTCTGCAGGGCACAGACCGACAGTGCAACATTTAGTGCAAGATGCAACACTGAAGTGGGATAAAGTCCGAATAAAGATCATTCAAAGGACCCCAATAAGGTTGATGGGAGGTCAGGATTAAAACTGCTTAAAAATAATAGAGTATGTATTGTAATTTCACATATCAGGCAATTCTTTGAGATAGCAGCTAAGCATTTTGATCTGACTTTACATTTGGTAATTAGTTCCAGTCTGGGACGTTGAAACTGAGAACACCAATTTCTCCTCGTGCTCTGTGGCCAAGCTGGCAGCTGGACAACCCCTGGCTGACAGGGAGATCGTGTTACAGCTTCTTATTCCTCACTCTTTTCAAGAGATTTGACATAACAGGCAGTTGGGATTCTGGCGTGTAGTTATCAGTCTGTGGCTCCGATCCTTTTGTATGGCTGCACAGGACATTTGCTGCTTTCTTGATGAGTCGGGTCACCATTTGATGGCGATAATCCAGACCAATGAGCGCGAGAACAGCTGGCCACACAAAGAGTGTTTCGAGAGACTGGCAACCTGGGCCTCATGGTTCGTGTGTGAGAAGCAACTGCAGATGCTGGTTTAAACGGAAGATAGACACAAAATGTTGGAGTAACTCAGCGGGACAGGCAATATCTCTGGGGAGAAGGAATGGGTGATGTTTCGGGTGGAGTCTGAAGAAGGGTCTCAACCCGAAACGTCACCCATTCCTTCTCTCCAGAGATGCTGCCTGACCCACTGAGTTACTCCAGCATTTTGTGTCTATGCTCAGGGATAATAATTGGGCAGAGTTCCAGGTTTTCAAGTTGTTGAGCATTTTATTTTGCACGTCTGATTGCTGGTGTCCATTGAAACATTTGGTTTCCATTCTGGAACGTTGGGAGACAGGAACAATTTTCTAACATCCATGAAACGAGGCTTTGGACCCTACCCGTCTCAAAACGAGAGGGACGTTGGGGAAGACAGAAACATATTTTTGCAATCTTCCACCACTCCCTGGAGGCCTTCCACCAATCCCACAGTTTGGATATGATCGTGGATCTCTGATGAACTGACAATAGAGTCTTTTCACATTGGAGTTCAGTTTGGAAATATGCTTCACAGTTGTTTTCATTGCCTGATGTTTTCCATTTATCAAGACATCTTTGCTTTTTGGCTAATGTAAAAATCAGAACTCAGAGCCAACCTTTAGCTGAATTAAATTCAGCTATGTAACAATAAATGTAATCATCTTGTCTTGTAGATGCACGCTGGCTTTCATGTGGTGGATGGGACATCTGTGCAAGGCCAGAACCTCCGCTGACCATTTTGCTGTATTAAAACCGTTACTATAAAATGCAAGTGCTAATCTGAACAGAACCGTTCACATTAGACAGGTATGTGTAGGAAGGAACAGCAGATGCTGGTTTAAACCGAAAATAGACACAAAATGATGGAGTAACTCAGCGGGACAGGCAGCATCTCTGAGGAGAAGGAATAGGTCTCCATCTCTCCAGAGATGCTGCCTGTCCCGCTGAGTTACTCCAGCATTTTGTGTCTATCTTACATTCATTGATTGAAGCAGAGGCTCTCACAACATTTTGTAAGTATCTAAGTATCCTGCAATTATCTAGTAACTTGAGTGACCCCAAGAATTCCAATGTCCATAATGGGGTAGAGGTGAATCGGACAATACTCTAGCTTGTGGAAGGACTGTTCAGATAGATGACAGAGGGGAAGAGGCTGTTCCTGAGTCTGGTGGTGTGCGTCTGGTGGTGTGCGTCTGGTGGTGTGCGTCTGGTGGTGCGCGTCTGGTGGTGCGCGTCTGGTGGTGTGCGTCTGGTGGTGTGCGTCTGGTGGTGTGCGTCTGGTGGTGCGCGTCTGGTGGTGTGCGTCTGGTGGTGCGCGTCTGGTGGTGTGCGTCTGGTGGTGCGCGTCTGGTGGTGTGCGTCTGGTGGTGTGCGTCTGGTGGTGTGCGTCTGGTGGTGTGCGTCTGGTGGTGTGCGTCTGGTGGTGTGCGTCTGGTGGTGTGCGTCTGGTGATGTGCGTCTGGTGGTGTGCGTCTGGTGGTGTGCATCTGGTGGTGCGCGTCTTCAAACTTCTGTACCCTCTACCCGATGGGAGCAGTGAGATGAAGGAAAGGCCGGGGTGGGAAAGGACTTTGATGATGTTAGCTGCTTTCCCAAGGCAGTGGGACGGGTAGACGGAGTCAATGGGAGTCTGGAGTCTGGTCTGTGTGGTGGGCTGCGATACATCCTCAACTCATAGCATGGCTTGTTATGAGTTTCACTTCAAATTTGGTTTCCCTAGCATGTTAGAAAGCACCTGTACTGTTGTTATTCACATTAGGGTCTCTGCGCATTTGAAGGTTGCTTTGGAAGGCTTAAGTTTGGGTTTGAATCTGAGGCTGACTGCAGCTGGAGTTGGGATTATTGCACCAGGCCAACATGAAGGCACACATTGTACACGAACCACCAGGGGCATGCGAAGGAATGCTGACAATTTAACCTTCTCAATTAGTGCTGCAACAGACATTCAGAACAAAATACACATGGGTGAAATTAAAATTAAGTGTTCGGCTGAAAGAGTGCGTGACAGCAGAGCGTAGTTTTACACAGATCGCCCGTCTTATTCCAACTGCAAGAAACCTCTCTCAATTGTTTCTTAACATGTAAGGTGAGAGGGGAAAGATTTAATAGGAATCTAAGGGGAAGGTTTTTACACAAAGGGTGGTAGGTGTGTGAGACGAGCTGCCGGAGGAGCTAGTTGTGGTAGGTACTATCACAATGTATAAAAAAACATTTGGACAGGTACATGGATAGGACAGGTTCAGAGAGATATGGACCAAATGGGACTAGTGTAGATGAGACATGTTGGTCGATGTGGGCACGTGGGGCCAAAGGGCCTGTTTCCGCACTGTATCACTCTTTGACTCTGAGACATTTACTAAAAGAAGCAATTCTTTCCATCCAAAACCTGATGTCGTTTAGCAGATAGTCCAGATTTCTGCGCAAGTTGTAAAGCAATATGTTATCTCTTCATTATGTAGGAGCTAATTCATCAACGTCAGTACACCATAATCCATAGTCCAGCCTGGGGCCGTGTAACACAGCCAATTTGTAACATGGTCCTTGTGCTACAATGAAGTCCACGTCAGCACAAGGCATTGATGACAGCTATGAATGCTCACTACACCTTGTCCTCCACTTCACTCATCTCCACACTGCACATTGTGACCTTTAATGTTGCCTGATTTGATCATTTATCATTAGTAATCCAAGCTTTCCAAAAGTTGTTGTACGTGAAAGTTGAGAGGAATGCCTCAGTTATTGGACGTTGCAAATGTAAACAATACAAAGCACTTTAATGTGGATTACAAAGGGGAACACTACAGGTTTCAAACATGGAGACATAAGAAAGTAGAGATGCTGGGATCTTGAGTAAAAGTCAAAGTGCTGGAGGAATTCAATGGGGGTAGACAACACCTGTGGAGGGAATGGACGGCCAACGATTTGGGTTGGGAGCCTTCTTCAGACTAAGGCTAAATGTTATATTTTATATATGAAGACCATTTACATAATGTAAAGACATGGTTAATCTGTGAGGGGAGGGAAGTGGAATACAGAGGTGTGGTCAACGACTTTGTTGAGTGGTGTGGGCTGAATCACCTGCAGCTCAACACCGACAAGACTCAGGGGTTAGTGGTGGACTTTAGCAGGAGAGGAACACCCCTGTCCCCTGACTCCATCAAGGGTGTGAAGTTTGCCAAGGACCTGGACCGTAAACTGGACTGGTCCAGGAACACTGATGCAGCACAGAACGCCACAGGAGATCCTTCTTCTGTGTGGCTATCAAACTGTACAACTCCTCCCCCTTCTGTAGTGGGACAGACTCAGACTGACCCCCCCCCCCCCCCCCCAATCTTTGCACATCCCAAATCCTGGATTTCCACTCGTCACTTTAATTTCACATTTCATGCCTCTTGTTGTGTTTTATGACTGTTGGCAGACCAATTTTCCTCCTGGGATAAATAAAGTTCTATCGTATTGTAACGTTCTCTATCACGTGTTGTGTTGGGAAATGAGCATTGTTTTGTGATCACAAATTCAAACGCTGAAGACTTGTTCAAAACTCACTTTTGGATTTCACAATACACCGTTAGGTTTGGTGAGATTTTACCACAAGAAGCAAAGTCAAAAAACGTTCATTATCGTACGTTGTACGGGCAGAATTAGGCCATTCGGCCCATCATCTACTCTGCCATTCAATCATAGCTGATCTATCTTTCCCCCCAAACCTGTCCTATCCATGTACCTGTCTAATGGTTTCTTAAATGTTGGGATAGTCCCAGCCTCAACTACGTGATCTGGCAGCTTGTTCCATACACCCACCACCCTTTGTGTGGATAAGTTACCCCTCGGATTCCTATCTAAATCATTTCCCCTTCACTTGATGGGCCGAATGGCCTAATTCTGCTCCTAGAACTTAAACAGTGGTTGATTTTCTCATCTTACCTGGCGGGGCAGTCCTGGATATTGCATGGTTCAATGACTATAGGGGGCTTTGGAAGCTCGTAGCACACTGACTCGTTCACCTTGAGTCCCCTTGTATTCAGACAGAGCATCTTCCTGTAGCGAGTTCCATTGTTGCCGCAAGTCTCTGAACAGGTAGCCCAGTCACCGGCTACCCACCTCACACCTGTTCACCAAAACAAGCATCCACTGTGGTCAGAACATTCCAATGTTGGTCATACTGTTAATAATGATTGATATTCATTCGTCGCATTACATTGATATTTTCATTTATTTAATATTTACACACTGCGACATTCTTCTATTATTTTAATCATATTGCTAGATTTAGTTTTGTTTATTATTGTCACGTGTACCGAGGTACAGTGAAAAGCTTTTACATTGTATGCCTTTCCGTGATCATGTATTGTCTTTCCGCTGACTGGTTAGCACACAACAAAAGCTTTTCACTGTACCTCCCTCCATACACGTGACAATGAACTAAACTGAAGCTGCTCTCTGGTCAGCAAACCCCCCCCCCCCCATATTATTACAATCTTGAGACTTTGAAAGTGGGATAATGTACTCTGAAGAGGTGTTACGATCCAAAATGTCACCCATTCTTTCTCTCCACAGATGCTGCCTGACCCGCTGAGTTACTCCAGCACTCTGTGAAACGTCACCTATCCATGTTCTCCACAGATGTTGCCTGACCCGCTGAGTTACTCCAGCACTCTGTGAAACATCACCTATCCATGTTCTCCACAGATGTTGCCTGACCCGCTGAGTTACTCCAGCATTCTGTGAAACGTCACCTATCCATGTTCTCCACAGATGTTGCCTGACCCGCTGAGTTACTTCAGCATTTTGCATCCATCTGCTTTTTTTAAATTTATAACTTACAAACAGTTTGAGTTAGGAGCAGTTCTCAGTATGTGGCATGGTGGAGCGGTGGTAGAGTTGCTGCCTTACAGCACCAGAGACCAGGGTTGGATCCTAACTACTCGTGCTGTCTATGTGGGGTGTGCAGGCTCTCCCTGTCACCGCATGGGTTTTCTCCGGGTACTCCGGTTTCCCCCCACATCCCAAAGACGTACAGATTGGCAGGTTAATTGCCCCGAGTGTGTAGGGAATGGATGGGAAAGTGGAATAACAGAGAACTTGTATGGACAGCTGCTCCATAGTCAGTGTTTCACCAATCATAGAGTCTGACAGATGGAAGGAATTCAAGCAGGGGCGGCCTAGAGGGCAACAATGTAAATGCCGGGTAACTTAACAAACCTTCCTGTGCTGCACTCCACTGTAAATGCAAGACCATCAACATTCCTCTCCTAGTTTCTACTGGTACTCCAATAGAATGGAGATGAGGAGGAAGCTCTTTAACCAGCGGGTGGTAAATCTGTGGAATTCATTGCCACAGACGGCGATGGAGGCCAAGTCTTTGGGCATTTATAGAGAAGATTGATGGGTTCTTGATTTAGTCCGGGTGTCAGAGGTTATGGAGAGAAGGCAGGAGAATGGGATTGAGAGGGAAAAATAGATCAGCCATGATTGAATGGCAGAACAGACTCGGTGGGCTGAATGGCCTAATTAGAGTCATAGAGTGATACAGCATGGAAACAGGCCCTTCGGTCCAACTTGCTCATGCCGGCCAACATGTCCCAGCTACACTAGTCCCACCTGCCTGCGTTTGGTCCATATCCCTCCAAACCTGTCCAAACAATGGCGCATTCTGCTCCTGTGTCTTCAGGTCTTGTGATACTTGTCCACTTTCAAGCCAATGTCATTGAAAATCACATTTCACCCAGAGAAAGATATATAGGAAGGAACTGCAGGTGCTGGTTTAAACCAAAGACAGACACAAAGTGCTGGAGTAACTCAGCGGGACAGGCAGCATCTCTGGAGAGAAGGAATGGGTGACGTTTCAGGTCTGAAGAAGGGTCTCATACCAAAAACGTCACCCATTCCTTCTCTCCAGAGATGCTGCCTGTCCCGTTGAGTTACTCCAGCATTTTGTGTCTACCCAGAGAAAGATAATCTATTCTCAATGACGTATCACGGAAACAAGATGTTATGCATTTCTATTTCTCGGAGGATGTGCAACAAATAAGGAACGCGAGCATAAATAAGACTGAGTAGCTGTGGTTTTATGGGCCAGGATGCCAATGCTTATGAATTGGAACTTGTTGGCTTATATACTATTCACTGTGGACCCTGGTGCCTCCAGTGTGGTCGTTAAGTGTGAGGTAGATTTATTTATGCTCAAACTCCCTGTTTGCACCAAATTTTCACAGAACGTGGTGAAATCTGGCCAGTTACAGCTGTGGAAAATATCCGCATGGGTACCGGAATAACGGAGTGTGGATGAAATCTTTGACAGGCCATAAAATACATACGCAGAGAAAGTGCTGAAACACTCCAGTCAAAGGATAATGACTTTAACAGGAGCCAGATGCCCATCACCCAACCTGTTGCTCATCTCTGCAACCCATCCTCGTTATAAAGCTTCACTTTTCATCCAGCATCTTGTCTGTCCTTTCTGATTTTGCCGTAATGATTAGTGTAGGAAGGAACTGCAGATGCTGGTTTACACCGAAGATAGACACAAAATGCTGGAGTCCGAAGAAGGATCTCGACCCGAAACGTCACCCATTCCTTCTCTCCAGAGACGCTGCCTGTCCCGCTGCATTACTCCAGCATTTTGTGTCTATCTTTGCCGTAATGATTGTTGTTTGGTTAAAAATTGGAAAAATGGACCATAAGGCATGGAGTAGAGTTCTCAAGGCTACCTCTTGCACGACTACAAACTTGTTTTTTCCCAGATTGATCTCCCGGTGGCCGAGCACTTCAACTACCCCTCCCATTCCAGTCTGACCTTTCTGTCATGGGCCTCCTCCAGTGCCATAGTGAGGCCCACCGGAAATTGGAGGATCAGCACCTCATATTTCGCCTGGGCAGCTTGCAGCCCAGTGGTATGAACATTGACTTCTCCAACTTTAGATAGTTCCTCTGTCCCTCTCTTCCCCTCCCCCTTCCCAGATCTCCCTCTATCTTCCTGTCTCCACCTATATCCTTCCTTTGTCCCGCCCCCCTGACATCAGTCTGAAGAAGGGTCTCGACCCGAAACGTCACCCATTCCTTCTCTCCTGAGATGCTGCCTGACCTGCTGAGTTACTCCAGCATTTTGTGAATAAATACCTTCGATTTGCACCAATGTCTTGTTGTCTTTTTTCTTGTTATCGTCCTGCTGACTTTGACATGTAATTTAAGTATAGTTTATGTTTTAGTGTGTGTTTCTTGGATCTATCTGCCTGTGAACATGGCAGATACATGACTACCTGGATGGCACGGGTTTGGAGGGATCGGGGCCAAACGTGGGCATGTGGGACTAGTTTGGTGGGGCAGGTTGGTCGGTGTGGGAAAGGTGGGCTGAAGGGCCTGCTTCTACACTGTATCACTCTGTGAGTCCATGAAGCTTCTGCAAGTAAGATCTTCATTGCGTCTGTACCTCAACACCCTTGGCATTAGGAAATTGCTTTGAACTGCTCTGAATGTCCAGGAATCTATCCTCTTGCGCTCCAAGGGCTAGAGTCCTCGCCTGCTCAACTTCACATTAATGATTCCAAATATGAGGAAGGATATTCTTGCTATTGAGGGCATGCAGCGTAGGTTTTCTAGGTTAATTCCCGGAATGGCGGAACTGTCATATGTTGAAAGACTGGAGCGACTAGGCTTATATACGCTGGAATTTAGAAGGATGAGAGGGGATCTTATCAAAACGTATAAGATTATTAAGGGGTTGGACACGTTAAGAGGCAGGAAACCTGTCCCCAATGTTGGGGGAGTCCAGAACCAGGGGCCACAGTTTAAGAATAAGGGGTAGGCCATTTAGAACGGAGATGAGGAAAAACTTTTTCAGTCAGAGAGTTGTGAATCTGTGGAATTCTCTGCCTCAGAAGGCAGTGGAGGCCAATTCTCTGAATGCATTCAAGAGAGAGCTAGATAGAGCTCTTAAGGATAGCCCAGTCAGGGGGTATGGGGAGAAGGCAGGAACGGGGTACTGATTGAGAATGATCAGCCATGATCACATTGAATGGCGGTGCTGGCTCGAAGGGCCGAATGGCCTCCTCCTTCACCTATTGTCTATTTTCTATCCCAGAGTCAAGAAAAGAACATTTAATGAATGGGAAATATTCAAAACTCACATCTAGAAGCAACCTGGCATATGGCATATATTAGTGACTGATGGGCATCCAGAAGCAGGAACATTAACATTCGGGCAGAGTTACCTTGCATAAAGGACCAGCTGACGACCCTGACATTTACTGTTGTAGGGACAGATTCTCAGGCCTTTCACTGTTCATACTTTCCTGTTGCAATGTGCAGTAGTCTCAGCTCCTCCAGCGCACTCCCACACTAATGCTGCTCCAATATAAAGTGGTGAATGATATCAAACAGCAAGAGAATAAATTCTTAGCATACCTACAAAGCTCACGTTCACATAAGCAGAGACTGTCTGAATATTATCGGCAGCCTGACATTTGTATTGTCCCTGCAACCTCTCCAAAGCCATTCTCACTTCCAGGACCTGTCCCCTGGCTAGGACCTTGTATTCAAGTCCTGGGATGCTGTGGATGGATTGATTCTTGAAATACCACGTAATGGCCATTTTGTCTTTGGCAACTGTTGGACAGGCTGGAAAATAATATGATGCACAGGTTTTAGACCAGAAATAAGAAACCTACAATAATAACAACCGTAATTCTAAAAAGAAAACTGCAATAATTATACTACAAAGATTCTTTGTGAAATTTAATTTGATTGCATTTAAGTTACCCCAACAAAGTAAAACATTCATTATATGAACCGCAAATGATTTACGGCAAGTTAGATATGCATTCAATATTTACTATTGAGGAATTGGTAGATTGCAGCACAAGTTTACAACTAATTCTTCACCAGATGTGACTTCTTGCGAAACATTTCTGTTTGGAACCAAAAATGTGAAAGAAGGAACTGCAGATGATGGTTTACACCAAAGATCGACACAAAATGCTGGAATAACTTAGCGGGTCAGGCAGCATCTCTGGAGAACATGGATAGGTGACGTTTCACAGAGTGCTGGAGTAACTCAGCGGGTCAGGCAGCATCAGTGGAGAACATGGATAGGTGACGTTTCACAGAGTGCTGGAGTAACTCAGCGGGTCAGACAGAATCTCTGGAGAACAAGGATAGGTGACGTTTCACAGAGTGCTGGAGTAACTCAGCGGGTCAGGCAGCATCTCTGGAGAAAGGAATGGGTCTGCAAAATATTTTTGCAAATATTTGTGCTCTGGGTTCATTTATGTAATGTATTTATATCACTTGGCTGTTTACAGTTTACCATGGACTGGCATTTTTACTGCCACATAATAAGCCATATAATGGCACAGTGGTGGTAGAGCTGCCACCTTACAGCGCCAGAACAGGGCTCATGATTCTCCCTGTGACCATGTGGGTTTCTCCAGGTGCTCTGGGTTTCTCCCACATCCCAAGGATGTGCAGGTTTGAAGGTTAATTGGCTTCTGTAGATTGACCCGAGTGTGTGTAGGATTGTACTAGTGTACTGGGTGATCGTAGGTCGGCGCGGACTCGGTGGGCCAAAGGGCTTGTTTTCCACACCGTATCTCTAAACTAAACTAAAATTGAGACTTGATCGTTGAAACTAAAATTCAGCTGTACTCGCTGAAAACGCTACTGGAGCTCACAAAGCTGCTGTGTCAGGAGTCAGAGGCTACATGTGTGGTAAAGATTTGTTTAAATCAAGGAAGATCAATGCAACGATACAGGAAAGAACATTCTCTTATCAGATATTGAGTCACACAGCACGAAAACAGGCCCTTCAGCCCAACTTGTCCATGCTGAACAAGGTGCCCCATCCTCACAAGTCCCACCTGTCTGAGTTTGGCCCATATCCCTCTGAACCTTTACTATCCACAAATGCCTTAAATGTTGTTATAGTTTCTGCTGCAACTACCTCCTCTGGCAACTCGCTCCATATAGAGTGTCAGGGGTTATGGGGAGAAGGCAGGAGAATGGGGTTGAGAGAGAAAGATAGATCAGCCATGATTGAATGGCAGAGTAGACATGATGGGCTGAATGACCTAATTCTGCTCCTAGAACTTCTGAACTTCTACCCAGCACCCTCTGTGTGAACCCAGCACCCTCTGTGTTAGTCCTCGGTACGTTACCTGAAGAGTGGGTAATTAAAAGCACACACAAGCGTTTCTAAGTGAGGAGCCGCCTATGGAAATAACGTGAGTCATGCATCATATAAAAGCCCTCGGAAACACAGTGGCATGGTTCTTTTCAAACTTGCAGGAGTCAAATAATAGAATTTCCCAATGGTGGTCTCCACGCAGCGAGCCAAGCGGACCACAAATATTGGTGTGAGTAATCTTACCAACCTTGGCAACATCTGGAAACAACATCTCCACTGAATTACAATCAAGCCTTAATATTCACCATGCTAATGAAATGCAGCATTGTTTCAAATACGACTGATATCGGCTAAAAGCCAAGATTCGCAATATTATTAATGAAAAGAATCTCTTACTTCACTCAGAAGGCGTCAACATGGTATCGCAACAAAAATGAAATGACCAAAGTTTGCTAGAAGGGAAAGTGCAAGATAATGATCCCGAAATCCACTCCAAACGAAATGAATGGGAGGTCGGATTTGGCTGAACTCTGGATTTGAGGGCAGCTGTTCTACGTGACGATGCTGACCATCCCCATGGCCAGCAGCATGATCAGGGACGAGTCTCACCCCGGTCACTCGCTCTTCTCCCCTCTCCCATCGGGCAAGAGGTCCAGACGTGTGAAAACGCACACCTCCAGATTCAGGGACAGGTTCTTCCCGGCTGTTATCAGGCAACTGAACCATCCTATCACCAACTAGAGCGGTCCTGACCTCCCATCTACCTCATTGGAGACCCTCGGACTATCTTTAATTGGACTTTATCTTGCACTTAATGTTATTTCCTTTATCTTGCACCTGTACACTGTGGACGGCTCGATGACAGAGTAGTTGGGACATGTTGGTTGGCATGGGCAGGTTAGGCCGAGGAGCGTTTCCTTACTGTATAACTCTATGACTCTCTATTTCATTGGATATTCGATCCCCTAATTTTTGCTCGCTCCCATTTACTTCCTCTCTCCACCCAAGGTTCATGACCTACTTTAAGCAATTGCCAGTCGGTTAAAAATTCATTCCAATCTCTTCACGGGTGCAGAAGCATGTCCTCAACTGTGTCACGTCAATGGAATCGACATCCAGAGTGGAACCCAAAGTCCAGTCACCACTCCATGGTGCATTTAATGTAATCAGGCACCAACAAAAATCTGCCTTCAGGAGTTACATTCTCCTCATCTGCTCTTCCCACTTGTTTAGTTTAGTTTAGTTTAGTGATACAGTGCAGAAATAGGTCCTTCAGCCCATTGAGTCCAAGCCAACCAGTGATCCCAGAGGAAGGAATACAGGAATACAGAGCTTTATTTGTCATTCGGTACCGAGGTACCGAACGAAATTACATTGCAGTCACACACACAAAAAACACAAGACACATTACCCCAACACAAACATCCATCACAGTGACTCCAAACACCCCCTCACTGTGATGGAGGCAACAAAACTTCCACTCTCTTCCCCACGCCCATGGACAGACAGCTCGTCCCCGACCGACCCGCACAGTCCCCGCAAGGGGATGGAAGTCCCCGCGGCCGAGCCGCACCGGGTGCTGAAAAGTCCCGCGGCCGAGCCGGGTGATTGAAGGCCCCGCGGCCGTACCGTGCACTGCTAAGTCCCGCGGCCGAGCCGCACCGGGCGATGTTAGGTCCCGCGGCCGAGCCGCACCAGCGATGTAAAGTCCCGCTGCCGAGCCGCGCCGGGCGATGGAAGGCCCCGCGGCCGAGCCGCACCTGGCGCTGAACCGTTCCGCGGCCGCACCGGGCGATGTTAGGTCCCGCGGCCGAGCCGCACCAGCGGTGTAAAGTCCAGCAGCCAAGCCGCACCGTGCGATGGAAGGCCCCGCGGGCGATGGAAGGCCCGCGGCCGAGCGGCGCCCCGCGCCCTGCACATTAACACCATTCTACACCCACTGGGGACAAGTTACATTTATACCAAGCCAATTAACCTACAAACCTGTACATATTTGGAGTGTGAGAGGAAACTGAAGATCTCGGAGAAAACGTGGTCACGGGGAGAACGTACAAACTCCGTACAGACAGCGCCCGTAGTCGGGATGGAAGCCGGGTCTCTGGCGCTGTAAGTGCTGTAAGGCAGCAACTCTACCGCTGCTCCACCGTGCAACTGTCCAGATCTGATCAACATCAACGTTTCTCGTCCCAACAGCAGATTCCACTTTGTGTCCAAGTCAGTCCATGGGGAATCGATTGTGTCTTGTTTATTACAATACTGGTGATATGTGCATTCATTCTTAACTATTCAGGGCTGATTAAAAGTTCGCTCGTGCAATCCAAACGACACACAGACGTTTCCTTCAGACATCCTCGACACATTAATTTCCTTGGAGCCAAAACGCAGTCCAAAAATAGACCAAAATAATTAGACAGAAGTTTGGCTGAAATTTGTATTAATTGGTTCCAAAGAGCTTCATAACAAATGTAATATTCCAAACCATAAACCACAGGAAGTAGTTTGATTATATGTTTGTCAAAAAGAGAAGACCCAAACTCACCCACGCGTAGCAGATCTCCTTGCTCCACTCGCACTGGAGTGCCGGCCTTTGATGCCAGTATGACACGTTTTTTCCCTTTGGTTTGTGGGTAACCTACAGTCTGGGCAGCAACTCCTGGTTCTGAGAGATGAGAGAATTCCTGTTTAATCAACGTATTGCGGCACGGTGGCGCAGCGGTAGAGTTGCTGCCACGGATGGGGTGATCTGTACGGGACCATCCTGGACAATACAGCTCACCTCCTCCTTGACAACACTGGCCAACCTGAGGAGCACCTTCACCCACAGGCTGGTTCCACCAAGATGCAGCACAGAACGCCACAGGAGATCCTTTATCCCTGTGGCTATCAAACTGTACAACTCCTGCCCCTTCTGTCGTGGGGTAGACTGACTCCCCTCCCCTCCCCGACCCCCCACCTCTCTCCCCAATCTTTGCACATCTCCAATCCTTTCCACTCATCACGTTAATTTCATGTATGTTTTATGACAGTTGACAGATCAATTTCTCTCCTGGGATAAATAAAGTTCTATCGTATCATATCATATCGTATCATTACAGTGGTTACAGCACCAGAGAACCAGGTTTGATCCTGACTACGGGTGCTGTCTGTATGGAGTTTGTACGTTCTCCCCGTGACCGCGTGGGTGTTCTCCAAGATCATCAGTTTCCTCCCACACTCCAAAGACGTGCAGTTTTGTAGGTTAATTGGTTTGGTATAAGTGTAAATTGTCCCTAGTGTGTAGGATAGTGTTAGTGTGCAGGGCGTGGACTCGGTGGGCCGAAGGGCCTGTTTCCATGCTGTATCTCCAGAAAAGTCCGGGAGCAGAGCAAGGACGCCCGTTGGCTGAGCAGTAAAGTAAGTGCTAATCACAGTTGAACAGGCAGTTTAAAAAGAGCGCCAAAAGGAAGTAGTAGTCAATTTGAAAAGTCCGGGAGCAGAGCAAGGACGCCCGTTGGCTGAGCATTAAAGTAAGTGCTAGTTTAAGTGAGAAGTCAGGTAAATTGGACAATCAGGCAATTTAATTGGTAATATAAGCAATACTTGCAAAAGGGTGCAGCCCTGTTCAGGTGCAGCCCAGTTAGGGAAGTGCCCAGTGAGAAAAGTGCGAGTCTTTGGCTGCGAGTCTTCGGCGAGGAGGCTGAGGTGAGGAGGATACCATTGTTTTAAGCCAGAGCTGGTTATAGGCACAAGGTGATGGCGGAAAAGTTGGTGCGGTGTGTTTCCTGCAGGATGTGGGAAGACAGGGACGTCACGGGAGCTTCTGGGAGCTACACCTGCAAGAACTGTGTCCAGGTGCAGCTCCTGAAGGGACGTGTGGTGGAGTTGCAGAGGCAGTTGGATGACCTCAGGGCCATCCGGGAATGCGAGAGTTTCCTCGACAGGACCTATTGTGAGGCTGTCACGCCAAGGGTCCAGGTCGAGCGAAGGTGGGAGACTGTTTCCGGGGGGAGTGGACGTGGACTACAGGAGACCCCAGTGGCTGTGCCTATTGCAAATAGGTATACCCTCTTGGGAACTGTCGGGGCAGAAGACGTTTCCAGTCCGAGTGGCGGACCTGTTGGCAAGGATACACGACAGGGGAGACCGAAGTCTGGAAGAGCCGTAGTGGTCGGTGACTCCATAGTCCGAGGGACGGATAGAAGATTCTGTGGCAGCAGGAGGGACTTGAGGATGGTCTGTTGCCTCCCTGGTGCCAGGGTTCAACACATCACAGACCGGCTTCAGAAAATCCTAGCGAGGGAAGGCGATCAACCTGAAGTCGTTGTGCACGTGGGCACGAATGACGTCGGGCGGAAGAGGAAGGAGGTGCTACAGCGGGAGTTTAGAGAGTTGGGAAAAACGCTGAGAAGTAGGACGTCGAAGGTGGTTATCTCTGGACTGCTACCGGTACCTCGTGCTGGTGAGGCCAGGAACAGAGAGATAGAGGGTATGAATTTATGGCTGAGGGACTGGTGCAGAGAGCAGGGATTTCGATTTCTGGACCACTGGGATCTCTTCTGGGCTAGGGGTGACTTGTACAAAAGGGACGGGTTGCATCTTAACAGCAGGGGGACAAACATTCTGGCAGGCAGGTTTGCTAGTGTGACACCTGTGGCTTTAAACTAAGTAGTGGGGGGGAGGGGTTAACAAATTGTGAATATGAAGATGAGGTAAAAGGGAATACAGGAGATATTGCAAAAGACTCTCGGAAGAATGGGAACAGAAGTTCTAGAGCGGAAAAGAAATTAAGGGCAGGGCCAATTGTGAACGATGTGAGAGGGGAGGTAAATACAGAAGTTAAAGTGTTGTACTTAAATGCGCGTAGTATAAAAAATAAAGTGGATGAGCTTGAGGCTCAGTTAGTCATGGGCAAGTATGATGTTGTAGGGATCACTGAGACATGGCTACAAGAGGACCAGGGCTGGGAACTGAATATTCAGGGGTACACAACGTATAGAAAAGACAGACAGGTGGGCAGAGGGGGTGGGGTTGCTCTGATGGTAAGGAATGATATTCATTCCCTTGCAAGGGGTGACATAGAATCAGGAGATGTTGAATCAGTATGGATAGAAATGAGAAATTGTAAGGGTAAAAAGACCCTAATGGGAGTTATCTATAGGCCCCCAAACAGTAGCCTCGACTTAGGGTGCAAGTTAAATCAGGAGATAAAATTGGCGTGTCAAAAATGTAATGCTACGGTGGTTATGGGAGATTTCAACATGCAGGTAGACTGGGAAAATCAGGTTGGAAATGGACCCCAGGAAAGAGAGTTTGTAGAGTGCCTTCGAGATGGATTCTTAGAACAGCTTGTACTGGAGCCTACCAGGGAGAAGGCAATTCTGGATTTAGTGTTGTGTAATGATCCTGATCTGATAAGGGGACTAGAGGTAAAAGAGCCATTAGGAGGCAGTGATCACAACATGATAAGTTTTACTCTGCAAATGGAAAGGCAGAAGGGAAAATCGGAAGTGTCGGTATTACAGTATAGCAAAGGGGATTACAGAGGCATGAGGCGGGAGCTGGCCAAAATTGATTGGAAGGAGGCCCTAGCAGGGAAGACGGTAGAACAGCAATGGCAGGTATTCCTGGGAATAATGCAGAGGTTGCAGGATCAATTTATTCCAAAGAGGTGGAAAGACTCTAAGGGGAGTAAGAGACACCTGTGGCTGACGAGGGAAGTCAGGGACAGCATAAAAATTAAGGAGAGGAAGTATAACATAGCAAAGAAGAGTGGGAAGACAGAGGATTGGGACTCTTTTAAAGAGCAACAAAAGTTAACTAAAAAGGCAATACGAGGAGAAAAGATGAGGTACGAGGGTAAACTAGCCAATAATATAAAGGAGGATAGCAAAAGTTTTTTTAGGTACGTGAAGAGGAAAAAAATAGTCAAGGCAAATGTGGGTCCCTTGAAGACAGAAGCAGGGGAATTTATTATGGGGAACAAAGAAATGGCAGACGAGTTAAACCGTTACTTTGGATCTGTCTTCACTGAGGAAGATACACACAATCTCCCAAATGTTCTAGGGGCTGGAGAACCTAGGGTGATGGAGGAACTGAAGGAAATCCACATTAGGCAGGAAATGGTTTTGGGTAGACTGATGGGACTGAAGGCTGATAAATCCCCAGGGCCTGATGGTCTGCATCCCAGAGTACTTAAGGAGGTGGCTCTAGAAATAGTGGAAGCATTGGAGATCATTTTTCAATGTTCTATAGATTCAGGATCAGTTCCTGTGGATTGGAGGATAGCAAATGTTATCCCACTTTTTAAGAAAGGAGGGAGAGAGAAAACGGGTAATTATAGACCAGTTAGTCTGACATCAGTGGTGGGGAAAATGCTGGAGTCAATTATAAAAGACGAAATTGCTGAGCATTTGGATAGCAGTAACGGGATCGTTCCGAGTCAGCATGGATTTACGAAGGGGAAATCATGCTTGACAAATCTACTGGAATTTTTTGAGGATGTAACTAGGAAAATTGACAAGGGAGAGTCAGTGGATGTGGTGTACCTCGACTTTCAGAAAGCCTTCGACAAGGTCCCACATAGGAGATTAGTGGGCAAAATTAGGGCACATGGTATTGGGGGTAGGGTACTGACATGGATAGAAAATTGGTTAACAGACAGAAAGCAAAGAGTGGGGATAAATGGGTCCCTTTCGGAATGGCAGGCAGTGACCAGTGGGGTACCGCAAGGTTCGGTGCTGGGACCCCAGCTATTTACGATATACATTAATGACTTAGACGGAGGGATTAAAAGTACCATTAGCAAATTTGCAGATGATACTAAGTTGGGGGGTAGTGTGAATTGTGAGGAAGATGCAATAAGGCTGCAGGGTGACCTGGACAGGTTGTGTGAGTGGGCGGATACATGGCAGATGCAGTTTAATGTAGATAAGTGTGAGGTTATTCACTTTGGAAGTAAGAATAGAAAGGCAGATTATTATCTGAATGGTGTCAAGTTAGGAGGAGGGGGAGTTCAACGAGATCTGGGTGTCCTAGTGCATCAGTCAATGAAAGGAAGCATGCAGGTTCAGCAGGCAGTGAAGAAAGCCAATGGAATGTTGGCCTTCGTAACAAGAGGAGTTGAGTATAGGAGCAAAGAGGTCCTTCTACAGTTGTACCGGGCCCTGGTGAGACCGCACCTGGAGTACTGTGTGCAGTTTTGGTCTCCAAATTTGAGGAAGGATATTCTTGCTATGGAGGGCGTGCAGCGTAGGTTCACTAGATTAATTCCCGGAATGGCGGGACTGTCGTATGTTGAAAGGCTGGAGCGATTGGGCTTGTATACACTGGAATTTAGAAGGATGAGGGGGGATCTTATTGAAACATATAAGATAATTAGGGGATTGGACACATTAGAGGCAGATAACATGTTCCCAATGTTGGGGGAGTCCAGAACAAGGGGCCACAGTTTGAGAATAAGGGGTAGGCCATTTAGAACGGAGATGAGGAAGAACTTTTTCAGTCAGAGGGTGGTGAAGGTGTGGAATTCTCTGCCTCAGAAGGCAGTGGAGGCCAGTTCGTTGGATGCTTTCAAGAGAGAGCTGGATAGAGCTCTTAAGGATAGCGGAGTGAGGGGGTATGGGGAGAAGGCAGGAACGGGGTACTGATTGATAGTGATCAGCCATGATCGCATTGAATGGCGGTGCTGGCTCGAAGGGCTGAATGGCCTACTCCTGCACCTATTGTCTATTGTCTATTGTCTATTGACACAGCACTTTGTGTCGTTCCATTGTAATCATCAGTCCTCAGAGGCAATACTAATCTGGGTGATTCCGCATAAATACCCAACATTGTTACACTGAAGGTAGACACAAAGTGCTGGAGTAACTCAGCAGGTCAGACAGCATCTCTGGAGAAAAGGAAAAGGTGACGTTTTGGGTCGAGACCATTGTTACACTGCTCCTGTGTCTGAACTCATCTATAAAGTGTTGGGAAAATGAGGAAACATTTTTGGAAAAGCTTGGCAAATTTCCCTGGTGTGGGACAAATAAAGGAATATATTATTACCTCTTTTTTATCTAATGATAATAATTGTCTTGTTTAAAATGTTACATTGATGATCTCCTAATCCTGATGGCCTGTTAAATACTTCTATCAAAGCAAATATTTTTGATTTCATCTCAGACCCTGACGTGAGCTTCCAACAAAAATAATTTAAGATTGAACATTATGAAGCATTAGAGAACTGCTTGGGATTAAAGTGTTTCTGATTTTCTCTTGTTGGTAATGGATGGAAACTGGTACCCTGGTTCAGAATGTGTAAACTTACCAGTTAGTTTAATAACTGTTGACATAGTTGCTTGTCCAATTTCATTTATGGCCGTACAAGTGTACATTCCTTGATTTGTGACTCTTGCATTCGTCAGCGCCACAGATCCATTCTGCAGTAGAACAGAGTTGTTCCCTAACAGACCATCTTTTTTTTGCCAAGTAATCTTTGGTTCAGGAACACCTGTTCAAACAAATAACATAATAAAGACTCTCTGGATACAGAAAACTCGTATAATCTCAGAGCAGCACACTTATAAAACAAAGCTTACAAGTGAAGCATTGTAGTTAGCACCATATATATCAACAGAGGGACTTGACAATGTTATGGAATGGAACATAATTTAATATATTTATTTTTTTAAAGCCGCATGGAACGCAATGCGATGCATTAAATAATCAAAATATTGGTGATTAAGTTATCAAAGTCTTCATCAAAATGATAGGCAGATTAAAGGCACTGCAATATATAAAGAATTAGTAAGAAAGACTGCAAAATTATATACTGCTTTTTATATTCTTAACAACATACTCCTGTGCTCAATAGAGTCATAGAGTGATACAGTGTGGAAACAGGCCCTTCGGCCCAACTTGCCCACAACGGCCAACATGTCCCAGCTATACTAGTCCCACCTGCCGGCGTTTAATGATTATGAAGTACTTTTAAATGGCAACTTGTATTGTAATGTACATGAATGAGAAAATGAAATAATCTGATGGAAAATCAGAAAATACTATTTCCATTGTTTCATGAATCAGTAACTCAAGGTAATAGAAATCTTCCGCGAAAAAACAAAAGGTGAGAAGAACTTATTTTCTGCGGGTGATTGTTGCAGTAGGTCTGGCTGTCTCAGGGTTGCCAACTGTCCCTTATTAGCCGGGACATCCCGTATTTTGGGCTAAATTAGTTTGTCCCGTACGGGACCGCCCTTGTCCCGTATTAGTAGGGTTGCCAACTTCCTCACTCCCAAATACGGGACAAAGGGTGACGTCACCGCCCCGCGTCCCACGTGACCTCACCCAGCCAGCGGCCACGTGCTCCCGCTGCACCAATGGCGGCCGCCCGGGCCGGGCGACGGGTTGCATTGCAACGTGGCCGCTGGCTGGGTGAGGTTACGTGGGGCGCAGGGCAGTAACGTCACCTTGTCCTGTATTTGGGAGTGAGGAAGTTGGCAACCCTAGGCTGTCAGCTCAGAAATAATGGTGGAGACAGTTCTCATAATGTTTGTGAAGAAGAGAGGAGCTATGGAGGAAAGAACAAACTAGGAGAGCTGTAAAGATTGAGACCAAATGCAGAGGATAATCAGAGATTCATGAGCCACTTGATGCGGATCCTGCATGAAATTGCTTAAACCAAGAACACAATGCTCTTATTTAACACATGATACAAATAATCCCTTCAGTTTCATTTACCTTCAACCGGGCAATGAATGATTATCGTTGCCCCGAGTCTGGCCAGTAAATTGCTTCCAATGCCAACCTCTAAGTGCCACGTTGTAAGGTTTGTGATATTTTCTCTGGAGTATTTGATAGTCGGGATTTCTGTTGACAAATCAACAACACAGAGATTGCATAAGTTACAAACCTGCAGCACTGCCATCGATGAATTTCTTGCACATCTACTTTAGTTTAGTTTAGTTTAGAGATACAGCATGGAAGCAGGATCTTCGGCCCACCGAGTCCGCACCGACCAGCGATCCACGCACACTAACACTATCCCAAACACTGGGGACAATTTACAATCTTTACCAAAGCCAATTAACAGACAAATCAGTACGTCATTGGGAGGAGGAAACCGGAGCACCCGGGGAAAACCCGGGTCATGGGGAGAAGGTACAAACTACGTACAGACAACACCCGTAGTCAGGATGGAACCCGGGTCTCTTGCACTGTGAGGCAGCAACTCCACCCACTTTAAGTTGAACACAAATTTACCTGCTAATTTAAATAAAAGCACGAAGAAAGGCAAGCATAACTTCATTAAATCACTGCAAGACTTTTAAAAGTTGCTTTTTAAATTGAAACATTGGTGGGAAGTCACTATGTTAAAGTTATGGAGGGTGTAATGGAGAATAATGAAGCTACATCCGTTTGCAATTCACACAAAAGGTTCACCTTTCCAAAATGTCCACACTCGTTCCACATTCACCAGTCTGAGGCGTGACATCTCAAACACTTTGTGTTCATGCAGCAGCTACACATTGTAAAACTTCACAGGAATTATCTTTGTTTAGCCTTGGCTCAAAGCTCTGGTGTTTATATTCAGCAGCTTGCTAAGATGGCAATTTTGATTGGTCTATCTAACTTGCGTTATGTTTTAAGAGAGTATTTTGTGCGATCTCATTGCTCAAGCACGTTCCTGTACCTGACCTGCACTGAGCAATCTATGCAGCAATTTGCCATACATTGATGACTGCTACCTGCCCTTGTTGAAGATCATCACCTTTCATCACTTTTGCTAATGATTTCCGTCAGACCATCTTTTCCTTTCCTGGATCTCTCTGTGTCCATCTCAGGAGATAGATGTGCCACACACATATCTTCCATAAACCATTGTCTCCCACAGTTATCTCCACTTCACCTCCTCCCATCCCACCTCCCTGTCAGGGTGCCATCTATTCTTCTCAATTTCACCATGAGACTCATGAGGTCAAGATGAGACTTTCAGCTCTAAGGCTTCAGAAATACCTTCCTTCTTTCTTTGCCACAGCTCATGCAAAGTTCACACACTTACATAAATACTTTTATTCAGAGTTTAGTGTCTGGATAAAGACAAATTAACAATTCAGCCTTCACAATTGGTGGACTACTTTCTCATTTATAAATGGCAACGTGAAATTAATTCCTAAGCTGTCGAAATGCTCCCTAATATATGTGGGTATACACACACATACACATACATGTATTTAAATATATATACACATACACACACATTTAGAAAAAAGTGTGTGTGTGCATCTATATATATATATATATAAAGTCATTTTCTAGAACTATTTAACAGAAAATTCCATGGATTCTTAAAAGTATTCATATATATATATATATATATATATATACATATATATCTATATGAATACTTTTAAGAATCCATGGAATTTTTTGTTAAATAGTTCTAGAAAATGACTTTTGAGATATAACCTTGTTAATCCAAATATCAACTTACCTGAATACAATAATAATGAAGTTTCACTATCTGTTCCCAGTTCATTGGTAACCGTACATCCATAAAGACCTGCATCTTGCCTTGTGACATTCTGGACTTGAAGTCTTGCAGATTCTAGCAATCGTATCCTGCAAAAGTACAAGGCAATTTCAGACAGAAATCCAGAACAAGAGAGAATTCAAGCTATCCAACACATCCTCGCAAAGAACTCTCCCATCTTCCGATCCACAGAACCTGACCTCATCAATACTGTCCTTTGGTGAACTATCTCGTCTCTGCTAGTCAGAGGAGTTTATCCATCACATACTTCCATTGTAAGCTACAAATGTTCACCGACCAGATTATTCCACAATAACCGACATGCAAAGCAATGCAGAGACATTGGCAAACTGAAATAAAAAGAGATATCAGGTCAGGCAGCAACTGTGGAAAGAGAAACTGTTAACGTTTCAGGCGTGGAACTCTTCATCAGGACTAGTCAGGATTAAACCTGGGTCTGTGGCATTGGACGGCAGCAACTCTACGGCTGCGCCACCGTGCCGCCCAAAAAATCCTCTGAATAACTTGATGAACTGTACACTGCATGGGCCAGGAAGTGAGTGGGCAAGATCATCTCTGACCCCTCTCACCCTGGCCACAAACTCTTTGAAGCACTTCCCTCTGGAAGGCGACTCCAGACTGTCAAAGCCGCCACAGCCGGACATAAAAACAGCTTTCTTCCACGAGCAGTAGCTCTACTCAACAGCCAAAAATCTGTAGCCGCCTTTTGCTCTGGTATTTTATTTCATTCTTCACATGTTAAAATTATAATGTTTTATTTTTAATTGTCCAATGTATATCATGTTGTTATTTCCAAGCAAAGCACCAAGGCTAATTCCTTGTATGTGTACATACTTGGCTAATAAAATTTATTCAATTCAATTCAAATCAATTGTGAACATTTCAAAACTGTAGTAAGCTGTGATTGAACCAGCTGCAAGCTGAAATATAAACTCTTTTTCTCATTCCACAGATACTGCCTGACTCATTGAGTGTTTTCAGCATTTTCTGTTTTTAGTTCCAATTTCTTTCAGCTAATTTATGTCTTACAATCATGTAAAAAACAAACCACTTAGATTACCTACTTAATCGTCTAATGGCAAGAAATACAACCTAAAGTCCCCATCCAACCATGATGAACACACAGTGCAGATTGCAATTCATTATTTCAGACAAATGCTATGTTGAAATACTACTAAAATCCTATTTATTGATATTTATAGATATGTTATATGATCCTCTGAAGTCTGGTTTATATAACCCTGAACAGCAGAATGCAGTAAATGACTGCACTTACGGCTGTTGGCTTTATCTTGGGATTAAAGAAATTGCAAATTGTTGTTACCGAACAGCAGTACTGTCATTGAGAAACGGAAACCAAATAAGTGTAATAAGATTAGTCAAGGAGATACTTAAAACTGAAATAAGACCTGCAGTCTGCCCAAGGACTCAGTCAAGTGCAGCTCAGCAGTTGGGTTTTCAACTGTATTGATAGTAAACATTCCTACATTTTAAAACTACAGAGAAGTCACGGAGAAGATGCTGCCTGACCCACTGAGTTACTCCAGCACTTTGTACCTATCCTTGTTCTCCAGAGATGCTGCCTGACCCGCTGAGTTACTCCAGCACTTTGTACCTATCCTTGTTCTCCAGAGATGCTGCCTGACCCGCTGAGTTACTCCAGCACTCTATGAAACGTCACCTATCCATGTTCCCCAGAGATACTGCCTGACCCGCTGCGTTTCTCCAGCACTTTGGGTCCTTTTTTCCAAGTAAGGTTCCTAGGGTGATGACTTATGGACTGCAATTTTTAAACCTGCAAACACATTCAAAGAATTCCCATGGTTGTCATCAGATCGAGTTTCAATCTGGATTGGGGATAACACCCTCATGAAGGTTTGTTGAAAAGACGTGAGAAAGTACAGATGCGGCCTACAAAGATGCTCAACACATCCTTCATGCAGGAAGTTACAGAACCATGGTGGAAGCCTGAGCTAAAACAATCATTGTTCTACATTATTATTACTACATTAAATATAACAATCTTAAAACATTAACTGTAGATGATAAAATGAAACATTTGCATTTACAGAACCTCTTATAAAGCAGCTGGGATTCTCTCTGAGAATTGTTTTGCTGAATTCATTATTCATTTTATGTTCATCACCACGCTGCATCTCTAAACTAATCTCTAAACTAAATATCTCAATATCTCAGGGCGGCACGGTGGTGCAGCGGTAGAGTTGCTGCTTCACAACGCCAGAGATCCGGGTTCGATCCTGTCTACGGGTGCTGTCTGTGCAGAGTTTGTACGTTGTTCCTGTGAGGTCTAATGTCTAAAGTAAAGGCTAAAGTCTGTCGAGTAAAGACATGCAGGTTTGTAGGTTAATTGACTTCTGTAAATGGCCCCTGGTGTGTGGGATAGGACTAGTGTAAGGGTGATCGCTGGTCAGCATGGAACAGTGCACCTGTTTCCACACTGTATGTCTAAAGTCTAAGAGATGTACCTCTGAACTAAACTAAACTAAAACGAAGATTGTATGATTTACAGTTAGACATAGAGTGACACCGCATGGAAACAGGCCCTTCGGCCCAACTTGTCCACACTGGCCAACATGGTCAGGTAGCATCTCTGGAGAAGATTTGATAGGTGACGTTTTGGGTCGGGACACTTCTTTAGACCTTCTTCAGCCTGAAGGAGAGTCCCAACCCGAAACATCATCTCTCCATTCTCTTCAAAGATGTTGTCTGACCTTCTGAGTTGCTCCAGCACTTAGTGTCTCTCTATGGCATGTGCCAACTCTTTAAAGTCCACCTGAATGCTGGAAATGTTGCATTTCAATACAGCTGGACATGAATTTAGTTAACCTCCTGTTATTTTTGTAAGAATTAACATCACTATTATCTAAGTGAACGCAGCTGTGGTGACTTTCTGCTGGTTTTAAGTTGGAATAGTTCTAGTCAGAGCTAGAAGCTATTATGACAGCTATTGCAGGGAACACATGTATACTCTGCATGTACGCAAGCCAGAGAGAGCCATAGAATCACACAGGCCCTGGAAACAGGCCCTTCAGCCCACACTTGCCCATACCGACCTACATGCCCCACCTACAGTGGACACAAAATGCTGGAGTAACTCAGCGGGTCAGGCAGCATCTCCGGAGAGAAAGAATGGGTGACGTTTCAGGTCGAGACCCTTCTTCAGTCAATAACGTCAGTCAGTCAAATCAGTCAATAAATACTCGTGAATGATTTCCGTTCCTTCATCTTTACTATAGACGTTCAGTCAATAAAATTCTGCTCCATGCCCCATCCACGCTAGTCCCACCTGCCTGCGTTTGGCCCATATCCCTCTAAACCTGTCCTATCCATGTACCTGTCTAAATGTTTCTTAAACGTTGCAACAGTTCCTTGCATCAGCAACACAAGAACAATGAGAGAAGGTTAGGAGTTTACAAAAAAAATAGTACCAGTGCGAGAAAATCATATCTTTTTGAAACGTGTTTTAAATGTTTACTTTTCTTGTTCTTGATGAGTTTCGCATGTGAATAAGAGCAGTCTGGCATGCTGCAGCCAACAAGGTCACAGTGAGAACTGCAGAGGATCATTCTTTCATTTAAGTATGCAGCAAACTCTCACCTACACACCAGTAACCTGTATGGCAACATAGGAATCTGCTAGCTAAATATTTGGGTCTGTCCAATATTGGCATATCCTCACGTTAAGAGATTAAAAGCAACAATATTCATTACAGTAATATTTGGATATAATCCAACGTAGTAAATTGACTTTGCTAATAAAAACCTAACAATTATTGGATATCCATTCAAAATGAATCAAGTAATTAAGCTGTTCTCTTTTCCATCGTGGGTACATGTGAAGTTTCACATATCCAAGTCTAGAAATGACTAAGAGAGATATTTAGCAAACCATTGCATCATTTTTATGTCAATGATATGTTTAGCAAGTTCTGTAATTTATTTGGAAGATAGACGCAAAATGCTGGAGTGACGCAGTGGGACGGGACAGTCTGAAGAAGGGTCTCGACCCGAAACGGCACCTATTCCTTCTCTCCAGAGATGCTGTCTGTCCCACTGAGTTACTCCAGCATTTTGTGTCTATCTTCGGTTAATCAAACTAAAACGCAGTAATTATAAAATAAAACACAATAAAGAAACAATGAAAACAAAGAAAAGTATTTTGACAGCACCTTTCATAATCCAGGACATCACACAAGCAGCTCAGTGCTGTTGTAATAGTTTGTGTGTCAAACACAACTTGCAACTCAACAAGTCTCCAAAGTAGCAACATGATTGTGATCAGGTGGACGGCACGGTGGCGCAGCGGTAGAGTTGCTGCCTCACAGCGCCAGAGTCCCGGGTTCGATCCTGACTACGGGTGCTGTCTGTATGGAGTTTGTATGTTCTCCCTGTGACCACGTGGGTTTTCTCCAGGTGCACCAGTTTCCTCCCACACTCCAAAGATGTGCAGGTTTGTAGGTTAATTTGCTTCAGTAAAATTGTAAAATCGTCCCGAGTATGCATTGGATAGTGTTAGTGTGCAGGGTGGATGCTGGTCAGTGCGGATATGGTGGGCCGAAGGACCTGATTCCGTGCTGTATCTCTAAAGTCTAAAGGTAATTTGCTTTAGACTTCAGATTCAGTAATGCCGAAATGTTGACAGGACAGTAGAGGGGTCCTAATGAAGGGTACCGACCCTATCCACGTACTCCAGAGATGCTGCCTAATCTGCTGAGTAACTCCAGCAGTAAAAGCAATGAACCGCAGATGCTGGTTTACCAAGGAAAGGCACAAAGTGCTGGAGTAACTCAGCAGCTCAGGCAGCATCACTGGATAGGTGACATTTCGTGACCCTTCTTCATACTACAGTGCTTTGTAACTCCAGCACTTTGTCTTCTGTGCAAGATTCCAGAATCTGCAGTTCCTGTGTCCCAGAGGAACATCTTTTTGTAAAAAGGACTTTAAAATATTTAACACTGTAAGGACAGGGCCTTAGTTCCACATATCCCTGCAAGCTGTGCCACAGTGGGCTCTCTGTATTACACTCCCTCTGCGTGTGAATCTGGTGTTTCTATTCATTACCCAAGAGTGGGAGTGCAACTGGAGTCCACAACCATCTGACTTAGTTTTAGTTTTTTTTAGATTTATAGATACAGCATGGAAACAGGCCCTTCAGCCCACCGAGTCCATACCGACCAGCGATCGTCGTATACTAGTTCTATACTACACACTAGGGGCAATTGCCAATCAACTGAATTAACTTCAATCCTTTTACAAAACTTTCCAAGCTTTGTCTACTGCTCATCACCCAATTGATCCCTTTTCAGGAGAGAAGGAATGGGTGACGTTTCAGACTGAAGAAGGGTCCCGACCCAAAACGTCACCCATTCCTTCTCTCCTGAGATGCTGCCTGACCTGCTGAGTTACTCCAGCGTTTTGTGAATAAATACCTTTGATTTGTACCAGCATCTGCAGTTATTTTCTTACACCCAATTGAACCCGCACATTGAAGAGTGAATGAAGGAACTGCAAATGCTGGTTTAAACATAAGCCAGACACAGAAAGCTGGAGTAACTCAGCGGGACAGGCAGCGGCTCTGGCGAGAGAACGAATAGGTGATGTTTCGGGTCGAGATCCTTCTTCAGACTGAGAGTCATAGAAACATAGGAAATAGGTGCAGGAGGAGGCCATTTGGCCCTTCGAGCCAGCACCGCCATTCAAGAAAAAAGGGAAAGGGGCTTTGCAAAACCACATTCACCAACATAGTGTTTCATCTGAAGACAGACTTCAATGACAAGATACTTCTCAGTAGAAGATAGCTCAAATCCTTTATTGCTAACTCCAATAATTCATGCTACAAAATTTACTAAAGGATGTAGTTGGTGGAAACAAGTTGCTGTGATAACTATGTAAAATGACAGTGAATAGCTTTCCATTCTAGCATGTGTATTAAATAAACATCTGGATTTACAAGCTTTCCTACAATTAAACAAAGCCACATATTTGTGGCTGTTAAAAAAGATCTCTCAGTCATTCACTGAAAGACGGGGAAATTAAAGATAGTTGTGACTAACGTTTGCACGGCTGACTGACAGCTTGGCCATGCTCGTGTCATTTGTACAGTGGAACGTAATGTCATTAATGTTCTTGATGAATAGAATGAATTATGAGCCATCGCGAATCCCTCTCGAAAACACCACAGTTAGCAAACATTAATATACAATAACACTGAGCTTGCATACCTTGTATTAAATTTCATGGGCGCACCATCCTTTGTCCAGTAAACATCAGGCTCAGGGCTGCCGATACATTGACAGAGGAATGTGACACAGAGTGTGTTACTGGCCAGGTAAGCCACGGTTCCCATTGCAACACTCATGTTTTTCTGAGGCAGAAGAGGAAGCTGGGTCTTTCTCAGTATTGTGGGAAGCTTTTGTTTCTTCCTGTGTTGATGTACATCCTTAACTGTAGAAGCTTCAGATGTATTCGGAGCCTTATCTAGTAATTTGGAGTTGGACGCGTTATCGTCGGCAGGGACTTTCCATTTCTCCACCGTTGGTTGGGGTCGAGATACTTCAGCCGCCAACTGGTGCATCAGCTGTGAAGCAAAATCTTCAGGTATTTCTCCAGACTCAATCCTGAAACTTATATTTCGTAAGATCTCTTCAAACTGCTTGGTATCCATACTATAAGCTCCTTGCGATACAGAGCTGTCAGGGTGTTTGTTATAAAACTCTTGCGAGTCAAAGAACTCTGCAAAACTAGCCTTTCTTTTTGAAAACAAATGATTTCCAAGTAGGCGTAGGAAAACGTGGTCATTTGTCTGGCTATCATCCACAGATAACTCATTCTTTTTGCTCCAATTGTGCCACATCTTGCTGATTTGGGTCCATTTATCCTCCAGTCTGTTGGATTCGTTGTGATTCATCTTCTCTGGCCCAATGCTTTGTCTCGTCTTAGATTTGACGAAAGAAGGTGGTTCGATTAACTTGTTATCATCGCCAATCAACTTGAGGACAAAGGTATCTCGAGTCGGTCCTGCAATGCAACTGTACACACCGATATCTTTCGCTTCAAGCCTGTGAATTTTCAGTGATCCTGATTTCGTAATTCCAATCTGTTTTGTATTTTGTAGATGGTGGCCATCTCTTTCCCATTTGATCATTGACTTCTGGAATCTCCTCACGGGACATCTGATGACTATGGAGGTTTTTGGAAGGAGGTAGGCTCGGCCTCCAATGCTAAAGTGGATGCGTTTCTCTTGCCTGGTTTGTATATAGACTCTGTGGATGCCCAGAATCTGTGGCTCACGGACAACTTGCTTTTGAGAAACATTGTTCTTTTTGTCCTTTCTAACCTCTAGGAAATACACAAATATATGTTAAAGAATTGTCTAGAATGAGACTTACATCTAAGACATAAATATACAGGAATTATCTTCAATAGCAAAGTGGTGAAAACGATGCATGATTTTTGATTTATTTTTATCAAGAAGACTTCCTCTTAGACCCTTGCCTAAAGATTAATGCCAGAAGCAACCAACATCATCTCAATACTGGGTGCACAGTGGTGCAGCAGGTAGAGCTGCTGCCTCACATTGCCAGAGACCCACCTTCAATCCTAACCTTGGGTGCTGTTTGTGTGAAGTTTGTACGTTCTCCCTGTGTCTGCGGGTTTTCTCCGGGTGCTCCGGTTTCCTCCCACATCCCAAAGATGCCCGCGTTTGTAGGTTAATTAGCCCTCTGTAAATTACCCCGCGTGCATAGGGCGTGAATGAGAAAGTGGAATAACACAGAACTAGTGGGAATGGGAGATCAATCGTCGGCGTGGACGGTGGGCCTAAAGGCCTGTTTCTAGGGCTGTATCACTAAAATAAAATAAACTAATTAAGGCAGCTAATAACTTTAGTTGATTACATCTGATAACGAAAGCGACTTAATTCAATGTCATTTTAAAGATGACTGTGAAAATCTGCTCACGGATTACACAAATGCTTTTTCACACATGGAAGCGAAAATGGGAAATAATTGAAAAAGATGAGGTGGATAGAAAATTCATCTATCCTTCTGTCAAAGGGGATATGTTGGATATGGGGCCAAACCCAGACCCTCTGAGACCGTAATACAATATTCATGCATCTACCATTATCAGTTTCTATGAACACCTGCAACAGAGGGGAAAACTAGGCTGGATTATTCCTTAGCTTCTCTTGATTTGGGAGCTAAAACACATTAGTAAGTGTTTTTTTTTTTAATGACAGAGGTCCCAAGGCGAAACAGGGACTGCACATAGATAATGAGGTGGGCAAGGATCACTGGAGTCGTGTGTTGAAACTGGCAATACTCAGCAATTCAGACTAACACTCCTGACTCAGTAAAACTCTGCAATGAGGAGAAATTGATAAGAACAAGATATATGAAAAAGTTGTAGAGTTTCAGGTATTTATGTCTGGAATCTACACATATGAAGTTATTCATGTATTTTTTAAAACGTAAGCAATAGCTCTTAAAATCTATTGGAACTGTTTCAGGAGTTGAAGTTTGCAGACATTTGGCACATGAAGGCTGGTAATCATCCAGGAAAATAATTGTCAAGCAACACAAATCTGTTTTACTTAATGAAAAGAACATTTTCGTAGATCTGAATGTTTTAACATCTGTATATGATTCTTACAATGAACAAATGGGGTAAACTGTGAAACGAGCCTACTTTGCTATGAGACCATATCACACTTTAAAACCTTTGGTCAATTCGTTTAGAAGGATGAGGGAGGACCTCATTTAAACTTACCGAATGGTGAAAGGCTTGGATAGAGTGGATGTGGAGAGGATGTTTCCACTGGTGGGAGAGTCCAGGACCAGAGGCCATAACCTCACAATAACTGGACGTAACTTTAGAAAGGAGACGAGGAGGGATTTCTTTAGTCAGGGGGTGGTGAATCTGTGGAATTCATTGCCACACACGGCTGTGGAAGCCTAGGCAATGGATATTTTTAAGGCGGAGATTGACAGATTCTTGATTAGTACGGGTGTCAGGGGTTATGGAGAGAAGGCAGGTGAATGGGGTTAGGAGGGAGAGGGAAAGCTGGAGTAGACTTGATGTGCTGAATGGCCAAATTCTGCTCCTAGAACATATGAGCACCGTTCTCATCGCCTAAAACTAACAGAACCTTACCGTGGCCCAGAACACAACATTCAGTTATTTTGGGTTAGTTTGTTATTTTACTGTGTGCTTCTTCTGCATTTAACACCAGATATTTATTTGGTTAAAATACTTCAGGCGTCACTTACGGAAGTGGGGCACTTACTATTGCAGGCAGGCATGGTGCAGGCTTGGACTGCAGGCGGTCTGGAGGGGCCTTTGCAGGAGGCCTGGTCTACTGTGACCTGTTGCCCAGCCATGGAGAGTGTCTGACAAACCCAATCTCTGCGCTGGATTCCTTCCCCACAGCTTACAGAACACTGCAAACACACAACGAGAAATCTCTAGCCTTTACGAGAACACTTAAATTCCACACAATTAATGATATGTTGAATTAATGAGAGGAAGGGTTAGTTCCACAGAAACAGCTGGCTCTTTAAATTTGTTTAGAGGTACAGGGTGGAAACAGGCCTTTCAGCTCACCGAGTCAGTGCTATCCAGCGATCACCCCGTACACTAGCACTATCACACTAGCACTATAGTGGAATTCTCTGCCTCAGAAGGCAGTGGAGGCCAATTCTCTCAGTGCTTCCAAGAGAGAGCTAGATAGAGCTCATAAGGATAGCGGAGTCAGGGGGTATGGGGAGAAGGCAGAAACGGGGTACTGATTGGGAATGATCGGCCATGATCACATTGAATGATGGTGCTAGCTCGAAGGGCCAAATGGCCTCCTTCTGCACCTATTGTCTATTGTCTATCCTACACTCTAGGGACAATTTACAATTTTCAGAAGCCAATGAACCTACAAACCTGTGCGTCCCTGGAATGTTGTTGAATTCTTTGTGTGTTATACCAGAAAGATGAGATTATGTAGATGCACAGAGTCTCTTGGCCAGAGGTAGACACAAGATGCTGGAGTAACACAGCGGGACAGGCAGCATCCCTGGAGAGAAGGGATGGGTGACGTTTCGGGTCGAGACCCTTCTTCAGACTCGCTTGTCCAGAGGCCATAGGTTTAAGGTGAGGGGGGAAAGATTCAGTGGGAACCTGATGGTAATCTTTTCATGCAAATGGTGGTGGGTGTATGGAACGCACTGCCGGAGGAGGTAGTTGAGTCAGGTACTATCGCAACATTGAAGAAACATTTAGACAGGCACATGGATAGGACAGGTTTAGAGGGATGTGGGCCAAACACAGGCAGGTGGGACTAGTGTAGATGGGGTATGTTGGTCAATGTGGGCAAAGTTGGGCAGAAGAGCCTGCTTCCACACTCTATGACTCTAAGGTGAATGAGGGTGGGGTTAAAATGGATGGGTTTGCGATGGTCAGTGCACTGATGGATCTGTTTTCAGTCTATGTTCTGTGGCATTTCATTAACTGTTGGGTGGAAGGTATGAGATCATATGTAAACCACATGCCAACAAGAAACATGAAGGCAGAGGAGAGAGACAATGATCTAGCAAGTGTTTGATTGAAGGGGTTTACGGCTCTACCTTGGACCATTTCCCCCATGCCAGATGGGGCGGGCAGTCCACGTCCCCACACGGTTGCTTCATCTGTGGTTTGTGATCAAGGCACAGCTCGTCAGGAAGGCTGACAGAACTTCCACCAGTCAGGAGCTGTCGGCACCGGACCTTGCGTGACTGCAAACCTCCTCCACATGTCTGCGAACACTATTAAAACATTTCAGAAGAGGTGAACTCAGCATTAAATGTTGAACTTGCTCGTTATCCTTTTAAGGACATCAAAGAGAAAATATCCAGATCAATAAATTCAAAAAAGAGATTTAATAACCTTCAACGGTCCAGATTTTCCCAAGAAGGGCGAGCAGTTCCCACTGTCTCCCCGAGTCACAATTTACTTTTTTACTTGAATTGAGTGATAGTGTGGAAACGGGCCCTTCGGCCCACCGAGTCCGTGCCGACCAGCGATCCCCACACATTAACACTATCCTACACACACCAGGGACAAGTTACATTTATGCCAAGCCAGTTAGCCTACAAACCTGTATGTCTTTGAAGTGTGGGAGGAAACCAAAGATCTCTGAGAAAACCCATGCGGTCACGGGGAGAACGTGCAAACTCCGTACAGACAGTACGTGTAGTTGGGTTTGAACCCGGGTCTCTGGCGCTGTAAGCGCTGTAAGGCAGCAACTCTACCGCTGCGCCACCGTGACGCCCAGAACTTTGCGTCTTTCCAATAAATGTGATGTAGGTGTTGGTGAGCCACTGCTCATCTCTGTCCTGCCTCTTAACAATGTTTACTTGCACATTCAATGTCTTTCTCAGCTCTGTGCTTCACAATAATATTTGAGAACCAGATAAAATATTGATCATTTGATTTTTGTTTTCAAGCACATTATCAAATAATTTTCAAAGCCTCTGAACATTGTAACCGGTTATGGCAGTCAGCTGAGCTAGAGGTAGCTATTAGCAGCCGTCAATGTTATTTAGACTTGACTTTTCTTTAGATTTTAGAGATACAGCGTGGAAACAGGCCCTCTGCCTGTCCACTGAGTCCGTGCTGACCAGCGATCCCTGCACACTAACATTATCTTACACACACCAGGGACAATTTACAATTTTTCCGAAGCCAATTAAGCTACAAACCTGTACGTCTTTGGAGTGTGGGAGGAAAATGGAGCACACGGAGAAAACCCACATGGTCACAGGGAGAACATACAAACTCCGTACAGACAGCACCCGCAGTCAGGATCAAACCCGGGTCTCCAGCGCTGCAAGGCAGCAACGTTACTGCTGCCACACTGTGCTGCCTGCCCTCTTTGGCATGTCTGTGGGAAAGGCTAATAAAACTGCAAGGCCCTGCAGATTCATGATATGGTTGGTCTTCACATGGACGGTCTTGTGGGGGGCAGTTGCTGAGTGAGGTACTGTAGTGGAAGGGCGGGAGCTTAGTGGGTGTGGTGGCACCTTGTTCATGTGACTTCCTCCATCCAATCTCATGCTGTGAAAGTGCGTTTCCACGACTTCAAATGGACAGGCGATTGTCAGTGTTTCCACTGATGTTGCCACAGAGGGCTGTGGAGGCCAAATGAGTGGATATATTTAAGGCAGAGATAGATAGATTCTTGATTAGTACGGGTGTCAGGGGTTATGGGGAGAAGGCAGGAGAATGGGGTTAGGAGGGTGAGGTAGATCAGCCATGATTGAATGGCGGAGTGGACTAGATGGGCCGAATGGCCTAATTCTACTCCTATCACTTATGACCATATGACCTATGTTAGTGTGTCACTTTTCTCCAATAACGTGTATACTGTATCTACCAGTCACATTGGGCTTTAAGTGCCTCCAGCAATACTCAGAAAGTGGATCATTTCTATCAAAAAGCCAGTCATGAAACTCTGCCAATGATAATCACAGCATTGGGTCAGCATCCGATCACTATTTAGACTAAATACTTTACGATATGTCTCCTGCAATACTGAAGTACGCCTCCTTGGATGGCTATCGAATATCTCGTCGATAGTTACAGATGATTCACGTTTACTGCAGTGTTTGCGTGGAGAGGAGAGGGGGAAAGGGGTTACAAGCTGATGATATCATACATTTTATTCCTGACTTCACCGCCAGAGTTGCCAACTTCCTCACTCCCAGATGCGGGACGAAGGATGATGATGTCACCGCCCCGCGCCCCACGTGACCTCACCTGCCCGGCCGCCATTGGTGGAGCGGGGCTCGTGGCCGCTGGCTGGGTGAGGTCACGTGGGGCGCGGGGCGGTGACGTCACCCTTTGTCCCGTATTTGGGAGTGAGGAAGTTGGCAACCCTACCAATACGGGACAAGGGCGGTCCCGTACGGGACAAACTAATTTAGCCCAAAACACGGGATGTCCCGGCTAATACGGGACAGTTGGCAACCCTATCACCTCCCGTCTGGACTACTGCAACAGCCTCCTCTATGGCGCACCCTCAAAAATCATCAGTAAACTTCAATACATTCAAAACTCCGCTGCCCGTCTACTCACCCACACCCCGATCCGTGACCATATCACCCCCGTCCTTTACAAACTCCACTGGCTCCCCATCCCCCAGAGAATCCAGTACAAAATCCTCCTCATAACCTACAAAGCCCTCCATAACCTGGCCCCATCCTACCTGACCGACCTCCTCCACAGGCACACTCCCACCTGCACCCTCCGCTCTGCTGCTGCCAATCTCCTATCCCCCCACATCCGGACCAAACTCAGATCCTGGGGGGACAGGGCTTTCTCCATCGCTGCTCCCACCCTATGGAACTCACTACCCCAAACCGTTAGAGACTCCTCCACACTCACCACATTCAAAACATCGCTGAAGTCTCACCTGTTCAGTACTGCCTTCAACCACTGAAGGTCACCTCACCTTCTGTCTCCTTTCTCTGTTCGTTTACTTATTTACTTATTTATCTATTTATTCATTTCCCTATGTTCTCTAAAGCTCTGTAAAGCGTCTTTGAGTATATGAAAAGCGCTATATAAATAAAATGCATTATTATTATTATTATTATTCACTGTCCATCACATTCTGCAGCATTTAGTTCCGTGTTGAATGTCTTTCAGAGCTGTGCACTTTACAACGATATCTCTGGACCTGCCTACTTACTCTTCTTCGAATCACGGCCCAATTTCCAAAATGATGTCCCTATTGTAAATACACAGCTGCTTCATGTCAGCACTTCCAAGGCAAACGACAATGGAGATATTTACTCCAAGTTATGTTGAGAGTAACTATCACCTCCTCACGCTGGCAATGAACCAGAATGGAGAATGGAGTCAACAGTCTGCACCAATTCCCCAGCCATTCCTTCCCAGAAATAAAGGCCCAGCTCTGGCAACTTGATAGCCCCTGGCAAAGACACTTGCTCGTCATGTGGTTGATTGCTCACTTGTGAAGCCTTCAGTCTGGGTGGACCTGATCCAACTGAAAGTGAGCATTCACCATCAACACTCAGCCACCAACCTGTATTTTCAGGGTTAATGTTACTGTAACTGGGCGCGGGGGGGGGGGGGTGGAGTAGCTGGACATGCCACCCAGGACTGTTCTCTACAACTCCACAAGGCTGGAACCCGGGTGGAATGTGAAACATATTTGGAGCAGGACCATCAATTTTTGTAAAACCTGGATTAAATTATAAACAGAAAATGCTGGAAATACTGAGCAGGTCCGGCAGCACCTGTGGAAAGAGGAGCAGAAACATCTCAGAGCAAAGACCTTTCATCTGCTTTACTTTTCACAGATGCTGCCTGAACTGCTGAATAATTCCAGCATTTTATATTTGTATGTCAGATTTCTGTTTGTTGATACGTGTTGTATCGCAATTTATTGCACATGTGACAACAAACCTCAAATTTCTTTTGTCCGCCATTGATCCTTCCTTTGTCCCGCCCCCCTGACATCAGTCTGAAGAAGGGTCTCGACCCGAAACGTCACCCATTCCTTCTCTCCAGAGATACTGCCTGACCTGCTGAGTTACTCCAGCATTTTGTGTCTACCCCTCGTATTATTTGTTTGACGTATAATTTGCGTGTCTACCAGTCTCCACAGAACAACTAAAATGGAATTTAAAGCTATTGTCAGATTGCAAACATCAGCATGTTGGATGGTGAACCGGGGTGATGCATTCATTGTGATCAAGGTCAGCTGCAAGAGGCACCCCCTGGGCACAAAGAAGGCCGGGAGAGGAGGGAGGAAAAGAGAGAGGACAGAGGAGGAGAGGAGAGGAGAGGAGAGGAGAGGGGAGGGGAGGAGAGGAGAGGAGAGGAGAGGAGAGGAGAGGAGAGGAGAGGAGAGGAGAGGAGAGGAGAGGAGAGGAGAGGAGAGGAGAGGAGAGGAGAGGAGAGGAGAGGAGAGGAGAGGAGAGGAGAGGAGAGGAGAGGAGAGGAGAGGAGAGGAGAGGAGAGGGGAGGAGAGGGGAGGAGAGGGGAGGAGAGGGGAGGAGAGGGGAGGGGACGGGGAGGGGACGAGGAGGGGGGAAGGGAGGGGAGAGGAGAAAAGAGAGGAAAAGAGGGAGGAGAGAGGAAAAGAGAGAGGACAGAGGGGAGGAGAGGAGAGGAGAGGGGAGGGGAGGGGAGGGGAGGAGAGGAGAGGGGAGGGGAGGGGAGGGGAGGAGAGGAGAGGAGAGGAGAGGAGAGGAGAGGAGAGGAGAGGAGAGGAGAGGAGAGGAGAGGAGAGGAGAGGAGAGGAGAGGAGAGGAGAGGAGAGGAGAGGAGAGGAGAGGAGAGGAGAGGAGAGGAGAGGAGAGGAGAGGAGAGGAGAGGAGAGGAGAGGAGAGGAGAGGAGAGGAGAGAAGAGGAGAGAAGAGGAGAGGAGAGAAGAGGAGAGAAGAAGCGAGGGACGTCGGTTCACGGGATGAACCGGTCGAGGGTGATGGGGGGAAGGCCCTGCAGCAGCCTGGGGCTCGCCTGGATCAGGAACCGCTCCAGTAGACCCAGCGTGCGGGTGGACTTTTGGAAACGGCACCAAAACATGGCGGTGCACACACGTGTAAATATGCAAAAGGAATATCACTGTGTAGTAGCACGTGTGACAAATAAAGGCCCATTGAACCGTTGAAGATGACAAGGAGTGTTCTGGTTGAGGTGACGGGGGTTTTACATACCAGCTGCCAGTCTCCATGATGCCAGGATGGTGGACAGTCTATCTGGTTGCAGGCCCGGACCTCAGGGGGCTTTGGATCCGAGCATTCCTCTTCAGCGACTCTGACAAAGTCCTCGAGGTGGTGTGCCACCACTCGTTTGCAGAAAACCTCCCTGGTTTGCAAGCCGACTCCACAGGTTGCACTGCACTGTTTCCACAACCTGGACTCCCATCTGATAAAGTGGAAGAAACGTAGGAGTTGGCACATGTCCGCCAGCAACATAATATACACTCTCAATACCAACGCATTGATGCGGCTGGTGAAGGTTTCGTTAGTTCAGATTTATTTGAATAGATTGTTGATAACTTGTGATGGAAGATCTAATCAGCTGCAGCCTGCAACAGAATGAAAACCTGGATGATGTTGTTGGCTAAGAATCTAGGAGTTCCTACCTCAGGAGAACAGGGTTCAAATTCACTGTAGGTAATAAAACGATAAAGGTCAAAGCTGACGCCACACTTGGCCGCTCCAGAGAACCTCAGTCGATTTTAGGAAAGCTTGATAAATCTCTGTAATTTACTCGTGAACACAATCCCCTACCTACTTTTCTAAACTGTGTGCAGCTGCTCAGAAATAGCATTTCTGCAAAACTAAATGTAGCTTTGTTTTGGAGCAAGGGAGATATTATGACTTCTGAAGGGCCGACAAAATAATTCTCAATTGGTCCATGCAGGTTTCTTGTAAAATCTGATCCAAGAAGGAGCAGGAGGTCCTGGAGTGTGGCTCGGAAAATGAGTTTAAAATAAAAGCAGAATAGGATCATGCGGAAATCTGTTTAGTGTATTGTCACGTGTACCGAGGTACACCAAAAAGCTTTGATAGACACTGAATGCTGCAGTAACTCAGCGGGACAGGCAGCATCTCTGAAGAGAAGGAATTGGTGATGTTTCGGGTCAAGACCCTTCTTCAGAAACCTGAAACGCCCCCCATTCCTTCTCTCCAGAGATGCTGCCTGCCCCGCTGAGTTACTCCAGCATTTTGCATCTATCTTCGGTTTCAACTAGCATCTGCAGTTCCTTCCTACACAGTGAAGTCCATGGGGTATCTGTGATGGAAGAAAGAATCTCAAGCCTGGACTGTTAGAACAGTTCCATCCTCCACAGACACTGCTTCAGCTGCCCAGTATTTCCCAGCATTCACTGCAAGGGCGTGTAGCTTTATAGCAGTGGTATCTTTTTGCTTTCAATGCTGGAGTTTTACTAATGCTGAGGGAACACAGATTCCACTACCTGTTGTCTCTCTAGAATACAAAATCAGTGCTTGCTCACTGATCAGAGTGAGGTGGAAGGCAGCTGGACCATAACTCTGGCCCAGCTAGCTGTAGGTGTGCACTCACTAGTAACACAGTCCACCTTCGCTCAGTCCACCTGGCCCACGGTCTATTCCCCAGAGCCGGTCAATCTGAACCTGGAAGGTGGAGTTTTAAGATGAAAGAGGAAAGATCTGAAAGCGATGTGGAGGGTTGGGTCGAGTATATCACACAGAGGGTGGTGTGAATGTGGAATGGGTTGCCAGAGGAAGTGGTGGAGGCAGCTGTGATTACAACATATAAACGACACGTGGACAAGTACCTGGATAGAAAAGAAGTGGAGGGATCCACTAGGTCCAAGTGGAACTAGCTCAGTTATGCAACATGGCCAGCATGGGCTCATCAGGTCATAAGGAATAGGAGAAAGAGAATTAGGCCATTCGGCCCATCAAGTCCACACCGCCATTCAATCATGACTGATCTATCTCTCCAGCATTACTCCAGCACTCTGTGAAACGTCACCTATCCATGTTCTCCAGAGATGCTGCCTGACCCGCTGAGTTACTCCAGCACTCTGTGAAACGTCACCTATCCATGTTCTCCAGAGATGCTGCCTGACCCGCTGAGTTACTCCAGCACTCTGTGCCATTTTTGTTTGCAAGCCAGCATCTGCAGTTCCGTGTGTCTACCTCATGCCCCAGTCACCTTGTTTCACGATCGCAGAGTTTCGTAATTTTAAAGAAACATTAAATCTCCTCTGAGCTTCTTGCACTTCACTGAAAAGCAGCTTCTCGTGTCTTTCAGCATGGTGGTACAACTCAGCATTAACACAGTGAATCTCAGCCACAAACTACATTTTGCTTCAGTGGCTTTCATACAGCAACCATTAGCATCGCAGAGTGGGAATACTGTAACCGGTTTAAGTGATAATGGAAATAAACTGTCGAAGATTGCAAACTGAACGGTAACATTGCCAACGTTTCTGTTTGTTATTATCACTTATTTACTTGTACTTTCTGTTGCTACTTATGAAGACCAGATTTTTGGCCTATGGTTTTGGCAGTTTTTACCTGGACTCAGTTATGTTTATGAACTGCTTACATTCATCTAATTATTCCTGCCCGCTTGTTTCCACGTTCCATGAGCATGCTTTTCCCCACATTTATCTGTTTAGATTGCACTGTTTGTCCTGTTGAAACTAGCCTCCAGCAAGATATTTATCACAGGCATGAAGATTCATTTATGTTACATCAACCATGTAACTTTTATCTACTCAACTGGCTGCTGCTTCAAAGCACTCCAAATAATTTGTCAAACATTAAGTTTATCTTTTCTGACTTTGACTAAACCAACAATTCCTAAATGCCTTGTTACTGCGCACCAAATAATAAATTACATCGAGGTTGAAACAGGCCCTTCAGCCCAACTTGCCCACACCGGCCAACTTGTCCCAGCTGTACTAGGCCCACCTGCCTGAGTTTGGCCCATATCCCTGTAAACCTGTCCTATCCATGTACCTGTCTAAATATTTCATAAACATTGCTTTGCGATAACATAGAAACAGAAAATAGGTGCAGGAGGAGGCCATTTGGTCCTTCGAGCCAGCACCGCCATTCAATGTGATCATGGCTGATCATCCACAATTAGTAACCCGTGCCTGGATTTTCTCCATATCCCTTGATTCTGCTAGTCTCTAGAGCTCTATATAACGTTGCAATGGTACCTGCAAATTCTCTGAGTTTTCCTACAACTGACCATAGAGTCATGGCTTTGCTTTGTATTTCTTTCTTTATTGAACTAGTGCAGTGGTCAGTGAACTATTGAATGGTCTTCAATCAAACTTTGCAAATTCAATGAAGAATGAGGCCAGAAAATAGAGCAAAGGTCACAGGTAGAACAGATCAATTGTGAATCAGGAAAGGACTCAGAGGCAGCTGACCTCTCTGAAGAGGATGCCACTAACATCATAACAAGAGAAGTTGGAAAAGATGTCCATGTTTGGTGGCAGACACAAAGCTCTGGAGTAACACAGCGGTTTCGGCAGCAACCTCTGGAAAAGATGGATGAGTCACCTTTTGGTGTGAAACACTTCTTCACACTGAAAGGAGTGGGGACTTGGGGAGAGGGAACCTCCCTACTTTCAGTCTGAAGAAGGGATCCAACCCAAAACATCACATCCTTTTTCTCCAAAGATGCTGCCTGGACCGCTGAGTTACTCCAACATTTTGTGTCCATCTTCGGTATAAACCAGCATCTGCAGTTCCTTCCACACTGACCAACATGCCCCATCTACACTGGACTCTGGGCAGATCTGGCACAATATTACTCAAGTTAGAAAAAAAGCAGAAACAAAGCAGGTAATTTGGCCACCATCTTTGAATGTTCTTTTGTTTCAGGAGTGGAATGAGTGGTTAGTGGTGTTACTGCGGGGAAGAAGGACTAAAAAAGAATTTCTACCTGGCAAGTGGACTCAACAGTAATGGATGGAAATTAAACGGTGAATCATTATCAGTGCAGCTTTAGAAACTTGTAGCAATAAACATGTAGAAAGATGTATTTCCAGTTGCAGAAGTTATCTGTGCCTCTACATTTTCCCACAGTTTTATCCAATTATCTTTGGTCTTGGCACAACCTCAAAATATGTTTTAAAAATAAGACTGTCACTAATTTATTGAAGAGATGAGCAAAATGTTAAAGTAAGTTCCTAAATTTTAGTCCAGAAACCAAATGTTGCTTTGCTAACAGGGAATATGATATGCATTACATGGTTGTAAATACGTGTTATACTATTAAATGAATACCAGACAGGGGCCTGAAACCCAGCTCGTGGTGTTTACGCCAAGGAACCCAGTGAATTTATTGTTCCCCAAACTGCCTCATATTAAACTACGATAGTTTTGGCATGGCTTCAGTACACAGATGAACATTTATAGTAATTATACAAACATTTCTTTGCAATATTTCCATTTAGACTGATACATTGATGTGCATCGATGTTTCATATCTTGCTGTTGCAATCTGGTAATTACACAGTCAAAGCTTTGATCCTCGGTGGTACGATCAACAGGCATGACATTGACAATAGACAATAGGTGCAGGAGGAGGCCATTCGGCCCTTCGAGCCAGCACCGCCATTCAATGTGATCATGGCTGATCATTCTCAATCAGTACCCCGTTCCTGCCTTCTCCCCATATCCCCTGACTCCGCTATCCTTAAGAGCTCTATCTAGCTCTCTCTTGAATGCATTCAGAGAATTGGCCTCCACTGCCTTCTGAGGCAGAGAATTCCACAGATTTACAACTCTCTGACTGAAAAACTCTCTGGGAGGGTGGGGGCTGGGGAGAGTGAGGGGGGTGGGGGTGGGGAGAGTGAGGGGGTGGGGGTGGGGAAGGAGGAAGGTGGAGAGGGATGGAAGAGATGAGGATGGGGAGGTTGGTATGTTACAGAAGGAACTGGTGTGCTGTTTTGTCAGCAGTTCACATATTGGCCTCAGTAGCCATTCAATTCCTACAATATCAGACTGGCCCCCTCCCTCACCCCTACCCCCACTCTAGTCAGTTTGAGGAAGGTGCCTGAGGTAAAGTCGAGGTAAAGGTTCATTCTCTGCCCAGATGCTGCCCGGCACCTTGAGCTCCAGCACTTGGTGTTTTGCTGAAGATTCCAGGTTCCTGATGTTTAGCGAGGCTAGTGGGAGAGTCCAGGATCAGAGGACACAGCCTCAGAATAAAAGAAATAATCTTTAGAATGGAATTGAGGAGGAATTTCTTTAGCCAGATGGCGAATCTGTGGAATTTCAGGAGCCTTTCAGTCTCCACTTTAAAAACAGCCAATGACTTGGCCTCCACCACCGTCTGTGGCAACGAATCCCACAGATTCACCACCCTCAGGCTAAAGGGTGCCAGTTAGTGTCAAGGGTGTCATGTATTTGCAAAGGCTGCCAGTCAGAGTTTGATAGACCTCTTGGGGCGAACAGAATCAAGGGATATGGGGAGAAGGCAGGAACGGGGTACTGATTCAGGGTGATCAGCCATGATCATATTAAATGGCGGTGCTGGTTCGAAGGGCTGAATGGCCTCCTCCTGCACCTATTGTCTATGTTTCTGTGTTTCAGTCAGGGTGGTCACAGGATGTGCAACGGCTCGGAAATGATTAGTCTAAAGAACAGTCGCACTGAAGCGGAATGAGTCGGCTGATGGAGGAGCTTTGGGTCAATGAATCTATTTTCAGTGGAGGCTGCCATCTTGCATTCGGGTTAGGCTCATCTTGCAACATTTTGCGATCACGTACACTGTGGTCTTCTCATTAAGTTGAACCCATCATCGTTACACCATGGACACCCCCTCAAGCACCCTCCAACATCCAATCCTCTGAAGAAGGGTCTCGACCTGAAACATCACCCATTCCTTCTCTCCAGAGATGCTGCCTGTCCCGCTGAGTTACTCCAGCATTTTGTGTCTATCTTCGGTTTAAACCAACATCCCATCCTCTGATGTCCTTTCTTCCGACTCCATCTAGTGTTGACCTGGTCCTCCCTCACTGTATTACAGTCTACCTTGCCTCCTGTTACCTGTGTTTACATGCTCACCACCTTTCCATTTCAGCCAACATCTACAACATCCAATTCAATGTAACTAAGACACTCACAGGGCCTCTTATATATGCATTTGCTGGCCTGCAAGAACTTGTAGGCTATTAAATCTCAATTTAACTGCTTTTTAATACAAACATGATCGAGACAGCGATCTTTATATTACCCAAGTTATTGACTGGAAATAATTATAGAGCTATTGAATAATAACGAGATCTCGGGGATATATGACTTAGGATGTAAGGGTTTCTTCAAAGTATTCTTAACGTAATAACTGTAATATCACATATCATGAAAAATGTATTATTGTTTTGTGCTCCACATCTGCTGGGCCTAAAAAAGTTTATTTATGTTTTGTTCCTTTATTTTTCTGTTCAATGTCATCCTATATTGTGATGCCAATACAATTAGCTTGCTGTTCTCAGGAGAAAACCATCTATTGTGGTGCAACGGTGGTTTCTGAGACCACATAACTTTATACTCATCTGAATATATTGACAAGCATTTCGTTTAGATTAGAGATACAGCATGGAAACAGGCCCTTCGGCCCCCCAAGTCCAGAAACGTCACCCATTCCTTCTCTCCCGAGATGCTGCCTGACCTGCTGAGTTACTCCAGCATTTTGTGAATAAAACAATCACCTGTACGCTAGTTCGATGTTATCCCACTTTTGCATCCAACACTATAGGGGCAATTCACAAATGCCAGTTAACCGACAAACCTGCACATCTTTGGAGCGTGGGAGGAAACCGGAGCACCCGGAGAAAACTCAAACAGTCACGGGGAGAACGTACAAACTCTGTACATATAGTGCCCGTGGTCAAGATCGAACATGGGTCTCTGGCGCTGTGAGGCAGTAACTTTACCGCTGCACCATCGTGCTTCCTCACATTTATTTCCATGGTCAATGGTCAATATCACATTTTGTCTGTGATGAAAGAGAGTCCTGCATTTTACATGAGGAGAACAATGTATCACCCAGGTGACCCCCACACCCACACGGACCTACTGCCCCCACGGTGTAGCACACAATGGCAGTGATAGTGCTTGACAATCATGACCAATGTTCACTGTTGAAGTCATGGTCCAGAACCGTGCCATGGAATCGGTTCTACATTTGGGGAGATGGATTATCTGGTAATGGGAAGGGATATTGAAAAGGCTTCAGGAGGATGTTGCCAAGACGGGAGAGCCTGAGCTACAGGGAGATGTTGGGCAGGCTGGGACTTTCTTCCTTAGAGTGCAGGAGGATGAGGGAGATCTTATCGAGGTGTAGAAGATCATGAGAGGAACAGATAGGGTAAATTCACAGTCTTTTACCCAGGACAGAGGAATACAAAACCAGAGGACATACATTTGAGGTGATGGGGGAAAGAATTGATAGGAACCCGAGGGGCAACTTTTTTATACAAAGGGTGGTGGGTGAATGGAACAAGCTGCCGGAGGAGGTAGTTGAGACAGATACGACCACAATGTTTGAAAAGTTTTTGGACAAGTGCATGGATAGGATAGGTTTGGAAGGATATGGGCCGGAAAGACTGGTGTAGATGGGGCATGTTGGTCAGCATGGGCAAGTTGGGCCGAAGGGCCTGTTTCCGTGCTGCATGACTATATGACTCTCACAGAGTGTGCTTATGCCTTACAACTAATTTGAACCATTGAACGATAGGCTGAAGAACAATTGTCATATCATTCAGGAATGGGAGTAAGAGTAATGCTCACTTCACATGTTAACAGAGGAAGTCACACTGCAGTAGTTGGCCGAGCTCAAGCTGAAATGTACAAACCTGTCCTACCACTTCTGATAAACTTGTCACCTGTCTGATGAGCATTGACAAAATCATAACTCATAGATGCAACAGATTGCGTCTAATGTTTAGTTTAGTTTAGAGATACAGCATGGAAACAGGCCCTTCGGCCCATCGGTTCCGTGCCGACCAGCGATCCCTGTACTCTAGCCCTATCCGACCCACGGGGGTGAACTACAATCTTTACCGAAGCCAATTAACCTGCAAACTCAAACGTATTTGGAGCGTGGGAGGAAACCGGAGCACCCGGAGAAAGCCCACGCGGTCAAGGGGAGAACGTACAAACTCCGCACAGACAGCACCTGTAGTCAGGATGGAACCCGGGTCTCTGGCGCTGTGAGGCAGCAACTCTACCGCTGCACCACCGTGCTGCCCAATGATTTGATGAGTGTATTACACTGACGCAAGGTTGCCAAGAGGAAATTGTTACTGACAGTGATTAGTAATATTCTTGATGGAGTTGCGTGGCAGTGGGAGATGCTGAAGGGTTGCTGCCGAATCCTGTTGCCATTGTTTCATACCTCACGTTGTTTCTCTCCAGACTTTTCGCTCTCATCTGTTTCAAGTTTGTGCTTCAAAGGGATTTTTTTTCCTGGCGTGTCAGCATTGCGATGACAATTTATCATCGAGCTACTGTTGGGGTTGGTGGAGGGGAACAGCTCTGGAAAGGATTATGTGCAGAGGTAGCTAAACCCACACTTTATCAAAAACAATCAAATATATACAGGTATGTGTACAGCTGGTGGGACAAAGGTTAGAGGAAGCAGAACCGATCTGTGTTTAATTCCATCTTAACACTTGATTACTCGTGTGGCACAGAACTCTATATGAAGAAGATAAATCAGCGGGTGTCAGGGGTTATGGGGTGAAGGCAGGGGAATGGGGTTAGGAGGGAGAGATAGATCAGCCTTGATTGAATGGTGGAGTAGACTTGATGGGCCGAATGGTCTAATTCTACTCCTATCGCTTATGATCTTACGATCTTATGAAGAGGGATAAGGCCTAATTCTGCTCCTGGAATTGATGAACTCATGCTCAACAGTTACTTCTCAGCTAAAGTTAGAAGCGATGCGCCTGTTCTTTATTACATTGCCGTATCTGGGATCTTGCTAGCTTTAAATGGCTCGCATGTCTCCACATTATTCTCCTTTTAATTGCTCCAAGGTGGTTTAGAATTTTCTGAGGTTGTGTCGGATGTTATATTAATGCAACTTACAAGTCTCTCTTTCCTCTGTTCTTTCAATTCTCCAGTTGACAAACACGCATGGAGGCACGGTGGCGCAGCGGTAGAGTTGCTGCCTTATACTGCCAGAGACCCGGGTTCCATCCTGACCACGGGTGCTGTCTGTACGGAGTTTGTACGTTCTCCCTGTGCCACATGGGTTTTCTGTGGGTGCTCCGGTTTTCTCCCACATTCCAAAGATGTGCAGGTTAGTAGGTTATTTGTCTTCTGTAAATTGTCCCTAGTGTGTAGGATGGAACTAGCGTACAGGTAATTGTCTGAAGAAGGGTCTCGACCCGAAACGTCACCTATTCCTTCAATCCAGAGATGCTGCCTGCCCCGCTGAGTTACTCCAGCATTTTGTGTCTGTCTACAGGTAATTGATGGTCGGTGCAAACTCGTTGGGCCAAAGGGCTCTATGTCCAAACTAAACTAAACATGTTGAGTCTAAATTCAGGTCCCGACCTAAACGATCGCCTGTTCATTCCCTTCACAGATGCTGCCTGACCTATTGAGTCCCTGCAGCACTTTATACTTTACTCAAGGTTCCAACATCTGTAGTCTCTTCATCTTCAACACACATATTTTGTGGGAAAATATTAAATCTGCTGGGCTGCTGTAGACCATTATAATATGCTGTCCAAATTTCAGGAATGCATATGAATTTTTGCTGGGTGTAGCTGTGTGCCAGTGAGGCAGAATGGGAATATTGCATTTCATCCCTTTGTTCTGATGATTTATAAGAACATTAGAGTTCCTGTGGAATTACTCACCAATGCCCAGCGAACATTCCACCTTTAACCACTACCTCAAACAGAGTCATTTATCCTCTTCCCTGTTTGTGGGATGCTGCTGTTGTGTTTGATAACAGAGACAAGGTGTAAACATTTGTGACGTTGAGATACGTTGATACAGGAATATGGTATATCAAATACCAGAGGGGCAGAGCTTTAAAGTAAGAGGGCCTCGTTCCATCCTGCATCTCTAAATTTGTGGGCAGCACGGTGGCGCAGCGGTAGAGTTGCTGCCTTACAGCGCCAGAGACCCGGGTTCGATCCCGACTACGGGTGCTGTCTGCACGGAGTTTGTACGTTCTCCCCGTGACCTGCGTGGGTTTTCTCTGAGATCTTCGGTTTCCTCCCACACTCCAAAGACATACTGGTTTGTAGGTAAATTGGCTTGGTATAAATGTAAATTGTTCCTAGTGTGTGTAGGATAGTATTAATACGTGGGGATCGCTGGACCCGGTGGGCCGAAGGGCCTGTTTCCGCGCTGTATCTCTAAAACTGTATCTGTATCTTGCTCCTAAACTCAACTCTGAACCAACTCTGAAGAAGGGTCTCGACCCGAAGCATCACCTATTCATTCTCTCCAGAGATGCTGCCTGTCCCGCTGCGTTACTCCAGCTTTTTGTGTCTATCTTTGGTTCAAACCAGCACCTGCAATTCCTTCCTAAACTAAACTAAACCCAACTCATTTTCTGCCTGCTTTGATGGAAAAACTCGTTGCTAAAGGAGGCCTGAAGGTTGCAGCAAAGGAGAAAGAAGAGGGAAGTGTGAGAGAGGAACAACAAAGTCAAGATGGTGCAACCTAGCAAGAGGCTTGGATAGAGTGGATGTGGAGAGGATGTTTCCACTAGTGGGAGAGTCTAGGTCCAGAGGTCACAGCCTCAGAGTTAAAGGATGTTCTTTTAGGAAGGAGATGAGGAGGAATTTCATTCGTCAGACGGTGGTGAATCTGTGGAATTCATTGCCAAGTCAATGGATATTTTTAAGGCAGAGATAGATAGATTCTTAATTAGTACGGGTGTCAGATGTTATGGGGAGAAGGCAGGAGAATGGGGTTAGGAGGGAGATCAGCAATGGCGGAGTAGACTTGATGGGCCAAATGGCCTAATTCTACTCTTATCACTTATGATCTTATGAAGAGGGATAAGGATTAATTTAGAGATACAGCGTGGAAACAGAGCCTTCGGCCCATCGAGTCCACGCTGGCCTTCTTACTCATCTACTCCCGGCATACAAGGGGCAACTTACAGAGAGCCAATTAGCTTACAACCCACACGTCTTTGGGACGTGGGAGGAAACCGGAGCACCCGGAGGAAACCCACAAGGTCACAGCGAGAACGTTCAAACTCCACACAGGCTGCACCTGTAGTCAGGATCATATCCGGGTCTCCGGCGCTGTGAGGTGGCAGCTCTACCTAATCACCACTGTGCCGCTCGAACGAGACGAGAGGGGCAACAATGTGGCTCCTTCCCGGTAGTTGAATAATAACAAACATCAAGAAGCCTTCTACTGCAGTACTTGGTCCATATCTTGAGGAAGCAGATATGAAGCATGGACGAGGAAACGATGGGTCAGGCCCAGCAGCTGGTTCAGAGATGGAACAATATAGAAGAACATCCCAAGCGATGGCCACAGAATGGCTGGTGACGGAGGAGTTGCAACAGAGAGAGTCATTAAACAAAGTCACGCAGCTTGAGAGAGGCAGTGGCTGGTCTAACACACCTACTCATTCCCCTGTCCAATGGCTCCACTTCCACTTGCTGTCCCATTAGATTTCTAGGCACCTTTATTTATCGTGGTAGCATTTAGAAAGGCTGCCTGGTAATCTGTGCTCCCACAATACAATTACTCCTTTCTCCGTGACTGTGGCTTTTAATTTTTGAGTGGAGGCGTTTCTGGGAGACGGACTATTGGTAATTCCAATGTCGTCGGGCTGTTGAAATACACTGCCTTGTGGTCAGCTGTGAGTGATATGGTAAAAATATTACTTTTTCATCGGGAGCCAGGACTAGAGAATTGGACCATTAATGTATGTTTTGGTTTTAAAATCATAGGTTGATAACAGACATGAAAGCCTAATGCCTCGAGATTTATGAAGAGGCATTTTGAGGCCCAGTAATCACCGCTGACCGCGGACAATTGTTGGCCCTGTTTTCATTTTCTTCGTTGTTCCAATCCCCAGACACAGATTAACGTTGCTGATCTTTACTCGCTGTGTAACGTAACCCCAGTCAAATGGACGATGCACAATGACATGAAGGATTGGCTGGATACCAAGCACGCAGGCCAACAAATTCTTAACTCCACCAAGAGTAGACAGGAAGTTTAGTTTAGTTTACTTTAGAGATAAAGCATGGAAACAGAACCTTCGGCCCACCCAGTCCGCGCCGACCAGCGATCCCTGCACACTAACACTATCTTACACACACTCGGGACAATGTACACTTATACCAAACCAACTAATCTACAAACCTGTACATCCTCGCATGGTGGGAGGAAACTGGAGATCCCGGAGAAAACCCACACGGTCACGGGGACAACGTACAGACTCTGTACAGACAGCACCCGTAGTCAGGATCGAACCCGGGTACCTGCCACGACATGGCACAAATCTACCGCTGCGCCACCGTGCCAACAAAAGTACAACTTTTTGTTTCAACTCTACCTGATTAAATCCTTACTAAATCTCCTCATTTAAAGTCTGAAATGGAAAACAATTGTTTATAAAAAAATCTTCAAAAACCACAGGGGATCAACTCATCCTCAATCTAACTTGTTGTCCACAGTCACCTCCTGTACCTCTGTATCTGCAATGTGGGTAGACACAGAGTGCTGGAGTAACTCAGCGGGTCAGGCAGCATCTGTGGGGAATGTGGATCGGTGACGTTTTGGGTCGGGACCCTCTAGCAGGGATTATGTTCCGTGCTACAGAGAGTCACGAGCAGTTTTTAGACTTTCCTTTAGACTTTAGAGATACAGCATGGAAATTGGTCCTTTTGCCTACCGTGTCCGCACCAATCAGCGGACACCTCATGCACTAGCACTATCCTAAACACTAGGGACAACTCACAATTTTACTGAAGCCAACTAGTTCCTTGTGTCCCTCTACACCTCTCAACCTTTCCTATCCTTGTACATGGCCAAATGTCTTTGATATGTCTGAAGAAGGGTCTCGACCCAAAACATCACCCATTCCTTCTCTCCAGAGATGCTGCCTGTCCCGCTGAGTTACTGCAGCATTTTGTGTCTATCTTCAGTTTAAACCAGCATCTGCAGTTCCTTCCTCCACATTGTCTTTTATATGTTGTTACGGTTCCTGCCTCTACCTTTCTCTGGCAGCATGTATGTATCACCATCTGTGTGAGGAAGTTGCCCTGTGGTTCCCTTATAAATCTGTCCCCTCTCACCTTCTATTTTCTGATCCCTTCCCTGGGAGTAAGACTGTCACCCTCCACTTCATGACGACCTTTTGAATTCCAGAGACACAGGTAGCTTGCAATGCAATTGAATAACACTTTATGATATTATTTTACCACCTCCACCATGGTGAATTCAGGGGACTTGCAGTCTTACACTACTTTTACTACTATCTACCTCTTGATAACCCTCAGACAATCCTTGATCAGACTTTGCTGGCTTTACCTTATACTAAACGTTATTCGTTTAACATGTCAACTTATTTACATCGGTGAAACCAAGCGCAGGCTCGGCGATCATATCATATCATATCATATATATACAGCCGGAAACAGGCCTTTTCGGCCCACCAAGTCCGTGCCGCCCAGCGATCCCCGAAAATTAACACTATCCTACACCCACTAGGGACAATTTTTACATTTACCCAGCCAATTAACCTACATACCTGTACGTCTTTGGAGTGTGGGAGGAAACCGAAGATCTCGGAGAAAACCCACGCAGGTCACGGGGAGAACGTACAATCTCCTTACAGTGCAGCACCCGTAGTCAGGATCGAACCTGAGTCTCCGGCGCTGCATTCGCTGTAAAGCAGCAACTCTACCGCTGCGCTTCGCTCAACACCTGCGCTCGGTCCGCGTTGGCCAAACTGGTCTCCCGGTGGCCGAGCACTTCAACTCCCCCTCCCATTCCCAGTCTGACCTTTCTGTCATAGGCCTCCTCCAGTGCCATAGTGAGGCCCACCGTAAATTGAAGGAACAACACCTCATATTTCGCCTGGGCAGCTTGCAGCCCAGTGGTATGAACATCGACTTCTCCCACTTTAGATAGTTCCTCTGTCCCTCTCTTCCCCTCCCCCTTCCCAGATCTCCCTCTATCTTCCTGTTTCCACCTATATTCTTCCTTTGTCCCGCCCCCCTGACATCAGTCTGAAGAAGGGTCTCGACCCGAAACGTCACCCATTCCTTCTCTCCCGAGATGCTGCCTGACCCGCTGAGTTACTCCAGCATTTTGTGAATAAATACCTTCGCACAGTAAATGGGTCGATTGTAAACATGTATTGTCTTTCTGCTGACTGGTTAGCAGCAACAAAAGCAGCTTTTTGCTGTACCTCGGTACACGTGACAATAAACTAAACTAAACTTTACAAAAATGATTCCTTTCAAAATTCACATTCTGTAGACAAGTGGCAAGCTCAATCGTCTGCTTAACCGGGAGAATTCTAAGCAATATATTTAATAATATACTGAATTAAAAACTTACATATGTGAGCTGCCAATGGCAATATGTGGACAGCCCGAGGTAAATTGGTGGGATTCCTTATAAAAATGTTTTAATAATTTGGTCAACATATTTTGGACTTCTGGGGATTTTACTGTTGAAATGTTATATGAACTGTTCGTGTGGGAAAACTTGGAAAGAAGCAACTTTTTTTTAGAAAGAAAGTAAATTCATCTCGACATTCTTTTGAGAGTGGAGTTTGATTATTTATCCTAATGGAGCTGAAATTCTTGGCAAGCAGTAGTAATGAGTTACTGGAGAGTACTTAACCAGTGCATTAAAGACAGTGTCTCTCCTGAGACTGTTTGTGTAAATAACTAACTTTATTTCCCACAAGCTAATCCATAGAATCATTGAATTAATACATCATCGAAGGAGCTACTTGGCCCGTCCAGTCCGTGCTGGCATTTAGAAGAGCAGCCCCATCCAGTGTTTTCCTGCGCTATGTCCCTGAAAATTATTCTCTGAATTGTTTTTATAAAATCCTTTATTAATACTTTTGATTGGTTCTGTATCCAGCAGTTCTAAAAGCAATGACGTCCACTTCACAATTACTCTTTAGATTTTAAAAAGTCACCTGTTTGTACGTCTTACCCCAAATGTTAAATATGTTCCCCTGATTCTTGAAATGCTAGTGATGGGAACAGCTTCCCTCCATTCACCCCATGTAAACCAGCCATGATCTCCCCCCCCCACTTGCCTCCCCTCTCTCCGTCCGTCCCCCACCCAAGTCGTCTTGTTGTCTCATTGTCTGTAATTCGTTTTCACCTAGCCCACAACTATCAATGGCCTGTTCCCTTTATCATTGTTATTTTTTTGCCTATCTTTCATTCATTTGTTCAATATCTCTCTACATCACCGTCTATATCTCTTGTTTCTCTTTCCCCTGACTCTCAGTCTGAAGAAGGGTCTCGACCTGAAATGCTACCTATTCCTTTTCTTCAGGGTTGCTGTCTGACCTGCTGAGTTACTCCGGCATTTTGTGCTATCAGCTCCACCTCTATCAATAAGTCCTCTGATCCGAAGATAGACACAGAATGCTGGAGTAACTCAGCGGGACAGGCAGCATCTCTGGAGAGAGGGAATGGGTGACGTTTCAGGCCGAGACCATTCTTCAGACTCATACGTCTTTCTCCAGCGATCACCTCCCCTGCTCCTCAATTCTAATTTCACAGCTAAAATCTCTCAACTCTTGAAATATTCTATTAAATCTTTCCTGCGTTCCCCGTAAGGCCTGTATGTTCTTCCTGAAGCTGGGTGAGAAGTGGATGCAGTGCTCCAGCACTGACCTCATGTGGCTTGTGCAAATTCAACATGATCCCCTAGCTTTGTGTCTTCAGTTATAAATCCCCGGGCAACATATGTTTTACCAACCACGCTCTCAACATCCCCTGCCAATTTCAAAGATTTATGTACATGTACACCTAAGTCCCTCTAGCCCTTTAGAAAACGGTGCCATTTAACCTATATTGTTTCGACATATCCCTTCTGTCAAAGTGCATCTCTTCACACTTCTCTGTATTAAATGTCATCCTCTACTTAACATAGAAACATAGAAAATACATGCAGGAGGAGGCCATTTGGCCCTCCGAGCCATTCCTTCTCTGTAGAGTCAGCCATCCTATGTTCTCCTGCAGTCTATAATTATCACCCTCACTTTCAACACTGTGGCACCCACGGATTTGGTTGCCTCAAGTCTAAGGCATAAATCTCAAAAAAGCAGCGGACAAGGCAGCACCCTAGGGAGAACAATGTTCATTACCAAGGTGTCAGGGAGTCATACAGCATGGAGACAGCATGGCAACAGGCCCTGCAGCCCAACTTGCCCATGCTGCCCATCCAGCTTCCTCCCACACTCCAAAGATACACAGGTTTGTAGGCTAATTGGCTTGGTAAAATTGTTTAAAAAGTCCCTAGTGTGTGCAGGATAGAGTTAATGTGTAGGGATCTTTGTCCTCTGTCCCGCCCCCCTGACATCAGTCTGAAGAAGGGTCTCGACCCGAAACATCACCCATTCCTTCTCTCCTGAGATGCTGCCTGACCTGCTGAGTTACTTCAGCATTTTGTGAATAAATACCTTCGATTTGTACCAGCATCTGCAGTTATTTTCTTATACTAATGTGTAGGGATCGCTGGTTGACACGGACTTGGTGGGCCGAAGGGCCTGTTTCAATGCTGTATCCCTAAACTAAGTTAAATTTAATTGAATACATTTCTCAATTGATTAAGAACACAACATTTGAAATACAAAGAATAAGAGGGCTTTAACGTTTGCTAGAGTCCAGTAACAACATACCTGGCAGGGCAAGGTTGTGTACCACACACACGGACCATGTGTGGTGGACGCTTGTTATCATCACACAAACTCTCATCCACACTTTCCTCTGTCAGTTTATCACGGCACACAACCACAGTTTCCTGTTTCCCTGATGTTGAAGATAAACATAGAATTAACAAAGGAATCACAAACATCGCAGCACTGGAATAAGATGACTAACTGACACGCAGTGCTAGATCAAGGCATAGTTTCATATGGTGTGGAAACAGGCCCTTCGGCCCAACTTGCCCACGCTGACCAACATGTCTCATCTACATTAGTCCCACCTGGCTGTGTTTGGCCCATATCCCTCTAAACCTGCCCTGTCCATGTAATTCTCCAAATGCTTTTTTAAACAGTGAAGCAAAGAATTTTGAGGGAACATGGAAGCTTCCAAATGGAGAGAAGGGTACAGTTTAATGGAGATATGTGGGACGTTTGACTTTGGTGGTGGGTGCTGGAAGGCGCTGCCAGGGGAGTGGTGGAGGCAGATACAATAGTGGTGTTTAAGAGGCTTTTAGAAAGGCACGTGGAGGGAATGGAGGGGTAGGGATTATATGCAGGCAGCTACATTAGTCTATCATGGCATCATGTTGGGCACAGACATTGTGGGCCGAAGGGCCTGTTCCTGTACTATATTAAAAATTCTATACTAAACACATTGGTGACATTGTTACAAAATCCAATGTAAAGGCACATCAGTGCATGCATTTTTATTGGCATACTTTCTCACTGAGTCAATACAACAAGGAAACAAGCCCTTCAGCCCAACTTGCCCATGCCATCTCAATGGTGGCGGCACGGTGGCCCAACTGTAAAGATGCTGCCATACAGTGCCCGAGACCCAGGTTCGATCCTGATTACGGGCGCTTTCTGTATGTAGTTTGTACGTTCTCCCCTGACCGCGTGGGCTTTCTCCGGGTGCTCCGGTTTCCTCCCACAATCCAAAGACGTGCAAGTTTGTAGGTTAATTGTTTTGGTAAAAATAGTAAATTGTCCCTGGTGACTAGGATAATGCTAGTGTGCGGGGATCGCTGGTCAGCACGGACCTGTGGGCCGAAAGGCCTGTTCCATGTTGAATCTCTAAACTGAACTAGTCCCACCTGCCCACGTTCGCCCCATGTGCCTCGAAACCTTACCTATCCATGTACCTGTCCAAATATTTTTCTCCATGTCAAATGTTGGAGAAACGTTAACTTCAAAATCAATTAATATTCTTCAGAATTGCTCATCACATTATGATAGTTGTGATTATTACAATGAAGGTCACAAATCTTTTATTCAATAAAAACTAGCTCATCACCTTTGGGATCAATTCATTTCAAGCCTGATATGAATTTATAATAAATCTTGCGTTGTAACATCGCTGGGGCCGACAGTGCTTACTACAGAGCCTGGTACTGAATACATCGGCCTGTGGGCAAGGCATTAAACTAGTTCATGAGGATTGGGAGAGGGGAACATTCCCGTGAAGGGAAACTTAGGAAGTTAAAAAGAAACAGGTGGTGTTAAAATTGACCAAAACAGACACTTGGAAAATCTCCAAAAGAGAAAAGGAGTTAATGTTTCAGTTCGATGACCCTTCGGCATTTTGTGCATCGAGCCATTTTTACTGTTGTTACAAGAAGTTTCTTCCCAGCTGTTATCAGGCAACTGAATCATCCTACCACAACCAGAGAGCAGTGCTGAACTACTATCTACCTCTTTGGTGACCCTCGGACTATCCTCGATCGGCTTTACCTTGCACTAAACGTTATTCCCTTATCATGTTTCTGTACACTGTAAATAGGTCGATTGTAATCATGTGTTGTCTTTCTGCTGACTGGTTAGCACGCAACAAAAGCTTTTCACTGTACCTCGGTACACGCGACAATAAACTGGACTAACCTAAACTGATACAAGCATTGCAACAGATGACAGTTTTACCTGTTAAGCAGGTGGCCGTGCAGGGCGTGAAGCCTTCGTATTCCCAGTCAAACTGCTCCTCCATCGCATTGTCACGGTGGTTGTTGTAGGCCACCTCTGGGCCACGTACAGCCGGCGTGCCGTCACACGGCGCCAGGTAGCACGCTCGCTCGCTGGGCGGCTTCTCCTCCTCGCACTCCTCATCCGGCAACTCCTCCTCCGTTTGGGAGAAAGATAGGAGAATGCGGCACGTCACACTCCGCACCTGCAGGCCTTCCCCACACGAGGCGCTGCACTCTGCCCAGGCTCCAGGAATAAACCTGCGCAGGTATGGAAATGTATATAATGTATAGTATCCAATATATACATATAATGTATAGTGCATGGTGTGTGTATGTATACATATATATAGACATACATACACACAGCACAAGGGTGCTGTCTGCAGGGAGTTTGTGTATATATATATATATATATATATACACACACTATATAATATATGTGTATATATATATATGATGCACTTGTATATGATGCACATAATATACAATGCAAGGTGTGCCATATATATGCATGCAATAGGTGTAATGTGTAGTGTATATGTATATAATATATAATGCAGTGTTTAGCGTGTGTATAAACAATGCATATGATGCATGGCATGTAGTGTATATGTGTAAAATGTGTGTAATATATGGTGTACAGTGTATAGTATATGTGTATATAATGTATGTAACATATAATGTACAGTGTATAACACATACGTGTATAATGTATATGTGTATATAATGTATAGTGTGTAGTATATATGTACAATACGGGACAAGGGCGGTCCCATAACGGGACAAACTAATTTAGCCCAGAATACGGGCTGTCCCGGCTAATACGGGACAGTTGGCAACCCTACTGCACTGATTATGAATGATGCCTCGGTCTGTTTCAATAAGGAGACAGGTAACCATTAGCCTGCTGATGGAGATGAGTACCGTGTTAGTTTTAGACTAGATTAGGGTTGCTGTAACACTGCTGTCTTCTCCCATGTTCTGACCTCATTTCCTTAACATTTGGCAGTTCAATAGATATGCCGCTGTGTTATTAAAACTACTGAATTAAGTCCCTGTTCAACAAAACAAAATGTGAGTTAGGGAACAAAAATGGTAAATTAATTTAGCAAGATTACCCATTAAAGGTACAGTCCTTTCAAGATGTCAACCTGATATATGGTGTTAATAGAAAGAATGATGGATTTAATTTTGTGAATATTTAAACATTATCATACACGTAAAGTGCGGCACGGTGGCGCAGCGGTAGAGTTGCTGCATCACAGCGCCAGAGACCCGGGTTCCATCCTGACAACGGGTGCTGTCTGTGCGGAGTTTGCACGTTCTCCCTGCGACCGTGTGGGCTTTCTCCAAGATCTCCGGTTTCCTTCCACACTTCAAAGATGTACAGGTTTCTACGTTAATTGGTTCGGTACAATTGTAAATTGTCCCTAGTGTGTGTAGGACAGTGTTAGTGTGCGGGGATCGCTGGTCGGCGTGGGCTCAGTGGGCCGAAGGGCCTGTTTCCGCGCTGCAGCGACAAAGTGCTGCCTGAAGGAGCAAAGATAAAATATAATGGTGAGGCAAAGGGTGGTCACCAAACTAAACTTCGTAGTTCCGTAGTATAAAATGACAAATGGATCTGGATTAATTTACCACTGCACTTAAAAACAGCCATCAAAACTCTCAGGAATATTCCTGTTACTTCTGTAGTCATCTGCATTAACACCACTCATTCACATCCACCGTGGTTTTCCTGGAATCAGTCAATTGCTTCTCTTAATGTTTAACTCACTGTAATGTGTGGTGATGTTTCGTTGGAGCGTTATCACTTGTCTAGTAAGAGATCTCCAGAAGATGGAGAATCTATGCCACTGGACTGCAAGTCACTTTTGCAGCCCTGATACTATTCCCCATGAGAGTCTCACAGCTCAAAGCTAACAGCTTGTAACGTAGTAGTCGGCCAACTTTTAGAAACCATTTTACTCTTAAAAGATTAAGAGCCAACTGGAGCCAAGTGTGCAGATCCTTGCATGTGGCGAGGTAGGAATGAAGCGATCCACAGACTTGGTGTGCGAGCGGGGAGCTGGAAAGGGCATTCGCCTTAGCACAGCAGATGGCCTTTCACTTGCTGCACTGTGAATGAGCAAGAGGCAGTAATGCCTACACTGGAACCAAAGAAAGAATTGAATGACATCTTTATACTGCGGAACACAAAAAGTACTGGCAATGTTTACACTCTACACTGCCCAACAGCTATGATCAGCCATGATCACATTGAATGGCGGTGCTGGCTCGAAGGGCCGAATGGCCTCCTCCTGCACCTATTGTCTATTGTCTAATAAAATGAGACTCTGTTCATTTCTCCGATTTCCCAATTATATTTGATGTCAGTTAGACTTTCAGACTTTAGAGATACAGCATGGAAACAGGCTCTTCAGTCTGCCCTGGCCATCGATTACCTGTTTACATTAGTTCTATGTATAGTAAGGAACTGCAGATGCTGGTTTACGCTGAAGAGAGACACTAAATGCTGGAGTAACTCTGGAGAAAAGGAATGAGATGCTGCCTGTCCCGCTGAGTTACTCCAGCATTTGGTGTCACATTAGTTCTATGTTATCCCACTTTCTTATCCATTCACTACACACCAGGGGCAATTATAGAGGCCAATTAATCTACAAACTCCCACGTCTTTGGGATGTGAGAGGAAACTGGAGCTTCCACGTGGTCACAATGAGAACGTGCAAACTCCATACAGACAGCACCCGATTGAACCCGGGTCTCTGGGCAGTGGCCCTACCAGCTGTGCCACCGTGCCGCCCTTTTCATTTAATGTTTAATTACATTTGGAACAAACAGTGTGGAAGGCTGAAATGGGAAGATTTTTCAGAAGCAAAAATATTCAGCAAGTCAGGCAGCATCAACACTGACAGAAGCAGAACAGTGCTTCTTTGAGAAGTTATACTTTGCAACACTTTGCAATGTTTTTTTTCTGAAATGAGAATATTCGAAGCAGATCTCACAGCAGACCAAAGAAGCGAATGTAATCTTGGAGTAAAGTAGGGCATCTCAAATTACAACGTTATATGAAATAAAAACATGTTTAAAGAGCTAAGAACATAACAACACAAACAGCAGTTCAATGGGTCAGGCAACTGATCCCTTTATTGTGACAGCCAAGGGCACGGCACCATTAAAACAAATATAACAACATGCGTAACGTGAAAATCAAAACCCTTGAACTCACTTTGGCTCCTCGGATACCGAGATAGTTTCCAGCATTTCCTGTGCTTGCTTAATCCAAGTGACTTTAGCTTCCACGGGAAGTTTTTCTGGAAATAGCACACACACACAAACACACATTAAACCTACGGGTCTCCAAATTCATTCAAAACAAAAAAAATTAGATTGCGCTATTTAATTAAGAATTCCTTTCTGTTGGTTTAATCGTGTTGGTTCTCTAAGTGAAGTCCTCAGGATGTTATTGTGCATTTGAAATCAAAGGGAAACACAAGTGTGGAGCCATTTTCTAAGATAATGTGATTCCTTAATCTTCTGGGATAGACACAGTCTGCAGAGTTCGGGGCAGAGACGCCTTCTTCCCTCTGAAGTTTGTTCACTGACAGTGAACTTTCCGACCCGATCCCAACGTGTTTCATTAAAGTAACTTGTGTTTGTTCCTCTGAACTTATGCTAAAAACAGTCAAGTCGGATGTAAACCCCATAATTTACTGGATCTCACAGAGAAAGGCAGATTCTCAGCAATTATATTGTGGCATTTTCATGTAATTAAAAAATTCACACTGTGTATTTCTGTAGCGGGCAAGAATTCTGCCTTTGAATTGGAAAATTAAAAGTATCACTCCATTAAACAAGGGTAAGGAGAATGGCAGAGAGATGAGGCAACTGGAGATAGAGGTTATTATCAGTCGTGGGGATCATTGGAGCCAGCACAGATTGATGAAGGCTTACTGAGTGCTCAAGGTCAGGAGAACGTCCAGAGATAACAATCATTCTGGCTTTGTGAATAGTATTTAACAGGGCATTGAAATCATGTTATGTACGATGATACAGGGATGCAGGAGAGAGGTGTGAGTGGGAAAGATGCTCATTGCCAGCTGATCAGCAGCAGAATCTCAGCAGGATCTCAGATCTTTGTTATTTATATTAATTGGTTGAGTGAAGGGGGCAGGCGATTATATTTCCGTGTTTGCAAATTCCATTTATTTCATGATTCTTACTAATAGAAAAAAAATGTTTCTTCACAATGAGCCCATTATAGATCATCATATGGGCAGTGAGGTTGGTATTTTGTTTCTTAGAAAAAAGACACAGCGTGCTGGAGTAACTCAGCGGGTCAGGCAGCATCTGTGGAGAACATGGATAGGTGACGTTTCACAGAGTGCTGGAGTAACTCAGCGGGTCAGGCAGCATCTGTGGAGAACATGGATAGGTGACGTTTCACAGAGTGCTGGAGTAACTCAGCGGGTCAGGCAGCATCTGTGGAGAACGTGGATTGGTGACGTTTCATAGAATGCTGGAGTAACTCAGCGGGTCAGGCAGCATCTCTAGAGAACATGGATAGGTGACGTTTCAGAGTGCTGGAGTAACTCAGCGGGTAAGGCTGCATCTCTGGAGAACATGGATAGGTGATGATTTGGGTCGGGGGGGCTTGTTCAGGACCGAAGTTTCAGTTACCTTTAGTTTTGTAGCATGGGATTGGCACAGTGCACTCCTCCTTGATGTGTGGCTTGAGTTGTGCATTGCAGCCCCCAGTGTGCTGCCCGCGGTAGTCGATACACAGGACCACTCTGTAACGCAGGCCGCGGCCACAGGTTACTGTGCACTGCAACACAACACAGTCCTGTCAGCTCTTATCAGGCAATTGAACCATCCTACCATCTACTACACAGTGGTCCTGGGCTACCATCTATCTCATTGGTGACCTCAGACTATCCTTCATTGGACTTTATCTTGCACTAAACGTTTTTCATGTCATTCACTTTCTCCTGTATCTGTACACTGTGGATGGCTCGAAGCTGGGGGGCAGTGTTAGCTGCGAGGAGGATGCTAGGAGGCTGCAGAGTGACTTGGATAGATTAGGCGAGTGGGCAAATGCATGGCAGATGCAATATAATGTGGATAAATGTGAGGTTATCCACTTTGGCGGCAAGAACAGGAAAGCAGAGTATTACCTGAATGGTGGCCAATTAGGAAAAGGGGAGATGCAACGTGACCTGGGTGTCATGGTGCACCAGTCATTGAAAGCAAGCGTGCAGGTGCAGCAGGCAGTGAAGAAAGCGAATGGTATGTTAGCATTCATAGCAAGAGGATTTGAGTATAGGAGCAGGGAGGTTCTGCTGCAGTTGTACAGGGCCTTGGTGAGACCGCACCTGGAGTATTGTGTACAGTTTTGGTCTCCTAATCTGAGGAAAGACATTCTAGCCTTAGAGGGAGTACAGAGAAGGTTCACCAGATTGATCCCTGGGATGGCAGGACTTTCATATGAAGAAAGACTGGATAGACTAGGCTTATACTCGCTGGAATTTAGAAGACTGAGGGGGGATCTTATTGAAACATATAAAATTCTTAAGGGGTTGGAGAGGCTAGATGCGGGAAGATTGTTCCCGATGTTGGGGGAGTCCAGAACCTGGGGTCACAGCTTAAGGATAAGGGGGAAGTCTTTTAGGACCGAGATGAGAAAACATTTCTTCACACAGAGAGTGGTGAGTCTGTGGAATTCTCTGCCACAGAAGGTAGTTGAGGCCAGGCTATATTTAAGAGGGAGTTAGATGTGGCTCTTGTGGCTAAAGGGATCAGGGGGTATGGGGAGAAGGCAGGTACAGGTTACTGAGCTGGATGATCAGCCATGATCATATTGAATGGCAGTGCAGGCTCAAAGGGCCGAATGGCCTACTCCTGCACCTATTTTCTATGTTTCTATGTATTGTCTTTTCAATTACTGGATAGCACGTAACAAAGGCTTTTCACTGTACCTCGGTAAACATGACAATAAACTACATTTAAACTCAAACTCAAACACAGCTTCGTGTTTATGAACAGTTTATATTGGTCATATTGCATGTGAACAGGCACTTCAGCCCAACTCATCCTTGCCTGCAAGGATGCCCCATCTAAGAGTCGTGCAGCCTTTGTAACAGGGCCTTCATCCCAACTTGCCTCAACTACCTCCTCCGGCAGCTCATTCCATATACCCACCACCCTTTGTGTAAACAGGTTACCCCTCAGGTCCCTACAGTATTAAATCTTTTTCCCCTCACCTTAAATCCATGTCCTCTGGTTCTCGATTCCCCTACTCTGGGCATTTATCCGATCTATTCTTCTCATGATTTTGTACACCTCTATAAGATCATCCCTCATTCTCCTGAGCTCCAAGAGATTAAGTCCTAGTGCGCTCAACCTCTCCGTTCAGCTCAGGCCCTTGAGTCCTGGCAACATCCTTGTAAATCTTCTCTGCACCCTTTCCAGCTTGACAACATCTTTCCTGTAACATGGTGGCCAACACAGAAACTGGATTCAACTCCTGCCCGCGTTCAACTATTAGGAGTTTGAGTCTCAATTATGCCAACAGCTAGTTTTAACATCAGGAATAAATCTTAGACTAGATATTGAACACAACCAGCATAGTCTTGTGTGGTATAAAACCAGAATAAAGTTCAACGCACTGGTGACCATTCCATGGCAATCCATTTGGGGCAGTCAAACAGGTTGCAGTTTTGGATCACTGGCGGTTTGAAAGTGTACATGCATTTCCACTCTTCCACGGGGATCATTTCACCAAACATGTTCTCTTCAATGCAGGCGACACTCCGTGTTTGTATTCCGCCCCCACAGAAAGTCGAACAGGCAGTCCACGGGCTGCTCTCCCAACTGGTGGAATAAAACAAGGTCATAGAGTCATTAAGTCTCACAGTGTGGAAACAGGCTCTTTGGCCCAAGCTGCCCACACCGGCCAACATGTCCATGCCAACCAACTTGCCCACACCGGCCAACATGGCCATGCCAACCAACCTACCCACACCGGCCAACATGTCCAACCCAACCAACCTGCCTACACCGGCCAACATGTACATGCCAACCAAGATGCCCCATCTACACCAGTCCCACCTGCCTGTGTTTGGTCCATATCCCTCCAAACCTGCCCTGTCTACATGTTTCTTAAACGTTGCGATAGTCCCTGCTTCAACTACCTCCTCTGGCAGCTGATCTGGTAACTGGGATGAGAATACACTGAACATCTCCTTTGACGTTACTTACTGGGAGGGACAATAATTTGGATGTTGATGACAAGCCTGCAGTGACCTGACTGCCGCTGAGCTGCAGGCAGAGCAGCTCAGTCACTCAACTTACATATAGTCATATAGCATGGAAACAGGCCCTTCGGCCCAACCTGCCCATGCCGACCAACATAGCCCATCTATACTAGACCCACCTGCCAACATTTGGCCCATATCCCTCCAAATTTTCAAATGGACCCCTGGGACAAAGGAGCAAAACTGTGCACATGGAACATAATGAGACAAAGGAGCTGGAGTGGACTTGCTCCACAATGCAATGCAGTCACAACTATTCCTCCACTTCAGTATCACTTTCCTGCACTAACTCTAGATTCTCTGATTGCCTCAATAACCTGAGATGTAACGATCCATGGTAGAATACACTCAATGACCAAACTCCACAACCATCTTGACTTGAGAATTCCAAGGATGCACCACCCTCGGCATGAAGAAATTTATCTTGATCTCAACCGTGAGCGACCAACCCTCTATCCAGTTACTCTTGCTTCTGTTCCTTGCCTTACAAAAACATTGAATGAAACACAAGTAACCAAAAATATGAACCTCATCCCCATCATCCCCTTCTTCCTGAGACCCTACAATCTCCACGTAAATGTGAGAGCTTACAGGTCACATGCCAAGGGCATTGTTAGTTATGATTTCCATTAATGCAGCAAAATGCAGCAAAAGTTGGATAAGAATTATTGGAAAAACATGAAAACCTGCAAATGATGATTCTGAGGGTAATACTGCTTCTTAATACTTCTAATGCTTAGGCTGGCACAGCGGTAGAGTTGTTGCCTTACAGCGCTAGAGACCCAGGTTCAATCCCAAGGGTGCTGTCTGTACAGAGTTTGTACGTTCTCCCCGTGACCTGCGTGGGTTTTCTCCGAGATCTTCAGTTTCCTCCCACACTTCAAAGATGTGCAGGTTTGTAGGTTAATTGGCTTGGTGTAAATGTAAAATTGTCAGTGGTGTTAATGTGCGGGGGATCACTGGTCGGTACGGGCTCGTTGAGCCGATGGGCCTGTTACCGCACGGTATCTCTAAGCTAAACTAAAGTGGGCTGCTGAGTAACAGAGAGCATCACAGCAAACTCACAGCACATGTGTTGTGAGTTTCAGACCCCACGTGGTCACGTCTGCCACTGTTCACAACGGTTCTGCTTCATTTCCGGTTTAGCCATGATTTGGGATGCCAGTGGACATCTGGAATCTTTACTTCACAGTCAAGTAACATTAACATAATCATATCCTTGTGCAAGCCATTCATGGCGATACAGAATTCAAAATACCTATCCTACCTGAATAACCCTTCTTGTTTATTACATTGTTTACAGTGCATTATGTTTACACATTCTGTTGTGCTGCTGCATGTAAGAGTGTCATTGTTCTGCCTAGGACACATGACAATAAAACACTCTTGACTCTTGTTGCAACATTCAGTCTGGTTGCAAATGCCATTTTAAATATTTGGATCCAAAGATTTTTTTGTTGTTGATTCAGTAGCTCCAAAATATCCCACTGTACCCGTGCTGGATTGGAATCTCATCAGCACTGTTCAAAGCATTCAAGGGATGGCTGGATATGCTGTCATTTATGGTCCAGCCCTAATTGGAAGAATCCCAAGAATGAACCACAGTGAGGTGTGAGAGATTGCCTGCGGCTGGTGGAAATCTGAAATAAAAACTGAAATTTTGGAAAACACTCAGCAATCAGTTAGCGCCTGTGGTGAAAGGACCAGTCTTTGCTGTGAAATGTTATTTCTGTTTCTCTCTCACAGATGCTACTTGACCTGCTGAGTGTCGCCGGTATTTTCTGTTCTTATTAACTCCATTGGTGGGTTGAGTCTAGTTTAGTCCTAGTTTTGTCTAGTGATAGAGCATGGAAAACATGCAAGGCCCTTCAGCCCACCAAGTCCACACCAGCCACCAATCACCCGTACATTAGTTCCACCCCACAGCCCGGGGACAATTTACAGAAGCCAATGAATCTGCAAACCTGCACATCTTTGGGTGTGGAGTCGGGTGTAGTCCAGGCCTGGGAAGCAAGGCAAATCTCCTCTCCACAGCATGTTAGTGAACCGCATTGGCTTTTCCAACAACCTAATGGTTTAATTACTGAGACGGCCTTACATTCTACATATACTTAATCATGTGGATTTAATTGCCCAGATGTCATGATGGGATTGGAACTTATTTTTTTGGAGCAATGCTGCACATATTTGGCTGCTCAGCCAGTAACTTCACTGAACATTAATTACTTCACCCATGCTGCATCTAAAAGCAAACAAACTCATCAATGACTATTAGTGACACCGAGATGACGAACATTTCTCCGCTATGCTTCCTAAATTAGTTAAACTTTAAATAGAAACATGATTGGTTACAGAGATCTTAAGGTCATGTAAGGAGCTTTAATCGAGGTGATTCATTAATTTTCCTTCTGTGAAAAACTACCTACACATTTACAATTGAACAGAGATCAACTTGCAATTAGAACTGGAAATTTCTAAACACATGCACATCATATTACTCTCTTTCAAAGTAACAGGTTAACATCCTCATTTTAATTGCAGAGAATGAAACTGAATGAGCATATTTATGCACTCTTGTAGGGTGACATTGCTCAGAGTAGTTTCCTACCTTTATTCAACTTGATTTTATTAGAAAATCTTGTTTCATTTTACTGATTCTTTCCTCTTCTAAGTTCTATGCATTATACACCATTAGCTTGCAATTTTATCAACAATATTCCACAATTATTTCCGTTATTAAATACATTTATTTGCACAGACTAGCACAATGAATTAGATAAGCTGCATATTTGGTTAGGATATGAACTCCCTATCTAAACAGTGCACATTACAAAACCCCAATATCTATTTACGCGATTTTTAAGAGAAAGATGCAGTGAGATAAAATCAAGTATGAATCATATCTGAATGTTTTGATATCTTGTGCAGACATTTTATCTGAAAAAATAACAGACTACAGAAACATAAATATTTGCCCCAAGAAACTGTAATGTGTGGTAGATCAATCTGAAGCAAACAGCATTGGAGACTTTTATAGAATGAATCAACTTTGGAATGGGCCACAGGAGGGAAAGGGAAATACTGCAGATAACACAGGCAAAAATAAACCCAGCAGCTCTTCTGTTGAAATTAGTAGAGCGCTAGTCTTTGAAAGGTCACAATAGAAGCTTTCATAAATTAACGAAGATTCCTTCTTGGGGAAGAGGGAGTCATTCATGAAGAATTGTATTTTTGCATTATGAGTAATGGATTCCATAGTTATTAATGTAATAAGCGAAGGAATGCAAGAACAAAGAACCAGTGAAGATAATGATCCAGTCCCGAATGGATGAAAAGATTTTGATGAACGGGAATCTTAATCCATTTTTGCTGCACCCAATAACTAAAGTTCATAAATCAATGGCAGAATTTTTGGGATCAACACTTGTTTAACGCAGCGAGGAATGGGATTCATAAAGGCAAAACTTGTTTATATGTTAAATGATCTCCAAAATATTTATAAAATAAATAGCATGGATCTTGCGCTATTTGAGGTGGATTGGTGGAATTACAATAGACAATAGGTGCAGGAGGAGGCCATTCGGCCCTTCAAGCCAGCACCGCCATTCAATGTGATCATGGCTGATCATTCTCAATTACAAAGGTTAAAAGCAGCTGCAGAATACCAAACACAAGTAAAGTTGGAAGCTCTCCTGCCTTGGGCAAAGTGCAAGCAGTTGGCTCGACTTTGGCAAATTTTCAAAAACAGAAATGGCACGACAAGACCTCACCATGGAAACAAGCACGTTAATTCAGAGACAAAATGACGGCAAATTAGACGGTTGCTGCTTCACTAAAGGCAGGGGACGTTAGCAATGGTTGCTGAAAGCTCAATCACAACCAAACCAGTGAAAGAGGATTGTGAGGAGTGGCTGAGAAGCTTTGTTTGAGCACCTTGCAAACAGGCACTTCCGCTCATGAACAAGGCTGCCACGATGGATTGTAGCTCAAGTGAAAATCTAAATGGGGAGAAAGTGTTAATGAAAAAAAAAGAAAAACATAAAAGATAATTATGTTCTGCTACACTCTGTAAGAAAGATATACAGTATCTGTTGGTCAGAGCAGCACTAAAATTAGACACAATTGAGCAGAATTTGTAAATCCATATTATCCCCGACTGATATCACTGATAGAGAAACGGATTTAAGTTTTACTGATGGTAAATGGATAGATATATTAGCCCAAACTCCAGTGTCTTTGTCTCTAGGACGCTAAAGAGCCGACAGATGCTGCATATAAACCTCCTCATAGTCATCAGTATCATTCTGAAACTATTGGTCAATTCTGGGCAGCACAGTGGCACAGCAGTAGAGCTGCTGCCTCACAGCACCAGAGACCCGGGTTCAATCCTGACCTCACGTGCGATTTGTGTGGAGTATTCACATTCTCCCTATGGCCGCTGGTTTCCTCCGGGTGCTCCGGTTTCCTCCCACATTTCAAGGACGTGCAGTGCCCCCCTTGTTCATTGCTGTCTTTAGCAGCTTGCTGTCTCCAATCTGTTGATCCATTTCCCACACTACAACAGTCATTGCACTCCAAAAAATAAAACATAACTCCTTCCACACCAATACCTCAACTTACAACATCGTTTTGCATTCCTGGAAAACCCTTTGTCCAACAAAAACTGAAAGAGCTGGGCATAAAATGTACCACCACGTGTATCTCAGTGCAAGGTCTTCCTGTGGTGTAGGAGTGGAAAGCTGTTGCTTATAGTACAAAATGGCTTTGGCAATTGAAGATATGTACCCTGAAAGAATCACTCGCCTTGCAGTGAGGAAATGGAGATTGAACTGCACAAATCAAGGAATTCATGGACTGTTATTGGACAGCCCGATAGCATAAAAGGCATTTCCTAAATACAAAGTTTCCAAACTTGTCAAATAGTAAACCTGATCTGTGATGGCAGGACTCACACAGCCAGAGAGGGGGAGAGAGTCACACAGCATGGCACCTTGTGGTCATTCTCAGAGCAGTGTTACACACAGGTCATTTACCCACCTTCATCACTGTTGGTTTTTAATCCAGTGAAAGCAAGAAGAGATAATTGGGGGAAAAAAACCTGAATTACTGAAGTGACTCACTGCGAATTAATATTTCTGCATATAGATTTAAGAATGAATAAATATCTTAATAGAGAAATCGAACTTTACCTTCAAGATACTTCCGATTACCTCAATGTAAGATCAAGTTCTTGTTTGCTCTAGACCTAGAAATTAGCTTCCTTTGTAAGCCGGTCATTGGTAATGGCATTATATCACTGCAATATTTGATAGAGGGTGATGTGAATATTTACTGGGCTGCCCCAGGCCGCTCGCTGTGGGATGGTGCACGTACCGTGGCAGTGGCTGGAAGTGGTCATAAATGGCAAGTTGCTTGAAGCCATCACTGCGGGAGAGAAAAAAAAATCAATTTGGATAATTCATGTGATAGGAGCAGAATTAGGCCATTCGGCCCACCAAGTCTACTCTGCCATTCAATCGTGGCTGATCTATCTCCCTCTCAACCCCATTCTCCCACCTTCTCCCCATAACCTCTGACACTCGTACTAATCAAGAATCTATCTATCTCTGCCTTAAAAAAAATATCCACTGACTTGGCCTCCACAACTGTCTGTGGCAATGAAATCCACAGATTCACCACCCTCTGACTAAAGAAATTCTTCCTCATCTTCCTAAAGTAGCATCCTTTTACTCTGAGGCTATGGCCTCTGGTCCTCGACTCTCCCACGTTGGAATCGGGATATATATGTATAAAAAACATGGGAACTTATAAATTTTGAGAAGCGGAGATGGGGTAGACAGGCAGAACCTTTTTTTCCTGGGTTGAGATGTCAAAGTCTAGAGGGCACAGCTTTAAGGTGAGAGGGCCAATCTCTAAAGGAGATGTGTGAGGAGTGTTTTTTTTACACAGAGAGTGGTGAGTCCCTGGAACACACTGCAATGATAGTGGTGTCTAAGAGATTTTTTGATAAGCTCACGGATATGCAAGGAATAGGGGGATATGGATTGTGTAGGAAGGAACTGCAGATGCTGGTTTAAACGGAAGATGGAGACAAAATGCTGGAGTAACTCAGCAGGACAGGCAGCATCTCTGGAGAGAAGGAATGGATGACGTTTCGGGTCGAGACCCTTCTTCAGATTGATCAGTCTGAAGAAGGGTCTTGACCCGAAATGTCACCCATTCCTTCTCTCCAGAGATGCTGCCTGTCCTGCTGAGTTATTCCAGCTTTTTGTGTCCATCTAGAGTGATATGGATCATGTGCAAGCAGAAAAAGTTTGGTCTAGACATCACGTTTGACACAAACATTGTGTGTCGAAGGGCCTGTCCTGTGCTGTACTGTGTTCGAGTAAACACAAGGATTTACAATCCATTGGTGCATATTATTCATACAGTGTGAAATATTCTAAGAGGCGTTAGAATATAATGTATGGTACACATGGTGAGAAAGTGGCATGGTGGCGCAGCGGTTGAGTTGCTGCCTCACAGCGCCAGAGACCAGGGTTCGATCCTGACCACAGGTGCTGTCTGTACGGAGTTTGTACGTTCTCCCTGTGACCTGCGTGGGTTTTTCTCCGGGTGCTCTGGTTTCATCCCGCACTCCGAAAACTTACAGGTTTCTAGGCTAATTGGCTCAGTAAAATTGTAAATTGTTCCTAGTGTGTGTAGGATAGTGTTGGTGTGCGGGGATCGTTGGTTGGCACGGACTCGATGGGCCGAAGGGCCTGTTTCTAAATCCAGACATGAATCCAGCTCCAACAGTGGGTGTGTGGCGTGGCTGTGGGTAGCAGGTTCCTGCAGCCAGGTTTCATGCTGAAACCTACAGCTGAGTTACTGCAGCACTTTGTAACTTTCTTTGGTTTGAAGCAGCATCTGCAGTTCCTTGTTTCTACATTCTAGCAAGTCTCACCAAAACTAGGGTCTCGACCCGAAACGTCACCCATTCCTTCTCTCCAGAGATGCTGCCTGTCCCGCTGAGTTACTCCAGCAGTTTGTGTCTATCACCAAAACATATGTTGCCTTTGTACTGGGTTCCACACTGCTGCAACGAGAGAGGGGTTAGGCAGGCACTGCAATGCTCCCAATGCTAGGAGATCATGCTGTGCCTTTTGTAAACTGGTGCTGGTGTAACTGGGGTTGTCGTGACATTGGGGCATTGTCAGCAACAACAAGACAAACCCTACCACACCCATCCTGATTTGTTTTCTGGTGAGACGTTTTTAATGGAGTCTGATTTACTGATCTCCAGGTTTATATAGCGGGCACCCAGTCTACTGATCTCTGAACAAAACGGTGCCAATATAAATGCTAATCTGCAATTGCAAGATTTTGATTTATTTCACGTCCACATTTTATAACTTTATCTCAGTTATAAAACTGCAGACTCAGCAACTCACTTACTCCTTCTAACTTCTCGCATTTAAAACTGTCTGCAACAATTTGTTAATTTATTTGCTGGCAGGCTATAAAAGGCCCTGCAAAGTAGACATTGTGAGGATTTGGCACGAACATCAGGAGTTATTAGTCACGAGCAGCATCAACATGTCAAAGGCAATCAGGCAACTGAACCATCCTACCGCAACCAGAGAGTAGTCCTGAATTACTATCTACCTCGACTTGAAACGTTACCCATTCCTTCTCTCCCGAGATGCTGCATGACCCGCTGAGTTATTCCAGCATTGTGTATCTACCATCAACCTCATGAGAGACCCTCAGACTACCTTTGATCAGACTTTACTGGCTTTACCTTGCACTAAACATTATTCCCTTATCATGTATGTTTACACTGTAAATGGCTCGATTGTAATCATGTATTGTCTTTCCGCTGACTGTTTAGCACGCAACAAAATGCTTTTCACTGTACCTCGGTACACGTGACAATAAACTAATCTGACTGAACTAAAGTCCTAGCCTATTCATCGTCTCCCTATAGCTCAAGCTCTCAAATGCTGGCAACATCCTCGTATATCTTCTCTGCACTCTTTCCAGCTTAATGATGGGATCTGGATTTGCAAGATTTGGATTTATTCTGAGTGGCAATAAACTAAACTGAAAGTCACGGCACGGACTCTAAGCTTTGCTCCCCGCCACCGGAGTTCTGCCGAGTCAGCACTACCTCAGCAACTCTGGCTCTGGGCACGAGACATTCTTGCTATTGAGGGAGTGCAGCGTAGGTTCACCAGGTTAATCCCCGGGATGGCGGGACTGACATAGGATGAAAGAACAGATCAACTGGGCTTATATCCACTGTAACTTAGAAGGATGAGAGGGGATCTCATAGAAACATATAACATTATTAAGGGATTGGACAGGCTTGATGCAGGAAAACTGTTCTTGATGTTGTGGGAGTCCAGAACCAGGGGTCACAGTTTAAGGATAAGGGGTGGGCCATTTAGGACTGAGATGAGAAAAAAACTTTTTCACCAAGAGAGTTGTGAATCTGTGGAATTCTCTGCCACAGAAGGCAGTGGAGGCCAATTCACTGGATGTTTTCAAGAGAGAGTTAGATATAGCTCTTAGGGCTAACGGAATCAAGGGATATGGGGAGAAAGCAGGAACGGGGTACTGATTTAGGATGATCAGCCATGATCATATTGAATGGGAATGCTGGCTCGAAGGGCCGAATGGCCTACTCCTGCACTTGTTGTCTGTGTTTCTGTGAGACACACCTGGACGGGCAGTGGTCCATGTTGCACTCCTGGAGTTTGGGCTTGGGCTTTTTATTTTCTGGGTAGTAGTTGCAGGAGTGGTCGGGAACGACCCGGCCTGATCGAATGTCCACGCACTCGGCAGAGCTGAGTTGGTATCCTGCAAACACACGGAGACACATGGCGAGTTACACAGCAACACAGCACGAGTTACACAGGCCCACAGCACGAGTTACACAGGCCCACAGCACGAGTTACACAGGCCCACAGCACGAGTTACACAGGCCCACAGCACGAGTTACACAGCAACACAGCACGAGTTACACAGGCCCACAGCACGAGTTACACAGGCCCACAGCACGAGTTACACAGGCCCACAGCAACACAGCACAAGTTACACAGGCCCACAGCACGAATTACACAGGCACACAGCAACACAGCACGAGTTACACAGGCCCACAGCACGAGTTACACAGCAACACAGCACGAGTTACACAGGCCCACAGCACGAGTTACACAGCAACACAGCACGAGTTACACAGGCCCAAGGCACGAGTTACACAGGCCCATGGCATGAGTTACACAGGCCCACGGCATGAGTTACACAGGCCCACGGCACGAGTTACACAGGCCCACGGCACGAGTTACACAGGCCCACAGCACGAGTTACACAGGCCCACAGCATGAGTTACACAGGCCCACAGCATGAGTTACACAGGCCCACAGCATGAGTTACACAGGCCCACAGCACGAGTTACACAGCACGAGTTACACAGGCCCACAGCACGAGTTACACAGGCCCACAGCACGAGTTACACAGGCCCACAGCTCGAGTTACACAGGCCCACAGCACGAGTTACACAGGCCCACAGCACGAGTTACACAGGCCCACAGCACGAGTTACACAGGCCCACAGCATGAGTTACCCAGGCCCACAGCATGAGTTACACAGGCCCACAGCATGAGTTACACAGGCCCACAGCATGAGTTACACAGGCCCACAGCATGAGTTACACAGCATGAGTTACACAGGCCCACAGCACGAGTTACACAGCAACACAGCACGAGTTACACAGCAACACAGCACGAGTTACACAGGCCCACAGCATGTTACACAGGCCCACAGCACGAGTTACACAGGCCCACAGCACGAGTTACACAGGCCCACAGCACAAGTTACACAGGCCCACAGCACAAGTTACACAGGCCCACAGCAAGGAAACACACTCATGTCAAACAGTTTTGTGTACTTTTAGTTTACAGGTACAGTGTAGAAACGGGTCCTTCAACCCACCAAGTCCTTACCGACCAGACATTAGTTCTATCCCAAACACTAGGGACACTATACAGAAGCTAAATTCGCTAAATTCCTTGGAGCGCAGATAAGCAAGAGGATGAGGAGTGATCAAGCGGTGTATGAGATCACAATGGATTGGTGAGGCCATACTTGCCCACCTTGGGCATAGGTGAACTTTTCTCAACATGGGAAGACTGTAGGGTTGCCAACTGTCCCGGATTAGCTGGGACATCCCATATTTTGGGCTAAATTGGTTTGTCTCGTATGGGACCACCCTTGTCCCATATTAGGCCCGGGGAGCACTGTAGGCCCGGACACTGTAATCCGGACACTGTAGGCCCACACAGTGTATGCCTGGGAGCCGCTGTAGGCCCGGACACTGTAGGCCCGCACAATGTAGGCCTGGGAGCCACTGTAGGCCCGGCCACTGTAGGTCCGGACACTTTAGGCCCGCACAGTGTAGGCCTGGGAGCCGCTGTAAGCCCGGACAGTGTAGGCCCGGAGGCCCGGGCCCCGACTAACGGAGGTTGCGTAGGGAGCCATTAGTTGAGCAGGAGCATGAGGCCGCTGGCTGGGTGAGGTCACGTGGGGCACGGGGTGGTGACGTCACCTTTTGTCCCTTATTTGGGAGTGAGAAAGTTGGCACCCTAGAAGACTGGAGAATGGTCTCCAAGCTGTGATGAAGGTGTCAGCACTTCAGGACGGCTGGCACTAAAATCTGTCAAAAATAAAAGGCAGGGCAGCAACAATGCTCTGTACACAGCTTTCTGCAAAGCCCTGACAATACACGCATAGTGTTGTAAATAAAGTGTTACCTCCTCCACAGGTCGCAGTGCACGGATAAAAATCTGTCTCTCTCCACTGATGGCTGATGGGTTGATAGAACGTGAATTGTACCACACTGTCCCTTGGCGACACGTACCTAGTCTGGACAATTAGAGGAAAAAAGAATATCCTTTAAATGCAATTATATAAAATGTCAGCACCTCATATTTCACTTGGCTAGCTTACAACCCAATGGTACAAAACACTAAATTCTCCAATTTTAGGTAACTTTGACAAACACTCCCCTCCCCTTCTCTCTCTCTCTCTCTCTCTCTCTCTCTCTCTCTCTCTCTCTCTCTCTCTCTCTCTCTCTCTCTCTCTCCCCCCCCCCCCCCCCACCTTTAAAAGTCCATGAACCAGTTCCACAGTTGGTGACTATGTGTCAAGGAGCCTCCTTGCCTGAGGCCATCTGTTGCCACCCATGATCTGTCTTGGGTTTTTTTCACCTCCAGTTTTTCCCCCCTCTCTTCCCTCCCCCATCCCCCCCCCCACCACGTCCCCTACAATCAGTCTGAAGAAGGGCCCTGACCCGAAACGCCATCTATTCATGTTCTCCAGAGATGCTGCCTGACCCGCTGAGTTACTCCAGCACTCTGTGAAACGCCATCTATCCATGTTCTCCAGAGATGCTGCCTGACCTGTTGAGTTACTCCAGCACTCTGTGTCTATCTTCAACGTTTCAGACATTGATAAAGAGCCAGCACCTCAGGGCAACTGAGATTTCCTTATCGATTCATCCAGGTCAGTATTCTGAATTTCAGCGATGAAACGAGCTTGTTTACAATGGAACTGTACTGATGTGTTGTCTTTCTTTTACTTGTGGTCTGCCCTGAAAACTGGGTCACCAAACCAGATGGACATTTCACCATTGAACACTGAGCACCAAATGTGCACTTTTCAGACCTCTGAGAGGAGATCGCATCAATGCCAGGTACATCATCATCCTGGATGAAAAATAAAACGAGTTCCTTGCCACGTCTGACTTAACAGACGGAAGAGCTGGAGAACGGTGCCACCAACCCATCACGTCCCGGTCACCCTCCATCCCTCAAACAACACCCCTTAAAATTAGAAGGAAGGAACTGCAGGTGCTGGTTTAGGATTACGAAGGGTCTCCACCCAAAACGTCACCAATATCTTCACTCCAGAGATGCTGTCCGACCTGCTGGGTTACTCCAGCTTTTTGTGTCTATGTTACTTCAAAATAAACCTGGACAGCCAAACAAGATGAACAATAACAGGTCTGTGATGCTCTTAGATGTCCACTGATGGATGGGCATGTGATGCTCTTAGATGTCCACTGATGGATGGGCATGTGGTGGTCTTAGATGTCCACTGATGGATGGGCATGGGGTGGTCTTAGATACCCACTGATGGATGGGAATGTGGTGGTCTTAGATGTCCACTGATGGATGGGCATGTGTCTATCCCTCACCACCAGGTGCGGCTAACCCCATTGATGGTTGGTATCAGGAACTGCCATTATTTCCCATGAACCAGGTAGATCCAACGAGTGTGGGTCATAAGCTCACGTTGATTCAGTCCCTGGCCTTAAGATATAGAAACAACATTTACATGACATTTGGCCAGGTGCATGGGTGGGAAAGGTTCCGAAGGATGTGGCCCAAATGCAGGCAAGTGGGACGAGTGTAGTTGGGGCATGTTGGTCGGCATGGCCAGGTTGGGCTGAAGGGCCTTTTTCCATGCTGTACGACTCTATGACTCTAACTCCCCTCCAGATTCTACCACTTACCTGCGCACCAGAGCAATTTGCAGCAGCCAATTAACCTAGCAAGCCGCACGTCTTTAGGATGTGGGAAGAAAGTGAAGCACCCGGAGGAAACGCAGGGGTCACAGGGAGAACGTGCAAACCACAAACAGACAGCACCCCAGGTCAGGACCAAACCTGCATCGCTCCAGGTGTGAGGTGGCGGCTCGACTAACTGCTCCAGTGAGCTGCACTTCTGTGTTGTGGAAGTCAACAGATTCCTCCAGTCCTGAGTAGAGTTAGTTTGTCTGCTTTTAAAAGAACATTCCTTCTGCCCTACTCCATTTACACAAACTTAATGGCAGAGGCTCCCTTTACCCCGGACATGCCATTTCTCACGTCTTTAAGCATGCTTCAATCTGGAGGTTAACCTGAAGTATTTCCCATCCCACATTCACGTCACAGCATATGGTATATTCTAAATCCCATTGAAGACCATTTTGGAAAATCATTTGATTTATACTTAGTAAAGCGTAGCTTGATATTGCCAGGAGAGGAAATTCAAAGTCATAGGTTTAGATGCCAATTTGAAAAGAGGAATGAAAGTTCACTGGAGTTTATTCATGCTGAACCAACTGCTAATGCAATTTCCTCCTGATCTTATGTTTCATGTATAAGCACAGGATATTTACAATGATTGGTTAATGCCTGTACTCAGGTTCACGTCCCTTACTTTTACTACTTAAGTAATGATCGAGGTTGCTGCAGTTAGTAAAATCCAAAGTGAATGCATTAAATTATGGGAAAGGAAGCCGCACTGGGGAAAAGGCAACAAAGTTCCTCACTGCAAGTGAGTGTTGGAAAGGACCTCAAAAATGTGAGGCTGAAGTAAGATTACGTCAATCAGGGGCAGCACGAAGGAGCAACAATAGAGTTGCTGCCTTACAGCGATTACTACGGGCGCCGTCTGTACAGAGTTTGTACGTTCTCCCCGTGACCTGCGTGGATTTTCTCCGAGACCTTCGGTTTCCTCCCACACTCCAGACGTACAGGTTTGTAGGTTAATTGGCTTGGTATAAGTGTAAATTGTTCCTAGTGTGCGTAGGATAGTGTGAGTGTGCCGGGATCGCTGGTCGGCGCGGACTCGGTGGGCCGAAGGGCCTGTTTCCACGCTGTATCTCTAAACTAATGAGCCGGTTTAGAATTAAAAATGACTGTTTGTTTTTAGTTTGGAGAATCAGTGTAGAAACAGGCCCTTCGGCCCTCCGAGTCCACAACGACCATCGATCACCGTTCTGTGTTATCCCATACTACACACGAGGGGCAATTTACAGAAGCCAATTACAACCATTGACACAATGAGATAAAATCACAACCATTGACACAATTGTTTTTATAACATGATTTTCTATAGGGTGAGGTTTCTTAGGAATGTAACTCACGTTACAGCAGAACTACCTGTACTGTGAAATATGAGCTAAATCACTGCTGGCACTTTATCCAGCTACTGAATACCTATTATAAGTCAAGTCAAGTCAAGTCAATTTTATTTGTATAGCACATTTAAAAACAACCCACGTTGACCAAAGTGCTGCACATCTGATTAGGAAAAAAAAAATGAAACATACAGTGGCAGGCAGCCAAACACAACGGCGCAGCCATCTTGAACAAAATGTAAAAGATGCCCAATCAAACTCTACTGTGCCTTTCAGTAGCAAGGAACTGCAGATGCTGGTTTAAACGGAAGATAGACACAAAAAGCTGGAGTAACTCAGCGGGTCAGGCAGCATCTGTGGAGAACATGGATAGGTGACGTTTCACAGAGTGCTGGAGTAACTCAGCGGGTCAGGCAGCATCTGTGGAGAACATGGATAGGTGACGTTTCACAGAGTGCTGGAGTAACTCAGCTGGTCAGGCAGCATCTCTGGAGAGAAGGAATGGGTGATGTTTCGGGTCGAGACCCTTCTTCAGACTGGTTTGGGATCGACACTGTACCTTTGCAGTGAAGTAATTTTAAACATCATTGTCATTTATCAAATGTTCTTATTCATAGGAAATCATAGGAGGAGAAATTATTTCCAAGGTAACAGGTGGAAACTTCAACTGGAGTAGTCACTTCAGAATGTTAGCCATTGGGCATTGTTGAGCACAGTTCCATTGCTGTGAATGTTAGCCATTGGAGAATGTTAGCCATTGGAGAATGTTAGCCATTGGTGAATGTTAGCCATTGGATAATATTAGCCATTGGAGAATGTTAGCCATTGGGGAATGTTAGCCATTGGGGAATGTTAGCCATTGAGCACAGTTCCACTGCTGTGCCTGTTACTCCACAGCAACTCCACACTTGCTCTCTGTGTGTCGCTGCATATTAAACAATGCTTTATAGAAGATTAATCTTTCGTGTTTTCTCTTAGCATTTTCCAAAGCTGCTCATCAGGACCACTGCCTCTAACCACCTGCCCTATCCTAACATTGTGCTGTGATCCTTCACCACACACACAGGAACCAAATACAACTGGTTTCCAAGAAGTCCAACGTTGCTGTTACCTGAAAGTGACTTGTGTTTAGTTTTGTTCAGTTTAGAAATAGAGCATGGAAACGGGCCCTTTGGCCCACCAAGTCCACGCCCACCAGTGCTCACCCCGTACACTAACACCGTCCTACACACATTAGGGACAATTTACACTTTTACTGAAACCAATTACCCAACAAACCTGCACATCTTTGGAATGTGGGAGGAAATCGGAGCACCCGGAGAAAACCCACGCAGGTCACGGGGAGAACGTACAAACTGCATACAGACAGCACCCGTAGTCAGGATGAAACCCGGGTCTCTGGTGCCGTGAGGCAGCAACTCTACCACTGTGCCACTGCGCCGCCTTTTTAGTTGCAATGCTAGACTAACAGTGCGGAATCCAGAGGGATGAGATAAACTTCATCCATCGCAGGATTCTAAATTCAGTGAAGTGTCTGAAAGTGTAGATCATACAGTATGGAAACAGGCCCCTCGGCCCAACGTGCCCACGCCGCTCAACATGCCCCATCCACACTAGTCCCACTTGCCTGTGTTTGGTCCATATCCCTCTAAACCAGTCCTAGCCATGTACCTGCCTAGAAATACATACCTGTCAGATTAGTCTGCAGATGGTATGAGAGACAACATGAAGGATAAGCATCACTGACCAATCTACCTGCTTCAGAATCACCTGTTTACAAATAACATTTTCATTACCAGCACAATATGTGAAAGTCATGGAAGAGACTGAGGATTTAACTTCAAAATATCTTAATTTATAGATTGAATGAAGCAGTTTCAGCCACACTTATACATGCATCTCAATTTACAAATAACCACAGAGGCTGCAGACTTGGCAACATTTCACTCTAAACATTCTTGCAATAACACGCAGAGAGCAGCCAGTCATGTGGTGACATCCTTGAAATGTCAGTCATAAAACAACAGCCATGGTTCACAAGCAATAATGCACATCGTGCACATGTGACACATGTCTGTTAGTTCTCATCTCCCACCATTCCCACTCTACTCAAATGACATGATCCGAACCAATGCTTCAGGTCAACCTTTGGAATAACAGGAATGCTACAGTTCAATGTAGTTCCATGTTCTCCAGAGATGCTGCCTGACCCGCTGAGTTACTCCAGCACCCTGTGAAACGTCACCTATCCATGTTCTCCACAGATGCTGCCTGACCCGCTGAGTTACTCCAGCACTCTGTGAAGCGTCACCTATCCATGTTCTCCAGAGATGCTGCCTGACCCGCTGAGTTACTCCAGCACTCTGTGAAGCGTCACCTATCCATGTTCTCCGGAGATGCTGCCTGACCCGCTGAGTTACTCCAGCACCCTGTGAAACGTCACCTATCCGTGTTCTCCGGAGATGCTACCTGACCCATTGAGTTACTCCAGCATTTTGAGGGAAAGATAGATCACCCATTAATGAATGGCGGAATAGACTTGATGAGCCAAATGGTTTAATAACCATTAATAACCGACCTCTCTGACCTCTTCACAGGAATAAAAACTGCCACCTGCTCTCTGGACCCCATCCCCTCCAGCTTTGTCAAGGCCTGCCTTCCTGCTCTCTCTCCACTTATCACTGCAACAATTAACTCCTCCCTGTCCACTGGCATCGTCCCGCCATCCCTCAAAATCGCTGCTGTCACCCCCATTCTGAAAAAACCTGGTCTCAACCCTGACACCCCAAACAACTTCAGACCAATCTCCAACCTACCCTTTCTGTCCAAAGTTTTGGAACGTGCTGTAGCTTCCCACCTCAAATACCACCTCTTTACCAATAACCTGTATGAAACTTTCCAATCCGGATTCCGCTCCAACCACTGTACTGAAACTGCGCTCCTCAAAATCACAAATGACCTTCTCCTCTCCTCCGACGCTGGCAACCTCAACATCCTCATCCTACTTGACCTCAGCGCCGCCTTTGACACCATAAATCACTCCATTCTCCTCACCCGACTTGAAACCTCCCTTAACATCACCGGCACAGCCCTATCCTGGTTCAAATCTTACCTCTCTGACAGGCACCAGTTCATCTCCATTAACAACTGTAAATCCCCCACCGCTCCCCTCCCCCAAGGTGTCCCCCAAGGCTCAGTCCTTGGCCCCCTCCTCTTCATCCTCTACCTGTTCCCCCTTGGTCAATTAATCCGCCGTCATGGTCTCAACTTCCACTGCTTCGCCGATGATATCCAGCTCCTCATCTCCACCAAGTCAATCTCCACCACCACACACTCTACACTGACAAACTGCATCACTGAAATAAAATCTTGGCTTCAATCAAATTTCCTCAAACTCAACTGCAACAAATCTGAAATCATCATCATTGGTCCAAAAACGCTCACCAAATCCACCCAAAACTTCATCCTCAATATTGATGGTCTCCCAGTATCCACCTCACCTCACATCCGGAATCTTGGTATCATCTTTGATCAAACCCTCTCCTTCGACAAACACATCAAACACATCACAAAGACAGCCTTCTTCCACCTCAAAAACATTGCCCATCTCCGTCCATCCCTCTCCCCCACAGCTGCAGAAACCCTCATCCACGCCTTCATCACCTCCCGTCTGGACTACTGCAACAGCCTCCTCTATGGCGCACCCTCAAAAATCATCAGTAAACTTCAATACGTTCAAAACTCCGCTGCCCGTCTGCTCACCCACACCCCGATCCGTGACCATATCACCCCCGTCCTTTATAAACTCCACTGGCTCCCCATCCCCCAGAGAATCCAGTACAAAATCCTCCTCATAACTACAAAGCCCTCCATAACCTGGCCCCATCCTACCTGACCGACCTCCTCCACAGGCACACTCCCACCTGCACCCTCCGCTCTGCTACTGCCAATCTCCTATCCCCCCACATCCGGACCAAACTCAGATCCTGGGGGGGACAGGGCTTTCTCCATCGCTGCTCCCACCCTATGGAACTCACTACCTCAAACCGTCAGAGACTCCTCCACACTCACCACATTCAAAACATCACTGAAGTCTCACCTATTCAGTACTGCCTTCAACCACTGAAGGTCACCTCACCTTCTGTCTCCTTTCTCTGTTTGTTTACTTATTTATCTATTTATTCACTTCCCTATGATCTCTAAATCCCTGGAAAGTGTCTTTGAGTATATGAAAAGCGCTATATAAATGTAATGTATTATTATTATTATTATTAATTCTGCTCCTAGAACCTATGAACTTTTGAAAGGGAATGAGGATTTAATTTTGCAATATCTTAATTAATAGATTAAATGAAGCCATCTCGATTTACAAATAACTATGTTCACCCCGAGTTAATTCAGAGTGGTTCAGCATGGGACCTGTCTGTTACCACCCATCTTCCTCTCTCAACTAATGAGTCCACATCGCCTCCGTGTCCAATCCCCTTCAGAGTAAGCCACAGAAATGGTTAATAAACTAACACCATGTAAAATCTACTTGAGCTAATGCTTCCAAACAGTCAGCACCACTCACTCTCTCTCGCGCAAAGAGAGGGGAATATTATTGCTTTAACTAAGAGTTGGGACCTAAAGGTGTTCTCTATTTCCATTGGTGAGACCAAAGGAAATGAGCAAGAGAAGCAAAAATGAGATCTCGGAACAGCAATCTCTGAGGACTACCGTTAACAAAATGGAAAAGAGAGGTCACAAAATATAATGGAAAGGCAAAGAGACAGGTGAATGAAAAAGATGCAGATAAATTGTCCTTATGAGTGGAAAGAGAATAATGTTCCAGAGAGAGCGAGATAGATAGAGAGAGTAGATCAGAGGGAGAGAAATTACAGATGGGAGAAAGGCTGGGAACGTGTGAAAAGTTTTTTAAAAAACGACTTTGGCAAAGAGAGAACTATAGGAAAACGTCTGGAGATTAAATAATGCAAATATAAAATATTGAGTTTGGAGGTTTTGATGACAAGGGAAAAGAGATTATTTGACTTTTTTCCCCGTTGTGCAATACAAGGTTCAACAGAATTGCCAATACTGCAGTCAATCAATTTGAAGAAATCAATAGTGAAAACTAAACGTTGAAAGTTCATGTTATTATAAAAATATTATGACAATGAAGCTATTCACTTAACGTGGTTCAAATGCTAAACATCCTATTCATTTAAAGCGGAGTACATCAAGATGAATTAGAGCGTATAAATGTTTATACGGAAATCTGAAAGACTCTCAGTGTAATATGATCACAAATGGACTATTTAATAAAAAATTATTTGGCACAAGGCAACTGGATTTTATTTTCTTACTGCAAGTTTTCCTCTTTTGGTTCTGCTGAACTCTGTAACAAACGCTGGTTACTTGTTGTGTTCCAACTCTTTATGTAAGTAATCACGACATGAATAACATGGATTTTTTGACAAATCTACTCAGTCTGTTTTGTATCTCCAGAACCACAAGGGGCAATGTTCTTCAGCCAAATCACATGTCACTGCAGATTTGTGCCAGAGTTTAAGTCTGCATTCTAAAGTTCACAGAGGTTCAAAGTGTTTACTTATCTAACTGGGAACAATTTATGAACCAGAATGTGTGAGAAAAGAAATTGGAGATGATATTAAGAAGCATTTGATCAAGAAAACTCTGGCACTTTCTCTGGAATATCGGAGGTTGAGGGGAGACTCGATAGAGGTTTATAAAATCATGAGAGGCATCGAGACAGTAGACAGTCAGAATGTTTATCCCAGGGTGAAAATGTCCAACACTAGAGGGCACAGGTATAAAGTGAGAGGGGGAAAGTTTAATGGAGATGTGTGGGGCAAGGTTTTGTACAGAGTGGTGGGGGCCTGGAATACACTGCCAGGGGTGGTTGGTGGGGGCACGCACAACAGTGGCGTTAGGAGGCTTTTAGATCGACACATGGAAGTGCAGGGAATGGAAGAATATGGATCATGTACAGGCAGATGAGATTGGTTTAACTTAGCATCCAGTTCGGCAATTGGTCTCTTGGTCTATGATAAAACCATTTATTACTTAATTACTTCATGTTGTATGCAATCATTGTATGTGCATGTAGTGGAAGCAACAGTAAATGTAAGTCCACCCCAAGAAGGTCCAATCAGATATACAGAGCCTGGTGAATACCAAGGACAGATACAAAAATGATCAAAAACGATAGGGGAGATGCCTTAATATCCAAATAAAAGGAAATGAGAAAGCTGGAGTAACTCAGGGGACAGGCAGCATCTCTGGATAGAAGGAACGGGTGATGTTTCAGTCTGAAGAAGGGTCTCCACCCAAACCGTCACCCATTCCTTCCATCCAGAGATGCGGCCTGTCCCGCTGAGTTACTCCAGCATCTTGTGTCTATCTTTGACGTAAACCAACATTTGCAGTTCCTTCCAACACAAAAGGAATTTGAAGTTACAAATTATTTTTTTAAATTGATATAAAACTTTAGTCGGCCACAAATATAGTATTTACAATCCCCATCCTAAGGGCTATTTAACTGGAGGGGGAAAACTGTTATTTTAATAGAGCAATCCTTGGAGTTTCAGGGTTGAACGATGCAGAAAAGATGATGTAATATTAGGAAAAGATGATGTAATAAAACAATATTCACTGCTTGGAACTTCCTTCCCCAAATGGTAATTGATGTGAAGTCACTTGTTATTTTTAGATACGAGATTGAGAGATTCTCATTAATCAAAGATATTCATGGATATGAGGCAGAGAAAGTAAATGGAGTGAGTTTAGACACCAGCTCTGAATTCATTGAGTAACGGACCAGGCTTGAGGTACAGACTCTATATTTCTTGCACCTTAGTTTCTATTTGAAGGGGAGCCAGACGCTGAAGATTATCACAGGACATGTATCATTGATCTTGCGATAGCACATGTAATAATATCATTTGTACTACAATCATTCTTTAGACGTTAACGATACTGTGTGGAAAAAGGCCCTTTGGCCCACCAAGACCTTGCAAGCTACTGGTCACCCCGTACACTAGCACTATCCTACACACCTAGGACACTACACCATTTACAGAAGCCAATTAACCCACAAACCTGTACACCTATGGAATGTGGGAGGAAACCGGTAGCCCACGCAGTCACAGGGAGAACGTACAAACTCTGAACAGACAGCACCTGTCGTCAGGATTGAAACCGGGTCTTTGGCGCCGTGAGGCAACAACTCTACCGCCGCGCCACCTTGCCACCTCTTTAACCTTTTAGAACTCTACTTTCTAAATGAGGCCTGGTCTGATATTCAACTTGCTGACAAAACCAAGCCAGCTACAATATATATTATAGAGCAACCCTCTGACATTCACCCCAGCATTCAATAATCCTTGCTGGCTCCACTCATTGCAGTTGGACGTGAACTAGTGCAATAAACTAAAAACTTAACAATGGTCAGTGGAGTAAATTACAGGTACATTCACTGACCAAAATAACAGATAGTAAAGTTGACCAAGGAACTTAGTTTTCCTGCTTAGGGATTGTTTATTTGATGCCAACCAGTAGAAGTCTAGATGGTGTGATTTGTTGAGCCAAATGAACCTTGTGCCAGCCCTTCAGCCATTACTCAAACCCAGCCAACCTTTCACATCATATATTCAAAAGAAAGAATTCCTGCAGATATGTAAAAGGAATAGACTAGCAAGGGCAAAACTGAGATTGGCAAATTCCTAACAGGGAATGAGATAATGGCACAGAAATTGAACAAATGCGTCCAATCTGTCTTCAATGAAGACACCGAAAAACTCCCAGAAAAACTGGAAAAACTAGAGCCCAGTGTAAATGACCAAGCAATAGAAATTAGTATCAGTAACGATAAGGAATAGGAGAATTAGGCCATTCGGCCCATCTAGTCTACTCCGCCATTCAATCATGGCTGATCTATCTCTCCCTCCTAACCCCATTCTCCTGCCTTCTCCCCATAATCTCTGACACCCGCACTAATCAAGGATCTTTCTATCTCTGCCTTAAAGAACACCAATTAGAGAGATTTTGTGAAAATGAAAACTGATAAATCCAAAGGAACAGACATACATAGGATGGGCAGTGAGAACCTTTATCCCAGGGCAGAAATGTCCAACACTAGAAGGCATAGTGATGAGGAGAGAGGGGGAAAGTTTCATGGGGTTGTGTGGGGCAAGGATGTTTACACACAGGGTGAGGGGCGGGGGGCCTGGAACGCATTGCCTGGGGTGGTGGTGGAGGAAGATACGATTGTGGCGTTTAAGAGGCTTTTAGACAGGCACGTGGAAGTGCAGGGAACAGAGGGATATGGATCATGTACAGGCAGATGAGATCAGTTTAACCTGGCATTGTTCAGCACAATCACTGTAATAGGATTACAATACGTAGAACACACTGTTCCATGAATGTTAATCCTACTATTGTCATGACCCCACATCTTTCAGCTCATGAATCAAATGCTTTAGAAATTCTTCAATTGCCCTTCAAAGATATGTTACTGGTTGTGAAGTACATTATAACAATCTGAAGTTACAGCAGGACCCACATAAATGGAATTGATTTAATAACACACTGTGATCTGCAGAATCTATGAAAATATCCATCAGCAGTGCCTTGCTTCTCAGAATTCAGCGTCAGGTTGCTGTGCTCCAAAGACTGACTACCTCCTGCTCCAACACACCTTCCCCAATCAGGTTCATTGGCGACAACGATGCATTATTGGTGATGTGTGAGGCAAAGATTTTTACACACAGGGTAATCACAGCCCAATGGCTTCAGTACGTGATATAGAAGCTACAGGAACGGTTGTGATAAATTAGTTTAGTTTAGTGGTACAGGCCCATCAACTCACCGAGTCCACATCGACCAGCGATCCCCGCACATCAACACTATCCTACACACACTAGGGCCAATTTTACATTTATGCCAAGCCAATTAACCTACAAACCTGTGCGTCTTCGGAGTGTGGGAGGAAACCGGAGATCTGGGAGAAAACCCATGTGGTCACGGGGAGAACGTACAAACTCCATACAGCGCCCGTAGTCGGAATGGAACCCGGGTCTCTGGCACTGTAAACGCTGTAAGGCAGCAACTCTGCCGCTGCGCCACCGTTCCATGCCTGTGACTTACTTTTCACAAAGATTAAAAAATACCCAAATAGTTACCTTGATTATAAAATCTGCTTGGAGTGGACCTTCCATCTTGAGGACCTCCTTATCAGAGGCTTTGTGGAACTCCACCGTGCTGTTCTCAATAACGGACATCCCTGGAGAGGTGAGGTTGTGCTCTCCTCTGTGTCCCTGCAGAGTTTGGGATTCTATATCTGAAATGAATTCGATTGAGATCATTAAACATTGGTGATCTGCCAATTTGAAACATTTTCCTTCAGTCCAGAGATAAGTATTACCAATTTATTAATCAACTCTAGTTTAAAAAAAAATTATTGATAGAGCATAAATAAATGGAAATTCACCCCCAGACTAGGCTTTCACTTTTTTTTTTGTTTCACTTTTTGTAAAACTGAACCTTTTGCTTTCAAATAACACATCATCATCATCTCACCCCCGCGAGGAAATCCATCCAGCTACCTTGTTAATTGAGAAATACTCAGCAGATTGTTCTATTTGATTAATTAAGCCAACTGTTCTATTTCATTCATTTGATTCCCTTCTTGATTAGTCCAGGTGTAAGGGGTTATGGGGCAAAGGCAGGAGAATCGGGTTGAGAGGGAAAGATAGAATGGTTGCATGATTGAAAGGCAGAGTATTGATGGGCCGAATGGCCTAATTCTGCTCCTAGAACATATGCACAAGAATTATTTGGATGGACCAGATTGAGTCATAGAGAGTGGGAACAGGCCCTTCGGCCCAACCTGCCCACACCAACCAACATGCCCCATCTACACTAGTCCCACCTGCCTGCATTTGGCCCGTATCCCTCTAAACTTATTCATGGACCTGTAAAATATGTTTCTTAAATGTTGTGATAGTAACCACCACCTCTGGCACTTTGTTCCATATACCCACCATCCTTTGTGTAAAATAGTCGCCCCTCGGGTTCCTATTAAATATTTCCCCCCTCCCCCCCACCTTAGACTAAGGGTTCCCAACCTGGGGTAAATTTACCGCCAATTTCGCATCCCATTATTGTTATTTGAACTTAAAATAATAATGTTAAAAACAGTATTTTAAAATTTCCCCTTTGTCGGTTGCTTTATTATGGTCGAAGTGTAAACTCAAATTACTGAACAAAACAGGGTGGGGGTAAATTTACTTTTGAAAAGTTGCCAGGGGTAAACGGGACGAAAAAAGTTGGGAAGCCCTGCCTTAGACCTACGTTCTTTGGTTCTTGATTGGCCTGAATTATATTTGTATTGATGATGTGCATAACAGTTATGAATTTGCGTGTAAGAGATCACGCAAAAATCAAGGCAAAACCTCAGAAAGAAAGTAATTTGTGGACGGACTCGTTGAAAGTTGTTAGCACAGGGACGTTGTTTTCTTTCCAAGAACAGTTTCTGCAGCAGATAATCAAACAACTAGTTTTTTGTTATACCCTTCAAAGATATTAATATAGAAATTGCCCAGCGCAAATTGGAGGAACAGCACCTCATATTTCGCTTGGACCAGCGGTATGAACATTGACTTCTCTAACTTCAGATAGTCCCTGCTGCCCCTCTCCATCCCCTCCACCTTCCCAGTTCACCCACTGGTCTTCCTGTCTCCGACTACATCCTATCTTTGTCCCACCCCCTCCCCTGACATCAGTCTGAAGAAGGGTCTCGACCCGAAATGCCACCCATTCATTCTCTCCAGAGATGCTGCCTGACCCGCTGAGTTACTCCAGCATTTTGTGTCTATCTTCGATTTAAACCAGCGTCTGCAGTTTTTTCCCCAATAAATATATAAATCATGATGTAATTTTTTAGTGAGATGTCGCCAAAGCTCTTCGGATACTGAAGACCTACAATGTAGCTTGACACGAATCATTAATGTGCGATGGTCCTGGCTATCAGTGGGTGCTGTGGACAGCTGCATTACAGAAACGTTGAGGAGCGTTCATGTTTACGTTAGACCACACAGTGGCTACACCATGCGGAGAAAGTGTTGTGACTTGCTCTGTAGCGAGAGGTCGGTTCAGCCTTAAAGCCACACTCTTTACTCAACAACAACACTGCGATGGAGGCAAGGGTTGACAGAGAGACTTTGTGGGGAGAAAGACAGAGAGGTATTGGTGGGGGGGGGGGGGGGGCTTTTGAGGGGAGAAAGACAGAGAGGCTTTGAGGGAAAGACAAAGGAGAGAGTCCTCTGATTCACACTGAAGAAAGGTTCTGACCTCTCCACCATTGAAGGCATTTACAGAAGTCTCTGCCTCAAAAAGGCAGCCAGCACCATCAGAGACCCACACCACCCTGGCCACGCTCTCATCTAAGCCCCCGCCATCGTGAAAAAGGTACAGGAGCCTGAAAACTGTAACGTCCAGGTTCAGAAACAGCATCTTCCCTACAGCCATCAGGTTATTAAACACTACAACCTCAAATAAGCTCTGAACTACATAGACTGGGGGGGGATTGGTTTTGTCTTTTTGCACTATTATTGTCTGTTTTTATGTGTACGTGCATGGCGCATATATATATATATATGCGTGTGTGTGTGTGTGTGTGTGTGTGTGTGTGTGTGTGTGTGTGTGTGTGTGTGTGTGTGTGTGTGCGCGCGCGTCCGTTGGGCCCAAACCTCTCCTGCATTGCTGCAGCACCCTCTCCTCCCCCTCTCTCCTCCCCCTCTCTCCCTCCCTCCTCTTCCCCTCTACCTCCCCCCTCTCTCCCCTTCCTTTCCCCCCCTCCCCCTCAACCCCCTTATCCTCTTCCCCACCACCCTCCCCTCCCTACTCCCCCCTCCCTCCCCCTTCTCCTCCTTCCCCCCCACTTAGTTTACAGTGCACTATGTTTCCATATTGTGTTGTGCTGCTGCAAGTAAGAATGTCAGTGTTGTATCTGGGACACATGGCAATAAAACACCCTTGACTCACTTGAATGATGGGAGAAGGAGCAACTGGGCAGGATTGAATGCAACATCAGAGAATGGGTGGATGGCACTGGAGGGAGGGCGGGAGATTGAGGGGGAAGATGAAGAGAAGAGAGAAGTATCTCATGCTGTGTTATTACATCTGACACCCCAACGCACCAGCTCAGAAAATGGGGATGAAACAGGGGATAAAAAGATTAATTTACAGAAATGTGTCATATAACACACTGCCTATGAAATATATCATATATCATATATCATATATCATATATCATATATATACAGCCGGAATCAGGCCTTTTCGGCCCACCAAGTCCGTGCCGCCCAGCGATCCCCGTACATTAACACTATCCTACACCCACTAGGGACATTTTTTACATTTACCCAGCCAATTAACCTACATACCTGCACGTCTTTGGAGTGTGGGAGGAAACCGATGATCTCGGAGAAAACCCACGCAGGTCACGGGGAGAACGTACAAACTCCTTACAGTGCAGCCAGCACCCGTAGTCAGGATCGAACCTGAGTCTCCGGCGCTGCATTCACTGTAAAGCAGCAACTCTACCGCTGCGCTACCGTGCCGCCAAGATGGTAAGATGATGGTTAAGATGAGGTTCAGTTTTTTGAAAAACTTGATACTTGAAAGTAGGGTTGCCAACTTCCTCACTCCCAAACACGGGACAAAGGGTGACGTCACCGCCCGGGCCGGGCGGCCGCCATTGGTGGAGCGGGAGCATGTGGCCACTGGCTGGGTGAGGTCACGTGGGGCACGGGGCGGTGATGTCACCTTTTGTCCCTTATTTGGGAGTGAGGAAGTTGGCAACCCTACTAATACGGGACAAGGGCGGTCCCGTACGGGACAAACTAATTCAGCCCAAAATACGGGATGTCCCGGCTAATACGGGACAGTTGGCAACCCTACTTCAGGAGTTTACTAGTGCGGGGGTCAAACATCCTGCTGCCCTGGAGCAATGAGACACCTGAAGGGGACAAGAGTGAGATGCTGAGAAAGTGGGGGATCATCCTTCAGTTGCACGCACGTGGACATCACTTTTAGACTTTAGCCTTCAGAGATGCAGCGAGGAAACAGGCCCTTCGGCCCACCAGGACCACACTGACCAGAAGTAGACTCCAACATTTCTTCTCAGAAGTCGAAAATAAACATATGTATGTTTAGCGTTGCTGTTACCCAACTAGTACCTCTAATCTAAACTAAACTAAACTAGTTCCCAGCCAAACACATTTTAAGAGTTTAGAGTTTACTTTAGAGATACTGCGCGGAAACAGACCCTTTGACCCATCGAGTCCATGCGGACAAGCAATCACCCTGCACACGAGCATTATCCTACACACACTAGCGACATTTTACAATTTCACCGCAGCAAATTAACCTATAAACCCACACATCTTTGGAGTGTGGGAGGAAACCGAAATACCTGGAGAAAACCCACACGGTCACAGGGAGAACGTACAAACTCCACACAGACAGCACCCGTAGTCAGGATTGAACCCGGGTCTCTGGTGCTGTGAGGCAGCAACTCTACCGCTGCGCCACCGTGCCGCATCGATATATCATTAATATTCAAGTGGGACAGAAGTGAGAATTTTTACACCTGTGCCTGTACATCAGATTTATTCAGGCAATAAAATGCAAATGTTGTAGCAGTTGTTCTCCCTCAGATCCTCTCTGGTGCCAAGATCAATGGTGAAGAGCAATGTGATTATCACCTGCCTGTGAACAATGTCAGATGCAGGTTAGGGCCAAAAGTGGCACCAACTCTGTGTATCAGAGCAGTGCAAAAAACTTGGCACCGTGCCAAGGCACCAGGTTTAATATTGCTCCACAGCAACTCTCCAAACTCAGACTCAAGGTTTCTTTCAAAGGTTCCAGATGTCTTTTTGGCAATTTGGAATCTGGAGGATTTTCCCAGCTGGAAATCCTGCTAAATAACAATTGACAAGTAGAAATTATAACAACATGAACTCTCAATGAGACCAGTAAAAGCTCCCGGTCTAACGTTAAAATTAAACAAAAATCACCAGGATATCACAGCCCACCACCTCCTGGTTATTACCCACACATCTGCCTTGAAATTACTTCCACTAAAACATCAAGCTTCCACAGCAGAGCTTTCTGCAGATGTAACAGTGTTGCTAGGAGACCTTCCTTTACTGTTGACTCTGTATAATCCTTGTGTTGCAGGACTTAATCCATACCTGCCCTCTCTCCTGAATTAACAGGTTACAAACTGCATGATCAATTATTATTGAAACACAAACTCCGATCATAAATTATTTGCCGTGATGGAGTAAGGTAAAACAAACGTAAATACCTTCTCCATTAAAGAATATTTGGTCTGAGAAGTAACTGAAGCAAAAGCATATCACAACATATGAAGAGGCTGAGAGATTATCAACAGTTATTTAAAATCCTATCATGAATGATCTGTCTACAACGTGAAAGATTAAAAATCATCTCCATTCAATCTCATAAAAATATTTGTTTGAGGATGTAACTAGAGCATATCACAACATATCAAGTTTGGACGATCGTGGGTCACCTGAGTCCAGCAGTGTAGTCTGAACACTCTTTGTTCTCAGAATTCCCTCAGGTGCCTTTGACATTATATTGAACTATCTAACTCAGCCTGATGTGTCTTGATGACAAAGATCAACTCAAAGTGCTGGAGTAAGATCATAAGATCATAAGTGATAGGAGCAGAAATAGGCCACTCGGCCCTTCAAGTCTTCTCTGCCATTCAATCATGGCTGATCTATCTCTACCTCCTATCCCCATTCTCCTGCCTTCTCCCCATAACCCCTGACACCCGCACTAATCAAGAATCTATCTATCTCTGCCTTTAAAATATCCACTGACTTTGCCTCCACAGCCTTCTGTGACAAAGAATTCCACAGATTCACCACCCTCTGACTAACGAAATTCCTCCTCATCTCCTTGCTAAAAGAACGTCCTTTAATTCTGAGGCTGTGACCTCTAGTCTTAGACTCTCCCACTAGTGGAAACATCCTCTCCACATCCACTCTATCCAAGCCTTTCACTATTTGGTAAGTTTCAATTAGGACTCCCCTCATATTTCTAAACTCCAGCGAGTACAGGCTCAGTGCCGAGAAACGCTCATCACATGTTAAATAAAAATGTGTACCCTTCTTCAGACCGCGGTTCTATTTTTTGCCAGCACTATTTGACTTTTCCCAGAGTTACGGAGGGCACCGATGATCGGATGCCTTCTGTTCACAAGCCCACTGCTCTCTATCAACTCCTTTGTCTTTGCAGATTTAAAACTTAACAGGCTCAGATTTACGACCAAATATTTTTCATAGGTGGACTTGAAACTTCAAAGTTCCCCTTCCCCCCACCAATTTCCTGAGTTCTCAACTCCAGTAGCTCGCCTGCACCTCATGGGAGTCGTTTAAAACGTCGACATTCCTGCCGCTCCACTCACAGCAGAGATGTTTTACCTTCCCCATCTCCAGAATCAGTAGTATTTGTAGTCAGTTGGCATTTTTGGATTTTAGATTTAGAGATACCGCGCGGAAACAGGCTCTTTTGGTTCCTGATAAGTAATCGTAGATCTCCGTGCTACGTTAGAGGAGCATTAATCAGTTCTGTAGTTTAGTTTTTAGTTTAGTTTAGAGATACAGTGCGGAAACAGGCCCTTCGGCCCACCAGGTCCACACCGACCAGCAACCCCTGTGCATTAACACTACCCTACACACAATAGGGAGAATTTTACACTTATACCAAGCCAATTAACCCACAAACCTGTGCGTCTTTGGAATGTGGGAGGAAATCGAAGATCTCAGAAAAAACCCACGCAGGTCACGGGAAGAACCTATAAACTCCTTACAGACAGCAGCCGTAGTCAGGATCGAACCCGGATCTCTGGCGCTGTAAGGCAGCAACTCAAACGCTGTGCCACCGTGTCGCCCGGTGTAGAACTGACACATATTTAACCCATGGAGGAGGTCACACTCTATTCAAGGCTTCCCATCTCCAGGAATCCAACACAATTTTAAATAATATTGTAAATCGAGACTGGCATTTGATAGATGCATAAGAGTCATAAGGAGTGGTAAATGGATCGATTGTAATCATGTTTTGTCTTTCCGCTGACTGGTTAGCACACAACAAAAGCTTTTCACTGTACCTCAGTACACGTGACAATAATCTAAACTAAACTGAGCTACTCTTGGGCTTGAATCCCAGAGAGACTTCAAACAGAGGAGACTTCAAACAGAGGAGACTGTTTACTTCATTCATTCTTAAGAAAAGTTAACTCTTACCTCAATCGAATTTTACGTGTAGGCTGAGGGAATTAAAAATTCCCATTATAGAAATCAATTCTTTTCATTTGTACACAATGAATATGATTAGTTCAGTTTAGTTTATTGTCCCGTGTACCGAGGTACAGTGAAAAGCTTTTGTTGCGTGCTAACCAGTCAGCGGAAAGACAATACATGATTACAATCGAGCCATTTACAGTGTACAGATGCAGGATTAAGGGAATAGCGTTCAGTGCAAGTTAAGTTACATAAAGTCCGATCAAAGATGAGGTGGATAGTAGTTCAGGACTGCTCTCTGGGTGTGGTAGGATGGTTCAGTTGCCTGATAACAGCTGGGAAGAAACTGTCCCTGAATCTGGAGGTGTGCGTTGAATGTTATTCCCTTTATCTTGTATCTGTACACTGTGGACGGCTCTATTGTAATCATATATCAGTCCTTCCGCTGACTGGCTAGCACGCAACAAAAGCTTTTCACTGTACCTCGGTACATGAGACAATAAACTAAAGCAAACTTAAATTTTACAGCCTGTCCTCATTGAGGATCTCGTGGGGTTGCCAACTTCCTCACTCCCAGATAAGGAACAAAGGGTGAAGTCACTGCCCCCACGTGACCTCACCTAGCCAGCGGCCGCGTGTACCTGCTCCACCAATGGTGGCCGCCCGGGTCGGGCGGGAGCACGTGGCCGCTGGCTGGGTGAGGTCAGGTGGGGTGCGGGGCAATGGCGTCACCCTTTGTCCCTTATTTGGGAGTGAGGAAGTTGGCAACCCTACTAATATGGGACAAGGGTGGTCCCGTACGGGACACACTAATTTAGCCCAAAATACGGGATGACCTGGCTAATACGGGACAGTTGGCAACCGTAGGATAGAGTTACAAATTCATCTGCGATACAACTGGCAATGGTTAAATTACTGTGTGAAGAAATTGGAGCCCATCATCTCTGAGTGCAAGATTGGAGTGATTGAATATCCAGGCCTGGTTTATTTTTTCTCCAAATCGTTCATTAATCATAGGAATGGAAAGACCATTGCAGACTATCTAGCTAACCCCGGTGAAATCATTTAGAATGATTAACTACACTTAAATTGTCTGTCTTGAAGTTAATATTTAAACATTTTCACCTGCCCACTCTCCCATTTACTGAACCTCGGAGTTATGTGCCTTTCAGAAAGAATCTTTCACATGAGAAGATATAGAGAAAATTCTCTTTTTAGATGCTGCAAACTCACAACACACAAAGGGTTGTCAAGTAGCCGGTAGACCTGCTGCCTCACAGCTCCTGTGACCCAGGTTCAATCCTGACCTCCAGTGGTGTTCAGGTGGGGTTTATATGTTCTCCCTGAGACCGTGTAGGTTACAGGCTGGTCGGTCAATTTACCACGTAACACAGACCAGCACAGGAACAGGCCCTTCATGCCACAATGTCTGTGGTGAACATGATGCCACGTTAAACTGACCAGCCTGTACATGATCCATATCCCACTATTCCCTGCACTTCCATGTGCCTGTCCAGAAGCCTGTTAAACACCACTATTGTATCTTCCTCCACCACCACCTCTGGCAATGCGTTCCATGCACTGACCACCCACTGTGTAAAAAACATCTCCATTAGAAGCGTCTCGACCTGAAACATCACCCATTCCTTCTCTCCAGAGATGCTGCCTGTCCGGCTGAGTTACCTCAGTTTTTTTGTGTCTATCTTGCATTAATCTTCCCCCCTCCCACCTCACAGCTATGCCCTCTAGTGTTGCACATCTCCACCCTGGGAGGAAGGTTCTGCCTGTATAAATTGCTAATGTGTAGATGAGTGATGGAATCTGGAGGGGAATTGATAGGAATGTGAGATAAATAAAGTTTGATTAGAGAAGGGGTGGTGTAAATAGGAGGTTGAGGATTGCTAAAGACTATTCTAAAGAAGATTGCTAAAGACTATTCTGTGCGACTCTGTTCAGCAGAAGGTGAATCGACCCGAAACGTCATCCATTCCTTCTAACTCCTTGTACCTTCTCCCTGTGACCACATGGGTTTTCTCCAGGTACTCTGGTTTCCTCCCACACTCCAAAGACGTGCAGGTTTGGAGGTTAATCGGCTTCTGTAAATTGTCCCTAGTGTGTGTAGGGCAGTGTTAGTGTACGGGGGGGGGGGGGGGGGGATCGCTGGTCGGAGCGGCCTGGGTGGGCGGAAGGGCCTGTATCAGAAGAGGAGTGTGGTAGAGGGCTTCAAGGGCCTGTGAAGAGTTTTGACTGAGTTGATATATTTCCACCCGTGGGGAAGGCTGCAGTTAGAGGCCATCACCATAAACTCAACACCAACAAACCCAATAGAGAATTGCGTGGAAACCTTTTCCCCAACGAGTGATCACAATGTGGAACTGACTGCCTCCGGGAGTCGTTGATGTGAATAGCACTGAGTCATTACGAGGAAGTTGGACAAGGGAACAGAGAATTATCGTGATAGATTGAGATGGGAGATGACAGCAGGAGGCGGTGGAGGGAGTTTATGTGCTGGCCTGGACTGGCTCAGAGTGTGTCTCTGCCAAACATCTTATGTAATTCAATATACGGTGGCCCTACAATAATAAAAACATCCATTAGCCTACTTTGCTAACTGCCTGTGACATTTTAATTGTTGATGCACTGAACGTAAGTGTGCAGGTACAGCAGGCAGTGAAGAAAGCTAATGGCATGTTGGCCTACATAACTAGAGGATTTGAGTACATGAGCAAAGAGGTCCTTCTGCAGTTGTACAGGGCCTTGTGAGACCACATCTAGAGTATTGTGTGCAGTTTTGGTCTCCTAATTTGAAGAAGGACATCCTTGCTATTGAGGCAGTGCAGCGTAGGTTCACGATGTTAATCCCTGGGATGGAGGGACTGTCATATGAGGAAAGATTGGAAAGACTAGGCTTGTATTCACTGGAGTTTAGAAGGATGAGAGGGGATCTTGTAGAGACGTATAAAATCATAAAAGGCCTGGACAAGCTAGATGCAGAAAAAATGTTCCCAATGTTGGGGGAGTCCAGAACCAGGGGACACAGTCTGAGAATAAAGGGGAGGCCATTTAAAACTGAGGTGAGAAGAAACTTTTTCACCCAGAGAGTTGTGAATTTGTGGAATTCTCTGCCACAGAGGGCAGTGGAGGCCAATTCACTGGATGAATTTAAAAAGAGAGTTAGATAGAGCTGTAGGGGCTAGTGGAATCAAGGGATATGGGGAGAAGGCAGGCACGGGTTACTGATTGTGGATAATCAGCCATGATCGCAGTGAATGGCGGTGCTGACTCGAAGGGCCAAATGGCCCCCTCCTGCACCTGTTTTCTATGTTTCTATGTAACCCATCCAAATTTCTTCATTATTCATTATTTCTAGCTGTTCACAGTAACCGTTAAGCCCAAAGTAGAATGTCTTTATATGTGGTCGACACAAAATGCTGGAGTAACTCAGCAGGACAGGCAGCATCTCTGGAGAGCAGGAATGGGTGACGTTTCACAGAGTGCTGGAGTAACTCAGCGGGACAGGCAGCATCTCTGGAGAGCAAGAATCGGTGACGTTTCACAGAGTGCTGGAGTAACTCAGCGGGACAGGCAGCATCTCTGGAGAGCAAGAATCGGTGACGTTTCGGGTCGAGACCCTTTTTTACAGACTTTACGCCTTTATATGTGTTCATTCTGAATAAAATAATCAGAGACATGGGTAGGATTGCCAACTAACTCACTCCCAAATACGGGACAAGGTAACGTCACCGCCCCGCGCCCCACGTGACCTCACCCAGCCAGCGGCCACGTGCTCCTGCTTCACCAATGGTGGCCGCCCGGGCCAGGAGGCAAGTTGCTTTTAAGTTAAAGGTTCATTACACCTCTCTTTGCCTCCCTTTATGGTCAATGGTGCTTTATTGTCACATGTGCAAACGCGCAGAGAAACGATTTTATTTTTTGTGTAGAGTTCAGTAAAGTTTTGCCATACGTAGGCACAGTCTCCGATTAGCAAAGTGTACAGACGTAGTGCACTGTGCCCGCATGCACGAGGAGTCACGTTTTGGAACCATTTACAAAGTCCACCCCGCGCTCTGGGTGTTATGAGTGGTGCCCGATCCAGGCGAGACCCAGGCTGCTGCACGGCCTCCAGCCATCGCCTTCCTTGGATCACCCAGTCAACCCTTGTACCTACCCTCACCTGAGCTTGAGGTCAGGCCAGGCCAGGCCAAGGTTGCCTCTCCTCCCGGCCTTGCTCCTCGCGTCCATCATCGCCGGCTCCACCCTCTCTGGTCTCTGGTTTACAGGGGGTGAGCAGAGGTCAGGCTTGGCAGCTTCCAGGCTGGAAGAGTCTGTGTGCCACATCTACATGGAGTGTGTGAGGTTGCAGCCCCTGTTCCCATATCTAAAGTGGGGGGCTGATCCTTGCCTTCTTGGCTGCACTTCACACCAACCATCCTCATCTTTGGACCCCCTGTGGGTAGGGGAGAGGGTGGGGCCGAGGATGTCCTGGTTGGGTTGCTCCTGGGCCTGGCTAAGCTGAACATCCGCGAGTCACGGCGCCAGGGGGAACAGGGCTCTGCCCGAGCCGGCTGCCTGCCCCTTTTCCGGGGGTTAGAGAGAGACAACGCACTGTCCACAGGCATCCTGGGGGATTTCCAAGACCGCTGGGCACCACGGAGGGTGGAATGCATCCTTGACAAGGATTGTAACATCGTTGTTTAATACCCAGTACTTTGGTTGTTTAAGAATATTTGTTTCACTTTGTACTCTGGTGGTGGGTTTGTTGGTATTGTTTTGTATAGCACTTATTATTCTTCTAATAATTGATCACATTCATTTTTGGTAATAAAAACATGTCTTTGTGCATCCAGCCTCCACTCCATCACAGAGTACGATTCTTTACTTCATAAAGCAGTACTTTAAGAAGCCTTCTCTCTGGCTGATGTGCAAAAATGAATCATTAATCCCAGGAGAGCTTTTAGAGACTTAACAATTGCAACTTGGACCATAACCTTGCAAATTAATTCCCCAATGGGGAAAGGTTATAAGTCCTGCAAACTTAATTGAGAAACCTGAAGAAAATCAAAGTAACACTATTTGACTAGTTGTACTCAGGTAAAATGTGGATAATGCCAATGGAACAAACGATTTGTCTAATTCAGCTCTCGGTGGCAATCTGATCATATCCACATCGCCTGAAAAGAGATTATTTGCTTAACTTTGCACATGCCTCTGTGCCTCGAGTTTGCAATATGGTGCGGGCTGGGGTAGGGCTGAGAATATTTGCCTAGCAACAGTACCAAGTGTGAACATGTTGGATCATAAATATTACTACGTGAGCCTTTATATCCCCCCAGCCCCAATAAGCTGGAAAAATCAAACACAAAAAAGATAGCCTGTATTTCTTTAAAGGCAAACCTTGTTCTCAACTCCAAGAGGACACAAAATGAGTGTTTGACGGCACTGGGCCTGTACTCGTTGGAGTTTAGAAGAATGAGGGGGGAAGCTCCTTGAAACTTACTGAATAGTGAAAGGCCTGGATAGAGTGGATGTGGAGAGGACGTTTCCAAACTAGAGGCCAAAGCCTCAGAATTAAAGAACGTCCCTTTCAAAAAGAGATGAGAAGGAATTTCTTTAGTCAGAGGGTGGTGAATTTGTGGAATTCATTGCCACAGACGGCAGAGGAGGCCAAGTCAGTGGATATTTTTAAGGCAAAGATTGCCAGGGGCTATAGGGTGAAGGCAGGAGAATGGGGTTGAGAGAGAAAGATAGATCAGCCTTCATTGAATTGCAGAGTAGTCTGAAGAAGGGTCTTGACCTGAAAAGTCACCCATTCCTTCTCTCCAAAGATGCTGCCTGTCCCTCTGAGTTACTCCAGCATTTTGTGTCTATTGCAGAGTAGACTTGATGGGCCAAATGGCCTAATTCTGCTCCTAGAACATATGAACAAGAAAATGCTTGAGTAACTCATAGGTTCAGGCAGCATCTCTGGAGAAAATGGATAGGTGACGTTTCTGGTCGGGACCTTTCTTCAGACTCAAGAGTTCTGTGCCTCTTCCGCTCAAACGTCCATACCTCTTGCCTGATGGGAGAGGGCAGAAGAGGGAGAGACCGGGGTGAGACTGGTTCTTGATCATGCTGCTGGCCTTGCTGAGGCAGCGGGGAGGCAGGATAATGGGAGAACAATGACATTCCTCGTTTATATTTATGTAAAAATGTACCGCAGTTTTGTACTTAAAGATTTGTTTTACAAGCGTGAAGCTACAATGAGTCTGAAGATAGACACAAAATGTGAGAGTAACTCAGCGGGACAGGCAGCTCAGAAGAGATGGAATGGGTGATGTTTCGGGTCGAGACCCTTCTTCAGATTCTCGACCCAAACGTCACCCATTCCTTCTTTCCAGAGACGCTGCCTGTCCTGTTCAGTTACTCCAGCATTTTGTGTCTATCTTCGGTTTAAATCAGCATCTGCAGTTCCTTCCTGCACAACTTGTCCATGCTGACCATGGATAGTATAAGAAAATAACTGCAGATGATGGTACAAATCGATTTATTCGAAAATGCTGGAGTAACTCAGCAGGTCAGGCAGCATCTCAGGAGAGAAGGAATCGGTGACGTTTCGGGTCGAGACCCTTCTTCAGACTGACCATGGATAGGAAAGGTTTAAAGGGATATAGGCCAAATACAGGCAGGTTGGACTGGCGTAGATGAAGCATATTGGTTAGCATGGCTTGTTGGGCTGAAGGGCCTGTTTCCCTACTGTATGCCTCTCTGACTGCGATTTCCTTTTGCAATCAGTAAAAGTTAAGAGAGTTAGTAGTTAATAGCCAAGTGACTGAAAACTTAAAACATGCTCTAAAAGCATTGCAAAATCTTCCACGAGCCCTCTGTTACAGATATCTGGCAGTGACCAGAGTCTGGCAACATGCTCACAACTTACCTGCTGTGGCCCTGGCTTATTTCCGCAACGTTCAGGCATTCCAAGCTTTTTTAAGATCAACTCTGCAATTTCCATTTCCTCAGCTCAAAGAAAAAATAACTTGCGTTTGGGCAACACCTTTCATGGGTGGAGGAGATCCCAGAACATTTCACAACCAAGGAAACACGTCTGAAGTGGTGGTTGTGCCAACACAGGCTTCTCTCCCATGTTACGCACGGCTCGTACCTGGTCAGCTTGCAACCAAACCTCGCCTACTGTTTTATAGAAACATAGAAACATGGAAAATAGGTGCAGGAGTAGGCCATTCGGCCCTTCGAGCCAGCACCGCCATTCAATATGATCATGGCTGATCATCCAAGATCAGTACCCCGTTCCTGCTATCTCCCCATATCAATCAGCCTCAATCAACCATGATTAAATGGTGGAGTAGTCTTGATGGGCCGAATGGCCTAATTCTGCTCACATCACTTATGACTTTAATGGTGAGGCCAGTGCTGTCTTCACTTGTCAGCTGGAAATGCTGCCTCCATCATTTATCAGATTGGATTCAAAATTGGCCTGGTCATGGAAGACAGAGGAGAGTAGTGAGCAGATGTCAGTTTAGTTTCTTACTGTCACGTGTACCCAGGGGTGCCAACTATCTCACTCCCAAATAAGGGACAAGGTGACGTCACCGCCCCATGCCCCACGTGACCTCACACAGCCAGCGGCCACGTGCTCCCGCTCCACCAATTGCGGCCGCCCGGGCCGGGAGGCGGGTTATTACGCAACCTCCGTTAGGTGGTGCCCGGGCCTACGGGCCTACAGTGTCCGGGCCTACAGTGTCCGGGCCTACAGCGCCCCCTAGGCCTAATACGGGACAAGGGTGGTCCCGTATGGGACAAGCCAATTTAGCCCAAAATACGGGATGTCCCGGCTAATATGAGACAGTTGGCAACCCTACGTGTACCAAGGCAGAGTGGAAAGCTTTTGTTTGCATTGTCAATCACACAGCAATATCTTTAGTCATCTGGAAACTTGATTATTGTGCCACTTACATCCCGGCCTAAATCACTCACCTCCAGAACGAGGAGCTCGGGAATGAGGTCAGATCCTGCAGAACACCACTGGCAACAGTGATTTAGTCACAAAAACATTTGTCAACCATTACCTCTTGCTTCCTGCTACAGTGACAACTCTGCTTCCAATTTGTTACCCACCCTCGGGTATTTTATTGACCAGCCTGGCTGGCTGCTGGAATTACTATTGTTAAAATGAGTTAAATCCTACTGCAGTGGAGACCAGTGGAATTCTACAGCTCACACGTCTAGCAAAGATAGACACAGAGTAACTCAGCGGCTCTGGCAGCATCTCCTGAGAAAAAGGATGAGTGACACTTTGGGTGCTGTCTGCGTGGAGTTTGCACGTTCTCCCCGTGACCGCATGGGTTTTCTCCAGGTGCTCCGGTTTCCTCCCATATCCCCGAAACGTAGGTTAATTGGTCCTGAAGTCCTAACGTCATGCAGCATGAAAACAGGCCCTTCAGCCCAACTTGCCCATGCCAACCCAGATACCCCATCTACACGAGCCCCACCTGCCTGCGTTTGCCACGTATCCTTCTAAACCTACCATCTCCAGGTCATTGTAAATTGTATCGAGTGTGTGGATGAGTAGCACAGTCTGCAGGGGAAATTCTGTTGGGAATGTGGGGAAAATAAAATAGGATTGGTGTTGAAAGGAGATATATGGCACATGAATCTCGGACTCTTCTCCCGGTCTCATGTGGGTAGTATATGTTTATGAACCATCCTACCACAACCAGAGAGCAGTGCTAAACTACTATCCACCTCTTTGGTGACCCTCGGACTATCCTTGATTGGACTTTGCTGGCTTTACCTTGCACTAAACGTTATTCCCTTATCAAGAATCAATACACTGTAAATGGGTCGATTGTAATCATGTATTGTCTTTCCACTGACTGGTTAGCACACAACAAAAGCTTTTCACTGTACCTCGGTACATGTGTGAATAAACTAAACTAAACTGATGCAGAGTGCTGGAGTAACTCAGCGGGTCAGGCAGCATCTCTGGAGATCATGGATGTATGACTTTTCGGGTCGAGACCCTTCTTCAGACTGATTTTCTGATTGGTGTGTCTGATGCGAGTAGAGAAGTCAAGATGGTTGATGTCTTGCCTGAAATGTCACCTATCCACGTTCTCCACAGATGCTGCCTGACCCACTGAGTTACTCCAGCACTCTGTGAAACGTCACCTATCCATGTTCTCCACAGATGCTGCCTGACCCACTGAGTTACTCCAGCACTCTGTGAAACGTCACCTATCCATGTTCTCCAGAGATGCTGCCTGACCCACTGAGTTACTCCAGCACTCTGTGAAACGTCACCTATCCATGTTCTCCAGAGATGCTGCCTGACCCGCTGAGTTACTCCAGCACTCTGTGAAACGTCACCCTTCCATGTTCTCCACAGATGCTGCCTGACACACTGAGTTACTCCAGCACTCTGTGAAACGTCACCCTTCCATGTTCTCCACAGATGCTGCCTGACCCACTGAGTTACTCCAGCACCTTGTGTCCTTTTGTGTATTAACCAGCGTCTGCAGTTTTTAGTTTCTATATTTTGATGCAACCTTGGTTTATAATAATTTAGAGGCAAACAGCTTGCATCTAACAGCTGACAAATGCTTAAAAATAGAGACATGGACAGCAGAAAATTAATTCCCCCCAACTGCATCCATGTCAGCTTCTATGTGGCAATCCCATAAAATTTATTGGGACGCATATTCATTCCGATTCATATGTCAGTGTCCAAATTTATTTAAATGTTTCCAAATTTGGTTTCATTTTAAATGCATTTATTGCATTTTTTTGAAGCATCGTCCAAGCAGCCTGACTAATGGATTTTTTAAATGTTTGGTGGATAGAGTTTGAAACCTTATATTTATTACTGTGATCCACAGGTGTTAGATTTCCACCTCTGGACATTAGCTTGCACTGTCAGCCAATGGTTTATTACCCACTTGTCAATTTGGATTGTCACAGTGCAGAAGTGGTGCCTGGTATGGTTAATGTATTAGTGGAACAGTACCAAGCTTGGAATCCTTGCTGTGCTTTCCAACGGTCTGCTCATCTGAGAAAGTTCAGAAACAAACATTACAGATGTGGATCATATTGAGAAATGTGAATGCACATGTACTCCATGGATTGAAAGCAATATAACAACAACGCCAGACACCAGGGGTCGAGATGAGGAGACATTTCTTGAGTCAGAGGGTGGTGAATCTGTGGAATTCATTGTCACAGAAGGCTGTAGAGGTCGTCAGTGGATAGAGTTAAGGCAGAGATAGATAGATTTTTGATTAGTACGGGTGTCAGAGGTTATGGGGAGAAGGCAGGAGAATGGGGTTAGGAGGGAGAGATAGATCAGCCATGATTGAATGGCGGAGTAGACTTGATGGGCCGAATGGCCTAATTCTACCCCTATCACTTATGACCTTATGAGATATAGATGGTGATGTAGAGAGATATAGAACAAATGAATGAAAAATATGCAAAAAAGTAACGATGATAAAGGCCATTGTTAGCTGTTAGCTCTGTGAGAATGAGTGACAGACAATTAAACTCAACAAGAGTTTGCAGCTGGTACGACTTGGGTGGGGGAGGGACGGGGAGAGAGGGGGGATGCAAGGGTTACGTGAAGTTAGAGAAATCAATGTTCATACCACTGGGTTGTAAGCTGCCCAAGTGAAATATGAAAGGCTGGCCTGTCAGGTGGATGTAAATTTCCCCGGTGTGGGATGAATAAAGGAATATATTAAGATTCCACAGCTTTGATTTAAAGCAGAACACTTATTCTTATTGCCCCAGTCCAAACTATCCTCAAACCATTCCTACAGTGGATTGTCAGTTCAATTTCACATTGCTGTTTGTGGTCGTTCCAAATTACAACAGTGAATACATTTGAAATGTACTTATTCAGTTGCAAATCTTATTCCCACATCTGAAAGTTGTAAAAGGTAAACTATATAAATACAGTTGCTTCTTCGTTTCCATGCAGAGGTTTATTTAGACGAAGCAATGAAAATTCCAATGATCCACGACAGGGAATGCTTTATGTTATTTTTAGTTTAGTTTACAGATACGGCGTGGAAACGGGTCCTTCTTCCCAGCGAGTCCACGCCGACCAGCGATCACCCCGTACACGAGCACTATCCTTCACACTGGGGACAGTTTACAGAAGCCAATTAACCTGCAAACCTGCACGTCTTTGGAGTGTGGGAGGAAATTGGAGCACCAGGACAAAACCCACGCAGGTCACAGGGAGAACGTACAAACTCCGTACAGACGCCACCCATGGTCAGGATCGAACCTGGGTCTCTGGCGCTGTGAGGCAGCGACTCTACCGCTGCGCCACCGTGCCGTCTCTTGTGTTCTGCTAAGTTTGGTACCTTAGATCAATTGCAAAAAAAGTTCTCTTTACGACGCATGCAATATCTGCAATACTTCTAAATGAATTGTGGAATAATTAAATCAATACGTGCCTGACAGTCAGGCATTGATGGAAATATCGTGACGTTATGACAAACGTAATGAGCTGTTAATGCCACCAGCATTTCACAAGGGTGGGTTTACTGCTGTGGGCTGTGGATGGATTGATGGCACTGGGACCTTCAGGAAGAGCAATGTGCAGGAAGACCCGTGAAAGTGAGAGACACAGACACAATGGAAGGCAGAATGAATGGAGATGAATAAAGCAGGTCTGGAACTCTGTTGATTCACACGATTGAGGAAAAGATAGACAGAGTAAGATATGTAATACAGAGTAATATATTATAATATAATATAGGAATATAAGGTTATAGGGACGCGAGGGAGGGAAATGCATTCTTAAGAATTAAAAACTTTCAGAGCCAATTTCATACTCTGGGTTTCTAATGTTCCTTTCCTCTGTGTCTTGTCTTTTCTCTGAGATGAAGATTAATTTCAACATTTCTTTTCTCGGTAAATCTTTTCCCAGAGTTTGAAATTGGCTCTGAGAGTTGTTAATTCTTGTGAATGCATTACCCTTCCTTCACAAGAACGACAGCACTAACTACACACATCAGCAAAGGTTAAAGCTCTCATGAATCATAATCACAGACTTGGGTCAATACCTCCTGTTCTTGCACGGTCAAATATACGTAACACCGCCTCCAGATTCAGAGACAGTATCTTCCCAGCTGTTACCAGGCAACTGAATTATCTTACCACAAACAGAGAGCAGTCCTGAACTACTGACAATAGACACTAAATGCTGGAGTAACTCAGCGGGACAAGCAGCATCTCTGGAGAGAAGGAATGGGTGACGTTTCGGATCAAGACCCTGCTTCAGACGGGTCCTGAACTACTATCTACCTCATTAATTCCCGGAATGGCGGGACTGTCATATGTTGAAAGACTGGAGCGACTAGGCTTGTATACACTGGAATTTAGAAGGATGAGAGGGGATCTTATCGAAACGTATAAGATTATTAAGGGGTTGGACACGTTAGAGGCAGGAAACATGTTCCCAATGTTGGGGGTCCAGAACAACGGGCCACAGTTTAAGAATAAGGGGTAGGCCATTTAGAACTGAGATGAGGAAAAACTTTTTCAGTCAGAGAGTTGTGAATCTGTGGAATTCTCTGCCTCAGAAGGCAGTGGAGGCCAATTCTCTGAATGCATTCAAGAGAGAGCTAGATAGAGCTCTTAAGGATAGCGGAGTCAGGGGGTATGGGGAGAAGGCAGGAACGGGGTACTGATTGAGAATGATCAGCCATGATCACATTGAATGGTGGTGCTGGCTTGAAGGGCCGAATGGCCTACTCCTGCACCCATTGTCGATTGTCATTGTTCACTCTCGGTCTATCCCTGATCGGACTTTGCTGTGTTTACCTTGCACTAAACGTTGTTCCCTTATCATGTATCTGTACACTGTAATGGTATGATTGTAATCATGTATTGTCTTTCAGCTGACTGGTTAGCACGAAACAAAATATTTTCACTGTACCTCGGTACACGTGACAATAAACTAAACTGGACTCAATTGTACAGTACAGACTCAAAGAAACATAATTTCAGCTGAGGGCATTTGGCATAAAATTCTTCACGATCAGCTTTGACGATACAGGCACTAAGTATTCTGTTGCCAGCACTCACTGACATTCATTTTCCCATTCTCTTAACAGAGTTATGCTGGTTAGAAACTTCTTCCCTGATTCATTCCAATAACTAAACAGAAATTTGAATCAACCATATCAACCTTGCCTTGCTATTTAAAGACATTTTAAAGTCACTTTTGTTACCAAGCCAAGTTACAAATCCTTAGATAGTTAATTTAGCCGAAACAAGAGGAAAATAACGCAGATGTTGGAAATATGAAATAAAAGTTGATCATGGTGGCCTAGAATGTGTACGCAAGAGGGTGAAACAGCATCAAACCTTCAGCATCTGTGGATGTATGTATGTCTTCTGCTCAAACCACCATAAGTATATATACACACACTGAACGTTTTTTTTCTCTCTCATTATTATGTTGTTTACAGTGCACTATGTTTACATGTTCTGTTGTGCTGCTGCAAGCAAGAATTTCATTGTTCTATCTGGGACTCATGACAATAAAACACTCATGACTCTTGAGTATTCAGGGATAGACACAAAAAACTGGAGTAACTCAGCGGGACAGGCAGCATCTCTGGATAGAAGGAATGGGTGAAGTTTCGGGTCGAGACCCTTCTTCAGACTTCAGTATCCAGGATCCAAGGGACCAGACGAGAATAACTCAATCATCATGGAAAAGCCTATTTTTAAATAACCCTAAAACCATTTACCTTTGGAAAATTAATTTAAGGATAGTTTGACACCACTGTGACCTGCAGTTTTAATAAAACAAGCAATATGCCTTTACAGAAAACTTATTATTTTTAATATAAAATGTTGAACGCAACATTTAAACCTGGAACATTGAGTTGGCAGGCTTACCCAGAAATGGTAAATTTATTTGTCAAAGGGCGAATGAGTCAAATACAGCAATATTATATTATTTAATTATTTTATCCATGCACAGGCAATTTTCCAATACTTCACAGTTATTGATAACGCCATCAAGTAAGTCACAGGTTTTGAAAATAAAGTTAAATGTGAGCATTTCTATTTCATAATTTCATAAATTCTGGTAGCAGAATTAGGCCATTTGGCCCATCACGTCTACTCCAGTATATCCCTCCCAACCCCATTCTCCTGCCTTCTCCCCATAACCCCTGACCCCTTTACTAATCAAGAATCTGTCAATCTCCGCCTTAAAAAAATCCATTGACTTGGCCTCCACAGCCTTCTGTGGCAATGAATTCCACAGATTCACCACCCTCTGAATAAAGAAATTTCTCCCCATTTCCTTTCTAAAGGTACGTCCTTTTATTCTGAGGCTGTGCCCTCTGGTCCTAGACTCTCCCACTAGTGGAAACATCCTCTCCACATCCACTCTATCCAGGCCTTTCACGATTGGGTACGTTTCAATGAGGTCCCCCACCTCATCCATACTTTGAACTGTGACAGAGGCATAGAGTCATAGAATGATACAGTGTGAAAACAGGCCCTTCAGCCCAACTTGCCCACAATGGCCAACATGTTTCACCTGCTTGCGTTTGGTCCATATCCCTCCAAACTTGTCCTATCCATGTACCTGTCTGTTTCTTAAACGTTGGGATAGTCCCTGCCTCAACTCCCTCCTCTGGCAGTTCGTTCCATACACTCACCACCCTTTGTGTGAAAAAGTCACTCCTCAGATTCCTTTACATCTTTCCCCTTCACCTTGAACCTGTGCCGTCTGGTCCTCGATTCCCCCACTCTGGGCAAGAGACTCTGTGCATCTGTGACGTTGACGTCCAGGATTAAAAAGACTCAATGCTGCAACTGTGAAAGTGTTGAAAGGAAACTTACGGAGATGGGCTGGTCCTTTCAGGGTGATTTTCACGTGCCGACTCCCGTAAGGAACTGCAATCACCGTGACTTCCACTGAAATAGTTAGAACACAGAAAATCAGTTTTGCCTCTGATGTAGTTTGGCAGAGCATTCGTTAATCCAAGACACCAAACGAACGTTACTGCCCTGAAACCCTCACACGACACCTCATTTTGGATGTGTGCTATTAAGATTGTCAAAGGAGATTATTGCTCATTGTACCACTTTGAGATGGAATCTGGCTCACACCCATATCGCCAGTAACAATCTAAGCTAGAACTTGTCTGTGACTTCATTCCCCAGATCAGATGCCCACAAGAATTCAAACAGTGACAGCACTCTGCATGATTTGCAGTAACTCATTTAACAGTGATTGCTTTAACAGATAAGAAGAACTAAAGTGGGGTGACATCATGCGTATCATCTTTGCATTTTAAGAATCATGTTTAGCTCATTCAAGGTGCAATTTGTGAAGTTGTCAGTCAACTTTAAAATGTTGAGCAATATTGCTGAGTGTTTTGCTTAGGAGAGTAAGATGAAGGTCTTTTTATGAAAAATCAACCATGTATTCTTCGCGCTACACGGACTGACAATCTTAATTTGATTTGTTTGCGGCACGGTGGCGCAGCGGTAGAGTTGCTGCCTTACTGTGCTGGAGACCCGGGTTCGATCCCGACCACGGGTGCTGTCTGTACGGAGTTTGTACGTTCTCCCCGTGACCTGTGTGGGTTTTCTCTGGCAGCTCCGGTTTCTTCCCGCACTCCAAACACAGAGGTTAATTTGCTGGAGTAAAATTGCAAATCGTCCCTATTGTGTGTAGGATAGTGCTAGGGCATAGGGTGATCGCCTGTCCGCGTGGACTCGGTGGGTCAAAGGGTCTGTTTCCACGCAGTATCTCTAAAGTAAAGTCTAAACTCTTAAAACGCTTTTGGCTGGGAACTAGCTGGGTAACAGCAACGCTAAACATGCACATGTTTATTTTTGACTTCTGAGAAAAAATGTTTGAGTCCACTTTGGCTACCACAATCTTGGATATGAAAAAATGTTGTCAAATTCCTGCTGTTCCTTCCAGTTATTGCATTTGACATTAAGTGCTGAGGTTGCCATTTCTGTTTTCACTCATCAGAGTACTTAGCAAACCTGAGATTGTGCCAAATTCCATACCAAGAGGTTGGAAACACAGGGCACATTTTTATGGAAATCGGTTCTCATTACATCTTGAGAATTACATTAAAAAGATTTCAAGGGTCGAAAGATCCAAAGAAGAATATTCTTAATGAATTTCAAAGTGGTAAAATATTAGTATGATTAAAAAATAATAAAAATGAATCATATCTCAGTGTGTGGTCAGATTATCAAGTCCTCAATCATTATATTGGTATTATTTAAACAGAACACAGTCCAGAGTCATCTTGGCTGTTGGCTGGATTATATATGATACATGCAACAGAGCCAATTAATAACAAAAGCATCATAAAATTACGTTGTAAATTTTAAAACAGGTTGGAAATCATTCTGCACTTGGCATTTTTTGGAATCGATGTGTCTTTGCTGTCATGGTCTTTTGATTTCCATGTAGAGGGGTGGCCAACTTGCCATAGCTTATAGAGAATATAAGTCATTTACAGGGCTTCAACAGATGGGTAGAAATGGACTCCGAGCACAGTTGTATTGGACATGCAATGCACAAAGAATGAAAGGGCAGAACTATTAAATAGTATTTAAGAACAGGGATCTTGTTAATCATTTGGACAGAACCAGTAGACAGCAAATCTATTGCAGTGTTATAGCGGGGCTGCTTCAGGCTAGCATCAGGCTGAAGAAGCATAATGATGATATTTTAGTGATCTCATGAATGGAAAATGTCAATGTTTTTTGCAAGACTGAATACAGTCCATGTCTTTCATGTCTTTGATAGCATTCTTCTTAGCTGCAGCTCATAAACTTTCCATTCACCTACACAGTAGTTAATCTTTTTTAAAGTTATGGGACTAGTGGCCATTATTTAAGCTCTTTATTTTCAAGGTGATTTCAAATAAAATAATGACTAGTCACAAGAAAAATTTGGCTGGAAATTATGCTGCATGGCGTTAGGCGCTTATACTCCTTTAATGAAAGGATGTTTCTCCCCTTTAGTTTAGCCGAGGCATCACGCTACAAATAAATCATTCAACGATAAACCATGAAATATGTTAAATGGAGTTTGCATATTCTCCCGATGACCGTGTGGGTTTTCTCCGGGTGCTCTGGTTTCCTCCCACATCCCAAAGACTTGCGGGTTTGTAGGTTAATTGGCCCTTGTAAATTGCCCCCAGTGTGTTGGGAGTGGATGGAAAAAGTGGGATGACATAGAACTAGTTGGCGTGGACTCAGTGGGCTGAAGGGCCTGTCTCTTGGTTGCATTTATACAAACTAAATATATGAAATGTTTATACCAATTGTTAAGTCAATGACCTGAAAGTTATTTTCTATTGATCTATGCTGTTTACTTATTCTCCTGTTTGGATTATTTCCTTATTCCTCATTCTTCACCATATTGTCCCACCAGGAAAAAATGAGAAAGCCATTGGGAGAGTTGCTGCCTTGCAGCGCCAGAGACCCATGTTCGATCCTGACCACGGGTGCTGTCTGTACAGAGTTTGTACGCTCTCCCCTTAACCTGTGTGGGTTTTCTTCAGTTTCCTCCCACACTCCAAAGACATACAGGTTTGTAGGTTAATTGGTATAAATGTAAATTGTCCCTAGTGTGTGTAGGATAGTGTTAATGTGCAGGGATCACTGGTCGGTGTGGACTCGGTGGGCCAAAAGGCCTCTTTTTGCGCTGCATCTCTAAACTAAACTAAACACACAGAGTCATTTTTATGTCCTAGGTTCACTTTGTATTTACCTGTCAGTCCCACACAGTCATTTGCATCGGAAATAGCTGGAGTGTAATCTGAAATAGGCCCCACACTGATTTTCTTCCTGTTTTTCCACTCGTTACAAACTATGGCAAATAAATAACCTGTAGTACTTCACCTGTCAACCCAAATCTAGGCCAACGCACTCAACAATGACTGCAGTCTCCCCCCCCCCAGTCTGAATAACAGTTTAGTTTAGTTTTTTTTAAAGTTTAGAGATAAAGTGTGGAAACAGGCCCTTCGGCCCACCGAGTCCGACCAGCGATCCCCGCACACTAACACTATCCTTCACTGGGGACGATTTTCAATTTTTACCAAAGCCAATTAACCTACAAACCTGCACGTCTGTTGAGTGAGGGAGGAAACCAGAGATCCCGGAGAAAACCACGCAGGTCACGGGGAGAACGTGCAAACTCCGTACAGACAGCACCCATAGTCGGGATGGAACCCGGGTCTCAGACGCTGTGAGGCAGCAATTCTACCGCTGAACTGTGAGGCAGTAGCTCTGCACACTGAACCCACTGCCAGCCTTGTTTTAGCCCCACATAGCATCAAACAAGGCTCGATCAAAGATCATTCAAAGGAAGAATCAAATCTTGAATTTTAAGCACACTCATCTACAAAACAAAGCATAGATTAAACTACAGCTAAGTCAATAAATAATATATGTAAGGCACATCGCATGTTTTCTCTGGAAGGGATGCTGTTATCTAGCATGTGTGCCTGCCAAAAGTCAGCAACTTTAGGGTTATCCTCAACGATTCATTAGTTTCAGAAGATCATTCAGAACGTCACCCAAAAATTGAGGCATTTTGAATAATATTACTTATTCTGGAATTTAAACAAAAACATAATCAGTCACTTTTCATAATGAATGAAGGTAACTTTAGAAACATGACTGAATTGATAATTGTAGCATAGTTTCGGTGATAGCCTGGACGAGTGAGGTAATGCTCAGACTCAAAAGTACCAGGTTGCATTCTAAAGACCCGAGTTTGCAGAAGGGTCCTGACTCGTGGGAGAGGGTAAGACCAGAGGACACAACCTTAGAATAAAAGGACGTACCTCCAGAAAGGAGATGAAGAGTAATTTCTTTAGTCAGAGAGTGGTGACTCTCTGTGCCACAGAAGGCTGTGGAGGCCAAGTCAGTGGATATTTTTAAGGAGGAGATTGACAGGTTCATGATTAGTGCGAAATTCAGGGTTTATGGGGAGAAGGCAGGAGAATGGGGTTCAGAGGGAAAGATAGATCAGCCATGATTGAATGGCAGAGTAGATTCAATGGGCTGAATGGCCTAATTCTGCTCCTGTAACGTATGAAATACCACCTTGTATCTTATCTTTCTTAGGGATGTGAAGAATAAGAATTTTGTTTCCTGATTGTAAGTAAAACAAGGACAAGATAATTGGTTTGTTTCAACGTCATGTTATGTGCGTTTTTTTTCCATTATTGAGTATACGATCATAACGTTTGAGAGACAGTTAGACGGGTACATGGATAGGGCAGGTTTGGAGGGGTATGGGCCAAGCTCCAGCAAGTGGGACTGGTGTAGGCGGGGCATGCTGGTCAGCCTGTTGGGCTGAAGGGCCTGTTTCCACGCTGTGTGACTATAACTAGCTGTAATACGAAACAGAATTCAAATGGATCCCATTGGTGTGCAAGTTGTAAATGTATGTTTGTATTTCATGACAGCGATCACTGGTTCATGGACCAGGTAACTAAGCCCAGTTGATGCACCCTCCTCAATGTGGATCTTGAGATGCACTCCCGGAATAGAAAATAATTACAGTTGGGTTTTCCCATTCTGCTCTTCCCATTGTTTCACCAAGTAGCTGGTGGAGACGTTGCCTCACAGTGCCAGAGATCTGGGCTCCGTTCTGTACTTGGAGGCTGTTTGTGTGGAGTCTCCATGCCACAGATGTGTGGGTCGGGAGGTAAAATGGCCATGGTCACGTGCCCCTCATGTGTGGGCAGGTGGGAGAGTCCGGGAGGAATTGGTGGGAATGTTGGGAGAATCAAAACAAGTTGGGATTGATGCAGGACTGGTGTGAGCGATGGTTGATGGTTGCTGGAGACTCAGTGGACCAAAGAGCTCACTTCCTTGCTGCGTTTCTCCATGACTCTAATACCAGGAAACAGACAAGCTGCAAAACCACTAACAACATCATTCATAATTTTCCTTTCAGAATAAATCTTGTGCTCGGTTGTAATTGAGGCTGTAGAAGAAATCAGTTTAGTTCCTTTTAGTTTATTGTCACGTGTACTGATGTACAGCAAAAAGCTTTTGTTGCGTGCTAACCAGTCAGCGGAAAGGCAATACATGGTTACAATTGAGCCATTTACGGTGTACAGATACTTGATAAGGGAATAACGTTTAGTATAAGGGAATAACGTTTAGTGCAAGGGAAAGCAAGCAAAGTCTGATCAAGGATAGTCCGAGAGTCACCAATGAGGTAGATAGTAGTTCAGCGGTTTAGTTAATGTTTAGTTAATAAGCAGGTACATAAAAATACCGAGGAGGGATTGTCAGACGCACGTTTGTCGGGGGATGTGTGTGACTTGGACTGTCCCCGCACCAGTCTGCAGGTCGAGCCGCTGCCCGCACACACGCCACAGTTGTCTTCCTTGGCTTTACTCCCAAGCTGCCGATCGCAGCCCACCACCTGCCAACAACAACAACATGGTCAGGGCAAAGGCTGAAGACAGCAGTACACAGTACTTAGATTTAAAAAAACGTGCACATACACAGCTCAGGGTACAGGTGCTCTGCTTATGTTTAAATCACCCTTAAAACAAAGAGAACTAAGAGAACTAAGGGGATCCAGACGGTGGGGGTGGGGAAGGGGGGGGGGGAATGGGGCGACGAGAACTAATGGGGGGGAAGTGGGGAACCATTGGGGCAATAAAGTGGTACTTTGCAACTTTGTCGGCGCCCTTTACATGGCGTCTCTTTGTATACCTCAGTCAGCAAAACACAGCATCTCACTGCGACTTGTCACATGTGGCAATAAAAGTATCTCATCTAATCTAATGTCCGCTTCAACCTGGGCCGTTAATGAGTTCGGAATTCATAACGTTCAGTTTAATTTCTGGAAAACCTCATGGTTTTATTAAGGAGATAAAAATTCACCATCCTCTGACTAAAGAAATTCCTCCTCATCTCCTTCTTAAAAGAACATCCTTTAATTCTGGGGCTATGACCTCTAATCTGAGACTCTCGCACTTGTGGAAACATCCTCTCCACATCCACTCTATCCAGGCCTTCCACTCTTCTTGGGCACCAACTTGGGTGAAGTTCTTCAGATCTTTCGGATTTATCGGATGGCTCAAGTCACAGAATCAAACACAATTGCTGGCAATTTACGTCTGTTTAGTTTTAGAGATACAACGTGGAAACAGGCCCTTTGGCCCACCGGGTCGAAACCGCCCAGCGATCCCCACACATTAACCCTACCCCACACACACACGAGGGCCAATTTAAAAATTTTACCAAGCCAATTAACCTACAAACCTGCACGTCTTTGGAGTGTGGGAGGAAACCGAAGATCTCGGAGAAAACCCACACGGTCACGGGGAGAACGTACAAACTCCGTACAGACAGCACCCGTAGTCAGGATCGAACCTGGGTCTCTGGCACTGTGAGGCAGCTACTCTACCACTGTGCCAGCGTGCCACCCTGTTTTGATATATATTTATATATATCAGCCAAACCTCAGCAGCATTTTTGGTGACTACCCAAGTGCCAGCTTGGCTCAGTAATACTTTCACTTCTGCTTCCAACTCACCTGAGAGGCAGTGAGTTCGAAACAATCTCTGAGACTCAAGCACCTGACCTGAATTGATGGCCAAGTCTTGAAAGAGGGAAGGCATGCCAATGTCATTGACACCATTGTGCAGAGCCATTAGTGTGATCTATTAAACCAAAGCCCTAGCTGCCAGTGTAGGTGGATGAGGATAATCTCAACACACACTATGACCAGGCAGGTTGCGTCCACACGTATACCTTCCAGCTTCTCCTCTCAAAAGCAGGTGAGTTGGCCAGCTATCTCTGACTCGATTTCACCCAAATTGGCTTCAGTATTTGTTGACATGACGACGATGCTTCAGAAAGTAATGAAAATTTGACACAAACACTCCTGATGTGTGCTGAGGATTTGTTAATGATATTAAGTACACTCCCTCTGCACATCTTGGACTAACAAGGCAAACAGATATCGGTGAAGCCTGGTGCATTTCTAACAAAACACCTCGACATCTAACACCTCAAATTACCAAGAGATGTTATGGTTTATGAACCTGACACGTTTGTATCAAATTACTCTGATGGAGGCACTAAATCATTTTCTTTCCTCAGATTGTGGGACAAAGAATTTGATATACGCGTTGCATGCACATACCATAATATCACACTGCAGGGTCCAGCCTTATGTGTTAAGTGATAAGTACAATAACATTGCTCATAGCCATTTACAAGCTATATAAACATTGTTAGTGTTGCAGCTAAGGCGAACATAAATGCTAAAAATTGATTTCAACATGAACACGCTGTTTCAGCTCAGATTTCCAACAAGGACCATTTCTCTTTTAAATAGAGTCGTAGAGTGACACAGCATGGAAACAGGCCCTTCAGCCCAACTTGCCCACACTGGCCAACATGTCCATCTACAATAGTACCACCTACCTGCATTTGGTCCATATTCCCTCCAAACTTGTCCTATCCATTTACCTGTCCAACTGTTTCTTAAATGTTGTGGTAGTCCCAGCCTCAACTACCTCCTCTGGCATCCCGTTCCACACACCCACCACTCTTTGTGTGAAAAAGTCACCCCTCAGATTCCTACAAAATATTTGCCTCCTCACCGTAAACCTACATCCTCTGGTTCTCGATTCCCTACTCTGGGCAATCTACCCAATCTATTCCTCTCGTGATAGCCTGGTCAAGGTTTCCATGAGCAGGCTGTACTTCTTACTGACTGAAGCCTGGGGTTTTTGGACAATAGACAATAGGTGCAGGAGGAGGCCATTCGGCCCTTCGAGCCAGCACCGCCATTCAATGTGATCATGGCTGATCATTCTCAATCAGTACCCCGTTCCTGCCTTCTCCCCATACCCCCTGACTCCGCTATCCTTAAGAGCTCTATCTAGCTCTCTCTTGAATGTATTCTGAGAATTGGCCTCCACTGCCTTCTGAGGCAGAGAATTTAAACGAGTTATTACAGCAACGACTGTAAATTTAAAATGAGAGCATTGTGGTTGAAAGCTTCATCAAACCAACATTTTGTCTCATCGATGGTGATTGTAACATAAATCACAAACATTAGTTGAGGTGGAGCAGAGATGCTTATCTATTTCCAATGGCAAATAATTCACCCATCATTTAGCACCACACAAAATCTAAGCCTAATCTGTGGTTATTTAATTCCCAGTGTGTGGGATCTCCTCATCCCCACTCTTGACCCGCACAGCGATGTGTCTGTGCTTGATGGAGATTAATGCACTTTAAGTGCTTTGGATAGCGGAGGGGAGAAGGGCAGTTCCAACCAGATTAATTCACAATTGTACAGATTTTAGTTTGAAACCGCACTGCACAAAATACTGTCGACACAAGATGCTGGAGTAACTCAGCGGGACAGGCATCATCACTGGAGAGAAGAAATGGGTGACGTTTCAGGTCGAGTCCTTTCTTCAGACTGAAGGGTCTCGACTCGAAACATCACCCATTCCTTCTCTCCAGAGATGCTGCCTGACCCGCTGAGTTACTCCAGCACTCTGTGAAACGTCACCTATCCATGTTCTCCAGAGATGCTGCCTGACCCGCTGAGTTACTCCAGCACCTTCGGTCTAAACCAGTATCTGCCGTTCCTGCTTACACATTTCGTCTGCACAAAATACTGTCCTCTCCACACATTTGCCCACGTAGAGAACATCAAGTTCACCTTAAAACACTTTCGGGGAGTTGAAGTTAATTTTGAAGAACAAGTTGCTTCCTCTTTATCAAATAAAACGGAATGAATTCTGTGGGTCAGGTAGTGTCTGTGGATGGAGTGGACAGTTTGAAGAAGGGCCCTGACCCATTCCCATCCCTCATACATGCTGCCTGACCTAGAGTTCCTCCAGATTTTTGCTCAATATTCCAGCATCTGCGGTTTTGTGTGTCCGTGTGCCTGCCTATGTCCGTGTGCATGTCCGTGTGCGTGTCTGTGTGCGTGTCTGTGTGTGTGTGTGTCTATGTCCATGTGCGTGTCTGTGTGTGTGTGTCTATGTCCGTGTGCGTGTCCGTGTCTATGTGCGTGTCGGTGTCCGTATCCGTGTGCGTGTCTGTGTGCGTCTCTGTGTGTGTGTCTGTGTATGTATCTATGTGCGTGTCTGTGTCCGTGTGCGTGTCTGTGTGCGTGTCTGTGTATGTGTCTATGTGCGTGTCTGTGTCCGTGTGCATGTCCATGTGCGTGTCCGTGTCTGTGTGTGTCCGTGTGCATGTCCGTGTCCGTGTGCCTGCACGTGTCCGTGAGCATGTCATCCCGCACACTACTGCTAGTCCACACACTAGGGGCAATTTACAGCAGTGTCACAGTGGCTCAGCGGTAGAGTTGCTGCCTTACAGCGCTAGAGATCCGGGTTCGATCCTGACTACGGGTGCTGTCTGTACGGAGTTTGCACGCTCTCCCCATGGATTTTCTCCGAGATCTTCGGTTTCCTCCCACACTCCGAAGACACTCCAAAGGTTAATTGGCTTGGTATAAATGTAAATTATCCCTAGTGTGTGTAGGATAGTGTTAGTGTGTGGGGATCACTGGCCAGTGCAAACTCCATGGGACGATGGGGCCAGATTCTGCGCTGTACCTCTAAACTAAACTAAAAACTAAACAATGCCAGCATTAAAAAGACAGGCAAGTGAAGATATAAACATGTCACAAATATCACAAATGTTTATGGTGTGACGGGCAGAGTGCTGAGGGAATGTGCAGACCAATTATCTGAGGTCTTCACAAAAATCTTCAACCTGTCCCTTTTAAAATCCACCATCCCTCCCTGCCTGAAGTCCGCCACAATCATCCCACTGCCGAAAAAGTCTGTCATCAGCGGTCTTAACGACTACCGTCCGGTAGCACTCACACCGGTCATCACAAAGTGCTTCGAGAGACTGGTCCTGCAGCACATCAAAGCCAGCCTCCCACCCACCTTCGACCCACACCAGTTTGCCTACAGAGCAAATAGGTCTAGAGGGGATGCCATCGACACTGCTCTTCACACTGCACTGACCCACCTTGAACACCAGGGGAGCTATGTGAGGATGCTCTTCCTCGACTTCAGCTCTGCCTTTAACACAGTCATCCCGAGCAGACTGGTCACCAAACTTTCCGACCTTGGATTTTCCCAAACCATCTGCCAATGGATCAAGGACTTCCTGACCAACCGCCCCCAGACCGTCAAAATAGGCCCTCACCTCTCCTCCACCATTACACTGAGCACCGGCTCACCACAGGGCTGTGTGTTGAGCCCCATCCTTTACTCCCTCTACACTCACGACTGCGCCCCCACCCATCCCACCAACACCATCATCAAGTTCGCGGATGACACGACTGTGGTTGGACTCATCTCAGAAGGAGATGAGACAGCCTATAGGGATGAAATCCAAAGGCTGGCAGCATGGTGTTCAGTGAACAATCTGGTCCTGAACTCCTCCAAAACAAAGGAACTTATAATTGACTTTAGAAAAACCAGTGTAGATTACGACCCACTCTACATCAATGGGGTCTGTGTGGAAAGGGTACCAGCTTTCAGGTTCCTGGGTACGCACATCGCAGAGGATCTTACCTGGTCTACCAACACCATCACCACAGTAAAGAAGGCACAGCAGAGACTCCACTTCCTGAGGATCCTCAGGAAAACCAACCTGCAGGAGAAGCTCATGTTGTCCTTCTATCGCTGCTCCATCGAGAGTGTGCTGGCATACTGTATAACCACATGGTATGCCAGCTGCTCAGAAAAGGACAGGAAGGCCCTTCAGAGGGTCATCACGACGGCCCAGAAGATCATCGGCTGCTCACTGCCCTCCCTGGAGCACCTGTTCAGCCTACGCTGCCTCAGTAGAGCAGGCAAAATAATAAAAGATCCATCCCACCCCGGCCACCGTCTGTTTGTTCATCTGCCCTCTGGTCGACGTTTCAGGTCGATCAAATCCCGAACAAACAGACTTAAGAACAGTTTTTACCCCAGGGCCATACGAGAACTGAACACTACCTTTGCACTAGGCAACACCGTTAAAAAAATCTTGTACTTAATATAATTGTATTTAATTGTATTTATGTATTTATTTGTTTTTGCATTTATTGCATATATGTTTGTACGCACCGTCAGGATTGGCTATTTTTTAATTTTGTTGTACTCGTTGCAATGACAATAAATGAATATTATTATTATTATTATGTCAAAACTAGTTGGCGTGTAGATATATCATAGCAGTCACAGTAATATTCCAGTCATGTTATCAGCCCTTTAAAAGGTATGGTCTGCATATTACTGAAGTACAATAATAGGTGCTGGCAGCATCAATAGATCATGTTAAAGAGGATCTGCCAGTGTACATATCACCCCTCGGGAGAAGCAGGAACCCTGGCCTGATGCGATTTAAGGAATGAAATGTTGCTGTTTTGCACAGTACAAAATAATACTGCCTGTCTCACTGAGTTACTCCAGCACTTTGTGTCTACAGTGTAAACCAGCATCTGCAGTTCCTTCCTACACGAAATAGTATTAATTCTACTTTTGCATACAAAAGGATCTTAAATTTTCCCAGATGTGGATTTATAGACCTGGATTTTTTTGCTATGATAAATCTCCCAAAAACTCGATTGGAACATTTTTTTTTACATAATCCAGATTCCCTCATTTGTTTTTAAACTGTTTTAAAACAGGATTTAAATTTAACCAGCAAAATGGTCTTCTAAAAGTCTTGATTTTTTTATTGCCTCCATTTCATTTCCCTTTCTTAAACTTCCATTATTTTCCCAGCCTGAAGTGAACTCTGGAGATTGCCAATCAGTCTGTGAATTAATTGTTTACATGTTTGGACTCGTCTACAAAATATATTTATTCTCAATGCAGTGGGGCAAACATTTGCAGAAGGTTTCCTGGGAATCTGTGTGTGATTTGCGGACAGTGCAGGCTAGACTTCTGTCCTTTAAAGTTTGGAAGAATGAGGGTAACTTCATTATATAACATTTATAGACCGCATGACAAAGGAGGATGTTGCCACTAATGTGGAATCTGGAACCACGAGACCACACGTGTTGGAAGGAACTGCAGATGCTGGTTTAAATCGAAGGTAGATACAAAATGCTGGAGTAACTCAGCGGGACAGGCAACATCTCTGGAGAGAAGGAATGGGCGACGTTTCGGGTTGAGACCCTTCTTCAGATGGGTCTGAAGAAGGTTTGCCCATTCCTTCTCTCCAGAGATGCTGCCTGTCCCGCTGAGTTACTCCAGCATTTTGTACGTTCTCCCCGAGACTGCATGGTTTTTCTCCGAGATCTTCAGTTTCCTCCCACAATCCAAAGACGCACAGGTTTGTAGGTTAATTGGCTCGGTATAAATATAAATTATCCCTAGTGTGTGTAGGATAGTGTTAGTGTGCGGGGATCGCTGGTCGGCGCGGACGCGGTGGGCGAATTTAAAATGAATAGGACATCATCAGATACGTATATATTGCGTATGCATGTATGTGTCTGCATGTGCATATGTGTATATACATCACATAAATACATACATCATATATACACACGTGTGTGTATATGTATGCATATATCACACATATATACATATATTTATATTGTATACACATACACACATCATACAAGAATAAAAACTATTTTAGGTGTAAAATTACAAATGGGACTTTGACATTCCACACTCAACTTGCATTGCAAGATAAATTATGTAAACTAAACAAATATTTTACTGAGGTTTAAAGAGATTATCATTGTTGAATTGTTGTGTAATGTTGATGCAATGTCTGTATACATTCACACTCATTGGTGTTTCCGTCAATGTAGGGACATGACCTTTGCACAACACAGATGAATATAACAGTTGCCTCTTGAATTAACGACGGTGGACCTCGTGTGTTGATGCCTCCCATAAATCAGAGAGGTGTTGCTTTAAAACGACAGCCCATTAAAGGTAGAGTTTCGACACATTTGCCTCTGAGGCTGGAGGATGTAATTAGTCAGTATCTTTGAAATGAATGAGTTCACTTAAAGGCTCAGTTGTGGATGAGAACATTAATGTCTTTGATAGGCAGGTCAGTCAAGAAGCTGGACTGAGGTGGTACAATACAGTTACAATAGACAGTCACAAAGTGCTGAAGTAACTCAGCGGGTCAGGAAAGTCCTGACCCAGGACAAACCCTATTCCCTCCATGGATGCTGCCTGTGTGTAGAAACAAGGAACAGCGGATGCTGGTTTATATAAAAGACACAAAGTGCTGGAGTAACTCAGCGGGTCAGACAGCATCTCTGGACAAAAGGAATATAGACAATAGACAATAGACAATAGGTGCAGGAGGAGGCCATTCGGCCCTTCGAGCCAGCACCGCCATTCAATGTGATCATGGCTGATCATTCTCAATCTGTACCCCGTTCCTGCCTTCTCCCCATACCCCCTGACTCCACTATCTTTAAGAGCTCTATCCAGCTCTCTCTTGAATGCATTCAGAGACTTGGCCTCCACTGCCTTCTGACGCAGAGAATTCCACAGATTCACAACTCTCTGACTGAAAAAGTTTTTCCTCATCTCAGTTCTAAATGGCCTACCCCTTATTCTTAAACTGTGGCCCCTGGTTCTGGACTCCCCCAACATTGGGAACATGTTTCCTGCCTCTAACGTGTCCAACCCCTTAATAATCTTATACATTTCAATAAGATCTCCTCTCATCCTTCTAAATTCCAGTGTATACAAGCCTAGTCACTCCAGTCTTTCAACATATGATAGTCCCGCCATTCCGGGAATTAACCTAGTAAACCTACACTGCACACCCTCAATAGCAAGAATATCCTTCCTCAAATTTGGAGACCAAAACTGCACACAGTACTCCAGGTGCGGTCTCACTAGGGCCCTGTACAACTGCAGAAGGACCTCTTTGCTCCTATACTCAACTCCTCTTGTTATGAAGGCCAACATTCCATTGGCTTTCTTCACTGCCTGCTGTACCTGAATGCTTCCTTTCAGAGACTGATGCACTAGGACACCCAGATCTCAGTGTACGTCCCCTGTTCCTAACTTGACACCATTCAGATAATACTCTGCCTTCCTATTCTTACCACCAAAGTGGACAACCTCACACTTATCCACATTAAACTGTATCTGCCATGCATCCGCCCACTCACACAACCTGTCCAAGTCACCCTGCAACCTCATAGCATCTTCCTCACAGTTCACACTACCACCCAGCTTTGTATCATCTGCAAATTTGCTAATGGTACTTTTAATCCCTTCATCCAAGTCATTAATGTATATTGTAAATAGCTGCGGTCCCAGTACCAAGCCTTGCGGTACCCCACTAGTTACTGCCTGCCATTCTGAAAGGAACCCATTTATCCCCACTCTTTGCTTTCTGTCTGTCAACCAATTTTCTATCCATGTCAGAGAATAGGTGAAGTTTCTCGTCGAGATCCTTCTTCAGACTGAGAGTCACCTATCCCTTTTCTCCAGAGATGCTGCATGACCCGCTAAGTTACTCCAGCATTTAATGTCTACCTTTGGTGTAAACCAGCATCTGTAGATCCAGCTGACAGAGTTACAGTAGTTTTTCTCACTGATGCAAGTTAGAGAGGATGGGATGGGTGTGACCTTGGGAATACAAAACAAAGAATTTCACGGTGACTAGTTACGTGATAATAAAGTATCATTCATTCATTCGTATCTCTAGATGCTGCACGTGCCTTCATCTGCAATAAAGGAAAGTCTGACACTGATTCAGTTGAGTCCACAACCACAATCAATCCAATCTCCTCGCTCATTCTCAGTCACCTCCTCTCTCTCACATGCCCCTGAACTCCACCTGTATTCTCCTGCCACCAACCTACACCAGGTTCTACAGACAAGCAGACAGTGCGTCTTTCAGATGCGAGAGGAAGCGTGAACTCATGTAGTGACAAGGAGAGCATGCAAACTCCACACACACAACACCCGAGATTGGTGCAGGAAGGAACTGCAGATGCTAGTTTAAACCGAAGATAGACACAAAAAGCTGGAGTAACTCAGCGGGTCAGGCAACCTCTGGAGAGAAGGAATGGGCGACGTTTCGGCTCGAGACCCTTCTTCAGACTGAAAGTCACGGGAAAGGGAAACGAGAGACATAGACGGTGATGGAGACAGATATAGAACAAATGAATGAAAGATATGCAAAGAAAGTAAAAAAAGAAAGGAAGCCGGTCATTGTCACCTGTTGGCTGGGTCAGAACAAAAAGATGGTGTGACTGGGGTGGGGGAGAGGTGGAGAGAGTGGGAATGCAGGGATGACTTGAAGTTAGACAGTCCATGTTGCTGCTACTGCCAAGTAGCCACAGAGAGTCCACTCTGTCCTGGGTTTATGTTTAGAGCTTAATCTGTCTCTAGCTTTCACTTTTCTTCAGTACATTCGACCTTTGTACCGTCAGGTAACAAACTTTGCAATTAACTACATGCTCTTTACAAGAATCTTCCATGGCTTCGTTTTAGATTTCTGCACCCATTATTCTAGCAGAATAAATGATGGTTAAGATTGAGGTTGCATTTATGAATTTGCAATAATGAGGGGTTTTGGTGAATTGGATAAGGCTGAAATCTACAAAAGCAATTTATAACTAGCATTTTGAATCGTTAATTTACAGAATCAACCCTCCCACAATGGCATTCAGATTAAAGTGACCCAACTCTTAGTGCTGGATCACGATGTGGGCTACTGTGTAAAAAGTAACAGATGGTAAGGATCAAAGCAAAATTACCTCACAAAGACAGACTTTTTTTAAAGTCCTTACATTTTGTTTATGTCTGTGCATCAAAAGGTAATTTAGCTGCATAAATTATATTCATGTTGCTGTCAGGAGATGCAACGATTGTTTATAATGGTTCCAGATTTGACTTTATTGCAGTTACCAAGTTCCATCATCACAAAGTATAAGCTATGCCAGGGTAGGCAACGTTTCGTAAATGGCAGGATCCTGTTACATTCCTCAAAAATAAATGGATTTAATGCTATTTATTGTGCACGTCCTCTGGACGATTGCCTATCTGTTTAGGGTGGCACGGTGGCACAGCGGGCAGAGTTGCTGCCTCATGTCGCCAGAGACCAGGGTTCCATCCTGACTACGGGCGCTGTCTGTACAGAGTTTGTACGCTCTCCCCATGACCTGCGTGGGCTTTCTCCCAATGCTTCCTCCCACTTTTCAAAGACGCGCAGTTTTGGAGGTTAATTGGCTTCAATAAAGTTATAAATTGTCGCCCGTGTGTAGAATGTGAAACTGGGATGACATAGAACTAGGGTATGGTTGTCCTTTGGTCAGCGATGACTCCGTGGGCCCAAGGGCCTGTGTCCACGCTGCGTCTCTAAACTAAACTAAACAGAGGGTTTGAGGGAATATGTTTGCTCTGTTGGGAGTACGATGCAACATTTCACTGGAACTTGAAGACCTGCATAAACCAGATACTTTTCTCCCGTTTCAAAGGTTGAAATCCAATCTAATCAAGGTATTTCAAGTAATAAATAGCCGGATAGAGGGAACCAATTCCCTCTGTTGTGGGTATCCAGAAGGAGGAGACATAATCTTAAAATGAATGCCAGATCACCAGGGAGGATTATGTCTGTTAAGCCCGTGGTGACCTGGAAAAGCCCAGTGTATGCAGAGTCAACTGAAAGATTCAAGATTAAGATTGATAGATTTTTCTTTGGAGAAGGATATTAAATGATAAATATTGAGCAAGGTTGATTAAATACATTTGAGGTACAGATCAGACGTTAGCCAGTTTAATAAGGAAACTGGCTGAGGGAGTTGAATCAACATTAGCAAAATGAAACCAGGAGTTTGAAGGTCACATTTATTCACCGGTAACACGCCCACTGACGTTCACTTTGGCTTCTTTCACAACTACTTGGAGGGCAGCACACTGAGGTGTGAATCAGGAACAAAATTCCATTTCTATTCACACTTTGAAAATAATTCCAGCTTTCTGATGTGTTCTAACTCAGAGAGTCCGTCTGACCTCTGAACCTCTGGGAGGTTAAATTGGGGGGAGAGTGCAGAGTGTTGTCACACCCATTCTTCTGAAGAAGGGTCTCCACCTGAAATGTCACCCATTCCTTCTCCCCAGAGACGCTGCCTGTCCCGCTGAGTTACTCCAGCATCTTGTGTCTATCTTCGATGTAAACCACCATCTGCAATTCCTTCCTACACACCCATTCTTTTCTCCATTCTGGGTGAATGCTTTAAACACAACTCGTTAGCTCGAAGGAAACAAACTATTGAAGACTGAGAATGGAGCCTGGCATCAAAGTATACGATATGAATAATTTTTTTCTTTTAAAATGGGTAATTTTTCTCAATATTTTTCCAATATTGTTAATTGAAATGGAACCTTAAATACAAACTGTGTAGGAACTGCAGATGCAGGTTTGCACCAAAGATAGTCACAAAAAGCTGGAGAAACTCAGCGGGACAGGCAGCATCTCTGGAGAGAAGCAATGGATGATGTTTCAGGCTGTGACAGTCCGAAGAAGTGTCTCGACCTGAAATATCATCTGTTCCTTTTCTCCAGAGATGCTGCTTGACCCGCTGAGTTACTCCAGCACACTGAAACGTCACCTATCCATGTTCTCCAGGGATACTGCCTGACCCGCTGAGTTACTCCAGCACACTGAAACGTCACCTATCCATGTTCTCCAGAGATGCTGCCTGACCCGCTGAGTTACTCCAGTGTTTTGTAACTATAATCGTGGTACCGCAGTTATTTGGTGCGGACTGTTCAATAAAACAAAGTCAAAGACATTATTTGATAAAAGATTCAAAAAGATGGAATGGTGAGGGTGGCAAAACAATTTGGAAGCAGAAATCCAGAATTGTGGAGTATGATTGATGAAAAAGTGCTGGAGTAAATCAGTGGGTCAGGCAGCATCTGTGGAGAACATGGATAGGTGACGTTTCACAGAGTGCTGGAGTAACTCAGCGGGTCAGGCAGCATCTCTGGGGAACATGGAAGCAACATTTCGGGTCAGGACCCTTCTTCAGACCGACCCAAAATGAAACTAAAACAACACAATAATTGCCTAAATGTGTTTTGTTTCTTTGCCTTTGCACCATTTGTCTTCATTTGCAACACGTTTGAATATATATTTCATTCTTCAAAAGATTAAGCGGTGATGTCTCACAGAACAATGCCATTTGTCTTGCGTTGAGTTCGGGACAGTGGAGATGTCTGTTTAATGTCACTGATGAAAATATGTGCAATGCCTGAGACTGAGGGAAAGGTGATCCTGTAACATTCCAGTTTAACTGTTCCCACTCACTGGCACACTCTGCCTCCGTGCAGCTGGAAGGTTCCTCCTTCAACGTTTAAGTTAATTAACAATCACAGAATTAGGCCATTCATAAAACAAATGCCCATTGTCAGTTACTGAATTACTTGGGTCAGTGGTAATGATGAACAGGGGGCTAACCCTCATGTCCCTGGAATTCCAGTTGAATGAAGCCATTGAAATGCCTGGAGGTCCCTTTACAGAAAAGCATACTTAATAAATCCTAAATATTGCAGCATGGAAAAAAGTTGGAAAATGGATTCTATAATTAGCTTCCGACAGAAAGGAATTGAGAGAAAATCATTAGTTATCAAATGAAAAATACACTGCTCTGTTTCAGTCAGTATATCTACAGTCCTTCATTTCTTATCTATCGTTTCACTCAGTAAGATAGATCCATTTTTAAGGAGTTCATCAAAGACCAAGAGTCATAACACAGCCGATTTATCAAACTATAGGGCCTGCGTATATCATATTAATTCAGCGATAAATTTCTTCCCCGAGTGCAGTGTTTGCTTTGCTGATCCTAGATGGATTGAAATCGAGCAAATAATTTTTACTCTCATTCTTACATAAAGCAGAGAGTAAAATGGAAGTAAACTCACAGAAAGCAAATGCTTCATTATTTGAACATAAAGTCCTTCCTGGGCCATCTATTCCTTTAAGACCAGTGGATTTTTCTTCTTGCTGTAAAGGTCTGGGACTATTTGTATATTGAAAGAATTAGATTAGTACGGGTGTCGGGAGTTATGGGGAGAAGGCAGGAGAATGGGGCAGAATAGGAGGGAGGGATAGATCAGCCATGATTGAATGGCGGAGTAGACTTGATGGGCCGAGTGGCCTAATTCTGCTCTTAACACTTATGGCCTTAATTTAATTAAAAGATATAGTATGGAAACAGGCCCTCAGCCCAGAATCAATAGACAATAGACAATAGGTGCAGGAGTAGACCATTCGGCCCTTCGAGCCAGCACTGCCACTCAATGTGATCATGGCTGATCATTCTCAATCAGTACCCCGTTCCTGCCTTCTCCCCATACCCCCTGACTCCGCTATCATTAAGAGCTCTATGTAACTCTCTCTTGAAAGCATTCAGAGAAATGGCCTCCACTGCCTTCTGAGGCAGAGAATTCCACAGATTTACAACTCTCTGAGTGAAAATGTTTTTCCTCATCTCCGTTCTAAGTGGCCTACCCCTTATTCTTAAACTGTGGCCCCTGGTTCTGGACTCCCCAACATTGGGAACATGTTTCCTGCCGCTAGCATGTCCAACCCCTTAATGATCTTATATGTTTCAATAAGATCTCCTCTCATCTTGTAAATTCCAGTGTAAACCTGCCCCTTCAGTCAACATCACAATTTGATAGTGTTGGGAATTTTGCATAGATGTATCTGAGCCTCTTCCACAGGTGTGGGACAGGATGTGTAAGGCTAGGGAGACCAGTCCTGTTGCTTGCTCAGGCCTGGAACCACTGGGGAATAGTTCGAAGAATTGATAGCCTGGTGCAACATGAAAGACCATTAGCAAGGCAAGTCACCTGGGAAGGTGTTGGCAACAGGTAAACCAGGCTGGACACAAAATGCTGGAGTAACTCAGCGGGTCAGGCAGCATCTCGGGAGAGAAGGAATGGGTGGCGTTTCGGGTCGAGACCCTTCTTCAGACCTGAAAAGTCACCCATTCCTCCTTCTCTCCTGAGATGCTGCCTGACCCGCTGAGTTACTCCAGCATTTTGTGTCTACCTTCCATTTAAACCAGCATCTGCAGGGTTTTTTTCCTACAGGTAAACCATGCTTTTGGCTTGAGCTTACTTGTATAGATGAATGATGATCTGGCCAAGAGGTTTCTGGTGCTGTGCATTACTGAGCAAACTATGACTGCATAACATGCCAACAAAAGTATGCTAATGTCGATTCAGTTTAAGCTGGTGAGATCACAGCTGATCCTCTGGTTGTGATTTTGATCAGAAGGTTTCCCAGGCTGCAAGTTCCCTCTGTGTTCCCCATTCCATAGGCCTGGACTAAAATTCCCCCGCACTTATCAACCTAACCCTCCCACTCTTGCAATGCTGCATAGATCTCTCGTTTTCACACCTTACCCTTCCATATCGCTACACTCCATCTCCCTTCACTCTCAGTAGGAAGAAAGGGTCTTGACGCGAAACGTCACCCATTCCTTCTCTCCAGAGATGCTGCCTGTCCCGCTGAGTTACTCCAGCACTCTGTGTCTATATTCCACGCGCTGTATATCCATGTGGTTCTTTGTGAACATGCGTCTTAAAACTAAACCTTTGTCCGTTCCCAGCGTTCCTGCCACTTGTGTTCCTGCCTGCTGCCCCTTGTCTTTCACTGGAGCAAAGAGTAGCTTGTTCTTTAAAGTGTACAAAGTGACAGGGGTTAATTTTCCAACTGCAAGCTCTTGGCATGAGGGAAGAGTCCACAGGGGACATGCAGCAGTATGCTGTGTAGACAGCCCGTGGTTTTACATCCTTTTAAAATTATTGAGAAGAAAATTCTGGGCTGTGTTTGCATTCCCACAGGCTGCATGCCAGGAGCAAGCAGCAAAGAGCTTCCTCAGCAAAGCCTTTGTGTTTCCACATTCCTGATGTGGAGCTTTCCTTAGCTCTGGATCCACCTTTAATCCTTCACTTTTTAGCACCTCGGCCGCTCGGAGCCAGCGGCTCAGTCAACCTGTGCTGCTTTTCCCATCACGCTCCACTCTGAAATAACACTTATTGCTGCAGTTGTCGATTCAGAAAGCAGCAGAAATTCCACTAAGCAAATCCAGGCGCAACTCACTCTTGGCCGAACGATGCGATTTCTGCAACGGTTGAGGGTGGGACGGGTCGGGCAGCATAGTCACGTTGGGCCGAAGGGCCTGTTTGACTCTATGAATCTATAACAGGTGCATGCTGGATGTTGGCATTTTTCGGGGAAGAGCAATGAGCAGCTCTCTGGAAACGGGACTACAATGTTCTGGAGAATGACCGGCTCTACTCACTCCTGGAACAACTGCGCATTACTCCTCTGGCAGACTCCACACCATTGGTCTCTCCATAGACACAAGTAACTCAGTGGGACAGGCAGCATCTCTGGAGAGAAGGAATGGGTGACGTTTCAGGTCGAGACCCTTCTTTAGAATTATGTGAATCTGAAGAAGGGTCTCGACCTGAAATGTCACCCATTCTTTCTCTCCAGAGATGCTGCCTGACCCGCTGAGTTACTCCAGCATTTTGTGTCTACATCATTTTTACTTTTCTTTCCCAGGATCTCAACCTGTCAAACTCAACTCTGCCAGCACTTCAATTGACCTGAGATCTTCAATCTGGAGAACCCAACTCTGACATTGCTACTTCCTGACTCAGTCCATCACATCATTACACTTAGTAAACGTCTGAGAACTTGCACAATAAAACAAGATCAGGAACATGATCATAAGTAAGACTTACGCTCCTGGTTTTATTTATTTTCTAACCTGGTCCATGTGTGTGGTGAAGTCACTAAACAGCCTCCAAATATTTTGTTTCAGGGAATAAGAACAAAAAAACAATGGACTCGTGTTCCTGGACTCTTGTGCTTGGCCCGATAGTATCATTGATTTTAGTTTAGTGATACAGCATGGAAACAGACCCTTTGGCCCACCGAGTCCAAGCCATCCACCGATCACCCATTCACACTAGATATGTGTTATCTCACGTTCTCATCCCCTCCCTGCACACTTGGGACAATTTACAGAAGCCAATTGAAAGGAACTGCAGATGCTGGTTTAAACCGGTGAGACACAAAATGCTGGAGTAACTCAGCGGGACAGGAAGCATCTCTGGAGCAAAGGACTGCATGATGTTTCAGGTCGAGACCCTTCTTCAGACTGAAGTCAGTCAGTCTGAAGAAGGGTCTCGACCCGAAACATCCCCCATTCCTCTCCAGAGATGCTGCCTGTCCCTCTGAGTTACGCCAGGTTTTTGTGTACATCTTCCTTTCTTGCTGTTTCTTTCTAACCTTGATATATTTATCCAGTTCACATTTGAAAGCTGCTTTGTATTCATTAGCAATTTACTACATTTTTAAAGCCCAATTAACCATTGCAAAAGATGTTTTTCCTCATGTCACACATATTCCTTTGCCAACGACTTGAAATGCAAAGATCCTGCTAATTGACTATTTAGCTGCCATAAACTATTTTACTCCATTTAAGCCTTCCAAACAGTTGTATCTAATCTTGGCTTAGCCTTCCCTTTTTTGAAGAGAGAAATCATAGCTTCCCCGGTCCTTTACATATCGTCCCTCAAACCATTCCCGTCTCTACCACTTTCAAAGGCTCCTTCTAAAATGCAATGAACAGAACTGGAGAGAATATTCCAGCCTCAATTTCTCAGTTCCAGTTTAGTTGAGTTTATTGTCACGTGTACCGAGGTACAGTGAAAAGCTTTTGTTGCGTGCTAACCAGTCAGCAGAAAGACAACACATGATTACAATCGAGCCATTTACAGTGTACAGATACAATTTACAGTGTATAGAGTTCCAAAATACTTCCACACTGTATCTCTAAACTAAACTAAACTAAATATTAGCTTTTTTCTGCAAGCATAGACTTACTGAAACAAACTGTGAAGCATCTCTGGTGATAATTATGAAAGGGTTTGTAAAGTTACCTGGCAAATGCCGCTGATGCACATGTTGTGAGACTCGGTGTTGCATCGGGTACCATCGAGAACCTTGGGTGATAGCTCCACGATCAGGGCAGTGCCTCGGGCCTGACACATCAGCGCACACTGAGCCTCTGGGTGGTTGTAGACAGGAACCCACTCGTAATATTGCCCCTGGTACTTCACGTCATTGTGTGCAGAGCATTGCTGGTGCCGGAAGTCACCTGCATCAGCGGGGCACTCCTGCAGCAGAAAAACATGCACGTTACTGTCACCGAGAGTTGATCAATCTCTGGCCCTCCTGATGGGATCCATCACTGCAGTGCCTGCTCTCCTGGAACCAACCCCGACCTCGGCAACACTCTGAACTAAAACATTCATAAAAGCAGCAAGATTGATGTGAACATTTGGTACCATTCAATGATCCTACTGCAGCATTGATCCAAAAACAGCAGAGGACAAGGCAAGTGACATGTTTATCCCTAATCTATGACCTGCGGGAGGAAGCAATGAACTCCAGTAACATAGCCAAGGAGTGGCTCTGCAATAGACATTCCCGACGCATGCAAAAGGCATTGATGTTTCATTAAGTTGCTGCTTTATGGGATGTTAAGCCTGGCACTGTTTTAATATGAAGGCATTCCATCTCCTGGTTTCACTTACAAATGGCTTTCACATAGAGTCACAGAGTCATAGAGTGATACCGTGTGGAAACAGGCCCTTCGGCCCAACTTGCCCACAATGGCCAACATGTCCCAGCTACATTATTCCCACCTGCCAGCATTTGGTCCATATCCATCCAAATCTGTCCTCAATGTGCCTGTCTAACTGTTTCTTAAACGCTGGGATAGTCCCAGCCTCAACTACCTCCTCTGGCAGCTCGTTCCATGCATCTGCCACCCTTTGTGTGAAAAAGAAAGGTCTAAAAAAAAAGTGTGAAGTTCACAAACACACGACACGTGTCCGAGACCGACGTGGGCAATGTGTACCACAGGACAACGGGGAAGTTGGTCACAAGTCTTACACGTACAAATCTTACTCAACTCATTTTTGCCACAGCAGCTGTTTGCTATAACAAAAAGATTTTACTGCTGGAGTGTCGAGAAGTTTAGTTTACAGATACAGTGTGGAAATTACAAAAAACAATCAAGAACAATGTTCAGATGGGCCTATTTTCCTGATCCTTCAGTGGGCAGCATGGTGGCATAGCGGTGGAGTTGCTGCCTTACAGCACTTGCAGCGCCAGAGACCCGGGTTCGATCCCGACTACGGGTGCTGTCTGTACGGAGTTTGTACGTTCTTCCCGTGACCTGCGTGGTTTTTCTCCGAGATCTTCGGTTTCCTCCCTCACTCCAAAGAAGAGCAGGCTTGGTAAATGTACAAATTATCCCTAGTGTGTGTGGGATAGTGTTAATGTGTGGGGATCGAAGGGCCTGTTTCCGCGTTGTATCCCTAAAAACAAAGATGTGGTCTTTAAGCAGCAGAAAGACCCAAATAGGAAGAGCATCGCTGAGCAGAATTGACACAAAGCCAACTGAGGGGCTTAGCTTAGTTCATAGATACATCGTGGAAAGAGGCCCTTCGGCCCACCGAGTCCACGCCGACCATCGATCACCTGCACACTAGTTCTATGGTATCCCACTTTCACATCCCACACACTAGGGGCAATTTATAGAAGCCAGTTAACCTGCAAACCTGCACGTCTTTGGAAAGAGGGAGGAAACCGGAGAACGCGGAGAAAACTCACGCGGTCACCGGGAGAAGGTACAAACTCCGGAAAAGACAGCACCTGAGGTCAGGATGGAACCCGGGTCGCTGGCGCTGTGAGGCAGCAGCTCTACCTGCTGCACCACTGTGCTGCATGAAGCTACTTTTTTGTACAGCTGTGCACTTATCATAGAGACGTAGAATGCTTGGAATCTGTGCAGCGATAAAATTATTATTACTGTCAAAGGTGAGCATAAATGTTATTGAAGCTGTAATGTCATCCAATGCCCACTCCATATCTGCCTCAGTTAAGCAGAAAGGTGTTGTATAAACAAACATAGTCGTCATATATCAAAGGAGAGACTAGAACACCTCATCTCTCTGATACCCAGGCAGCCTGGTTAAAGTCACATTACTTAACGATGTGATGGAAAATGTATCCATTGATCTTCATAACAGATAAAAATAAAATATTCGAGGTTAATGGGCTGAAACCGCCGTGCTTCTGTGTGGGGGAATGGAGGGGAGATATTCTCTGTCTGCCTTTCACCATGTTGCTCAAAGGTCTTTAAAGGCAGCTTGATCATCAGAAGGCAAAACCATCTCCAGAGGGTCACAAGAGGGAACCAATCCTGAAAGGTCGCCTTTCCATTCCCTCTCTCGCTAGTTTTATTCATAATGTGGGTGGCGCGGTGGCGCAGCGGTAGAGTTGCTGCCTCACAGCGCCAGGGACCCGGGTTCCATCCTGACTATGGGTGCTGTCTGTGCGGAGTCTGCACGTTCTCCCCGCGACCGCTTGGTTTTCACCGGGTGCTCCGGTTCTCTCCCACACTCCAGAGACGTGCAGGTTTGTAGGTTAATTGGTTGCGGTAAACACTGTAATTTGGTCCTAGTTGTTTGCTAGTGTGATGGGGGTCGCTGGTCGGCGTGGACTCGGTGAGCCGAAGAGCCTGTTTCCGTGCTGTATCTCTAAACTAAACTAAACCAATACTGAACCGTCCATGACAATCAAGATGCCTCCGATATTTTTCGACTTTCATATTGTTGAAAACGCCCAGCACTACTACTGCAATGAAGACCATCCCCAAGAAACCCCAATTAACCTTTCTGAGATCCTAGTCTTCATACTGTATCTCTCTCCATGGTAGAAACAGAGAAGGAATATTCATGGACAACCTTGCCCATCCCCAGCAGGTCCACACATAGATGTCCACTTTGATCTTCGAGGGGCCCTATTATCTCCCTCATTACAGGTTTTTCTCTAATATACATAAAGTCATAGAGTTACACAGCATGGAAAAAGGCCCTTCGGCCCAACTTGCCCATGCTGACCAACATGTCCCAGCTACACTAGTCCCACCTGTCTCCCTTTGGCCCATATCCTTCTAAACCTATCCTATCCAGGTACCTGTCCCTATGTATTTTAAATGTTATGAGAATATCTGCCTCAACTACCTCCTCTGGCAGCTCATTCCAAAAACCTACCACCCTCTGCATAAATAAGTTGTCCCTCAGGTTCCTATTAAATCTTTTCCCCTTCACCTTAAACCTATGCTGTCTGGTTCTTAATTCCCCTACTCTGGGTGAAAGGCTCTGTACATTTACCCGATCTATTCCTCGAGATATTATACTCCTCTATAAGATCACCTCCCATCCTTCGCTCCACGGATTACAGTCCTAGCCTGCTCAACCTCTCCCTATAGCTGAGGCCCTCGAGTCCTGGCAACACCATCGCAAATCTTCCCTGCACCCTTTTCAGCTTAGGTCTCTTTGGATGCTTGTTAATCTACTCCATTAAAGCCATCTCAAGCTTCCTTTTGCGCCCTCCTGATTTCCCTCACTTTCAGTTTAGTTCATTGTCACGTGTACCGAGGTACAGTAAGAAGCTTTTGTTGCGTACTAACCAGCCAGCGGAAAGACAAAACATAATTACAATGGAGCCATTCACAGTGTACAGATATGTGATAACGTTCAGTGCAAGTAAAGCCATTAAAGTCTGATCAAAGATAGACCGAGGGTCCTGGATGAGGTAGATAGTAGTTCTTAGTATTATTAGTATTCTCGTATTCTTAAATATACTCTTGCAACTTCTGTACGCAGGAACAGATGGAAGATTGTAAGGGTTATGTAGACACCAGGCACTTTTGAAGGAAGGAGTGATTTATCTGGTTCTGTCGAGCTCATTGCCTGAAGCCTACCTCTACAAACTTATATCCCCAATGTTTATACAAGGAAATATGTAAAAATAAAGCATTGACGACCCAATTTTTAAAAAGTATGTGAATATTTACTGTAAACATTGAATAAAGTGCACATGGTTGCTGTGTGTGCCTGTGACTTGCCCTGATGACATGCACTAGCTTGATCTATTCACGTAATGCCGATGATGAAAGATCACAGGAGCTCTGAGGAAGAGTGTCGTTGAATTGGCCACCACTCTCAGCATGGGGCTGACACGAGGAGTCTTGTTTCCTCGGCAGAAACAGCTTGCATTGTTCAGACAGTCGAGCATTGTTGTAGGGATCTTCTCCCTTGGCCTGTCCTTGAGTTGGCCTCAATCTCTTGCCCATCGCAGGAGAGCAGTGTTCTATTCTATGGTAACCTTCCCGACGACTCTGCTCTCTGCCCAAACCCACTGCAACTGCCAGTTATTCTGTTTTGGAGAAATGGGAATTCTACATAATAAACATTTCTCCACGATGCTCCTCATGCTGAATGTTTGTGTTCCACAGGTCTCCCATGCAGATAATATTGAGGCAACGTACTGATCAATGACGGTTTACAGAACTGGAACCCAGGAGCTGTTGTGGACACCGCCATTGTGGTGGCACTGCCGTGGTGATGGGTCAGAGTCAAGGCAGATCTGACTGAGTGTAAGTCAGATATACTGACCTATACCAGGGGTGGCAGTGCTGCCAGAGATCACCGGAGCGCCACTCCAGCACCTCTGTAAAACAAAGCCAAAATAAACAGCGGGGAGTTTAACAGTGGCCGCTCCGGCACCAGTGACAGCTCCAGCACCTAAACAATCACCACTGCAGCGCTGCTTATACCGTATCAGTATATACTTAACACAGCATATACTTTTAAAGTACACATGCTCCTCCACTTACGATACTTCGACTCTACAATGGTGTAAATGCGATACACATTCAGTAGAAACCGTACTTCGAATTTTGATCTTTTCCTGGGCCAGGCTATGATGTTGGGTAGGTTAGGTGGCTGTGATGTTGGGTAGGTTAGGTGGCTGTGATGTTGGGTAGGTTGGGTGGCTATGATGTTGGGTAGGTTAGGTGGCTGTGATATTGGGTAGGTTGGGTGGCTGTGATGTTGGGTAGGTTAGGTGGCTATGATGTTCAGTAGGTTAGGTGGCTATGATGTTCAGTAGGTTAGGTGGCTGTGATGTTGGGTAGGTTAGGTGGCTATGATGTTCAGTAGGTTAGGTGGCTGTGATGTTGGGTAGGTTAGGTGGCTATGATGTTGGGTAGGTTAGGTGGCTATGATGTTCAGTAGGTTAGGTGGCTGTGATGTTGGGTAGGTTAGGTGGCTATGATGTTCAGTAGGTTAGGTGGCTGTGATGTTGGGTAGGTTAGGTGGCTATGATGTTCAGTAGGTTAGGTGGCTGTGATGTTGGGTAGGTTAGGTGCATTAAATCCATTTTCGACTTACGATATTTTCGATTTACGATGGGTTTATCGGAACGCAACCCCATCGTAAGTCGAGGAGCACCTGTACATACCATTATATATATATACGGTATATAAAGTATGTATGTGAAAACTGGGCGTCCAGGAGATAATATAGACCTTTAGCATCAGTGGACATGTACACCATCACTCCATGTAACCTCATGGCCTGGCATATCCCTCACAGTACTGTAGGAGGGGACTGTACTTTACCCGTACAGTATCATGACTATCAAGACAGGGCCCCTTGTTCAATGAGGATTGCAGGTGGGTTTGCTACGGCAGCACTAGTTGTACATAACAATGGTGAGGTGTGTAGGAAGGAACTGTAGATGATGGTTTACACTGAAGATAAACACAAAATGCTGGAGTAACTCAGTGGGTCGGTGGGCCTGTTTCCGCGTTGTATCTCTAACTAAACCACACTAAACCACACTAAACTAAAGAGTGTGTATTTCCTATGCTAGTCACGTTGTCAATTGTTGAGTACTAGTAGACTGATGCTTTGACAGGGAGTATCCACTGGACTTGGAATGTGGGACCCCTGAAAATCATAGGTTTAAGCAGCAGACAGATTGTGCAGTCTTGTGATCGTGATATAAAGAAAATTGTCAAAGGTCCAAATTACTAACTGGCGTTGAATGCACTGTGTGGGCAAGAAGGATATCCAGCCCACAAATTCAGAAACTTGAGATAGTGCACAACTCCCAATGTGGACCCCATCCAACAAAAACACTTCTAAATTTGGAAAGAACAATAATAAATATTAATGATAAAAGTTCTTCAAGGAAGAATTAATTGGAAGCAGCATATCAAGAGCTTAAGGAAGATGTTTTACAGAAACTTTGGTAGGTTAATAAATCATCAGAAGCCATATTTTAAGCCGTTGTATTAATCTAACACTTTCATTAAATGTCACTGTCATTCAAGTGTTCCATGATAACAAAGAATTCATAAATTCATAACTTCTAGGAGCAGAATTAGGCCATTCGGCCCATCAAGTCTACTCTGCCATTCAATCATGGCTGATCTATCTCTCCCTCTCAATCCCATTCTCCTGCCTTCTTCCCATAACCCCTGACACCCGTACTGATCAAGAATTATGAGTTTGTACGTTCTCCCTATGACCGCGTGGGTTTTCTTTCGATGCTCCGGTTTCCTCTCACATTCCAAAGACGTGCGGGTTTGTCGGTTAATTGGCTTCGGTTAAAATTGTAAATTATTCCCAGTGTGTAGGATAGTGCTAGTGCTATTGCAAGGGAATCACTGGTCGGCATGGACTAGGTGGGCCGAAGGGTCTGTTTCCTCACTGCATCTCTAAAGTCTAAAGTCAGGGAGCATCTCAGGAGAACATGGATAGGTGACCTTTTGGGACAAGAAAGGTTCAGGTCTAAAACGTCACCTATCCATGTTCTCCAGAGATGCTGCCTGACCCGCTGAGTTACTCCAGCACTCTGTGTCCTATCATGGTTCCCACAGTTAGTTGGAAACGCTGTCAACATTTGCTTGCATTGATTTCTTTACAGCAATGGTGAGTCTGTGGAATTCTCTGCCACAGAAGGTAGTTGAGGCCAGTTCATTGGCTATATTTAAGAGAGAGTTAGATGTGGCCCTTGTGGCTAAAGGGATCAGGGGGTATGGAGAGAAGGCATGTACAGGTTACTGAGCTGGATGATCAGCCATGATCATATTGAATGGTGGTGCAGGCTCGAAGGGCCGAATGGCCTACTCCTGCACCTATTTTCTATGTTTTCTATATTTCTATGCCTCTTCCTGTCTACAATGAGGATGTCTTCATAACCTGATGTCAAATTATGACCACTTATTTTCAAAGCCTCGGAATCATTTTCACTTGAAAAGCCAAATATCTAATAGTTTTGATTTTCGCAAGATGAGTGAGCAGGAATCAGATTTCCTCCAGTGTCTAGCTCAAGAAATTATTTGGACATGTATATGATTGTTACACAAGGTGATGTGAACATTTCAATGAAACAGGAGACAGCCATTGTTTGGTTTTCATTCCACCCTGATGATTCACGATGTTGAAAGGTACGGACAAGCCAAAAGTCTTCTCTGCCCACATAAACTTGTAGATTAACTTGAAGCCTCTCAAAATCAAGCCAGCATTTTGTTTCCTCTGGCGCCAAGGCTGTGCACAAGATGATGACCAGATTCCATTTTGCTTATGTTAAATCAAATGAATCCTTTATTACTGTCACCTCCAGACATGCAACCATTCCATGGCCACTTCTGCAATCTTGCTCAAACAAGTCAGTGTAAACATCGGGTATTTACAGCCGAACGGAGCAATTGATCACATATCGTGATACAGCGTGGAAACAGGCCCTTCGGCCAAACTTGCCCACACCAATCAACATGCACTAGTCCCACCTGCCCCGTGCTTGGCCCATAGCCCTCTAAACCTAAGACAGACTACAAAATGCTGGAGTAACTCAATGGGACAGGCAGCATCTCTGGAGAGAAGGAATGGGTGACGTTTGGGTCGAGACCCTTCTTCAGACGCTAAACCTCTAAACCTATCCTATCCATGTGCTTGTCCAAATGTCTGCAATGTTATGATAGTACTTGCCTCAACTGCCTTTTAGCTTTGCGATACAGCATGGAAACAGGCCCCTGGCTCCACCATCCATGCCGACCATCCATCACCCATTTGCACTAGTTCTGCCTCAGCCAACCATCGCAATCACTTTCCACACACTAGGGGCAATTAACCTACAGGGGCCAATCAACCCACAAAACCGCACGTCTTTGGAGTGTGGGAGGAATTCCGAGCACCCAGAGGAAACCCACGCAGGTCAGGGGAGAGTGAGCAAACTCCCATACAGACAGCACCCGTAGTCAGGATGGAATCCGTGTCTCTGGCGCTGTGAGGCAGCAACTCTACCGCTGCACCAGCGTACTGCCCTTTACCCTGTAGCCTATGACCTTCTGTATCACAGCCGGCAGCATGTTTGCCTTTAGAAACCCTCAGACGATCTTTGATCGGACTTTACTTGATCTGGGTCCCTGGCGTTGTGAGGCAGCAGCTCTACCCGCTGCACCACTGTGTCGAGTACTGCAGGAAGAACAGATGCAGAATACAGAGCTCTGTCAGAAAATGCTGAGGAGATAACAGCATGGAAGGGGATGTGAGAGAGTACAAAGCCAAGGATTAAAGTGACATTTATTTATTTTCCACCACTGATACTTCTGACAACCAGACACACAATCCCGCCCCTATTCCCACGCTCTCCCAGTAAAAGATGCCGACTCAAAGGGTTAGTCTATCTTCTGTGTATTCTTTCTGTGTCTATCTTAGTTGCATTCTGTCCCGCTGAGTTACTCCAGCATTTTGTGCCTATCTTTGGTGTAGGTCTGAAGAAGGGTCTCGACCCCAAACGTCACCCATTCCTTCTCTCCAGAGATGCTGCCTGTCCCGCTGAGTTACTCCAGCACTCTGTGAAACGTCACCTATCCATGTCCTCCACAGATGCTGCCTGACCCGCTGAGTTACTCCAGCACTCTGTGAAACGTCACCTATCCATGTTCTCCACAGATGCTGCCTGACCCGCTGAGTTACTCCAGCACTCTGTGTCTATTTCTGACTCCAAGCATCTTTGCTTTTACTTGCAGGGTTTTTGCCCAGCCCCTGTTTCCAGCACTTCTGCAAATCCACTCGAGACCACGGCCTATTTCCAGGCAGTTGAATGACGTCAAAAATCACCTGAGTAACCCAGTAATAATAACTCATGAATGACTTACTGCCCTGAACACAAACCTATATTCGATATTTGTCCCAAAGACACACACAAAGTGAAACAAAATGCCACAAAGGCCAATGTTCTACTAGTGCTTCTACTAGGCCAGGGGTGGCCAAACTTGCTTAATGTAAGAGCCACATACGATAAAGTTCAGATGTTTGAGAGTCGCAAGACATGAACAAAAGAGCCGCAAGACATGAACTTAAATATTTTTTACTAACCATGAACATTAAACTTACGTTTTATTCCAATGGGGTCTCAATTCATACCCAGTAAATAATTATAAAGTTTGATATTTTTTCTTATTTACCTTTTATATTAACTGTGATGAAAAAAGGAGCTCAGCCAACATATTTCCACGAGCCGCATATTAAAGGTCAAAGAGCTGCATGTAGCTCGCGAGCCGCGGTTTGGCCACCCATGTACTAGGCATAGGGGTGCCAACTATCTCATTCCCAAATATGGGACAAGGTGACGTCACCGCCCCGCACCCCACGTGACCTCACCCAGCCAGCGGCCACGAGCTCTCGCTCCACCAATGGTGGCCGCCCGGGCCAGGAGACGGGTTGCTATGCAACCTCCATTAGGCGAACATACTCTGTTAGCCTACACTGTCCCGGCCTACAGCGGCCCGCGGGCTTAATATGGGACAAGGGCAGTCCCGTACGGGACACACCAATGTAGCCCAAACTACGGGATGTCCCGGCTAATACGGGACAGTTGGCAACCCTGACTAGGCAGGAACCTCAACTAGCGTGTTTCTAATGCCGGGAGAAATATGCATTGTCCTCAGATTCTCTGAATACTTTCCCAATGGATGAGATTCCGTGCCGATCACAATGCACAACAGCCCTTCTGACCAAGCTGTTCAACTTAGCAACGAGGAATACCATTTATCATTGTCAAACCATGACACACTCCACTGGCAATGAAACAATACTTGCCAAAAGTGGAATAAAACAGCCCCCTTTCAACTCCAACTGTGTATACACAATGTACAAACGAAGAGAAAACAGGCAGGCTGGCTGGAGTTCACTTGAAGGGCGACGTTCATCTCTGGATTCATGAGACATTGATAAACTGCTTAAACCCTGAACCTTAAATTGATGAAAGTATTTAAACATCTTGATGCACTTCCGTCTGATGAAACTCCCCAGTCTACCTTGTTTAATGGAAAAAGTAAATTCTAAAAGACAACAAAGTGACATGATGTTTGTAAAAGGAAATATGTTACTTAGTAGTAACACAAGTGTTATTGAAAACCTGAACCAGCTTCACTCAACGAACTGTGATGGAGATCAAGTGATTGGACACCAGTCTGAAGCTCCCAGTAGGGTCGACAACTATTCCGTATTAGCCGGGACATCCCTTATTTTGGGCTAAATTAGCTTGTCCCGTATGGGACCACCCCTTGTCCCGTATTAGTAGGGTTGCCAACTTCCTCACTCCCAAATAAGGGACACAGGATGACGTCACCGCCCCACGCCCCACGCGACCTCACCCAGCCAGCGGCTACGTGCTCCCGCTCCACCAATGGCGGCCGCCATTGGTGGAGCGGGAGCACGTGGCCGCTGACTGGGTGAGGTCACGTGGGGCGCGGGGCGGTGACGACAATCTGTCCCGTATTTGGGAGTGAGGAAGTTGGCAGCCCTACTCCCCAGTGACTGGTGACCATGAAGTCAATAGACAATAGACAATAGGTGCAGGAGGAGGCCATTCGGCCCTTCGAGCCAGCACCGCCATTCAATGTGATCATGGCTGATCATTCTCAATCAGTACCCTGTTCCTGCCTTCTCCCCATACCCCCTGACTCCGCTATCCTCAAGAGCTCCATCTAGCTCTCTCTTGAATGCATTCAGAGAATTGGCCTCCACTGCCTTCTGAGGCAGAGAATTCCACAGATTCACAACTCTTTGACTGAAAAAGTTTTTCCTCATCTCTGTTCTAAATGGCCTACCCCTTATTCTTAAACTGTGGCCCCTTGTTCTGGACTCCCCCAACATTGGGAACATATTTCCTGCCTCTAACGTGTCCAACCCATTAATAATCTTATACATTTCGATAAGATCCCCTCTCATACTTCTAAATTCTAGGTATTTATTCACAAAGTGCTGGAGTAACTCAGCAGGTCAGGCAGCATCTCGGGAGAGAAGGAATGGGTGACGTTTCGGGTCGAGACCCTTCTTCAGACTGATGTCGATGTTTCGGGTCGAGACCCTTCTTCAGACTGATGTCACGTTTCGGGTCGAGACCTTTCTTCAGACTGCCTGACCTGCTGAGTTACTCCAGCACTTTGTGCTCCTGAGATGCTGCCTGACCTGCTGACTTACTCCAGCACTTTGTGAATAAATACCTTCGATTTGTACCAGCATCTGCAGTTATTTTCTTATACTATCTTCTAAATTCCAGTGTATACAAGCCTGTATACATGTCCTCCACTTTTATCCAACAACAGCCGCTCCCCGACTACTTTCACTGTCCTCCTGATTAATTTTACTCTTGGTATGCCTCGTTGTCACATTCCCTTCAGCCAACAATGAGCCGCTCTACATTTCCTTGAGCATCATCAGCTTTGATCTGACCTTTTCATTCTCTTTGAAGCTCTTCCCCATCTACAGTTTCCTTCTCCCCTGACTGTCAGTCTGAAGAAGGGTCTCAACCCGAAAAGTCACCCATTCCCTCTCTCCAGAGATGCTGCCTGTCCCACTGAGTCACTCCAGCATTTTGGGCCTATCTTCGGTGTAAACCAGCATCTGCAGTTCCTTCCAACGCACTCCAACCTTCCAGCAGGGTTGAGTAGAGCAGTGCATGGCGCTCTCCACCTACACATCGTTCATCAGTACTTGCTCAAGGGGACATGACCAGCCCTTGCGTGAACTAACCGTGACACATCCATCATTTTTTTGTTGATATTTTTAGATTTTAGAGATACAGCGCAGAAACAGGCCCTTTGGCCCACCGGGTCCGCGCCGCCCAGCGATCCCCGTACACTAACACTATCCTACACCCACTAGGGACAATTTTTTTATACATTTGCCCAGCCAATTAACCTACAAACCTGTACGTCTCTGGAGTGTGGGAGGAAACCGAAGATCTCAGAGAAAACCCTCGCAGGTCACGGGGAGAACGTCCAAACTCCGTACAGATGGCGCCCGTAGTCGGGATCGAACCTGAGTCTCCGGCGCTGCATTCGCTGTAAGGCAGCAACTCTACCGCTGCGCCACCGTGGCACATGGGTGCCGTTTCTCTGCTGTTATTCATTGCAATCAAGTTCACAGCTGGGAAAAGTGGCCAAGCTTTTCCTAACAATCATCTTGGAGCAAAGATATTTATTTTATATTTAAATTTTAAAATGCAATTTGAAAGAATTGGACCTGCATCTGTTTTAACAGATGTTGTAAAAATGCAGAGAGTCGTAGAGTCACACAGCGTGGAAACAGGCCCTTCGGCCCAACTTGCCCACGCCAACCAACATACCCCCATCTACACTAGTCTAACCTGCCTGCATTACGCTCATATTCCTCTTAATCTATCCTAACCATGTACCTGTCTAAATGTTTTTTAAATGTTGTGATAGTCGTCTTAAATGCCTCTGCCCCCAACCTTCATGCTGACACCAACCAGCATGAGGTCACGCTCCAGACTTTAACATCAGGGAGGTACATAGCACACTGCCACATGTACCCTCTGTAGGGCCATCCTATCCACACAGTGCACTGCCACATGTACCCTCTGTAGGGCCATCCTATCCACACAGCACACTGCCACATGTACCCTCTGTAGGGCCATCCTATCCACACAGCACACTGCCACATGTACTCTCTGTAGGGCCATCCTATCTGTTTGCACACCTGTTTATTGTTCACTAAGAAGACAAAAGCCTCTGGCACAAGTTATCCAATGCCGCCAACCCATAAAAACCCACAAATCTGAAGTCTTTAAGTCCATTATGAAAACTATTTTTGAAACTGCATGGTTTTCTCATGACTTATCTGTAAAGCAGTTGATTCTGGTGCCTAGACTCTTTGATGAGGTGCAAAGTAAGCAAGGCATGAATCACAACTACCCAGTGCTGAGGGCATTCAATCAACTGTGACTTGCAAGCCCGAGGCTCATTAAAATATCTTGGACAAGCTCGAAGTGTCATAAACACCTCTGATGAGGCCTGCCTGTGGGAGATGGGGAATACTCTGTACAGATGAAATAAACACTCGGTGCAATTGTGATGAACTGGGCTTCACAGAGACAGGGTCTTGCTTCATGGATGAAATGCCTCCCCTGACACTCTCCATCAGGTCAGTGTGACCTGAGTGCGTCTACATCCTCAGGTATCCTCTCAAGTGTCGAGACAATCCTTCCATAGACTGACTTATTTGGAATACTAATGTCTCACCAGAAATACATTTGATTATGGTTAAATATTAAAATTGACAGCAAGTAATATTTCTTTTAGATAATTAGATAATAAACTGGGGAAGGTGAATCTTAAGGAGAGAATTCGAGGAGATGTCATGTGGAAAAAAACTGCCAGCACAAACAGACAATGAACTGAATGAAATAAAACCAGAATCTGCTGGGACACCCAGGAGGTCAGGCAGTTTTTGAAAGATTTAGCATAAGGACACAGAGTGCTGGAGTAACTCAGTGGTTCAGGCAGCATCTCTGGAGAACATGGATATGTGACGTTTCACAGAGTGCTGGAGCAACTCAGTGGTTCAGGCAGCATCTCTGGAGAACATGGATAGGTGACGTTTCACAGAGTGCTGGAGTAACTCAGCGGATCAGGCAGCATCTCTGGAGAACATGGATAGGTGACGTTTCGGGTCAAGACCGGTCTCGATGCTGCCTGACCCGCTGAGTTACTCCAGCACTCTGTGAAACGTCACCTATCCATGTTCTCCAGAGATGCTGCCTGACCCATTGAGTTACTCCAGCACTCTGTGAAACGTCACCTATCCATGTTCTCCAGAGATGCTGCCTGACCCGCTGAGTTACTCCGGCAGTAAGTGGCTTTTTAAAAAAAATGGATCTTGGTTTCTCCCACCTACCTCATTGGAAACCTTTGAACTTTCTTTAATCAGACTATATCAGACTTCAATGTGATATCTTTATTTTAAACGCTGCACATGTAATCCTTTGCCTGTTTCTGTGGACTGTGGGCAGCTTGCTTTTATCATGGAGAGTCTCTTCTTTGACTGGATAGCACGCAACATAAAAGCTTTTCACTGTACCTCGCTCGGTACATGTGATAATAAGAAGCTAAACTCAACTAAGAGGTGACACCCTCTCCGCACCCACCCAGTGGAGACTCCTGAGAATTTTACCTTCCAATCTTCATCCAGAATGAACCTGTTGAACCAAATCATCTCTTGCGTTGTTGTAAATTTATTCTCAAATGCCGACTCTAACTTCAATGGTACTTTGCACAGACCACAAAATACCTGCTTTTGTTCTGTTCTCTGTTCTTTTCAGTTAATCTCACATCTCTTGTGTTGTAGCTACCAATCATTTGAAATCAGTCTGCTAATATTTAACTTGCCCGTTCTTTCATGAACTTAAACAACTGTATCAGAATCAGTCTTCATTCTGACAAAAGGTTATTCAGACGACATAATAATGAAAAGTTTAAAACTTTAAGAATCAGGCCAATACTTTGTAAGTAACTTTCAAGCAGAGTGGCGCCATGCCTGGTCCTGTTGAACAGCAGGGTTGGGCTGATCTGGGCAAGCGAAGGTGATCGGGACTGAATGGGCAGGCGTTGCTGAGGCAGTAAGCTATCCTGTGTTCCCACCCCTGATATCAGGATCAAGGAAGTCTCAGAGTAGGCTCAGGACATTCAGTGAGGGAATAGCAAACAGCTCCAGGTTGTGGTGGACATAGAGTCAGGGCCGTTTTTACAGCATTATGGGCCCCCGGGCAAAGCAGTGTACTGGGGCCCCTACCGTTACTCTCCCCCACCCCCCTTTCCCTACCAGCCCCCCCCCCCCTGTCGTGCCGGCGAAAAGCACTTACCGAAAAGCACTTAGCGATGGACTTAGGGTGCTACATTGTTGCGAAAAGCACTTACAGATCGCTGTGAGAAGCACTTAGTGACCGAAAATGTTGCGAAAAAAGCACTTATTGAACCTACATTTTTTAAGTAGTATTTATTTATTGCAAGTCACTTAACATACACAGATCAGCATGGGGCCCCTATGCTCGTGGGCCCCCGGGCAAGTGCCCATCAGGCCCATGCGTTAAGACGGCCCTGCATAGAGTCATAGAGTGATACAGCGTGGAAACTAGCCCTTCAGCCCAACTTGCCCACACCGGTCAACATGTCCCAGCTACACTAGTCCCACCTGCCCGCGCTTGGTCCATATCCCTCCAAACCTGTTCTGTCCAAGTACCTGTCTAACTGTTTCTTAAACGTTGGGATAGTCCCAGCCTCAACTACCTCCTCTGGCAGCTCGTTCCATACACCCACCACCCTTTGTATGAAAAAGTTACCCCATAGATTCCTATTAAATCTTTTCCCCTTCATATTAAACCTGTGTCTTCTGGTCCTTGATTCACCTACTCTGGGCAAGAGACTGTGCATCTACCCAATCTATTCCTCTCATGATTTTGTACACCTCGAGAAGATTTTACCACATTGGTACAATCACACAGGTAGGAAGATAGATTAGGTCCTGAAGAATCCCAAGCATTTTTATACATTCATTAAAACTAAAAAGTGAGGATAAGACTACTTGAGGAGAAAGGAGGTCATTTGACTTTCACTGTACCTTAATTGGTACATGTGACAATAAACTGACCTTGAGACCTTGAATTTGTGCATGTAGTTAGAGGGTGTATAATCTTGACTGAGCTTTTTGAGAAGGTGATGAATAATGGTAGGCCAGTGGATATAGTTTACATGGACTTTAGCAAGGCATTTGACAAGGTCCCTCTACAGCGGGTAGTCCATAGAGCTCAGAGGGCCATCGGAACACAGCTATCAGACTTGGAGGGCATCTACAACACACGATGCCTCAGAAAAGCCACCAGCATCCACAAAGACTCTTCACACCCCTGCAACAGTCTGTTTGAACTCCTTCCATCGGGCAGACGATACAAGGCCTTCTATGCCCGCACCTCCAGACTCAGGAACAGCTTCATCCCCAGGGCCATAGCTGCTATGAACCGGTCCTGCTGAGCCGGATGGCCACAACGCATAGATCAACTTGCACTTTACCCTGTCCAAAACTGTTACAACTGTTTCGTTTCGTTGGGTTGCTGCTGTCTAAATTACCTAAATTATTGCATCGTATGGGAGGCGCATTCCCAATCTCGTTGTACCCCTGGGTACAATGACAATAAAGATATATTGTATTGTATTGTATTGTATTGTATTGTATGCTAGGCTGATTCTGAAGATTAAGATGCATGGGATCCTTGTCATGACTTGGTAGCTTGTATTGGAGGTTTTGGAGAGGGTGCAGAAGAGGTTTACGAGGATATTGCTCTCTGGATTAGAGGGTATCACTAAACAGAAGAGATTGGACAAACTTGGATTGTTTTCTCTGGAGCTTCAGAAGCCAAGGGGAGATTTGATAGAAGTTTATTAAACTATGAGAGGCACAGATAGACAGATGGCCAGAAACCTTTTCTCCAGCGTGTAAATGTCACATAAGGCGAGAGAAGATTTGCGGGGTAAGTTTTTACCCACTGGAATGCATTGACAGGGTGGTGGGGGGAAATAGATGTGATGGTGACATTGAAGAGGTTTTTAAATTGGCACAAGGATATTCAGGGGATGGAGAGATATGGATCACGTGTGGGCAGATGGGATTAGTTTAATTTGGCATGATATTTGGCACAGGTACAGTGGGCTGAAGGATGGGTTCCCGCACGGTTCCATGTTCCATGTTCTCCCAGTGTCCATGTCTTTCTTGGCCATGTAAGTCCTTATTAATCCAATTTGCTTCTTGGAAATTAGGAAATGATTTAGGAGTTCTCCCAGGAGTTTTGGAATGTTTTCAAATTGACTTGTGGTTTTAAACACAAGAACTCTTTTTAATATTGCAAAAATGTAGCGGAACTTCTGAGAATTTGAGTAACAGATCAAGCACATTCACGGAGACATGGTGCGTTGTAAAACAGATGGGGTGCAGGGCAGAGTGGCACTGGTTTAGTGCGCTATTCAAAGAATGGACGTCAAATTAAAAAATACTTTGTTTTGCTTTCATGACTTAGACAATAGACAATACGTGCAGGAGTAGGCTATTCGGCCCTTCGAGCCAGCGCTGCCAATCAATGTGATCATGGCTGATCATCCACTTTTGCCTGCCATGGATGTATATGTAATGGTCTATCTTCTGGAGATACATTAAATATCAGATAATGATATTTGCGTTTGGAATTTACTTTAGACTTTAGAGCTACAGCGTATGCCTTTCAGCCCACCAAGTCTGTGTCGACCAGCGATCACCCTGTACACGAGCACTATCCCACAAACCTACAGGTTTGTAGGTTATTTGGCTTGGTATAAATGTAAATTGTAAATGTAAATTGTTCCTAGTGTGTGTAGGATAGTGTTAGTGTGCGGGGATCACTGGTCGGCATGGTCTCGGTGGGCCGAATGGCCTGTTTCCACGCTATATCTCTAAAACTAAAACAAAAATGTAACCTGCAAACCTGCACGTCTTTGGAGTGTGGGAGGAAACCTAAGCACTGGAGAAAATCCACGCGGGTCACATGGAGAACGGACAAACTCCGTACAGACAGGATCGAACCCGCGGTCAGGATCGAACCCGGTCGCTGGTGCTTTGAGGCAGCAACGCTACTGCTGCACCACTGTGCCAACCTTGAATCTGTCCTGTTTGCATGAAGTACCATGCGTGCTGGTCCATGCGGGATATAGGACAGACACTGTAAAACGTAAGGAGATGGCGAGACTGCTGTAGTGACCAGGGTGCAGAGAGAGGAATGGCTGAGTTCACTGTCTCTGACCCTTGTTGCTGGGCCCCAGCCAAACCATGACAACCATGACAGGCCACAGACCAAGTGGTCAAATAAGCCAGCTGTACATTCCATGAAACCTGCTGTAATGGTGGGCATTGGCTGACCATCACTCGGCAACCATTATGTTCAGAGAACCATATCACCACCCAGGGCAGCGGCTTCTTGTGCCTTGGCCAGCAAACTGAAAAGGATATTCAACAAATCCCATTTTGTTCTTCTTTCCGCACAGCTCTGAAAATGTATTGGGTAGGAAGGAACTGCAGAGGCTGGTTTAAACCGAAGATAGACACAAAGAGCTGGAGTAACCCAGGGGGTCAGACAACATCTCTGGAGAAAAGGAATAGACAATAGACAATAGACAATAGGTGCAGGAGTAGGCCATTCAGCCCTTCGAGCCAGCACCGCCATTCAATGCGATAATGGCTGATCACTCTCAATCAGTACCCCGTTCCTGCCTTCTCCCCATACCCCCTCACTCCGCTATCCTTAAGAGCTCTATCCAGCTCTCTCTTGAAAGCATCCAACGAACTGGCCTCCACTGCCTTCTGAGGCAGAGAATTCCACACCTTCACCACCCTCTGACTGAAAAAGTTCTTCCTCATCTCCGTTCTAAATGGCCTACCCCTTATTCTTAAACTGTGGCCCCTTGTTCTGGACTCCCCCAACATTGGGAACATGTTATCTGCCTCTAATGTGTCCAATCCCCTAATTATCTTATATGTTTCAATAAGATCCCCCCTCATCCTTCTAAATTCCAGTGTATACAAGCCCAATCGCTCCAGCCTTTCAACATACGACAGTCCCGCCATTCCGGGAATTAACCTAGTGAACCTACGCTGCACGCCCTCCATAGCAAGAATATCCTTCCTCAAATTTGGAGACCAAAATTGCACACAGTACTCCAGGTGCGGTCTCACCAGGGCCCGGTACAACTGTAGAAGGACCTCTTTGCTCCTATACTCAACTCCTCTTGTTACGAAGGCCAACATTCCATTGGCTTTCTTCACTGCCTGCTGTACCTGCATGCTTTCTTTCATTGACTGATGCACTAGGACACCCAGATCTCGTTGAACTCCCCCTCCTCCTAACTTAACACCATTCAGATAATAATCTGCCTTTCTATTCTTACTTCCAAAGTGAATAACCTCACACTTATCTACATTAAACTGCATCTGCCATGTATCCGCCCACTCACACAACCTGTCCAAGTCACCCTGCAGCCTTATTGCATCTTCCTCACAATTCACACTACCCCCCAACATAGTATCATCTGCAAATTTGCTAATGGTACTTTTAATCCCTTCGTCTAAGTCATTAATGTATATCGTAAATAGCTGGGGTCCCAGCACCGAACCTTGCGGTACCCCACTGGTCACTGCCTGCCATTCCGAAAGGGACCCATTTATCCCCACTCTTTGCTTTCTGTCTGTTAACCAATTTTCTATCCATGTCAGTACCCTACCCCCAATACCATGTGCCCTAATTTTGCCCACTAATCTCCTATGTGGGACCTTGTCGAAGGCTTTCTGAAAGTCGAGGTACACCACATCCACTGACTCTCCCTTGTCAATTTTCCTAGTTACATCCTCAAAAAATTCCAGTAGATTTGTCAAGCATGATTTCCCCTTCGTAAATCCATGCTGACTCGGAATGATCCCGTTACTGCTATCCAAATGCTCAGCAATTTCGTCTTTTATAATTGACTCCAGCATCTTCCCCACCACTGATGTCAGACTAACTGGTCTATAATTACCCGTTTTCTCTCTCCCTCCTTTCTTAAAAAGAGGGATAACATTTGCTATCCTCCAATCCACAGGAACTGATCCTGAATCTATAGAACATTGAAAAATGATCTCCAATGCTTCCACTATTTCTAGAGCCACCTCCTTAAGTACTCTGGGATGCAGACCATCAGGCCCTGGGGATTTATCAGCCTTCAGTCCCATCAGTCTACCCAAAACCATTTCCTGCCTAATGTGGATTTCCTTCAGTTCCTCCATCACCCTAGGTTCTCCGGCCCCTAGAACATTTGGGAGATTGTGTGTATCTTCCTCAGTGAAGACAGATCCAAAGTAACGGTTTAACTCGTCTGCCATTTCTTTGTTCCCCATAATAAATTCCCCTGCTTCTGTCTTCAAGGGACCCACATTTGCCTTGACTATTTTTTTCCTCTTCACGTAACTAAAAAAATAGGTAACGTTTCGAGTCGAGACCCTTCTTCAGACCGTTCTTTGCCAATTTTTCAGTTACTATTTAACCCACTTCCATCAGCCTCTCCAGTACCAGAACATAACAATCTACTGCATTAAGACATCTCGTTTTCACATCACGCTGCTTTTACCTTCTCTCCATCATCTATCCATGCTGAATGACTCTATGACCAAGGTCTTCTCAAGGGGATAGACACAAAATGCTGGAGTAACTCAGCAGGACAGGTAGCATGTCTTGATACAAGGAATGGGTAACGTTTCGGGTTGAGACCCATCTTCAGTCTGAATAAGGCTCTCGACCCAAAACGTCACCCATTCCTTCTTGCCAGAAATGCTGCCTGACCCACTGAGTTACTCCAGCATTTTGTGCCTATCTTCGGTGTAAACCAGCATCTGCAGTTCCTTCCCACACACCTCCTCAAGGGGCATTGAGTTTGGTCACTAAATGCTGGCGCTGCCAACAAACACACATCACAATTACACAAGTGAGTGCCTCAGTTAAGGTCTTAAGAAAATCCCATACCGTATATGCCAAGCTGATTGGCACAATGTTCAAAAATAAATAATGCAGATGCTGCAAATCAGAAATAAATACAGACACTGCTCGAAATACCCAGTAGGTCAAGCAGCATCTATAGAGAGCAAAGAAAGTTGACTTTTCAGGTCATTCATTATCCTATCTCCAGAACAAAAAAATAGAAATGAGTTTTAAATTGGAAAGAAGGTGAGAGGGGTAGTGAAAGCAAAAGCAATGTAATCTGTTATCTCTCCCTCTCCCCCTTCCCACCCGCATTTTCCCCTCCCCCACTCTCCACCCTCCCAATACCTCCCACATCCACTCCCCCATCCCACTGCCCCCCTCCCTCAGTTCCCTACCCACTCCCCCTTCCCACTCACCCCCCCCTCCCACTAACTCTCCCCCTCCTTTCACTCTCTCTCTCCCTGTTCCCCCTCTGTCCACACTCTCTCTCCGTCTCCCTCCTCCCACCCACCCTCTCTCTCTCTGCCCCCCCCCCCTCTCCCTCTGTTTTCTGAGCAGGGGTTGTACACTGACACAACCCCCATGCCTTGTGTGCTCCCAGTGTGGTGACTGTAAACATCCAACATCTATGGGTGATGTTTTATGATGGACATATATTTATGTTGTGTGCCCACATGTGCAGAGTGGTTGCAGGGACTGGGATAAAACACCTTGTACCCACTCTCGCAGTTCCCCCTGTTTCTCTGACACTCATTATATTCCTGGCAATGTTCACATGAAGAACTCAAGCACACACTCTGGCATCTAATCCCAAAGAGGGTTGCCTGATTATGACCAAAGTCTTCCATGTTTCTGACCATTTCTTTTCTGTTGGTAACTTGAACACTATCCCACTTGGACTGGGAAATGCTGTCTTCACACTTCTTTATCATAAATACCACCCCCCCCCCCCCTCGGACAGCTAAATCCCCCTTTCATCACCACCCTTATTGCTTTCAAACACTCTATTCAAAAGGAAATAATACTATAGATAATTCAAATAAATATAAATATATATTTTTAATTCAGACAGGTAGAAACACCTTTGGATCAAACACATTTCATCAATGAGTCAATGATGTGCAGAACACAGGTTTAATGTGTAGGAAGGAACTGTGGATTACACTGAAGATAGACACAAAAAGCTGGAGTAACTCAGCGGGTCAGGCAGCATCTCTGGAGAGAAGGAATAGGTAACGTTTCGAGTCGAGACCCTTCTTCAGACCTTCATGGACTTCCTTCTCCAGTGTTTAGTTTAGTTTAGAGATACAGTGTGGAAACCACCGCCCAGTCCATGCCGACCAACGACCAACGACCACCCGTACACTAGTTCTATCCTGCACACTTGGGACAATTTACAGAAACTAATTAACTGACAAACTTGGGATCTGGGAGGAAACCGGAACACCTGGAGGAAACCCACGTGGTCACGGGGAGAATGTACAAACTCCATACAGACAGCACCCGTAGTCAGGATGGAGCCCATGTCTCTGGCGCTGTGAGGCAACAGCTCTACCGCTGTGCCTGTGATGAGCTTATATCCTGAGAGCCATGTAAAGGTCAGCTCCAGCTGCACGGGTGGACTGTGATCACTCCCTGAGGACACGGACAGAATGATCTTTTATTTCCAATAAAACGTGCTGAAAGACCGCCTCAAAAACTAGACATTGTGCCATTGCCACAAGGGGAGTGCAGTGTGGGCCAAGGATGTCCTGGTTGGGTTGCTCCTGGGCCTGGCCAAGCTGGCCATCCACGAGTCACGGCGCCAGGGGGAACAGGGCTCTGCCCGAGCCGGATGCCTGCCCCTTTTCCGGGGTAATGTCCACGCCCGGGTGATGTTAGAGTGGTACATAATTGTACAGCAGTCATTTAGTATGTTTGTAAAGATTGTAACATCGTTGTCTGAAAACTAGTGTCCAGATAATTTGGTGATTTTGTACTTTAGTGGTGGGTGTGTTACCACGGTTTTGTTTTGTATCGTGATCGTAATTAAATCAATTATTTTTGTTACAAATAGAAAGGGGAGTGCAGTGTGGTTTCTGCCAAACACACGGTACATTCAGCGATCGGAATCTTATCTTGTTGAGATTGGTTAAGGCACTGAGGAGGGAGCACACAGAATCATGCATACATATAATGTGTGACGCCTGGCACCCCCTCTATAATTCACCACTGATGGCCGATATGGAATCAGTCGTCATAGCCTGTTCCAGCAAACAATGCATCCATGGCTTATATAATGTACGGCCCATTCATAAGTGTTGCAGGCTTTGCCAATAGATTTCCACATGGGATAACACAGCAAAGCACTCACAATGACAGGTAAAGTTTAGCAACTGCAGCTGCGGGTTGCACTAATGAATAACACTCAAACAGGGCCCACAATGTTCTTCTCAGATCTCGCCTCTCCAAAATCCCCTCCTCAACTGAAGTCTTTCACTGCCTCGTCTCCTTGGGAGTTGCTGCTGCCCAAAGGCAATGGTTTCTTAATGTTGAAACATGGAAACAAGAAACCGGAGAAACAAGGAAACGCAGAAACAAGGAAACATGGAAACAAGGAAACGCAGAAACAAGGAAACGTGAAAACAAGGAAACGGAGAAACAAGGAAACGCAGAAACAAGGAAACGCAGAAACAAGGAAACGTGGAAACGCAGAAACAAGGAACCGCTGCTCGTCATTTTCGGAGACTTCTTTATGACATAGAAGCTCTGCCCATCAAATCTCTGAGCCGTTCCATCTATCCCACACCCCACTTATTTTACTGTAACCCAATTCCCTCCCCTGGCCTTTAACACCACCCTACATCCCCTACAACCCACCTCCAATGTGCAGTGGCCAATGAACCTACCAGCCACTGCATCATGAGGATGTGGGAGAGGATGTGGCTTTTCACTGTACAGATGCTCCCCGCCTTACGATGCTTCGACTTGCGATATTTCGACTTTACGATGGTGCAAACGGCAGCGCCCCTGGCGAGCCGCCACTCGACTCCGGCCATGGGATCAGGTGTATTAAATGCATTCCGACTTATGATAGTTTCAGTTTCCGATGGGTTTCTCGGAACGTAACCCCATCGTAAGTTGAGGAGCTTCTGCACCTCGGTACATGTGACAATAAACTAAACTGAGAATGGGGACACTTAGAGAGTCTCAGGGTGACAGAGAGAAGATGAACATAGACATGAACATGGCGATGTGTGGCAGCAGCACTACCCACAACACCGCTTCTCAATTCCATTGTGCTTCTTTCAAATCATCTGATAATATATTCTTAACAACCCGTTACTTCACTTTGTCGTGAAGGAAGGAACTACAGATTGTGGTTTAAACTGAAGATAGACACTGAATGCTGGAGTAACTCAGCAGGACAGGCAGCATCTCTAGATAGAAGGAATGGGTGAAGTTTCTGTTGAAGGGTCTTGACCCAAAACCTCACATTCCTTCTCTCCAGAGATGCTGCCTTTCCACGCTGAGTTACTCCAGCATTTTGTGTCTATCTTCAATTTGTTGGCTAATTTCAAAGTACTGACAATAGACAATAGGTGCATGAGTAGGCCATTCGGCCCTTCGAGCCAGCACCGCCATTCAATGTGATCATGGCTGATCATCCACAATCAGTACCCCGTTCTTGCCCTCTCCCCATACTCCCTGACTCCGCTATCATTAAGAGCTCTATCTAACTCTCTCTTGAAAGATTCAAGAATATCAAACTATCAGTAGTCTGTTCGTGTTACATGAGACGGGGAAATAATATTTTATTGATAAATGTTATCATGAGCTCTAAACATAAAAGCACAGCAAGCAAGTCCACTAGCTGAGTGTAAATTGCCCCGCTGCACTAGGAACACAACAGACTAATAATATCCACGTTTAAGTGCTGATCAGATGCATTTAATTCAGAACTTACCACATTGCTGCAGGTCCTGTATCTGATATTTCGCCCTTCACACCGCCTAAGAGAGAGCAAATAAAAAACCACTGATGTAAAGAGCAGGCTTAAACATAAAACAAAAAAGGCCAAATGCTTCACAAAAGCTCCCATTATAAAGTGGGATTATGATACGTACCCGACTGAACAAAGGAAGCGTTCAATGGTCAAAATTTGTTAATCCCTGATAAATTTAAAACGCTCTTTATGAAAAACAAATTTGGGTCTTCAGCCAAGATTATAAGCTTAGTGAAGCAAATAAAATCATTTTTGACAAGGGCTTTAGCTCTGGTTCTGAATCAAGCTAAATTTTACTTCACCTATCAAAACATTAGTAGAAAATACCTGCCAGGGTTTACGTATAATGAAACTAGTCATTGACTGAAGTCCCACTGTGCATGCACAAACACAGGTCAATCTTGAAAGACCAAGCTTACAATTTTTAAAAAAAACATTTCCTACAACTAACATAATCAAATGTTCACAAGCAAAATAAAACTTCCTTCTCTGCTAATGTCTTTTCCAAAACTAAACCTATTATCAAGAGTTGAGCAGCCTTGATGAGCATGCGATGGAATATATTAGTTGCAGGTTTATTGTGTAACCATTGTACATCTTTTAAGAATAACTTTGTTTTTGAAAAATATCCAGACTGTTCAATGATGAATAATCTGCCCCTTTCTGTTAAATAGTTTATTGCACAAGAACCCACTGTTCGTATTACTCATTAGGCAAGTGGTCCTTTCTGGCTAAAATACTTCAAACACATACCTAGTTTTAGATGCAAGGAAATGTGAAGCTCAGAGCAAGGTGAAAGCAAGTACAATATTGCACTGTAAACTGAGTGTAACAACAGTAAGCCCAGACAAATACAGAGCGGACCGCTCCTTCACTGGCAAGTGACAAATTAGACATAAATGACCGCATTTGCTTTACTGAATCGAGTGATAAAGTTGTAGTTGCAACAACCTGATACGTTTGGTACCATTTTGTTTGCATGCATGTTCAGGGTTCAAAACTGTTCCAGTTGCACATGATGAACGGGGTTTGGAATCCAACAAACATTGTTCCAGACTGAAGGAACTGCAGGTGCTGGAATCCTCAGCAAAATACAAACTGCTGGAGGAACTCAGCGGTTCAGGTAGCATCTGTGGAGGGAATGGACGGGCTATAGTTTGGGTCTGGACCATTCCGAAACTTCGTCCATGTCCGCTTCCCTCTACAGAAACATCGTTAGAGGCTTGTCTAAGGACGCTGCGTAATGTACCAAGGGCTCACTTATTCATGGTAGTCAGAGAGGTGGACAATGGCAAGTGGAGTGAACATTGTATCCAACAAGCTGGGTTGTAATTTATGGGAACTAAAATCTTCTGTCTCATGGGATTGATTAATTGAAAGATACAGCATGGGAACAGGCCCTTCGGCCCACCGAGTCCACGCCGACCATCAACCACTCGTTCACACGAGTTCTATGTTATCCCACTTTTTCACACTGGGGGCAATTTACAGAGGCCAATTAACTCACAAACCCGGCCATCTTTGGGATGTGGAAGGAAACCAGAGCACCCGGAGGAAACCCACGTGGTCACAGGGAGAACGTGCAAACTCCGTACAGACAGCTCCCAAGGTCAGGATTGAACCCAGGTCTCTGGCGCTATGAGGCTGCAGCTCTACCCGGTGTGACACCGTGCCGCCTTGTTTCATGAAAGAAGTTCATTAACCATTATGTCAGGGATGTCAGGGGCAATGGGGAGAAGGCAGAAGAATGGGGTTAGGGGGGAGAGATAGATCAGCCATGATGGAATGGTGGAGAGGACTTGATGGGCTGAATGGCCTAATTCTACTCCTGTCACTTAGGAACAAGAACTTATTATTTAATGACATTGGATACCATGTGCTCCAAAAATTAAAAACTCAACAGTATTGAAGAGGCTACTTCAGTCTTCATGCTTTTATCATTTAAATTACACATTTAATGAACTAACAACAGAAAATGCCGAAAACTGTCGGCAGGTCAGGCAGCATCTGCAGAGAAAGCAACAGGGCTAACATTCCATGTTGAAGACCCTGCGTGAGAACTGGGAATGAAAGAGCAAAACACAACGTGCTGGAGGAACTCAGTGGGTCAGGCAGCATCTGTGGGGGAAATGGACAGACGGCATCTTGAATCGGGACCCTTCTTCAGACTTAAGAATAAAAAAAGGTTTAATAGTTTAATGATTTAATCATTGCTGTCAGGCACCAGTATTTACTTTGGGAAAAATGACCTATCATTATCTCCAGTCTTGAATTTTCCTTCTTGTGTTGGGCTGCACTGTGGCGCAGCAGTCGAGTTGCTGCCTTACAACACCAGAGACACAGATTCCAACCTGACCCTGGGTGCTGTGTGCACAGAGTTTGTACGTTCTCCCTGTGACCTGCGTGCATTTCCTTCGGGTGCTCTGGTTTTCTCCCACACTCCAAAGACGTACTGGTTTGTAGATTAATTGGCTTTGGTAAAATTGTAAATTGTCCCTAGTGTGTGTAGGATAGTGTTAGTGTGTGGGGATCGTTGGGCGGCATGGACGCGGTGGGTCGAAGGGCCTGTTTCCGTGCTGTATCTCTAAACTATACTATACCCTACGAGATCTGTATAGGCCACCCCTTTCTCACTCTCTCCCTAGTAAGACCTAAGAAATGGCTGAGATTGGCAGGGACTGGTGCAGTGACGGTGCAGGGATTGGTGCAGGGATTGGTGCAGGGATTGGTGCAGGGATTGGTGCAGGGACGGTGCTGGGATTGGTGCAGGGATTGGTGCAGGGACGGTGCAGGGATTGGTGCAGGGATTGGTGCAGGGATTGGTGCAGGGACGGTGCAGGGATTGGTGCAGGGACGGTGCAGGGATTGGTGCAGGGATTGGTGCAGGGACGGTGCAAGGATTGGTGCAGGGATCGGTGCAGGGACCGGTGCAGGGATTGGTGCAGGGATTGGTGCAGGGATTGGTGCAGGGACGGTGCAGGGACTGGTGCAGGGATTGGTGCAGGGATTGGTGCAGGGACGGTGCAGGGATTGGTGCAGGGATTGGTGCAGGGACGGTGCAGGGATTGGTGCAGAGATTGGTGCAGGGACGGTGCAGGGATTGGTGCAGGGACCGGTGCAGGGATTGGTGCAGGGACGGTGCAAGGATTGGTGCAGGGATTGGTGCAGGGATGGTGCAAGGATTGGTGCAGGGATTGGTGCAGGGACGGTGCAAGGATTGGTGCAGGGACGGTGCAGGGATTGGTGCAAAGACGGTGCAGGGATTGGTGCAGGGATTGGTGCAGGGATTGGTGCAGGGACGGTGCAGGGATTGGTGCAGGGATTGGTGCAGGGATTGGTGCAGGGATTGGTGCAAAGACGGTGCAGGGATTGGTGCAGGGATTGGTGCAGGGATTGGTGCAGGGACGGTGCAGGGATTGGTGCAGGGATTGGTGCAGGGACGGTGCAGGGATTGGTGCAGGGACGGTGCAGGGACGGTGCAGGAATTGGTGCAGGGACGGTGCAGGGATTGGTGCAGGGATTGGTGCAGGGATTGGTGCAGGGATTGGTGCAGGGACGGTGCAGGGATTGGTGCAGGGACGGTGCAGGGATTGGTGCAGGGATTGGTGCAGAGATTGGTGCAGGGACGGTGCAAGGATTGGTGCAGGGATCGGTGCAGGGACCGGTGCAGGGACCGGTGCAGGGATTGGTGCAGGGACGGGTGCAGGGATTGGTGCAGGGACAGTGCAGGGATTGGTGCAGGGATTGGTGCAGGGACGGTGCAGGGATTGGTGCAGGGATTGGTGCAGGGATTGGTGCAGGGATTGGTGCAGGGATTGGTGCAGGGACGGTGCAGGGAAGGTGCAGGGATTGGTGCAGGGATTGGTGCAGGGATTGGTGCAGGGACGGTGCAGGGATTGGTGCAGGGACGGTGCAGGGATTGGAGAGGGTCCCCGGCTTCCTGATGGAAAGGGGAACCCAACAGAGGTCCTCTGATCTTCCACACTGACCCGGTGAAATTGCCATAATTGCTGCATCATTAATTCTCAAAATTACACTCCAGTTATTGCCATAGTTAGATTTCTGTCACACAGTATGCATGTGCTCGGCTAATTCACTTCACATTCCTCTCTCCCTGAATAATTTGTCTCTGCTGTTTGCTCTGGTGCCAGGAGCCTTCTGAATGTCCATGCAGAGTGTGGTAATGGACTGCTGGTGATTATAGGGTTCATGTGACAGAGCATTTTCTGGGGCTTGCTCGTTAGTCATCTTGTTGGCAGAATGTCTGAAAGTAACGTTGGCTCCTTGGTCTTATAATGTGTTTCACGTGGAAAGGATTTGGCTGAGATACAGCAGATGTCACTCGAAGCAGCCGTCTTATCCACACATGGCTTCCAGCTATCATTCCACCCACAGACTCCAAAGACGGACCTCGACAAATGACCATGGACCCTTAGGAAGCGTTTGTGTTCACCGTCTACCTCACCCTTCCTGCACCCCGCTGGCATCTGGGTGGTGGGTGGTGGGTGGTGGACCTCCTGCAAGCAGCACTCCAGCCACCACTCCAGCAAGGTGCCCAATGTGTGGAGTCTGGAAGGCAGGAGATCACCATGTCCTTCACCCAAGCCAACGCCAAAAGCACTGGAGATCATCAGCAGGTCAGGCAGCATCTGTGGAGAACACGGATAGGTGACGTTTCACAGAGTGCTGGAGTAACTCAGCGGGTCAGGCAGCATCTGTGGAGAACATGGATAGGTGACGTTTCACAGAGTGCCGGAGTAACTCAGCGGGTCAGGCAGCATCTGTGGAGAACATGGATAGGTGACGTTTCACAGAGTGCCGGAGTAACTCAGCGGGTCAGGCAGCATCTCTGGGGAACATGGATAGGTGACGTTTCATGTCAGGTTGTCAAGTTTTATTTTCTTATTCTTTCCCTGAGTGCCTGTTTCCCTTCAGCCGTTGCCCAGCCACAGGGAGAGTGAGCACGGATGTCAGTAATCTGATCCTCGCTGGATCTCATGTCACCACGCCTCTCCAATCTGTACACTGTAAATGGCACGATTGTAATCATGTATTATCTTTCTGCTGACTGGTTAGCACACAACGAAAGCTTCACTGTACCTCAGTACACGTGACCATAAAGTAATCTCAACTCTAAACTCTCCAAACAGCAAACTCTTGTCAAGTGCAACTGACTTCAAATCACACAGGGACACAGATTATAACGGACTATGGCAGATCAAGGCAGAACTAATTTCCCCATGAGATAGTTTGCCTGTGTCACGAATTATAGAATATTCAACTGAAACTCAATTTTTGACATGTTTACATCACAGATTATTTATTCATTCAATTCAACATAAAGGAAATTAGAATTTAAACTACTTTATTAAGATGCAACTCTGTTGAAAGGTCATCGACTGAAGAAAGGGCCCGACCCGAGACGTCACCTATCCATGTTCTCCAGAGATGCTGCCTGACCCGCTGAGTTACTCCAGCACTCTGTGAAACGTCACCTATCCATGTTCTCCACAGATGCTGCCTGACCCACTGAGTTACTCCATCATGTATTAACCACCAAGTGCAGCTCCTTGTTACTATGACCTGAAACGTGGGGTGGCACGGTGGCACAGCGGTAGAGTTGCTGCCTTACAGCACCAGAGACCCAGGTTCAATCCTGACTAAGGATTCTGCCTGTACAGAGTTTGTACACTCTCCCTGTTTCCACACTGTATCTCTAAATTAAAACTAACTGTTTGTCTTTCCAAAGATGTTTCCTGATGTTAAGCCTACACACAACGTTTGCTCTTCTGAATTAAGGTGATGTCTTTGGATCATTGCATCCCAGCACTATAATAGACAATTCATTAGTGTGTTGGAAAGAACTGCAGATGCTGGTTTAAATCAAAGGTAGACACAAAATGTTGGAGTAACTCAGCGGGTCAGGCAGCATCTCTGGAGAGAGGAATGGGTGACGTTTCGGGTCGAGACCCTTCTTCAGACTGAATTCATTAGTGAGATTGAGATTAGAGTTCAGGAAGCAGGGAATGAATGACGAATGACTAAGAGGAAGAAGGGTCTGAAGAAGGGTCTCGACCCGAAACGTCACCCATTCCTTACTGTCCTGAGATGCTGCCTGACCTGCTGAGTTACTCCAGCATTTTGTGAATAAATACCTTCGATTTGTACCAGCATCTGCAGTTATTTTCTTATAATGACTAAGAGGAGGTCAGGAGTGGATGTGGGCCATATAAAAGAAGAATCATTCGTCAGTTCCTGAATAGATGAATCCAATCGCTATATTTCACACTGAATAATTATCTTATTTACCTAAAATAATTGTGCTATTTTCCTGGTGCAAATTGCAGCAAATTAGCTCTATTCAATCAACTACATAATTAGGGACTAACATAGATTTGAACGTGATGTTTCTAAAAGGGGTGCAAATGGAACATTTGAATGCTTCAGGCACGTGTCCATCTGGAAGTGCAGTTAACTGGAAGCCAAGATTCACAAATGCTCATATTAATGGATTACTTTCCTACTTTGCAAGTCGAAGCAATTTAAACTCTACCTTGGGCTTTAGTTTGTTTATTTTACCGTCACGGCAGCTTGAAACTGTACCTCGACACACGTGACAATAATAAACCTGACCTCAAAGTAAACCTTCTGGGATTTACAATAACTACAAATGGACAAACACCCAACTTGCCAATCTCTATATTCTGATTTGTAAAATAGAATATTGCTAAATATAAGCGTTAAAGAGATGAGCATTAAAGCTTGCTGTTTAGATCCATTTAGTTTTAAAATATTCAAAGTTCACTTCTTTGGAGACGGCACGGTGGTGCAGCGGTAGAGTTGCTGCTTCAAGCACCAGAGACCTGGGTTCCATCCTGACTACGGGTGCTGCCTGTACGGAGTTTGTACGTTCTCCCTGTGACCACGTGGGTTTTCTCCGGGTGCTCCAGTTTCCCCCCACACTCCATAGACATACAGGTTTGTAGGTTGTCTGAAGAAGAGTTCTGTCCTGCAACGTCACCCATTCCTTTTCTCCAGACATGCTGCCTTACCCGCTGAGTTACTCCAACATTTTGTGTTTATCTTTGACATAAACCAGCATCTTCCTACTGGTTTGCAGATTAATTGGCTTTGGTAAAAAAAAATTGTGAATTGTTCCTAGTGTGCAGGAACGGTGGCACGGTGGCGCAGCAGTAGAGTTGCTGCCTCACAGCGAATGCAGCGCCGGAGACTCAGGTTTGATCCTGACTACGGACGCCGTCTGTACGGAGTTTGTACGTTCTCCCCGTGACCTGCGTGGGTTTTTCTCTGAGATCTTCGGTTTCCTCCCAAACTCCAAAGACGTACAGGTTTGTAGGTTAATTGGCTGGGCAAATGTAAAAATTGTCCCTAGAGGGTGTAGGATAGTGTTAATGTGCGGGGATCGCTGGGCGGCGCGGACCCGGTGGGCCGAAGGACCTGTTTCCGCGCTGTATCTCTAAATCTAAATCTAAAAAAATCTAAATGTAGGACAGTGTTAGTGCGCGGGGATCGCTGGTCGGTGCGGACTCGGTGGGCCGAAGGGCCTGTTTCCGTGCTGTATCTCTAAACTAAAGTACTTGAATGTACCTCTTGGCACGCTGGACAGAAAAGTTGAGCTTGGCATGTCCATTGTCAGCAAACTCCAACAATTGATTACAATTCACAAAGTTGTGTGAGTTTGATAAATGTTGATGTTTCTGCATTGGTCGATTGGCCTCACTCCTGCAACATCTAACAGCAGGAAGAAGGCTAAAGTACAAATATTTCATTTTCTCTTTGAACCAAGTCACGCTGAGGAAATAGGGAAACAGACTTGTATTCATATCCCACCCTTTACAACCTTGGTGCATGCCAAAGCATTTTACAGTGAGTGCAATCTTTAATGTATAATCTTTAATGTATAACTGTGGCAAGGCTGGAGAGAGCGGCCAATTTGTACAAACCAACATCCCAAAAAAGCAATGTGGCTACGATTAGTCCAACTGTTTCCGTGACTTTGGCAGAGAGATTACTATCCAGTTTTGAACCTGTGCCATGGGATATTTTACATCCACTTTCAGGGGTTGTTAAGGCCATTCGACAAGAACCCTCTGACTAGGATCGAACTCAGAAATAATTTGTTGTTGCCTGTGGCTTCTCAGAAGTACTAGTACGAGCTTGCAGCTTTCTAGAAATTATCTTTACCTATGTTACTTGAACTCTTTTTTGTAACATAGGTAATTAGATGCAAGTCGAAGCCAATCGACCCGTCAAACCTGCCCCTGCTACTCAACATGATCATGACTAGTGACCTTCCCCTCAGCTAGGATCGATTCTACATTTTCCTTGAATTTCGTCTCCCTTGATCTCTCGTTTTCACACCATGTCTCTCGTTTCCCTCTCCCCTGACACACAGTCTGAAGAAGGGTCTAGACCAGAAACGTTACCCATTCTTTCTCTCCAGAGATGCTGCCTGACCCGCTGAGTTGCTCCAGCTTTTTGTGTCTATCTTTGGTTTAAACCAGCGTCTGCAGTTCGTTCCTACACGCGACTGATATTCCCCAGGCCTCCACTCCTCTGTGGCAATCCCCATAAGCCCCAATTTCCCACTCATTCACCTTCCACTGCAAACACACACCATGATCCAGCCTCCACACCTATCCAAGGTGGACAATTCTAGAGCTTGAACACAAGTCACAGTGGTGCAGCTGGTAGACAATAGACAATAGACAATAGGTGCAGGGGTAGAACTGCTGCCTCACAGCGCCACAGAACTGGGTTCCATCCTGACTACGGGTCTGACTATCTCACTCCCAAACACAGGACAAGGTGACATCACCGCCTCGCGCCCCACGTGACCTCACCCAGACAGTGGCCACGTGCTCCCGCTCCACTGGGAGGCGGGTTGCTATGCAACCACCGTTAGGCGGCGCCCGGGCTTCCGAACCTAGAGTGTTCGGAGTTAAAATGTTGGAAACCTAGAATGTCGGGACCTAAACCGTCGGGGACTACAGTGTCGGGGCCTACAGCACCCCCTGGGCTTAATACAGGACAAGGCCGGTCCCAAACCAATTTAGCCCAAAATACGGGATGTTCCGGCTAATATGGGACAGTTGACAAAGCTAATCCTGACCCTAATGGGTTTCCCCATTCTCCCTGTGACCTCATGTGTTTTCTCCGGGTTATCATGTCTTAGGAGCAGAATTAGGCCATTTGGCCCATCAATTCTACTCCACTATTCAATGATGGCTGAACTATCTCTCCCTCTCAATCTCATTTTCCTGCCTTTTCCTCACAACCCCTGACATCTGGTTCTCCAGTTTCCTCCCACATCCCAAAGACGTGCGGGTTTGTACGTTAATCAGCCTCGTGTAATATTGCCCCGAGCGTGCAAGGAGTGGATGAGAAATTGCGATTGAGAAATTCGGTGTTCAGCAATTTATAATTTTTACAGAAGGTAATTAACCTACAAACCTGCGCGTCTTTGGAGTGTGAGAGAAAACTGGAGCCCCCGTAGAAAACCAACGCGATCACAGGGAGAGCGTACAAACTCCCATACAGACAGCACCCTCAGTCTGGATGGAAGCCGGGTCTCTGGTGTTGTGAGGCAGCAACTCTACCACTGCCCCACCCCATGAGATAGCGAGTTACAAAACAAATGAAACTGTGGCCCCAGCACCAAAACTAGTTTCCCATCTGGATTTGCGATTTTCTCACAGAGCATGTTGAACCTTGGACCGCTGAGCCAACGGGTGGAACTGAGGGAGAACCTGCAGTGTGTTCAGATCTTGGCTTTTCTTTCTTTGGCTGATGATCCAACATCCTGATCTGCAGTCTGGTGTAACCAATCACTCTTTCTCCCTCTGAGCAAACCGCAGTGTCTTGGTTCGAGATTAATCCAAATAACTAAAAATGGGAGACATTTGCAGCTTTGTACACTAGGCGGCTTGATTGTAATCTTGTATAGTTAGTTTAGTTTATTGTCACGTGTACCGAGGTACAGTGAAAAGCTTTTGTTGCGTGCTAACCAGTCAGTTGAAAGACAATACAGGATTACAATTGAGCCATTTGCAGTGTATAGATACATGATAAGGGAATAACATTTAGTGCAAGGTAAAGCCAGCAAAGTCTGACAAGGATAGTCTGAGGGTCATCAAAGAGGTAGATAGTAGTTCAGCACTGCTCTCTGGTTGTGGTAGGATGATACAGTTGCCTGATAACAGCTGGGAAGAAACTGTCCCTGAATCTGGAGGAGTGCGTTTTCATGTGAAATTGGTGAAAGGCATGAAGAGACATTATTTAAAACTTCAGCTTTAACGATTGTGCTCTCACCTGCCGTTTAAGCATCGGCGGAGGGAATAGGAGGCACCTCCGCCACAGGTGCGGGAGCACTCACTCCACGATCCCCACGCGTCCCAGCCCGTGTCCAGGTCCTCGTCCGAGCGCGTGATCCGTGACGTCTGCAAAATCAGAACGGAAACATAACGTCTCTGAAGCGCGCAATCAACCCGATCAAAGAGAACAAACCCCCCCCCCCCAGGTAATACGGAGAGAACTGCAGGTGCTGCAATCTTCAGCAAAACACAGAGTGCTGGAGTAATTGAATGGGTCAGGCAGCATCTGTGGTGGGAATGGACAGGCAACATTTCGGGTCGGGACCCTTTCTTTGTAACCCAAAGGTTTGAACATTGAATGGCCTGATTTTAAGTAATAATAATATCTCTCTCTCTCTCTGTCTCTCTCATTCTTCCTCTCTCTCCTCTCTCTCTCTCTCTCTTTCCTATACCACCCCCACCCTTGTTGTACACCCATATCTCCCACTATCCCACCCCTCTTTCCTCCCCATCCCAGTCCCCTTACGAAATGATACGATACGATACGATACAACTTTATTTATCCCTGGAGAGGGAAATTAATTTTCATCTACATTCCACCTACATCCCTTCCTCTGTCTACATATTTAACACATCTCCTTATCTGACATCCTTCTCTCCTTTCCATCTCTAGTCTATGTCACTTATTGCATCCACCCGCTGATCAAACTCCAGTAGAAATAACGAACTGCAGATACTGGTTCATACCAGAGATAGACACAAAATGCCGGAGTAACTCAGCGGGTCAGACAGCATCTCAGGGGAAAAACGATGGAGGACGTTTTGGGTCAGAAGTGTGTCAAGCCGAAACATTACCCATCCATTTGCTCCACAGATGCTGCCTGACACGCTGAGTTACTCCAGCACTCTGTGAAACGTCACCTATCCATGTTCTCCACAGATGCTGCCTGACCCACTGAGTTACTCCAGCACTCTGTGAAACGTCACCTATCCATGTTCTCCACTGATGCTGCCTGACCCGCTGAGTTACACCAGTACTTTGTGTCCATCTTTGACAATCAATAACTCTGCTCCCCTGTGTTCCCCCATCACCAGGCCTTGTCCCTGACCCCAGCTCTCTTTTCCAGCTTTCTACCACCTAACTCCACCAGGCTAAAGAAAGGTCCCGACCTTTCTGAGGAAGCATGTGCTGGTTTGGGAGAGGGTCCAGTGGAGGTTTACAAGAATGATCCCAGGAATAAGTGGGTTAACCTATAATGAGCGTTTGTCGGCACTTGGCCTGTACTTGCTGGAGTTTAGAAGAATGAGGGGGACCTCATTGAAACGTACAGAATAGTGAAAGGCTTGGATAGAGTGGATGTGGGGAGGATGTTTCCACTAGTGGGAGAGTCTAGGACTAGAGCTCATAACCTCAGAATTAAAGGACGTTCTTTTGGGAAAGAGGCAAAATTTCTTTAGTCAGAGGGTGGTGAATCTGTGGAATTCTTTGCCACAGAAGACTGTGGAGGCCAAGTAAGTGGATATTTTTTAGGCAGAGATAGAAAGATTCTTAATTAGTATGGATGTCAGAGGTTATGGGGAGAAGGCAGGAGAATAGGGTTAGGAGGGAGAGATAGATCAGCCATGATTGAATGGCGGAGTAGACATAACGGGCTGAATGGCCTAATTCTGCTCCTATCCCTTATGACCTTATGACCCAAAACGTCACTAATCCATTTCCTCCACAGATGCTGTTTGATGCATTGAGTTACTCCAGCACTTTGTGCTTTTCTGTAAATGCCCTGCAGTTGGATGTGAAACGGCCAAGCATCATGACGTTGGTTTTCCATTTTGATGTAATGGATGGTTTCAGCCATGACAAGATACCTGGCTTGCTTGAGGAGCGGGTGGAAAAGTCGCTGGCACTGTGCCTGCCCTTCTCTACTCCACTCTTGGAACGAGCCAGGTAATCCTCAGTGGGCCAGCACTTAAACATTCCCTTAAATGTCAAGGTCATAAATTTTCCAGTAAGAGAGCTTTTCAGTGAGGAATAACCTGATCCATTTCATATGGTCTTACTCAAAATAACTGAATTTTCAGAGGTAAATTTCATAAATATCCTTCTTTGCAACCCACAATTATTCACCACTGAAGTTTTTGAGCTCTTTTCATCTAATGATCCAAATGTTCATTTCGCTTATGTCAGTTTTCATCTTTATCTGCATTATCAGTATAATCCTCAAAAATATCAACTAATTCCATACGCGGTGATCTTCTCAAGTGTGTTCATTGTTGTTAACCATTTCTGTCAGGGATCTATTCAGTATTTCTCAATAGAATAACTCCTTCCAATCTAAAGGTTTCTCAGACTTGTTAATATCGTGAGATATTTATGAATGGTTTAACCGCGTCCACTTTACTTGTACATTTTTCACCATTTTATGACATTATACACAACGAGAAAAATGTTCCACCACATGATGTGTGGTGTAATGTGTCATGGGCATAATCGTGTTAGCTGTTTAAGACACCATCTAGAAAGACCATATGACTTTCAAATATGATACTTGGAGAGAAAAGAACTACATTTGGCAACAACCGTAAACTATAAGTAATCACTTGGCCCCAGGCCTCATCACCATGGCCAAACATGGATGAAGGAGATGAAGTCAGAGGTGAGGTGGCAGTGACCGCCCCTGATATCAAGGCAGGATTTGACCAAATAAGTCATCAGGAGGCTCTGGTAAACCCCGTGCTAATGAGAAGGGTTTCAAACACAGCACTTCCATGACCCCTTTCAAGTTACACATCCTGCTACTCATGTATTGACTTTTCACTGACTGGTTAGCACGCAACAAAAGCTTTTCACTGTACCTCGGCACACGTGACAATAAACTAGACTGTCCCTCTTGAGGTGGGAGTCTGTCACCATCCTGCACCTAAAACCCAAAACTCCCCGCCCTACTGTGTTGGACTTTAGAACTGAGCCTTCAGACGTTAGAGATACAGCATGGAAACAGGCCACGTTGGCCCACTGAGTCCACGCTGACCTGCGATCCTCGCACGCTAGCACTACCCTCAGCATTAGGGACAATTTATAATTTTACTGAAGCCAATTAACCTACAAACCCAAACGTCTTTGGAGGTGGGAAGAAACTGGAGCACTTGGAGATAGGGTTGCCAACTTCCTCACTCTCAAATACGGGACACGGTGACGTCACCAGCCCATGCCCCACGTGACCTCACCCAGCCAGCAGCCACGTGCTCCCGCTCCACCAATAGTGGCCACCCGGTGTCGTCACCCTTTGTCCCTTATATGGGAGTGAGGAAGTTGGCAACCCTACTAATACGGGACAAGGGCGGTCCCGTACGGGACAAACTAATTTAGCCCAAAATAAGGGATGTCCCGGCTAATACGGGACAGTTGGCAACCCTACTTGGAGAAAACCCACGCGGTCACAGGGAGAACGCTAAACTCCGTACAGACGGTTAGGTCAGGCTCTGGCGCTGTGAGGCTGTGCCTCTGTAAAATATTCATATTGCTCAATACACACTGCTGTAGCTATTCCTTGGCTCCTTCCAATGTTTCAAATTACTACAAGATTTCAATCATATTGCCAACATTTCTTCAAAGGCACCCAACTTCGTGTGATTTATCAGTTTCAGTTTAGTTTATTGTCACATGTGCTGAGGTACAGTGAAAAGCATTTTGTTGACTGCTAACCAGTCAACAAAAAGACAAAACATGATTACAATCAAGCCATTTACATTGTACAGATACATGATTTATATGCCAGCTTTATCCTAAATATTTGTTCCTCCAGAACCAAAATGTTGCTTTTTATGTTTCACACTTTGGTATTTATTTCTGAATATAAATCTACTACTGGTTGGTGTTAATTTACTGCCAAATATTCCAATTATACTACACCATGGAGATCAGATGACAGACTACTGCTGGTCTTTGACCTATACACAAGACATGAACAACTACACTCAAACCTCTCTCTGGCACCTTTTCAATACTTGCGCTGGACTTTATATACGGAATCATGTCTTTTTTTTCATGTGGAAATTAGATCATAACCTTTGGCTATAGTGCATGTGAAATTAAATGCAAAAACCTGAACGTTTTGTTCCCAGATGCAATGTTCCTTCAATACCATTCCAAGAATGACATTATGCCATCTGGCTTCTCTTTGAAATACATTGAAAGAAAGTTCCTGTTCTTAATTCAGAGTTATGGATCAAAATTACTTGAGAAATTTATGGGTTGGCGATTCCAGCTTAAACATGTGTTTAATGATGCTGGAGATCTGACATAGTGGCCAACTAACCTCCCTGGCATCTAACGTTGCCTGTCAAAAAATTGAGGTCCCATTAACTCAAATTTTAATTATTGTTGGAGATTATTAAAAAAAAAAAAATCCTCGCTTCATCTTTGGGGGCGGCACGGTGACACAGCGGTTGAGTTGCTGCCTCACAGCGCCAGGGACTCAGGTTCAATCCTGACTATGGGTGCTGTCTGTACGGAGTTTGTACGTTCTCCCCGTGACCTGCGTGGGTTTTCTCCGGGTGCCCCGGTTTCCTCCCACATTCCCAGGTTAATTGGCTTTGGTAAAATTGTATATTCACCCTAGTGTGTGTAGGAGAGTGCTAGTGTGCGGGGATTGCTGGTCGCCGCGGACTCGGTAGGCCGAAGAACCTGTTTCTGCACTGTATCTCTAAACTAAAGTAAAAGTTAGTAAAACTAAATAAAACTATGGTTAGTTTTCCCAATCCAATTTTTCTGTTTACAATGAATCTTTTATCCAATCCTGTTCAAATGTACTTTCTGCACTTGGTTTTACATTCAGTGACCCCACATTGCCTTGCATTGATGTTTTCCACAGATTGACGTTTTCCACAGAAAACGTAGCCAGTTTCTTTTCACCAGCGGGTTTCGCACCAACCTAGGTAACCACTGGGGATCAGGTCCTAGGGGACTTGGGGCGGTCACGGTGGCACAGCGGTAGAGTTGCTGCCTTACAGCGCTTGCAGCGCCAGAGACCTGGGTTCTATCCCGAGTACGGGTGTTGTCTGTACGGAGTTTGTACGTTCTCCCCGTGACCTGCGTGGGTTTTCTCCGAAATCTTCGGTTTCCTCCCACACTCCAAAGACGTACAGGTTTGTAGGTTAATTGGCTTGGTAAATGTAAAAATTGTCCCTAGTGGGGGTAGGATAGTGTTAATGTGCGGGGATCACTGGTCGGTGCGGAGCCGGTGGGCTGAAAGGGCCTGTTTCCGCGCTGTATCTTTAAACTAAACTAAACTAGACTGATACATCTACAGATCCAAGTCACCCTTAACTTTACATCGGGGACGGCTTGATTGGGATTTGTAACTTTGTAAGCCCCTTTCATGGGCGACTATTGCATACCTTGGCAAAAAATGTCACTAACGTTTTCATAAAATTTTCATTCGTATTCATGCATAGTCTCTTCTTTGACTGGTTAGCACGCAACAAAAGCTTTTCACTGTACCTCGGTACACGTGACAAGAATAAACTAAACTGCCCAAAATGATTAAAGCTCTTTTAAACTGCTTTTAATCATGTTGACCTGTTTGACATCAGGGATATTCAGAATCAACGGCATTTGGCAGGTGTTTTCTATTCTGATGAAGGGGATTGGATTTCAAATGTCCGTCTCCATTACACTTTCCTCCTCTCACTTTGTAGCTCTGCCTTCTAGTGTTGGACACCTCCACCCTGGGAACCAAGGTTGAGAGTCCACGCTGGCCAGCAAGTATTTGTTTATCCTAATCTCACGTTATTCTCCGCACATCCTCGGCAACTCTCCCAGATTTCAGTCTTCACATACCATGGCCAATTAACCTAGCAACCAGTATACCTGTGGGATGTGGAATGGAATGTAGAAGGATGAGAGGGGATCTTAGAGAAACATATAAAATTTGTAAGGGATTGGACAGGCTAGATGCTGGAAAAATGTTCCCCGATGTTGGGGGAGTCCAGAACCAGGGGTCACAGTTTAAGAATAAGGGGTAGACCATTTAGGACTGAGATGAGGAAAAACTTTTCACCCAGAGAGTTGTGAATCTGTGGAATTCTCTGCCACAGAAGGCAGTGGAGGCCAATTCACTGGATGTTTTCAGGAGATAGTTAGATATTGCTCTTAGGGATAACGGAATCAATGGATATGGGAAGAAAGCAGGAACGGGGTACTGATTTTGATCACATTGAATGGCGGTGCTGGCTCGAAGGGCCGAATGGCCTGCTCCTGCACCTATTTTCTATTTTTCTATGTTTCATCAGGGAGAAATCTACACAGTTACAGGAAAAACATGCAAACTGGACACAGACAGCAGCGGAGGTCAGGACTGAACCCAGGGTGCTGAACCTTTGAAGCCTACAGCCCATCGTGCAGAATCACTGGGCCTCCCTTTACGTAGATTACTACACTCCCAGAACAGGTTTGACAGTTATTGAGGTGCTGCCCCTAAAGGCTTATATATGTATATATTTCACGTTGAAAGATTAAAAAAGGACTGATAAAAAATAATTCAAAGTTAAAACACAATAAAAAATACACCAAACAATTAAGCTCACGGCCCTTCGGTCCACTGAGTTCATGCCGACCAGCGATCCCCGTACGATAGAACTATCCTACACACTGGGGACAATCTTTACCTAAGTCAATTAACCTACAAAGCTGCACGTCTTTGGAGTGTGGGAGGAAACTGGCGCACCCGGAGAAAACCCCTATGCAGTCACGGGGAGAACGTACAAACTCCGTACAGACAGCACCCGTAGTCAGGATCGAACCTGGGTCTCTGGCGCTGTAAGGCAGCAACTCTACCGCTGCGCCACCGTGCCACTTGATTGAATCACATAAGCCAAAGACTTCGGCCAACATACTTCACATTGCAGTTTAAAACCGCAAACTGGGCTCTTGGGCACTGCTTCCTGATGTTATTGGAGGTGCACTCATATAATCCTTAAATATTTTATTCATAAACAATGACTTGCCAAACCCCCTTTTAAAGAACTCAGGCTGAGAACAATACTTTGGGGCAAATTACCAGCAACATCCTATTTGTATAACACAGTGCCATCACCTCAAACAACCTGACATAAACATGAGGTGGCAATGACTTCTTCAGATGATGTATTATTACAGTATCTCACAACATGGACTTATAAAAACACCACAGCAAACAATAAACAAATCGAGACACAAGAAACTGTTTTTTTTGTTCTGATTTTAGCATCTACAAAGTGCTGGAGCAACACAGAGTCAGCATCTGTGGAGGGAAACGGACAATGTTTTAGTTTGAGACCCCTGCAGATTGAAGGATCTTCTTCAGATTGAAGAATGGTCCCACAAGCCCAAACATCATCTGTCCATTTCCCCCCATGAATGAATAGATATTGTCCGTGTCTCCTGTCCTTGGAACATGCTAATTAATTCAACCCATTCAGAAACAGAGATTTTTGCTAAACAGTATGAGGTTTGGTTTGACAGATTTCCGCACAACATTACCACAAAAGCTTCTCACTGTACCTCGCGAGGTACACATGACAACAAACTATGCTAAGATCATACTCATTGCTGAAGGTCTACTGAAGAAAAAAGGTTATGAATTCAGCCTTCAAAAGAAGTCCTGCTATGTCTGGGCAGTTGTTAGGGCTTTTGTCAAAATCTGCCCAGCCGTAAATGAAAATGGAGACATTGGAAAAAAACACCTGGTTCATATCTGCAACGTAAATGGAGTATTGGACATGAACTGGACTTAAAGTGAGGGCTTCAACCAATTTCTAAATCCCTCTCAAGTCCTAGAACAAAGCACATATCCCTTCCACTGTTAATGGTTGAAAGATCCAGTGCCTCAGGCAAATGCTGGCAGATGCTCCCAAGGTCACGAGCCGAGCCTCTAAAACCCTCGCCATGGAGCGTGGTGTTTATAGAGAGGGCTTTACCATATACCCACTGCAGTCTGGAAATTAGAGCAGATTGCAGTGTTTCTCCCCCCCCTCTGTTTGCCATTTTCCGCGCTGACATTTTGATTTGTACAAAATGGTTAGATTTTATTTTTAAAAAGGCTGTAATTCTTGCGCATCTAATTAAAAAGGCTTTCAATTTTGCTGGTTGTGTTTGCCAGCGAGTGACTGCACCTGCACCTGCACATCATCAAACAGTCTCGAGCCACATCGGTCTCACTGGCACCGTGACAAAAAGAACCAGTGCACTAAATGACATGGGGCTGCAGGAACGGCTAAACATACACTTAAACACAGCAATCCTGGCTGCAACTCCACAAATCAATAACATGCAGGGATTCCTGCTGGAAGGCAAATGGTAAACTTCTAACAGGAGCTCAAATTAACCCCAAGATTGTTTCCTTTAGTTCTTCGTAATTTGTAGTGGGTTTAACATTCAGCAGATCTCAATTAACAAAAATATTATTGCTGCTTATGGCAGATTCTATGCGCAATCACTAAAAGTTTTCAAAAGCAATAATTCTGGCTGCATGCAAATGACTACAGACTTTACTGCCTCTTTAATGACTCACTAATCCCTGGATTCCAGATAATGGATTCCATATTTTGCCTCCAGGGTTAGAGCAGGTTAGAGAACAAAACTACCTACAACAGCCTCGATGTGATGAGCAAGCAAAATAAATTATATCGCAATTTGATTTGGAGCTGGAGACATGTTGCTCAGGGGTGAAGATTCGAACAAACTGTTGAAAGCTCAAAGCCAGGTCCCTCACTTTCTCAACTGATTACAGGCATCTCACGGGCTTGGTAACCCCACGAGAATGCATTCATTCAATGATTGAACAGTCAATTTAAACACTGGTCTAGGGAAAGAGAAACTATCCGGTGGCATAGTGCGCAGTGATAGACCTGCTGCCTTTCAGTGCCAGATACCTGGGTTCAATCCCGACTACGGGTGCTGTCTGTATGGAGTTCTCCCTGTGACCGTGTGGGTTTTCTCCAGGTGCTCTGGTTTCCTCCCACGTACAGGATAATTGGCTAATTAGGTTAATTGGCTTCTGTAAATATTTTTCCCAGTATGAAGGATAAAACTAGTTTGAATGGGTGATCGATGGTCGGCGTGGACTCGGTGGGCCGATGGGCTTGCTTCCACGCTGTGTCTCTAAACTAAACTCTAAGCTATAGAGAAACAAACCAAAGGGAGCCTCGATCTCCAGTCTCGTTTATTGCAAATTATTCCTCAACTTATTGCCCATTAAAGTATCTGGCTGTGGTCTTCCCTTGCCATCTAATTGGTCAAACTGAGACTGGTTTCTGGAAGACCATGACGACGGGTAGCTCAGTTGTAACCATGTATAGTCCTTCTGCGGGCTGGTTAACAAAATCTCTTTGTTGTACCTCGGTGCACGTGACAATAAACAAAACTCAACTAATCTACCACCCACCAGAAAACCAGGGAAGTCCCAACCCGAAACGTCACCTATCCATGTTCTCCAGAGATGCTGCCTGACCCGCTGAGTTATTCCAGCACTGTGTGAAATGTCACCTATCCATGTTCTCCAGAGATGGTGCCTGACCCACTGAGTTACTCCAGCACTCTGTGAAACGTCACCTATCCATGTTCTCCACAGATGCTGCCTGACCCAAGTGTAAAGGATGGCGAAGATACACACAAAATGCTGGAGTAACTCAGTGGGACAGGCAGCATCTCTGGAGGAGAGTGTTCAGGACAGATAGTTAGAGCCCATGTTAAGTATTGCGTGAATGGTTTAATTAATATTGCTGAAAATAGGTTTTTCATAGAACACAAATGTTTCAAATCACAGCGTCTGGCTATTATTATTGGTTTAACACAATTTTAAATGTCCAAATATTACATCTGAAAAAATATATTCAGAACTATGATTCAGTTTGCTTGGGGTGTAAAAGGCATTTACTTAGCAATCTGGAAAAATATTAAAAACATTTCAAATCATACCTATTAAGAGGTTTGGTGCCAGTTATATTTTTGGAGACTCTTCACAGCCCAGCATATGAGTGCAATTAACAGAAACACCCAGTGATCATCAATCCAGTTGGAAGGTGCAACTTGTTCTACGGGCAAGGGCCACCGTCAGTCAGCCCAAGGCTGCACTGTAACACTGCCACAACTCGACATGTGCTGAATACACATTGTAATTGGTTGCTAAACACTTGAACTCCCCCTCCCATTCCCACACTGACCTTTCTGTCCTGGGTCTCCTCCACTGTCAGAGTGAGGCCCAGCCCAAATTGGAGGAACAGCACCTCATATTTCGCTTGGGCAGCTTACACCCCAGCGGAATGAACATTGACTTCTCTAACTTCAAATAACCATTGCTTTCCCTCTCTCTCCATCCCTCCCTGCTTTGTTGTTACCTTCTCCCAACTAACATTGATCTATGTTTAGGAAGGAACTGCAGATGCTGGTTTAAATCGAAGATAGACACAAAATGCTGGAGTAACTCAGTGGGACAGGCAGCATCTTTGGAGAGAAAGAATGGGTGATGCTTCGGGTTGAGACCCTTCTTCGGACTGATCTAATAGAACAATGATCTATTCCACATTTTCCTTGATCTCCATTCCCTTTGTCCCGTTGAGTTACTCCAGCATTTTGTGTCTTTCTTGGGTTTAAACCAGCATCTGCAGTTCCTTCCTGTAAGGTTCATTGTAACTCTTGCGCCACTCTGCTGCACACAGGGAAATTAAACTGAAGAAAACGTCAACTTTGAGTCCAGACCAAACCTACAAATAAACAAAGTTTATCTAAAATGTGTCTTTTCCTCATGTAACACATAACTGACTACCACACACTTCCTGGGAGGTGATTAATGGGACTTGCAAACATCCATTATAACAAGATACTTAGCTGCTGTTACATTTTACAACAGTGGTTCGAGTGGATGTTAATTATTTTGTGTAAACATAGGACATCGCACAAACTCTGGTGTTGTGTTATGACTTTTAATTTATGCATTCCACTTTTTTGACTCTGCAGAGGCAAACGTTTGTCCCTAATTCATGGCTTGGCCTCCAAAGTATCTGTGTGCCAAACTTTGTTTGCTGGCTGCTGTTTCCAATCCTTCATTCCTTTGCTTTGCTTTGCTGCAAGTTAAGGGTCGACATCCGTCTCACTGATACCGCAGCAGTGCAGGAGACCAGGGGAAAGAATGTCCAGAAGGATTACCGGTATTTGATGGGAAGCTTTTGCAAAGAAAAGTCCGTTAGTTAGATTAGATTTCCACCCCAGGTTGTCAGGCACACGGACTCAATCGTGTTGCAGGAACCGACCTATTAAAAACTCTGTGTAGGAAGGAACTGCAGATGTTGGTTTAAACCAAAGATGGACACAAAACGCTGGAGTAACTCAGCGGGACAGGCAGCATCTCTGGAGGAAAGCAATTTGTGGCTTTTCGGGTCGAGACACTTCTTTAGAGTCTGAGGTAGGGTCTCGACCCAATACGTCACCTATATCTTTTCTCCAAAGATGCTGCCTGGCCCTTTGAGTTACTCCAGCATTTTGGGTCTATCTTCGCTGCAAACCAGCTTCTGCAGTTCCTTCCTACCCACCACTAAAGCGTCGTGCTTGGCTGGGTTGGTTGGTTGGTCACTGTGGAGGTGACATCTGTATTCTCCAGACTGTAGATATAACAAGAAAACTAACTACCTGTGTTTCATATGCAGAGTAACGCAGCCAGAATTTCCCAAGGGCTGGAAAGTTACCTTCGAACTTTAAAGTGCTCAAAGTATCTTCTATTGCTGAAGGTTAAATCTCCTGTCATGGCAAATTTTCAACTTTTCCAGTGTCCTCTTTTCCAGTTGCCATCAGTACACAGATACAGTAGGGGTGATCTTACGCAGACCCAGTAAAACAGATCTTCCAGTCGCTATTTCCAGTTTAGGTGGTTGTTTATTGAGGTAGTTGTACAAAGAGATGAACATACCAGGTTTTCCAAATTCTGCATGCAAGTTAGAAACATAGAAAATAGGTGCAGGAGGAGGAGGCATTTGACGCTTTGAGCCAGCGCAAGTTATAGCTGGTTGCTCTGTCCCTGGTCTGGTGAGAACTGTGTGCTCCCCCCTCTCCCTCCCTTTCCTGCCACTTATGCTGTATGGTTCTTTATTGTGTTTTCTATCAAACTTGCTTTACACTGCAGCTGTGATGTCCAATTAAGATGACTTTTAGTCACAAAATCAAAGTGCTAGCAGCTCATAATAGTCCAAAGTAATACTGCAAGATATATCTAAGCAAAATAACATGATATGCCAACAGTAAACATTAATGGCTCCTACATCTCCCTTAGAGTGCACCTCATTTAAGGACTTTGTGCTGGTCATGTGCAAATCAATTTAGTTTAGTTTGGAAGGTATCACAAAATGCTGGAGTAACTCAGCGGGGAAGGCAGCATCTCAGGAGAGAAGGAATGGGTGACAACTCGGGTCGAGACCCCTCTTCAGACTGATCAGACTGAAGAGGGGTCTCGACCCAAGGTGTCACCCATTCCTTCTCTCCTGAGATGCTGCCTGACCTGCTGAGTTACTCCAGCATTTTGTGATACCTTCGATTTGTACCGGCATCTGCAGTTATTTTCCTACATAGTTTAGTTTAGAGATACAGCATAACTACAGGCCCTTCAGCCCACCGAGTCCACACTGACCAGTGACCATCTGGTACTCTATCTCTATCAATCGGACTAGGGACAATTTTACAGAAACCAATTAATCTACAAACCCACACATCTTTGGAGTGTGGGAGGAAACCGGAGCACCTGGAGAAAACCCACGCGGTCACAGGGAGAACGTACAAACTCCGCAACTATGATCAGGATCAAACTTGGGCCTCTTGCGCTAGAAGGCAGCAACTCTACCGCTGCGCCACTCCGCCACCCTAGGAACAATCTAGAATTGTTTTTAAACTATATTCTCACCTTGACTCTCTCTTGTAATAGCAATCCCTTCAGGCCTACTGTAACTTCATCACTGTTTTGACGATATAAAAATAAAGTTGCTGGTGACGTCTGACACGTTGCAGCCCGTTCCATTCTCTTCACTGCATTTGATGTGATGACAGATAAGTCACTCCACCCCAGCCTTGGCACGGCTCACAATCCATCAGACCCATCTCCCCCAGTGGCCTCGATTGTGCTTCTGAAAGCTTTACCAAACACTATTTGCGTTATTCTAGGAAAATGAGCCATAGAAGCGGAACAAGAGGACTGATGACGCTGGCTAATAATACAACCACGCCAACCATTCACCCACTTACTTGATCCGTTTACTCGCTCAGGTGCCAATAAAAATGCTTTTGTGAAACATTTTCCTCTTCTTAAAATAAGGTGGGAGAGATGCTGGTGGATTAATTCAAGGTCAAACTTAAAATAGACGTGACATGAAAGGGATATGTTCCCATGTTTCATCATTTGAACAGAACGCAGTGTGGTGTCTGTCAACAATACCACGCTGGCTTCCATCATTAGCTCCCCAGTGCAGACGGAATGTTAACCTGCTTTTACTTTAGACTTTAGACATACTGCAGAGAAACAGGCCCTTCGGCCCACCGAGTCTGTGCCGACCAGCAATCACTCCGAACACTAGCATTATCTTGCACTCTAGGGACAATTTTAAAGGTTTTCACTCTACCTCAGTATAGGTGACAATAAACTAAACTGATAAACTGAATTTACAATTTTACCAAAAAGCCAATTAACTTACAAACCTGTGCATCTTTGGAGTGTGGGAGGAAACCGGAGCACCTGGAGAAAACCCACGCAGGTCACAGGGAGAATGTACAAACTCCGTACAGACAGCACCCGTAGTTAAGATTGAACCCGGGTCTCTGACTATTGACTATTGGTGCTGTGAGGCAGCAATTCTACCGCTGTGCCACCATGTTCCCTGAGATGCAGCCAAAATGTTGGCTTTTTACTTGGAATCATTTAATGAAGTCGTGAGCTCTCTTCAACACCAAATATAGATCGCAAAGAAGTCTTTACAGCCGATCACAATCTCAGGAAACTCTGCCGATCAAGGTACTGCTTATTCCAACTTCAATCGCTTTGCAACCAAAATGTGGAGGATGAAAAAATAACTTTGAAAAAGGATCAGAATATTATAAATGATTTAAGATTATTGCTTCAAATTTGAGCTGTACTTTACTTCAAATACATGCCTATAAAAACTCGAGCAAGTTAATAATTTAAAATGTGAAAGTATTTTCATGTATACACACAGTCAAGCTATCTTCTTACAAATCTTCTTTCATAAACCACCCTGGGAAAAATGAAGAGACCCCTGACCTCAAAGAAACCTAATCGTGAGGAATCTGTGAGATCTGGGGCATGGATTTCTGCACAAAAAATGGAACACCTGGGACATCGAGTAACACAGGATGGCAGAGGTCTAATGAGAGAGGGATGACGTTTCTTCTGAGGCTGTGTCCTCTGGTCCTGGAGTCACCCGCTAGTGGAAACATCCTCTCCACATCCACTATATCCAGGCCTTTCATCGTTCGGTAAGTTTCAATGAGGTTTCCCCTTCATCCTTCTAAACTCCAGCAAGTACAGGCCCAGTGCCGGCAAACGCTCATCATACATTAACCCACTCATTCCCAGGATCATTGTGGTAAACCTCCTCTGGACCTGTTGCTGTTGTGATTATGGAGTAATGATCACAGTGTAGACGGTTCTGCCACTCTGACCACAAGCTTATTGCAAGTCCAAATTCACAGTTAGAGTCATAGAGTCATAGTCAGTGTGGAAACAGGCCCTTCGACCCAACGCCCACACCGGCCAACATGTCCCAGCTACACTAGGCCCACCTGCGCACGTTTGGTCCATATCCCTCCAAATCTGCCCTATCCATGCACCTGTTTCTTAAACATTGGGAAGTCCCAGCTTCAACTACCTCCTCTGGCAGCTTGTTCCCTACACCCACCACCCTATGTGTGAAAAGGTTACCCCTCAGATTCCTAATAAATCTTTTCCCCTTCACTTTAAACCTGTGTCCTCTGGTCCTCGATTCACCTACTCTGGGCAAGAGACTCCATGCATCCAGTTCATCCTGGAATTGTTGAGATGGTAGAAGGTGGCACAGCAGTCGATGATTCAACCATCCCGATTACTGTATTAAAAGATCAGCTGGTAATGTATTTAAAGTAAATATTTCCTACCCATCACATCATCATTTCCATGTCACTCTCACCATCCAAAAATATTCTCAGACTAATTTATGCTTGACGTGTTTCTTATAGATTACTGACAATGACATTTGTCCTTCAATGATATGTGAAGAGAATTGAAGCAAGATTAATATGTCCAATCAATCGAGCCAAGGGCTGTAATCTTTGTTATCGGCCCTGCCAACAGATCGCTTCTGGTTTATAGGTTTCAGAAGAAATTGAGAAAGCCAGAATTATTCTTAAAATAGAAAGATGAAAGAGATTGCAGATGTTGGAATCAAAACAAAAACTCCTGATGCTGCAGATCACAGCAGGTCAAGCAGTGTCTGTGGAAGCAAAACCTGATGCAAGCTCTTAAACATAGAAACGTGGAAAATAGGTGCAGGAGGGGGCTATTTGGCCCTTGAAGCCAGCACCGCCATTCATTGTGATCATGGCTGATCATCCACAATGTTTCTTGTCCTGAAACATTGACAAATATCTTTTGCCTCCATTGAAGATGCTTGACCACTTGAAGTCTGCCAGCGATTTTTTCTCATTTAGGTCAAGTTCGCAATTAGGGGTCAACACAGATAGAGCCTAGGTAGAGCTTTTAAGGATAGCGGAGTCAGGGGGTATGGGGAGAAGGCAGGAACGGGGTACTGATTGAGAATGATCAGCCATGATCACATTGAATGGCCTCCTCCTGCACCTATTGTCTATTGTCTATTGTCTATAACACACAACTTATATTTTTGGTAAACGCAAAGTGCTGGGGTAACTCAACGGGTCAGGAGCAAGTGGATAGGTGACGTTTCACAGAGAGCTGGAGTAACTCAGCGAGTCAGGCAGCATCTGTGGAGCAAATTGATAGGTGACGTTTCAGGTTAGGGCCCTTCTTCAGTTTATCAATCACCCATCTGCCAATTACCCCCACCCTGCCCACTTGCATCCACCTATCACTTGCCAGACTGCCTCTCTCTGACCTCTCTTCCTCTCCCCCAGCCCATTAGAGTGAAGAAGTGTCCTGACCTGAAACATCACTTATCCATTCTCTCCACAGTTGCTGCCTGATCCATTGAGTTACTCCAGTACTTTGTGTTTTGCTTCAGATTCCAGCATCTGCACCATGTGACTATATTTTTGGCAGTGTGATATATATTTTTAAACTCTACAGGGTTGATGTGGCAACATCAAAGGCAGCAGAGATTTATCATCAGCGTTCCAGGAAAGGGAATAACAAATCAGGATTCCCGCTGCTAATTGCAAGTGGGGCAGTGTCACATGTTTACAGCTGTTGCACAACCCTGGTGATGCCCGAATATGGCCAAACATGGATGTAATACTGAGGCATCATAAGGCACTGGTCAGTCTGCTTTTGGAGTGTTGTGAGCAATTTTGGACCCCATATCTGAAGAGAGATGTGCTGGCTTTGGAGAGGGTCCAGAGGAGGTTTAAAAGGATGATCCTGGGGATGAGAGGGTTAACGAATGATGAGCGTCCGATAGTAGTGGGCCTGTACATGCTGGAGTTTAGAAGGATGAGGGGGGGCCTCATTGAAACTTACCGATTTGAGAAAGGCCTGGAAAGAGTAGATGTGGAGAGGATGTTTCCACCTGACCAGAGGGCATAGCCTCACAGTAAAAGGACGGACCTTTAGAAGGGAGATGAGGATGAATTTCTTTAGCCAGAGAGTTGTGAATCTGCCACAGACCGCTGTGAATAGCCGCAAGTCATTGGGTATTTTTAAGGTGGGGATTGACAGGTACTTGATTAGTAAGGGTGTTGTGGGTTATGGGGAGAAGGCAGGAGAATGGGATTGAGAGGGAAAGTTAGATCAACCATGATTAAATGGTGAAGTAGACTCGATGGGCCAAATGGCCTAATTCTGCTCCAAATGAACTTATGAAACCCTCTATCAGTACTATGCACTGTGGGGGCAAATGTGATTTGGAAAAGTGCATGAGTCTATATTCTTGGGAAGAGGGGGTGGGAAGATTGACAGGGAGACAAGATGGAACAATGGAAAACAATGTGATGGAAGAAGTCATCAATGAAGCGTATCATCAAATCAAACGGTCAGCCCGTTGTGTAGACTTTGAACAGTGGTATCCTAGTTTAAATCATTTTGTTGACAGAATATTTTATGGTTGGCAATTCTAGATCCCAATTTTTTGATTTTATAGATACAGTTCCAGCTGGCACTTTGCACAATACACACAGTGTCTTTTTTTGTTGAAGCACTTTGATAAAAGTTAGCTTCGGTAATTTCAAGAGATTCCATAAAAGAACACATAGGATCAAAGTTGGATTGTTCTTCTAATCCCTGCCAAAGTTCCTTCACTATTGTGAACTGCAGTATCTAAGCCATTGGCTTAAAATATTATTGATTCAAACCATTTGCTCTGGAAAAACATAAAAGACTCAAGATATATTTTGTACTTGCTATTTAAAGAAGGAACTTGCATTTACAAAGAGCCATTGCCAGTAAAATGTCCATGACTTACATGCACTGCAATGGTTGCAATGCTTCATAAGTGCCCAAAACTCTACAAAGTCACCAATGTTAGCAAATATTTTCCTTTAGATGATATGTTTTCTTTGGTAATCTTGCCCACATTGCAACAAATCCCACTGGCCCATCCATCACGTGCCTGCCAATGTACACTGGCTCTCCGTTAAATACCCATCTTCAACTGATCCAACTTGGTTCTGCTTTTATCTCTGGCCTTTGTTCCAACTATCTGCCTTTCAAAGCCCCCCCCCCCCCCCCCTCACCTGTGTCCACCTATTACCTGTCACAAGGTAGACACAAAATGCTGGAGTAACTCAGCGGGTCAGGCAGAATATCGGGAGAGAAGGAATGGGTGACGTTTCGGGTCGAGCCCCTTCTTCAGACCTATGACCACATATCACCTGCCACACATTGTCCTGCCTCTCCCCTCTTCAGCTTTCTTCTCCCCCTCTACAATCAGTCTGAAGGGTCTTGACCCAAAAGCGTCACCTTATCATGTTGTCCAGAGATGTTGCCTATCCTGCTGAGTTACTCCAGCACTTTGTGTCCTTTTGAGTATTAACTAGCATCTGGTGTTCCTTGTTTCTATGTTTTTACAAATCCCTCCATAGCCTCAGACACCCTGGCATGGACTGAATGTGCCTAAATGTCTATTTCTGTGTTGTGTGACTGTGATCTCTGTTTAATAATTCAAAGAAGACCTATAAATGTTAGACTACATTAAAAATGGCACATTGATACAAGTTTAGTTTATTGTCACGTGTACCGAGGTACAATGAAAAGCTTTTTGCTGCGTGCTGTCCAGTCAGTGAAAAGACTAGACATGATTACAATCAAGCCGTCCACAGTGTACAGATACAGGATGAAGGGTATAATGATTATTGCAAGATAAAGCCCATTAAAGTCGATTAAAGATAGTTCCAGGGTCTCCAAGGAGGTAGATGGTAGTTCAGGACCACTCTCTAGTGGTGGTAGGATGGTTCAGTTGCCTAATAACAGCTGGGAAGAAACTGTCCCTGGAGGTGGATCTGGAGGTGTGCATTTTCACACTTGCTGTTACCATGGCAAGTGTTCCTACGTGAATATGCCTCTTCCCTCTTTCAATTGTTCAACAGGTAACGGTGAAAATATTGAACCTACAATATTTTTACAATGCTCTTTACATAATCAACATTCCTACCTCTCAGCTTTTATTATTAAGAAACAAATACTCAAAGGACTTGCACAACAAGCACATGCTTCATCTTTCTATTCCAAATGTTGTGTCCATGGCAACCACTCGTAGCCTTGCAGGTCGATGTCTACATTAATAGCAACATATCTGGTAAACGCCCCATTATATTTCCTGCAGACTTGTAACTAGAGAAATATATCTTTCGAGCACTGTCAAGCAACAATTATTATTCCACTAGATTTAAAAACACATAATTGTTTGCAGACCAGACCATCAGACAAACCAACCTCCCTTCCATCGACTCCATCTACACCTCACGCTGCCTCGGCAAGGCCAGCAGCATCATCAAGAGCCATTCTCACCTCAGCCACTCCCTCTTCTCCCCTCTCCCGTTGGGCAAGAGGTACAGAAGTGTGAAAACGCACACCTCCAGATTCAGAGACATCCGGATTCATTTCCCCAGCTGTTATCAAGCAACTGAACCATCCTATCATCAACTAGAGAGCAGACCTGACCTCCCATCTATCACATTGGAGACTCTCGGACTATCTTGACTCGGACTTTACCTTGCACTGAATGTTATTCCCTTTATCATGTGTTTGTACACTGTAGACGACTCGATTGTAATCATGTATAGACTTTCTGCTGACTTTGTGGGATGCACCAAAAAGCATTTCATTGTACCTCAGTACATGTGACAATAAACTAAGCTAAACTAAAGAAGTTATTCGTACTGCAACCCCCATTTGTAGAAATCTGTGCATCCAAGCCAATTGGAATATATTTAGTAAATGTCTGTGGCTCAGAGTTTTTAAAAAACCTGACGTTCTCTTCATAAAATAACTGGTATGAACATGAAACCAGATGTAAGTTTCCCAAAATTAAAGGCATATAATTCAATGCTTCACCAAACAGTTGCCTAACAAAACAACTCAGTGAAACTTTGCAAGGAAGTAAAGGCTCCGGAGAGCCAAAGTAAATGCGGGAAGCATGCACAATGAGGTGGTGATGACTGGCTCTGGTTAACAGTGACACGCAGGAAAACATGCCAAAGGTTTATAGAAAATATCATGGTAACTTCAGTTGGTGGAGGCGACCGCAGTAAAGCAGCATTGTGCCTCTGAGAAATGGAATAAAACCTTCACTAAAGAAAGCCATCAGAGTCGGGCTGGCCACTGGCACCATGAATCATTTGGTTTCCTTCTCTCTAAACAGGCACCGAGGGAACACACAGACACCAGACCCGGCACAAATACATTCCATTCACATTATCAACATTTTTTGAGAGCTCACATTCTTTCAGCGTTCAAAGCACCAAAGAGGCAACCCTGAAACTCGGCTCCATCGGTTTAAAATGCAAGCACCAAGGCATCCAGGGTGTGAGCTACAGGGAGAGGTTGAGCAAGCTGGGGCTCTATTCCTTGGTGCGCACGAGGATGAGGGGTGATCTTATAGAGGTGTACAAAATCATGAGAGGAATAGATCGGGTAGATGCACAGAGTCTCTTGCCCAGGGTAGGGGAATCAACAACCAGAGGACACACTGTAGGTTCAAGGTGAAGGGGAAAGATTTAATAGGAATCCGAGGGGTAACTCATTCACACAAAGGGTGGTGGGTGTATGGAACGAGCTGCCAGAGGAGGTAGTTGAGGCTGGGACAATTCCATCATTTAAGAAACAGTTAGACAGGTACATGGATAGGACGGGTTTGGAGGGATATGGACCAAGTGCAGCAGGTGTGACTAGTGTAGCTGGGACATTGTTGGCTGGTGTGGGCACGTTGAGCTGAGGGGCCTGTTTCCACACTGTATCACTCAATGACTCTATCTCATTGAGTCTGTCTCTTGTAGTACAATTTTGATTACTCTTCACAAGAAGAACATGTAAATGACACTGACCATCGCAATAACCCGTCTCCACCCATAACCATGGGTCCTAAAACTCTTGTGAAAACTGGAGAGTTTTAAAACTCAATCAATATTTCATGTTTCAGATTACCATCTCATTTATCAGCACTGTCCTGTACCTTCAGGGAATATTATGTCATTGCATCTAAATGTGATACTTTCCAGCAGAAGCCAACCAGATCTTCTCCGATCATCACGTTTCCAACTGCAGTCTCTTGGTGAAATCGCTTTCGAAAAAGAACTTCTTTCCCAAAGGTACTGCTTTATTTGGTAACAGATTATTGGCCGTGGCACTTCGGCAAGGAAGCCGTGCTGCCCCACATTGATGACAATTCTAAAGGACATCATTTGCAACGTCATCAAGGAGAGTTTCAGTGCCCTGTTAGAGAGAGCACTGAAAACCAGACTTAGATTTTAGCTCTGGAATTAAGCTCAGTTAAATACAAATGGTGGTTTAGAATTTATTGCTTCGAAAATCTCCTGGGCAAATATGTAGCAGAATCCTCCAGCATCCTTGAGTCTGCTAATTTGAACTAGGCATCTACTTTAAAATAGATGACTTCCTCCATGGCTGGAATAGTGGATGGGGAAATGTAAGGTAAATGTTTATTCAGTGCTATTGTCTACTCCAATAAAGAGACTGGTGCTGCGTTAAATATTTCACACTATAGGAGCCTTGAAGGCCTCGACACAAGGAACTGCAGATCCTTGAATCTTGCGTGAAACCCAAAGTGCTGGAGTAACTCAGTGGTTCAGGCAGCACCTGTGGAGGGAATGGATGGGGTCAGCTCTGCTCCCTTCTAGAAACGAGGAACTGCAGATGCTGGTTAATACATAAGACACAAAGTGCTGGAGTAATTCAGCGGGTTAGGCAGTTTCTCTAAACAAAAGGTGACATTTCGGATTGAAACCCTTCTTCAGACTGATTGTAGGTGGTGGGGGGAGGGGGGGTGGAGAGAAGAGAGCTGAAAGAAGAGAGAGGCAGGACAAAGCACAACAGGTAATATGTGTAGGAAGGAACTGCAGATGCTGGTTTACCCTGACAGTAGACAAAATGCTGGAGTAACAACGGGTCAGGCAGCATCCCTGGAAAAAAGCAATAGGTGACGTTTCGGGTTGAGACCCTTCTTCATACTGAAGGGCCTTGATCCGAAACGTCACCTATTTCTTCTCTCCAGAGATGCTGCCTGTCCTACTGAGTTACTCCAGCATTTTGTGTCCATCTTACACTTTAGGTAATAGGTGGATTTCGGCGAGGGCAGGGTTTTGATTGGGCAGATGGTCGATTCTAAATGCTTAACAAACTCAGGGCTTTGCTGTGTTTGGTTTGATTTGTCTGCAAGTGCTTGTTTACAAAACCCATTACAGATGGTTGTACAGGGGGGCAATGTAAAGATAGATCCGAATCATAGTCAGAACCAAAGGAAATCCACTTCTGGCTTTCGAGAGCTACCACTATAAAGCCCTGGTAATCCCACACCCTCTGGGCATTATGGTGTTGCAACAGAAGATTATTAGGACTATTGGATGTTATTCCTATTAATACCCTAAAGCACATTTAAATCCCTTTCTTTGAAATGGTACAATGGTATAATCTACACTTTCCAATCTGCCAGTAAGTTTTAAAGGGAAGAAAGACACAAAAAGCTGGAATAACTCAGCAGGTCAGGCAGCATCTCGGGAGAGAAGGAATGGGTGAGACCCTTCTTCAGAGGGAGAGTGGAAAATGGGCACACACTGGTGATCCTAAAGGAGCGCAGGGAATGGGGGACCGTGCGCTTAAAGGGGACACGGGGAAGAGGTCCTCAATATTTGTTTAGTTTAATTTAGAGATACGACACGGAAACCGGCCCTTCGAATGATGTGTCCGCATCGACCAGCGATTCCCGCACATTAACACTATCCTACACACTAGGGATAAATTACATTTATACTGAGCCAAGTAACCTACAAACCTGCACGTCTTCTTTGGAGTGTGGGAGGAAACCAAAGCACCCGGAGAAAACCCACACAGTCACAGGGTGAACTTAAAAATTCCGTACAGCCAGCACCCGTGGTCAGGATTGAACCCAGGGTCTCTGGCGCTGTGAGGCAGCAACTCTACTGCTGCGCCACCATGCCACCGTTAGTTATTAAGATTAGTTTAGTTATTAAAATCTGTAGTTACTATCTGCTCCATCAATGGATTCAGTTGTAACAAAAAAGCTCATCTTCCTTCATATTCATTGATTTATTCTATCAAATCTGCATCTTTGTGTCGGTGAACTTATCACTAAGGGAACTTATCACTTCTCTCCAGAGATGTTGCTTATCCCGCTAAGGTACTCCGACATTTTGTACCTGTTATCACTAAGGGAATCAGCTTCTCCTCACACCCACACTGTCATATTTAACATCCCTGTTCCTTTATCTTTGGTCTCCGCACTCTGTCAGTGAAGGCTCTCATTCCAGTAACTATTCGAGTTTATCTTTGCAATTCTCTTTCAGCTTTCTCATCCTGGACTGGACACACTCGTCAGGCTAACAAGTGCTTCTGAAGATGCAGAGAACTTCCTTTCTTTTGTTTGGTGGCACAGCGGTAGAGTTGCTGCCTTACTGCACCAGGTTCGATCCCGTCTGCAGATGCTGTCTGTACGGAGTTTGTACGTTCTAAAACACAATCCAGAGATGCTGTCTGACCCATTGAGTTACTCCAGCTTTTTGTGTCTATATATGATTACAATCAAGTCATTCACAGTGTACAGAGACAGGAGGAAGAGAATCTTGCGTAATAAAGTCCAGTAAAGTCCAATTAAAGATAGTGCGAGGATCTCCAATGAGGTAGATGCTAGCTCACGACTGCTCTCTAGCTGGTCACAGCCTGATAACAGCTGGGAAGAAACTATCTTCCATTTTCTGTACCTATTGCATGTCAGTATAGCATCATTATGTATAGTTATAGCATTATCTGATTTGCTTGGGCAGCATGCAAAACAAAGCTTTTCACTGTACACATGCTTCTCGACTTATGATATTTTGACGTTACGCTGGTGCAAAAGGGATGCACATTCAGCAGAAACCGTACTTCCAATTTTGAATGTTGATCTTTTCCCGGGCTGGCAGACCTGTCCGCTGCTCAGACTGGCAGTGTCTTACGTGGTACGATGTTCTCTGGTGATGCCGGGCAACGGCAGCGAGACACAGCTCACAGTCAGCCACGGTTGGGAGCTGCCACGGCATTGATGTTGTGTAGGTTAGGTGGCTGTGATGTTGGGTGGGTTAGGTGGCTGTGATGTTGGTAGGTAAGGTGGCTGTGATGTTGGGTAGGTTAGGTGGCTGTGATGTTGGGTGGGTTAGGTGGCTGTGATGTTGGGTAGGTTAGGTGGCTGTGATGTTGGGTAGGTTAGGTGGCTGTGATGTTGGGTGGGTTAGGTGGCTGTGATGTTGGGTGGGTTAGGTGGCTGTGATGTTGGTAGGTAAGGTGGCTGTGATGTTGGGTAGGTTAGGTGGCTGTGATGTTGGGTGGGTTAGGTGGCTGTGATGTTGGGTGGGTTAGGTGGCTATGATGTTCAGTAGGTTAGTTGGCTGTGATGTTGGGTAGGTTAGGTGGCTGTGATGTTGGGTAGGTTAGGTGGCTATGATGTTGGGTAGGTTAGGTGGCTATGATGTTGGGTGGGTTAGGTGGCTATGATGTTGGGTGGGTTAGGTGACCATGATGTTGGGTGGGTTAGGTGGCTATGATGTTGGGTAGGTTAGGTGACTATGATGTTGGGTAGGTTAGGTGGCTATGATGTTGGGTAGGTTAGGTGTGTTAAATGCATTTTCGACCTACGATATTTTCGATTTACAATGGGTTTATCGGAACGTAACACATCGTAAGTCGAGGAGCACCTATACTTCGGTGCACATGACAATAACAAATATGAACCCGCACCTAATCCATCGTGCTTGCAAGCGTTTGAAGATGCATGGAGTTGAGAGAGGCTTGGAGCTGGACACTGTCTATTTTTGAGTTAAAGACAGAAAATGCAGAAACTATTCAGCAGCCAGACGGCATCTGCGGAGAGAGAAATGAAACATAAACTCCGTCTTCCTTTCCACATGCGCTGCCCAACACTTTCTGTTTTTATTTCAGATTTCCGATGTCTGCAGGGGTTTTTGTTTCATTGATTGTTATTTTTGAATGCGGGTCATTCCATATAAATGAAAGCATCCAGACTGCCCTCAAAACAAGGTCTTCCTGGTGCTTATTTAGAGAATGATCGTTTAAACTGGTGGTGCAGCTGTGATAACACAGATATGTGATGCATTTACTCATCTGGCAGAGACACCATTCCCTCTCAGCTCAAACAAACACTGCCAATAGATGGATGGCCTGGTTGGGCACCACACCATAGCTGGTGCACTTTGTCATGTCTGAGAGTAATATATTCTCTCTTCTCAAAGCATCTTTCTATACCTTTAATGCTAGACTTTCCTTTAGACTTTAGAGATCCAGCGCAGAAACAGGCCCTTCAGCCCACCGAGCCCATGCCAATCAACGATCCCCGCACACGAGCACTATCCTGCGCACACTCGGGACAATTTACAATTATACTAAGCCAATTAACCTACAAACCTGTACATTTTTGGAGCGTGGGAGGAAACTGGAGCACCCAGAGAAAACCCACGCAGGTCACGGGGAGAACGTGCAAACTCTGTACAGATGGCACCCGTAGTCAGGATCGATCCCAGGTCTCTGGTGCTGTAAGGCAGCAGCTCTACCGCTGCACCACCGTGCTGTCCCACACAGTGGTGCATAAGGAGCAGTGGACAAGACAGTGGCCTTTAAGTCTGGATTCTCTCCAAAGATGCACAAGGCTGATTCATAGATGTTAATTGTTGAGGAAGGGGGAGGTTTAGAGTTAAACTTCATAAATGTGATTAATTAGCTGCAAGCTTCTCTCAATCGGCACTGCGACCCTCTTGCTCCTGATGTTTCAGTGGCCCAGCCACAGCAACAGCACAACACACAAAGCTGCCAATGGTCTACTTTCAGAAAGTCAATTAGATTGCCTAAAAATTTCACCTCATAATTCAAAAATGTTTACTGCGTCAACACCAGAAGACTAGTCAAGCCTCCAATCAAGTAAACCATGAACCACATTTCTGCACTCCGAGGTATTTACAACCTAACTGGGAGCTGCTTAAGTATCTGAGTGCCTTTCAGGTTCAATTTCGCAGAAATCATGACGTCTCCCTTGACAAAAATTCTTTGGGGACAATATAAACATGCCCAGCGTCACCTTGAAGTAGGGTTGCCAACTTCCTCACTCCAAAATACAGGGCAAAGGGTGATGTCACCGCCCCGCTCCCCACGTGACCTCACCCAGTTGCATAGCAACCCGCCTCCTGGCGTGGGCGGCCGCCATTGTTGAAGCGAGAGCACGTGACCGCTGGCTGGGTGAGGTCACATGGGGCGCGGGGCGGTGACGTCACCCTTTGTCCCTTATTTGGGAGTGAGGAAGTTGGCAACCATACTAATACTGGACAAGGGCGGTCCCGTACGGGACAAACTAATTTAGCCCAAAATACGGGATGTCCCGGCCAATACGGGACAGTTGGCAACCCTCCCTAGAAGGCAGGACATAAGCAATAGGCCAGGTGCTTGGGTAGGAAAGGTTTAGAAAGATAAGGGCCAAATGTGGGCAGGTGGGACTAGCATTACTAGGGTATGACTCTCCCCCTCCCCAATTTTGCACGTCCCCAATCCTTTCCACGCGTCACTTTAATTTCATGTTTCATGTATTGTGTGTTTTATGACAGTTGGCAGATCAATTTCCCTCCTGAGATAAATAAAGTTATATCACATCGTATCGTATGGTATCTTGGTCGGCATGGGCTAGTTGGGCCGAAGGGCCTGTTTCCGTGCTGCATGACACTATAACTAAATAATTCATCCAATCTCGGAGTTGAGAAACATCCAACATAAAAGAAGTTATGGGGAGAAGGCAGGAGAATGGGGTTAGGAGGGAGAGATAGATCAGCCATGATTGGATGGCGGAGTAGACTTGATGGGCCAAATGGCCTAATTCTGCTCCTATCACTTATGACCTCATGAAGAGCTGCAAGATTGTTTAAATCTTTGTCATGATCACACATCCTTGGTTGAAATTGTAAACTTGCTGATTGATTGAAAGATACAGCATGGAAACAGGCCTTTCAGCTTACCTATCCATGTTGACCATCGATCACCGATTCACACTGGTTTAGTTTAGTCTAGCTTATTGTCGTGTGTACAGTGGTACAGTGAAAAGCTTTTTTTGTTGCACGCTATCCGGTCAGCAAAAAAGCTATACGTGATTACAATCGAACTGTCCACAGTGTACAGATACAGAATAAATGGAATAACGATTAGGGCAAGATAAAGTCTAGGGAAGTCCGATTAGAGATAGTTCCAAGGTCTCCAATGACGTAAATGAGAGGTCAGGACTGCTCTCTAGTTGGTGAGAGGAAGGTTCAGCTGCCCCTGAATCTGGAATCTGTTATCCCACTTTCTCATCCACTCCCTACACACTCGGGGCAATTACTGAGGCCAATTAACCTACAAACCTACATGCCATCTTTGGGATGCTGGAGGAAACCAGAGGAAACCCACACAGTCACAGAGAGAACTTCAAACTCCACACAGAAAGTATCCATGGTCAATGTCTAACCCAGTTCTCTGCGCCTTGAAGCAGCAGTCCCACCCGCTGCGCAACTTCTATGACAATGGATAGAGCCAACTCCTGTTCCATCTCTCTGTTCAACAAAATCTATTTAATACACGGTCGCTAGATACGGGACATATTCTATATTAAGCTGATAAGAACAGATACCATTTATCATAAATGCATCATATTTACTGCATTGTGTGGTGGTACAATATTCCCCATAGCCACCACTACCTGAGAAAATCAAGCCATTTATCCATCTGCACCCATGTATTGAGATTGAGATTTTTCAGTAAACGGGTTCTTCATAAAGTCCACAATATCTACTACTTTACGTTGTGGAGTTCGAGGTCCAGTGGACAATTGAGAATTCTTCCAGCTAGTGGCTATTGTGTGTAACCCTCTTCCATTTACAGCCATCACCATGACTGTAGTCAATTTTGCTTTAAATCCAATAAAAATGTGTTTGTCTTCTAATTTCCTCCGAGTTTTATTTTACAGCCGCATGCTTTAACCACACTACATATTTCACCTTGCTCACCCTTCTCTTCGGTATTAGATTTAATTTCACAAAATACTTTGCTTTTATTGTCTTTTTTTCAGCCAACGCTTATATTTTTTAGCCATTCAATATAATGAATACAAACGAAATATTCCTATAAACTAACTACAAGCCATTCTTCGGTGTTTAAATTGAGGATTTCATCTGCTTTGGCACCTTCAACAGATTGAATAAATAAATATAAATTTTTGCAGAGAACTTGGTGCACTACCAACATATACAAACCCCACTCACCATAGCAAGGGCTACGAGTTAATAAATGGAATGAAAGGTTCGTTGTGAGAAAAAAAGAATATTATTGATGCATTCCTTCAAATGTCACCTCAATTACTCCCAGAATTACAAAATAAATTGTTGAACATTGCTTTGTTCCAACCATTCATCCAAGTTTCTCATCAGAATTGCTCATAAAAGGAACATATAATTTTTGCAAATGTTACTGCTGAGGCAAAACCACTGTGAAATTAATATGGTGTAGGTCATTCAGAGTCCACCTACAAACTTGGCAAAGGGTCAAAATTCCCACTACTAAAAATAACCCAAATCAAAGCCACACATGTGGACATTATTATAAAGGTGTCAAGATTGTACGCAAGTTAACAATTAACAATTTTATTTTCAAGAATCTGGCGATATTTTCTTTTCTGGGTAACTTGGCATGTGCATTCGTGAACCAGGCTGAAAATCAAGTCAGGTTAAGACCATCACTCCCTATAGACGTTCAAACAATACAATTAGCTTCCAACTTAAACCTACTTATAGCAACCTCTGCTGACATTGGTGGCAATTTTAGCAGAGAATTTAGCGCATGTTGAATTACTTTTTAAATAGATTTGCAATCTCCTGGATATCTAGTAACAACTTGTCCTATTCCTTCCTACATGTGGACAGACACATCCAGGTTGAGAAGATGTAAACTATGTCTACCAGCAAATAGACAAAAAACTTGTCAGTCATAGACTAACCAATTACAAAAGTACGACTGGAGGGACACAGAAATACAAGTTACCTCTGTCCTGGTCCTCTCCGGAACATTAGTGTTCTTATTATTCCCAAGCATCTGGGGAAAAGTTACAAGTTTGATAGAGTACTACTCTTCCAATTCATGCAAGATCCAAGAGGTTTTATTGCTGGTAATATATTTCAATGATTCTGGATTTTCAACAAAGAAAATGAGCAAGATTATTTTTCAATCTTCCTTCTGCGGGCATACTTTTACCGTCTGCCTTGCTTCTGCAAACAAGAGAACAATGAAAGTCTTCGATACTGGCACATTCCCTCTTTGTTGCATCAACACCTTATTTCACCCCCTGTATCGGGCCCACTACAACTTACATCTCTTGTGCTTATACATGAGATGTGGTCAATACTCACACTTAATGTCCACCCCTGAACTTTCAGAAGATAGTTTCCTTCTTTCAATGCTCCATGCATCTTCAAATGCTTATGAAGGCATCGCCATTGTTGGGTTTAGAGTTCAGTCTATTATTGTCATGTGCACCGAGCTACAATGAAAAGCTTTTTTGTTGCTTGCTATCCCGTCAGCGAAAACGCTATACATGATTACAATCAATCTGCCCACAGTGCACAGAGACAGGATAAAGGTTACAACATTTAGTGCAAGATAAAGTCAGATTAAATATAGCTTCTTAGGAGGGAGTGCCAAGATTTTAATCATACAACAGCAAAACAATGATAGACACAAAGTGCTGGAGTAACTCAGCGGGTCAGGCAGCATCTGTGGAGAAAAGGAATAGGTGACGTTTCACAGAGTGCTGGAGTAACTCAGCGGGTCAGGCAGCATCTGTGGAGAAAAGGAATAGGTGACGTTTCACAGAGTGCTGGAGTAACTCAGCGGGTCAGGCAGCATCTGTGGAGAAAAGGAATAGGTGACGTTTCACAGAGTGCTGGAGTAACTCAGCGGGTCAGGCAGCATCTCTGGAGAAAAGGAATAGGTGACGTTTCACAGAGTGCTGGAGTAACTCAGCGGGTCAGGCAGCATCTGTGGAGAAAAGGAATAGGTGATGTTTCACAGAGTGCTGGAGTAACTCAGCGGGTCAGGCAGCATCTCTGGAGAACATGGATAGGTGACGTTTCACAGAGTGCTGGAGTAACTCAGCGGGTCAGGCAGCATCTCTGGAGAAAAGGAATAGGTGATGTTTCACAGAGTGCTGGAGTAACTCAGCGGGTCAGGCAGCATCTGTGGAGAAAAGGAATAGGTGATGTTTCACAGAGTGCTGGAGTAACTCAGAGGGTCAGGCAGCATCTGTGGAGAAAAGGAATAGGTGATGTTTCAGGTCATGACTCTTCATCGCAAAGGAATACTTTGTAAAATCAAGATGTTTCACAACTTGAAGGGAAACCCCTAGGTTGTGATATTGCTTTGCACTTTCTAAATGTGGATCAGATTATTGTTAACAATCGATACAGCAAGCCAAAATACAGAAGTGCTTTGACATTTTTGGAAAGCGCTAATAGAGACAGTTACTGATATTTGGTTTTGATTATCATTACACAACATAAATATTACAAAATATTGCACCATCTGATCTAAGATGTGGTGAACTAGAACTACACTCATACCTGGGTGAGAGGAATGGAGGCTAAAAGGATAAAAGTCATCTTCGGCCATTTGTAAGATTGGAAGAAACAGACTGTATGTACGATGCCGGAGTCAAGCACTTTCTTAACACCTTTTCTTCAATTCCGTTCAGTTTAGTTTATTGTCACGTGTACCGAGGTACAGTGAAAAGCTTCTGTTGCGTGCTAACCAGTCAGCGGAAAAGCAAAACATGATTATAATCGAGCCGGTGACAGTATATAGATAGATGCATGATAAGGGAATAACCTTCAATGCAAGGTAAAGCCAACAAAGTCCGATCAAGGATAGTCTGAGGGCCACCAATGAGGTAGATAGTAGTTCAGCACTGCTTATTGTGGTAGGATGGTTCAGTTGCCTGATAACAGCTGGGAAGGAACTGTCCCTGAATCTGGAGGTGTGCGTTTTCACACTTCTGTACCTTTTTCCCGATGGGAGAGGGGAGAAGCGGGAGTGGCCGGGGTGCAACATTCTACGACAGCTTGCTTAACTTCCCAATTGAGCTTCATAAGATAGACATAGAGTGCTGGAGCAACACAGCGGGTCAGGCAGCATCTCTGGAGAAAAGGTGATGTTTCGGATCAACACCCTTCTTCAGACAGCTCCACAGCTCTCCAGGCAATAACAAATATTACAGCTAAATCAAGGATTTCAATTTAACATTGGCACTAACCGAATTAATTATTGTGGTGTCATCCAGGAATCCTGAACATCATGCTTCCAATATGAGAATTTACAAGCAGGATTATTAAAATAAATCGAATGCCTTTCTCTTTCCATCATAGATTTATATCCATGAAACAGGTGCTTAATAAATTCTCCGATAATTAAGAATGTATGTCTTGGCTCTGGTAAGCCATTGATCTCATGAAAACAAACATCTTTTAAACTCATCTAGTTGAATAACGAGATTAAGTGTCATAAAGAACATAGTGTTACAAAGAGGAGCCTGTTATGAAGTTTAATGTACAACACAAACGCTCCTGGTCTATGAAGCCATTTACCAGGCAGTTCTAATTTCTGTGCAAAACATGGTATTGCACAGGGGACAGACTTTGGGAGAAAAAAACATGTTACTCTTGCTAAGAGTGTAATTGGAGGCAGTTGTAAACAAGCCGGGCAAGTCTGACAAAGGGTCTCGACCCGAAACGGCACCTATCCATGTTCTCCAAAGATGCTGCCTGACCGCTTGAGTTACTCCAGCACTTTGTGTCCCTCAAGACATGAATAGTGTATGAAGCAGTTTAATGATCAAAACTGGCTTGGAAATGTGAGTTTATGTCTTGATGGAACCACGTCCTGCACTTTAAGGCCCTTCTCCACCTTTCACTGGGCTTGCAGAGGGTATCATCACCCAAGCTCTCCAAAACCCAACTCCAGTTGTGTGCCAGTCCTCACAGCCATGGATGTTCTCACCTGAACAATGACCAAATGGTAATGCTTGCATATGGACTCAGTGGGCTGCATGCAGACTTTTGCCTGTGGAATCTTGCCTGTGGACTCTTGCCTGTGGACCGTTGCCTGTGGACTCTTGCCTGTGGACTCTTGCCTGTGGACTCTTGCATGTGGACCCTTGCCTGTGGACTCTTGCCTGTGGACTCTTGCCTGTGGACCCTTGCCTGTGGACTCTTGCATGTGGACCCTTGCATGTGGACCCTTGCCTGTGGACTTGCATGTGGACCCTTGCATGTGGACCCTTGCATGTGGACCCTTGCATGTGGACCCTTGCCTGTGGACTCTTGCCTGTGGACCGTTGCCTGTGGACTTGCATGTGGACCCTTGCATGTGGACCCTTGCCTGTGGACTCTTGCCTGTGGACCCTTGCCTGTGGACCCTTGCATGTGGACCCTTGCCTGTGGACTCTTGCATGTGGACCCTTGCATGTGGACCCTTGCCTGTGGACTCTTGCATATGGACTCTTGCCTGTGGACTCTTGCCTGTGGACTCTTGCATGTGGACTCTTGCCTGTGGACGTGGTGGGCTGTTCTGTGCACTACACACTAACTGGTGCAATTGTGTTTATGTACGGGGATAGTCTGGCGGATCTGTGTGCAAACTGTACGTGGTACATGTGACAATAAACAAACCATTGGCCACGAGCATCCTCTCTAATGCTGAAGCAATGTGATGCACATACCCCAGCCATCTTCACTGCATCGGCTTGGTGATGGCCTGACCCCCACTTACTCAAACCTCTGGTCAATAATAACACAGAGACAAACAAACAAGAGAGGATTGGCCAGTCAGCCTCTCGTGCCTGTGCCAACGTTGAGTAGGACAATGGCTGATGTTTTCTGACCGTGTCCTTTACATGCATTAACCCCATTCAATGCTTCATTCAATGGTCACATGTGGAGCAGCCACGACAATCATGTCCATACGATATTCAGGCAACTATTTCAGTTGGACAGCTCTTTGGCCATCCGTGGACATGCTGACATGTACTGGCTTTAGCCATCTAAACCAAACCCATTTGTCCACATTAGACATGCATCCTGTTGTGACTTGACCACTCAAGAGCCTGGTTAAATGCTTCTTAAATGTCGTAAGAAAATCAGACTCCAACTCATTCCCTGATGGCACATTCTTTATATCAACCCCAATGTGTAAAATAATTACCACTCAGATCCCCCTTAAAACTCATTCCTCTTCATTAAAGCGATATGCTTTTGTTTTTGATACCCACACAGTGCGGAAAGGATTTTGACTATCTGTCCTCTGTACGCCTCCCATTAACCTTCTACACTTCTATCAGGTCACCCCTCAGCCTCCTTTGCTTAAGGAGCACAAGCCCAGCATATCTAAGGTAGACACAAAATGCTGGAGTAATTCAGCGGGTCAGGAAGCTTCTCGGGAGAGAAGGAGCTATCTAACCTATCCAACCTCTCCCAATAACTGAAGTCCTCCATTCTGCGAGGCAGAATCCCCTCTACACTAATCACATTATTTTCTCCCCCAGTCCCATCAATTTCCTCTCACCCACCAAATTCCATAAATTCTACCCATGAAGGACAATTTGCAGCAGCCAATGAACAAACCAGCCTACATATCTTTGCAATGCAGGAGGGAATCGGAGAATCTGGAGGTATTCCACATGGTGACCATATCTCACACACAGCACCAGCAGTCAGGGGCAGATTTGCATTAGTTTATTGTCATAAACACCAAGGTCTTGAAAGTACTTTCCATAAAGAAATTTATCACATCTGACTGAAGGGTTTTATACGATACGATAGAACTTTATTTATCCCAGGAGAGAAATTGATCTGCCAACAAATATAAAACACAAGATACATGAAATTAAAGTGGTGAGTGGAAAGGATTGGGAATGTGCAAAGATTGGGGGGGAGACATTTATGAAGACCACATTTCAGCAAATCTTTGATTCTCTTAACAAGGCCACAAATTAAAGATTGTATTACCAGGTAATTGTTGAAATATTAGTAGATGTGATCATAATTTTGAAGTGATTAATAGAAGTGATCATAAGTCTGAAGTGATCATAAGTCTGAAGAAAGGTCTCGACCCAAAAAGTCACCCATTCCTTCTCTCCAGAGATGCTGCCTGACCCACTGAGTTACCCCAGCATTTTGTATCTACCTTCGATTTAAACCAGTATTTGCAGATTTTTCCTACATAAGTTTGAACATGGGACATGAAGGGTTAAGGATGAAAGTTGCCAAAATGTGATCTAGGCTAACAAAGATCCCCATTGACAATGAACTGACACTAGAGGTCAGGATTAGAAAACAGATATCCAAGGGGGGGGGGGAGAACAAAGGGCACGGGAGAGAGAGATTAATCTGTCCAGTCATGAAGTTAAATGAGGGCAGAGGTTATCGGGAAGTTGGGTTCATAGGAAAGACTACATGTCACAGAAATTCCGGTTTGAATTGCCTTATCTATTGACCACAGCACCAAAAATAAGCAAGCTGAAGATTGGGAAAGATAGCAAAGGTGCCGACCTAATCAATTTCTAAAGCTCTAAGTTTAGTTTAGTTTAGAGATACAGTGTGTGAACAGGTTCTTTGGCCCACTGAGACCATGCCGACCGGTGATCACCCATACATTGGTTCTATCTTACACACTCAGAACAATTTACAGAAGCCAATTAGCCCACAAACCTGCTCATCTTTGGGATATGAGAGGAAACCAGAACACCCGGAGAAAACCCACACAGTCACAGGGAGAACATGCAAACTCCGTAAAGACAGCACCCGGAGTCAGGATCGAACCAGGGTCTCTGGCGCTGTCAGGCAGCAACTCTACCGCTGCACCACCGTACTGTCCCAAGATCTAAAGGAAGATCTCAACAGGTTCCAAAGTACATCGGGAGCATTGGACGAAATGAAATCCACAGGTTGCATTTGTTGTCAAGCAGCCAGCTGTGAAATCAAGTTAATATATGATTTAGCTCTTAGATTTGGCTGGCCAAAAGTCACACTTTCAAAGAACAAAACCTACTGATATAATCTTCCAAAGGTCAACGAGCTGAAACATTAATTCCTTGCTCCCTCCACAGATGCTAACTGCCCCACTGAGCACTTCCAGCAGCTTCTGGTTTCTCAAATACAGAATTATTTTGCCTTTAAAGGTTCTCTGAGAACTTGGTTTATGCACAGATCTGGCACCCACTGGAACATGCATTGTTGTGACATTATTAATGTGAATTAAGTTTGAAAACATGCACTAATTATCCTTCTAAGAATGCATTATTTATACATTTTTGAATCTAGACTTCAATAGAGAGAACTCCCGATTACCAAACTTACTTTCCTTTCTTCTTTAGATGAGTAAATAGAAATTAATCATAAACAAGGGAATGGTCCAGGTCGGAAATGGTACAAATGATCAAACAACTAAAATATGTTCTTTCAAAATTGAAAATAACTTGGATTCTCTCACAAAATTGTGCATTTAGATAAACTGAATAAATTATGTTTTAGTTCAGCAAGAACTTTTAGAAACACCAAAAGTGCATAATCTGGCCATTCCACGTTTGGCATGAAGATCAAAGTCTCTTATCCACTCTCATCACAAACCTACTGGAACAACATCAAACATCCTAGTTACTTCTAATCGCCTCTTACACTGGAAGCTTGTTGAAACCCTTCACAGTTTGGCACGGCTAACTGTGCCAAATCAGGAACCTCACATCCATCAGCAATCGATGAAGCTGTCTTTTTTTAACTTTAGGTATGTGTTATTATCTCTGGAGTACTTTTCATCATAGAAACATAAAACCATAGAAAATAGGTGCAGGAGAAGGCCATTTGGCCCTTCGAGCCAGCACCGCCATTCATTGTGATCATGGCTGATCATCCACAATCGATTAAATACAGTGGAATGAAGCCTTGGCAAAATCAAGTAAATGAAGATGTTAGTTTAGTTTAGTTTAGACATACAGCGTGGAAACAAGCCCTTTGGCCCACCAGGTCCTCACTGACCTACAATCACCCGTACACGAGTTCTATGTTAGCCCTGTTTCACATCCGACATACAAGGGCCAATTACAGAAGCCAATTAACCTACACACCTGTCCATCTGTGGGATGTGGAAGGAAACCAGAGCACCCAGTGAAACCCACATGGTCACAGGGAGAACGTACAAACTCCGTACAGACAGCATCCATGGTCAGGATTAAATCCAGGTCTCTGGCGCTGTGAGGCAGCAACTCTCCCGCTGCACCACTGTACCACCTCTTGCACAGATAATAAAGAAACAAAGAACTGCAGATGCTGATTAATACTCCAGCACTCTGCTTCCTTTCGGGTATCTCAGCGGGTCAGGCAGCATCCCTGGAGAACATGGATAGCTGACGTTTCACAGAGTGCTGGAGTAACTCAGCGGGTCAGGCAGCATCTGTGGAGAACAGGGATAGGTGACGTTTCACAGAGTGCTGGCGTAGCTCAGCGGGTCAGGCAGCATTTCTGGAGAACATGGATAGGCGACGTTTCGTGTGCGCCCTATCTTCAGACCCTGAAATCAATGGGCTGGCGAGACATTGGATGAGATTGCAAAAGATGAAGAGTAGTTGAGTGGTTAGAAGCCATTGTAGGAAATGTTGGGAGAGGAATGAATGAAAGCAAATTGAAAGATCAACGCCACCGTGAATACAAATCCCTTTTGTTATCTCCAACATTGCGCGATAGTTCAGAAGATTTAAGATCTCTCTGACCGAATTATATTATATTAAAACCATCACAGCACAGGATCAATCCTCAAAGCAACATTAAACGCACTGATCACTTCTTATGAGTTTCTGTGTAGTTTTGCTGCTCTGTTTATACACATTGACTTTTATTGTTAAAATTAACAGGGTGAAACGCAGCCCTTTAAAGTTCTCTAGTGAGGCCATTCCTTGGTTATAAGCACCACAGCTTTATTGTACACACGGGTATAGTGAGGTACAGTGAAAAGCTGTTTTTCAAGTGAAACTCAAGTACAATAGATCCTTCTTTCCTTGCATCAGTATTGGGGTTACTAATTTATAGAATGTTTTGTTTATTATATATTATCTGTATGGAGTTTGCACATTCTCCCTGTGACTGCGTGGGTTTTCTCCAGGTGCTCTGGTTTCCTCCCACATTCCAATGACATGCATGTTTGCAGGTTAATTGGCTATAAATTGTTGCTAGTGTGTGGGATAGAATTAGTGCACAGGTGATCGTTGGTCGGTGCGGACTCGGTGGGCCGAATGGTCCGTTTCCACACACTATCTCTAAATGTAATAATCTAAGTATCTTGTATTACAAGCCTATTATGCTTCTGCAAGTTAGAATTTCATTGTTCCGTTATTGGAACTCATGACAACTAAACATTCTTGAATCTTGACTCTTGGATACATTTGGGCTGTAAGAAAACAAATGTCTTGTGTCCTCACTCATTGTTTTTAAACGAGAGAATGCTGCCCAAGTCCAATAATTGGAATCAGGCAGTAAGACAGCGTGGGTCAGGCAGGGCATCAAGAGTGGAAGGGGACTGATATTTGTGGAGCACCAGGAAAAGACTGCAGGGAGAAAGATCAAAGGCGATGTCGCCGCGGGAGTGGGCTGAGGCAATGGCCGAAGAGCGCAGTGAAATGGCAGCGTAGAATTAACAAACACTGAAGCATTAAGCAGAGATGAAAGGAGTAATTAAGACGTTGGCATCAGGATATCAGTAAGCAACAAAGCTCCAGCGAACAAAATAATGCTTCTCAGAACTGAACGACAATCGGGCATGTGGAAACACGGGTGGATTGCTTTTGTCCTTGTGGTTTTTGACAGGCCGGTCGGCGGCTGGGTGGGGGAGTTAGAGGGCTAGAGTTCAGCAGCAGAAGTAGTTGGAAAAGCAGCAAGTCCAAGGAGACCTGTGCTTCCCCCAAACTACCAGCAGTTAGCAGCAGCAATTTCCCAGGGAGCTGCTTCCCCTGTGTGATGTAGTCTGGCCCATCGACTGAAGCCCATCTTTATTCCATGCATCACAGGCTTTGGTCCACTCTTTAATTACACTGTTGAATGACACAATCTAAATCAACACTTTCACAACGACAGTCTGTCATTCAGAAGGAAACTTGCTGTTTTTATTGGCATGTGCCACTGAAACTCTGCTCATACAAGTCATTCAGTGTTACATGTTCCGTATTATACTGATTGACAGAAACATTACGCTACTTTTTTCTAGCTCTACTGCCCCTGATGTATGAATGCGGTCGCCTAATGAAATACTTTGGAAGCATTTCAGTCGTGCCTGACTTGAAGCACCTTTGCCACCGCATCAGAAATCTGTGGATTTGGGTCCCAGTCTAATACAGCCACATTTAAAGTAGACACAAAATGCTGGAGTAACTCAGCGGGACAGACAGCACCTCTGGAGAGAAGGAATGGGTGACGTTTCAGGTCAAGATCCTTCTTCAGACTGATGTTAGGGGAGGGGGTCCTGAAACGTCACCCATTCCTTCTCTCCCGAGATGCTGCCTGCCCCACTGAGTTACTCCAGCATCTTGTGTCTACCTTCGAGTTAAACCAGCATCTGCAGTTTTTTTCCTACACAGCCTAATTTAATATTTGCCTTCACTGAGATTGGCCCCATTGAAGCTGCAACAGGGATGAAGACCAAGCTTGCACCCTGTCATGATGAAGAACTTCTGTTTACGGCAGAAATGGATATCTTTAAGGCAGAGATAAATAGATTCTTGATTAGTGCAGGCGTCAGGGGTTATGGGGAGAAGGCAGGAGAATGGGATTGAGAGGGAGAGATAGATCAGCCATGTTTGAATGGTGGAGTAGATGTGATGGGCCGAATGGCCTAATAATGCTCCTCTCAATTATGAACATGAAATTACCATGAGTCCTCGATAACCCTCCTAGGGGAAACCAGACTCAGCATCCACCTTGTCAGTTCCTCCAGAATGAGTATGTTTTAAACAGATCACCTCTCATCCTTCCATATCCCCATGGGCCCAACGCATCTTCAACTTCATCTCGTTCATCACAGGTATCCATCTAGCACACTGCTTCCAATGCATTCACAACCTTCCTACGATCCAGAGACGACAAATGCATGCGAAGGTCCATGTGCAGTCTGACCAAGGCTTCCCGACCTTTATGTTCCATACGCCTGGCAATAAACACCGCCACTTCAACAAACGTCCTAACGTATTTGGCCTACTCCATGATATTTTTAGTTTGCAATGACTGGTCCCTGAACCCTTTGCACGTCACTTGCTTCTCCGCTCTCCCTCCTGGTCTCGATCAACATCAGCTGACAGATTATCTGATCATTAATCACATCACTGGTTGTTAGACTCTGCTGTGCACAAAGTCTCTCTGACATTTGCTCATGTTGCAAGGCTTTGAAAGTACTCTATTGCCTGTAAGTCTCCCTGGAATGTTTAAAGGATGTGCTTTGTGTGCTACCAATGCAACCTTTTCTAGGTTTTACTTCTCATGAACTTGCCAAACTGGCTCACGCCAGTCCACAGACACAAAATGCTGGAGCAACTCAGCGGGACAAGCAGCATCTCTGGAGAGAAGGAATGGGTGATGTCTCAAAGCAAAACGTCACCTGGCCATGTTCTCCAGAGATGCTGCCTGCCCCGCTGAGTTACTCCAGCATCTTGCGTCTGTCTTCAGTGTAAACCAGTATCTGCAGTTGCTTCCTACATACACCATGCCAGTCCACGACCAACTAATGAAAATTAAAATGAAGAACAGCACACTAGAATCAGTTCCTAATACATGTGTTAGGACCACCTTCCATTAATGTGGTCACTGCAAAACCTACCCTAAATTGATCACCTGTGCAGAAGAATAAACTATTTAGAAAATTAAATTACCTTCCACGAAGCCAAGACTTTCTGAACCAGAGCCAAAATGACAATGTAATTTATCATGTAGGAATTAATATTAAACGATATGAATTTATATCCGATATGAATTTCAAGCTCTTATGTAAAAAAAAAATGTTGTACAGCATTCATCAAAGCTTTACTTCCACATTTTTAAGACAGAGTAATAAAAGTATCCAAAAAATATCACCATATTTCACCTTGTGCTGGAGTAACTCAGCAAGTCAGGCAGCATCTCGGGAGAGAAGGAATGGGTGACTTTTCGGGTCGAGACCCTTCTTCAGACGGTCGGGCAGCATCTTCTCCCGAGATGCTGCCCGACCTGCTGAGTTACTCCAGCACTTTGTGAATAAATACCTTCGATTTGTACCAGCATCTGCAGTTATTTTCTTATACCATATTTCACCTTTTTGATCAGTGAAAATTTCAGCAGCTCAATATAACATAGCATAAAAAATAATATAAAGTAGTTTAAAACAATGATTACGAGGATGTTGCCAGGACTAGAGGGTGTGAGCTACAGGGAGAGGTTGAGGAGGCTGGGACTCTATTCCTTAGAGTGCAGGAGGATGAGGGATGATCTTATAGAGGTGTATAAAATCATGAGAGTAATAGATCGAATAGACGCACACAGTCTCTTGCCCAGAGTAGGTGCATCGAGGACTAGAGGACATAGCTTTAAGGTGAAGGGGAAAAGATTTAAAAGGAATCTGAGGGGTAATTTTTTCTAATTTTGTAGATAATTAAATGGTTCCCACAGATTGGAGGGTGGCACATATTTATTTTTTTAAAGAAGAAGAGAAACGTAGAACTAAAGATCTCAATGGGAACAAGGAAACAAGAATGGCGGATTCTGGTTTGCCAAGGAGACACACACAATGCTCGACCGAAATGTCACCTATCCATGTTCTCCACAGATGCTGCCTGACCCGCTGAGTTACTCCAGCACTCTGTGAAACTTCATCTATCCATGTTCTCCACAGATGCTGCCTGACCCGCTGAGTTACTCCAGCACTCTGTGAAACATCACCTATCCATGTTCTCCACAGATGCTGCCTGACCCGCTGAGTTACTCCAGCACTCTGTGAAACGTCACCTATCCATGTTCTCCAGAGATGCTGCCTGACCCACTGAGTTACTCCAGCACACTAGGTCTTTCATCAGTGGGAAAGTGTTGGTCTTATAAAGGATGTGAATCCATGACAATTAAAAATATATCAGTGGTGTTAAACAGAGGGCAATGTGGGTGTATGGAAGGGAAATAGTACTGCACAAACCCACCTGATGATTTTGTTGAGGATGGGAACTAGTAGAGCAGGTAAGGGCAAACTGGCAAATGCGATGGATTTAGACTTTCAGAAGCCCTTTGATACAGTCACACATAAGATGCGTGTGTGCAGGATTAAACTACATGTGCCTGCTGCTAATGTACAGGTCCACCGCTGATTTTCCGGAACCCTTGGTCCCAGAGCCTTTCTGGATTATCCGTGTTGCCGGACTAACAGAGGTCACAGCCGCCGCTGAGAGGAGTCCAACGGTGCCGGAACGTTCCGCCCAGGCCGCCGAGATACCGGCCCGCAAAGTCGGCCTCGGAAGTCGGCTGTGGGAATGGATCTGCCGGCTCGGGCCGGTCCGGAGTTCCAGAGCCCGGGCCGCAGGGAGAAAACTCAACCCGCCAATCGGCCGCGGAGGTCCCGATGAGGTGGGGATCGGCCGCCTCACCCGGCCTAGGACACACATTTTGGGGAGGGGAAGGGGAAATTTCAAAGTGCGCTCTTGTAATTTTGTCCGGATCAAAGGAGGTAAGGCAGCAACTCTACCACTGAGCTGCCCATTCCTCTCCATTGCTTCACACTTGAATAGCCATGAGATTTCACTCAGAACATAAACCGGCCGGTACATAGTTGTACAATAGCCACCACTTTGTCGGTTAAAGAGCAAGTTATCATATCATATCATATATATACAGCCTGAAACAGGCCTTTTCGGCCCTCCAAGTCCGTGCCGCCCAGTGATCCCCGTACATTAACACTATCCTACACCCACTAGGGACAATTTTTACATTTACCCAGCCAATTAACCTACATACCTGTACGTCTTTGGAGACACGTCTTTATGATCTGGAGACACCCACACATTTGGCACTTTGACCAGGGGAGGGGAGCAGGAGCCGAGTGCAACAGCCCGACAGCAGGGTCAAGTGGAATGCCAAAAGCCAAGGATATTTATTTGGATTCCACCCATATATATGTGTGCAGGGGCTGCAGCCTGCACTGAACCCATGGCCACACTCTCACTTCACCCCTGTCATCGGGAAGAAGGTACAGGAGCCTGAAAACTGTCACGTCCAGCTTCAGGAACAGCTTCTTCCCTGCAGCCATCGCTGCTCTGAATGCATTCAAGAGAGAGCTAGATCGAGCTCTTAAGGATAGCAGAGTCATGGGGTATGGGGAGAAGGCAGGAACGGGGTACTGATTGAGAATGATCAGCCATGGTCACATTGAATGGCGGTGCTGGCTCGAAGGGCCGAATGGCCTCCTCCAGCACCTATTGTCTATTGTCATTGAGCTATTAAACACTACAACGTCCAATAAGCTCAGAACCACATAGACTATTATTGTTATTGCACCATTATTGTTTGTCTTTTTGCGTGTACATATGTGTGCGTGTGTGCATATATATATATGTAAATATGTTTACATATTCTGTTGTGCTGCTGCAAGTAAGAATGTCATTGTTCTACCATTGTTGTATTGTTGTGTTGTTTTTTCTATCCATGCCAATACCCTACCCCCAATACCACGTGCTCTAATTTTATCCACTACTCTCCTGTGTGGGACTTTATCAAAGGCTTTCTGAAAGTCCAGGTACACAACACCCACTGGCTCGCCCTTGTCCATTTTACCTGCTACACCCTCAAAAAATTGCAGATTAGTCAAGCATGATTTCCCCTTCGTAAATCCATGCTGACTCGGACCGATCCTGTGACTGCTTTCCAAATGCTCCACTATTGCATCTTTAATAATCAGTTCCATCAGGCTAACCGGACTTTCTTTGTCTCTCCCTCCTCTCTTAAAAAGTGGAATAACATTAGCTACCCTCCAATCCACAGGAACTGATCCAGGTAGTGGTGAATCTGTGAATTCATTGCCACAGACGGCTGTGGAGGCCAAGTCTTTGGGTATCTTTAAAGTGGAGATTGACAGGGTCTTGATTTGAGGTCAAGTCAAGAGTTCTGGGGAGATTGGGAAAAATAGATCAGCCATGATTGAATGGCAGAGTAGACTTGATGGCCAAATGGCCTAATTTTGCTCCTATCACTTATGAAGTTATGAATTTATGGCATCATTTGAAGTGCAAACAAAGAAGGTGCCTGGAGTAAGGAGATCGGAACAATGATTTAAATCAGTTCTGGATGAATTTCAGAGTTTAGAAAAACCTCTTGAAAGGCAGGAAATGAATAAATTAATGGACAGCTGTGTACGGCAGCATTACGAGGTACAAATACTTCACCTTAAAACAGTCTCAGCTTAACACAGCAGAGCAACCTGAATGCATCGGCTTGAAAGAAGAATCAGTGGAGCCAAGTAGTAAGTGTCATGGAAACCAAACAGGTCCACACTGGAGACAGACACATAGTGCTGGAGTAACTCAGTGGTTCAGGCAGCATCTCTGGAGAACATGGATAGGTGACGTTTCACAGAGTGCTGGAGTAACTCAGCGGGTCAGGCAGCATCTCTGGAGAACATGGATAGGTGACGTTTCACAGAGTGCTGGAGTAACTCAGCGGGTCAGGCAGCATCTGTGGAGAACGTGGATAGGTGGTGACGTTTCACAGAGTGCTGGAGTAACTCAGCGGGTCAAGCAGCATCTCGGGAGAGAAGGAATGTGTGATGTTTCGAGTCGAGACCCTTCTCCAGACTGTATCTGACGTTCCTTCCTGCAGATCCACACAGTTTGCTCTGACCCTTTGTACGGAGATAGTTTGTCTGCTTTAATGTTCATCATGCACCTGGCACGCTACTTGAATAAACCGTTCCTAAACTTCATTATTATGTTTGCACTGAGAGCCATTAAGAAATCTGTAAAGTCCTGTACATTGTGTACTGTACCTGCGATCTCCCCCAAGATGATCCAGGCCGCCTCTTGTTAAGCTAAGCCATCTGGCTCTGGGATTGCACTGCACCAGGTGCCAGGTTACATCCCAGTCTCCCACGCTGTTACTCACCCGGCCTGGTCCCTCAGTGGCTGGCACCGGCCTCCTTCAGGACATGAGCTGCACTAAGGAACTTTAGAAGCTGTGAAATGCCTGCAGATTGTACAACAAACAACAGCTGAACAGCTACTGTCCAACGATCCCTTTAAATAACCCTGGTGACAGATCCTCACTGTCGCTGGGCACAGCTTCATCTCAGCAAGGTTCAGAAAGGTTTGCAGCTGTAGTGCTGTGGCAAAGGCTGATTATATACTAGACTGGTGGCACAGCGGGTAGAGCTGCTGCCTCACAGCGCTGGAGACCCGGGTTCCATCCCAACAACGGGATTCCCGGCACTTCCATGGGTCGATCTAAAACCCTCTGAAATACCTGCCTCCACCACCACCCCGAGCTACATGGTCCAGGCACCCACCACTCTTGCCCCACACATCTCCATTAAACCTCCCCCCCCCTCGCCTTGCAGCTGTGCCCTCCAGTGTTGGACGTTTCCACCCTGGGGACAAAGGTTCTGACTGTCTACCCTGTCTGTGCCTCTCATAATTGTACATCTCTCAAACTCTGATGTTCTATAAAGCTTTGGTTCATAGATCTTTGTCACTTCGAGGAATACGGATCTCAGGGTAAATGGCGCGTGTGAATCAGCCCACGGCTTTAATATCCAAAATACTCTGTATTTCTTACATTTGAGTGGAATAGATTTACGCGGTTGAATAATCTGGCTCCTGCTCCAATACACCCATGCCCTTGAGGAAAGACGAATCCACTATTTTCAATTTCTTAACCTTTCATTCTCAAACAAGGAGCCAGCTCCCGACAAAACTAATTATTCCTTGAAATTAAACCTGATGATGTAGGTTCTCTCTGTCTGCTGAATCACACCCAGAGTGTTGGGCTGGGATGCATCTGATCTCAGCTTGCAGTGAACAATAAAGTTATTATGTCTTTGCCAAAAACATCATCCACATGGTCAGTGCGGCAGCTGGCAAATAAAGTATTAAGAGACAAAATCCTCTTCATACCTACAGACTTTAAAATAAAACAGTTCCTTTAAATATTAACGTCTTTAATACCTGTTATAAATGTGCCTGCCACAGTCCAGGTCAGTATCTATCCTCCATCACAAACTGTTCCACAGAAGATCACAGCGACCCACCTTCTGGAACTGTGACAGGCTCTGTGTCGACGGTCCCATAGAATGTACAACATGGAACAGCTCAGGAACAGGCCCTTCAGCCCACAGTGTTTCACCAAACATGATGCCGTTAGTTAACCTGATCTCATCTACCTGTACATGATCCATATCCCTCTAATCCCAGCATTCCCAACATGTTTAGTTTAGCTTATTGTCACCTGTACCGAGGTACAGTGAAAAGCTATCCAGTCAGCAGAAAGACGAAACACGATTGCAATCGAGCCGTCCGCAGTGTACAGATACAGGATAAAGGGAATAGCGTTTAGCGCAAGATAACGTCCAAACAGATCCATATTCCTGTGTTCCCTGCACTTCCATGTGGCTCTTTAACAGCACTATCGTATCTGCCTCCACTACCACTCCTGGCTACGCATTCCAGGCCCCCACCCACCACTGTGTGTAAAATACTAGCCCCACACATCTCCACGAACCTTCCCCCTCTCACCTTAAAGCTGTGCCCTCTAGTGTTGGACATTTCCACCCTGCGAAAAAGATTTTGAATGTCGACCCTATCTAAGGGCTGAATGGCCTCCTCCTGCACCTATTGTCTATTGTCTATTGACCCTATCTAAGGGCTGAATGGCCTCCTCCTGCACCTATTGTCTATTGTCTATTGACCCTATCTACGCCCAATCTATCTCCCCTTATACTGCTGCCAAGTTCTGCTCCCATGAGATATGAACTTATGAACTATTTTAACTTGCAAGGTGGCGCAGCGGTAGAGTTGATGCCTTGCAGCGCCGGAGACCCGGGTTCCATCCCGACTACGGGTGCTGTCTGCTGTACGGAGTTTGTACGTTCTCCCAGTGACTACGTGGGTTTTCTCCGAGATTTTAGTTTTCCTCCCACACTCCAAAGACGCACAGGTTTGTAGATTAATTGGCCTTGTGTAAATGTAAAATTGTCCCTAGTGTGTGTAGGATAGTGTTAGTGTGCGGGGATCTTGGGTCAGCACGGACTTGGTGCGCTGAAGGGCCTGGTTCCGTGCTGTATCTCCAAATTAAACTAAACTAAACTTGAAATCATGTTCGGCTTGGACACTGTGGGCCAAAGGACCTATTCCTGTTGTTGTATTGAAGTATGTTCTATGATTCAATGTTCAAAAGGAGAAAATTAGTTTCCCTCTCCTGACAAGTCCACAATGTTCAGCCTTCCCACCTAGACCGTACACATGGAGCTGAGCGAGTTTGCAAAAGGCACAAGCTGAAATCAATAATCGCACCAAGGCTATTAAACTGCTCATTATATTAACAACCTGACATCTGTACACCATTTCTCTATTTTTGCAGCCGGTGGCACAACATAGACTCCTGTCTGCCGACAATAAGATATGTGGTTTCATGGAACATTATTTGCAAGAGGCAGACAATAATTTGGGTTAATATCTCAGAGGTTCCAGTGCAGAGTATGTACCACAGGCATCAACAGAATGACCACGCAAAGGCAATATCTTTAACGATCAGGTCCAACATTCTCAAATCCCCACTCTTCACAACATGAGGCATTTACCGTTTACGTTCTGCAACCTTCCTGCACTCAAATTACTCTCTGATTTATAAGAGGATCCTTCATTCCATCTGTTCCACAGCTACCTAAAGGCACGGTGCCGAAATACTAACTATTAACCATCTTGTTCTGATTTAAAAATACTACAGAAAGATGCTTCCATTTTAAAAAATTATTAGAATGCACTATGGTTATTTATCATATCAATGGCATAAATGCAAATTTAACTATACCTTTAGTCAATAAATGCATTATTTAGTAAAAAGCACAATTGCAATGAGACTGTATAACATTAGGGGATTGTTTTTTTCCTTTTATAGCAGTCTGTTGTGGTTCTTAGCCCAAAAAGAAAATCAATGATTTCCAGGTTAATTTCTTCATGGTTTATGACATAGATTGGCATCCCAAAGTGTGGTTGGTTTTCCATGTTAGCTTGCAGCCAGTGTGTCGTGTTGGTGTAACTAATGTGCCACAGATACAAAATCACAAAATCGCAGGCTAATCGTGGAACAAATCCTGCACGGAGTATTTTAAAGGAATTCAGGTGCTTACTCCCTGTGCATTTCTGTCCATTAAAGGTAATTGATGAAAAAACCATGAGAGGTCTGTGCCCAGATTGTTCACACTCTCTCCCAGTGGCCAGGGCCCCATGCCACGCAATCCAATTTGTAGAATCTCTGTTATGGTGTACCCGTGGCATGCTGGAGGAGAAGAAACCAGGAGCAATCAAGGCCGACCACAAATGACCTCAGGCAGGTCATTTGTCAGGTAGGTCCATGGTCAGCTAGGGAAGGTGTGATCTCCACAGGGAAATAATATGGAGAACTGTGGAACTCCATGACTAGGGTAGAGGGAGGGGGCAACTTACAGAAGACAATTAACCTACAAACCTGTACGTCGTTGGAGTGTGGGAGGAAACCGGAGCACTCGGGGAAAACCCACGTGATCACAGGGAGAACGTACACACTCCATACAGACTGCATCCGTGGTCAGGATGGAACCCGGGTCTCTGGGGCTACAAGGCAGCAACTCTACCGCTGCACCACCGTGCCACATCATGTCACATGTATAATGAAAAGCTGGTAAATACATTGTCAATGGCCTGATTGTAAACATGTGTTGTCTTTCTGCTGACTGGTTAGCACGCGACAAAAGCTTTTCACTGTACCTCGGTACACGTGACAATAAACTAAACTCAAACTGAGGCTTAGAGTTAGCAGAGCAAATGAGAAGGTTTCCATTCACTCCCTCTCCAGAGAATGGAGCACACAAACCCAGTGGACATCTCGAGAGCGCGGGGGGAGGGCAGGTTTTCAGAGGTGCCAGCTTTTAGTTGAGGATTTAAATCATGGCTTTGTCTGCACAAACAGGAAATATCCCACGGCACTAATTTGAAAAAGAACAAGGGAATTATCCCCAGTATCCCAGCCAACATGTATACCTCAGATACTGCCTGACCTGCAGAGTTACTCCAGCATTTTGTGATTAAATACCTTCGATTTGTACCAGCATCTGCAGTTATTTTCTTACATTACCCATTTATACCTCAGATTAGGAAAATGGGAAGTCAGATTAGGAAAAGGGGAGGTGCCACGAGAACTGGGTGCCTTGTAGATCAGTCACTGAAAGTAAGCAAGCAGGTACAGCAGGCAGTGAAGAAAGCTAATGGCATGTTGGCCTTCATAACGAGAGGAGTTGAGTATAGGAACAAAGAGGTCCTTCTGCAGTTGTACAGGGCCCTAGTGAGACCACACCTGGAGTACTGTGTGCAGTTTTGGTTTCCTAATTTGTGGAAGGACATTCTTGCTATTGAGGGAGTGCAGCGTAGGTTCACAAGGTTAATCCCTGGGATGACGGGACTGTCATATGATGAAAGAATGGAACGACTGGGCTTATATTCACTGGAATTTGGAAGGATGAGAGTGGATCTTTGAGAAACATATAAAATTATTAAGGGATTGGACAGGCTAGATGCAGGAAACATGTTCCCAATGTTGGGGGAGTCCAGAACCAGAGGCCACAGTTTAAGAATAAGGGGTAGGCCATTTAGAACTGAAATGAGGATAAACCTTTTCACCCATAGAGTTGTGAATTTGTGGAATTCTCTGCCTCAAAAGGCAGTGGAGGCCAATTCACTGGATGCATTCAAAAGAGAGTTAGATAGAGCTCTTAGGGCTAGCGGAATCAAGGGATATGGGGAGAAGACAGGAACAGGGTACTGATTGTGGATGATCAGCCATGATCACATTGAAGTGATCGAAGTGCTGAATGGCCTACTCCTGCACCTATTTTTTATGTTTCTACGTTTCTCATTCCACATCACTATCACAGACAATCAACTCATTTGTTATACCACAGTTTGGGTGTACATGTACCTCCTTCACTGTCACAGTGGCTACACAGAGTACAGACCTGTGGGAAATCCTGAGGTTGTAAAAATGTAATATATAAATGCAAGTCTTTGGTTATCTTTAACTGAATGTGCTAAGATCGATTTGTTTAGCTACACTGGACTTCTTTGCCATTTAAACATTTTCTTTTGAAAGGAAAATGAGCAAGAAAGCTGCAAGAACAATGCTGACCCAAACTGTATCCAGGTGACCCTCATACACAACATGCAGCCTCATGTCCACAACAATATCATCACACTGTCGAATGGAGAAGATGTTTTTTCTCAGAGAATAGGCACATTCACCAGTTGCTTTCTCATTTGAACGTGATCTTACGCAGCTCAAATCCAGAGCGACAACATCAATACTATATTTTGTTTTACATCATTGTACGCGGCACCACCGAGGAAGAATTCTTTCGGAATCCACAGTCCTTCAAATAAAAGTACGTGCCATGGGAATAGCAGAGGCAAAACCAAGAGTCTCCAATCCACGTTCAAATTAAGTACAATGAGGAAAGAAGTATTTTTAGTTGGAGGTTTGTTCTGTCGAAAATGAAAGACCGCAGTGTTCTGCATCTGGGACTTTGTTCTACTTTTATTAAACATTCCTACTTCAAACGTAACTGCTTCTTGGATCGTTGCAAAGTCAGTTTGGTTCACAGCTTTCTGACACTGCTGTGTCTCCAATCAGTTGACTTTAGTTGATAATTGTCATGTGTATCGAGACACAATGAAAAGCTTTTGTTAGCGTGCTACCCAGTCAAAGAAAACACTGGGGCCCAGAGGTAGAGTTGCTGCCTCACAGCGCCAGAGACCCGGGTTCAATCCTGACTATGTATGCTGTCTGTACAGAGCTTGTACGTTCTCCCTGTGACCTCGTGGGCTTCCTTTGGGTGCTCCGGTTTCCTCCCGCACTCCGAAGACGTGCAGGTTTGTCGCTTAATTGGCTTCTGTAAATTGTTCCCTGTTTCCATGCTGTATCACTAACTAAATCAAAAGCTTAACTAAACCAAAAACATAGCTAAACACAACGTTATTATTGCACTCTGTGTACTGGACCGTCAACCCACCAATCCACATTGGTACAGGTTTCTGACTGAGGCATTAAATCAAACTCCTCTTTGCCCCTTGGGCTGGAGATTAAAACAAATATTACTCATTCAAAAGCAGATCTCCTGAGCTCCAACGATGTTACACATCATCACAGACGCAGAGCTTCACACGGCAGGAACCTGGGGTCTAGTCAGTCAGAAGATAGACACAAAATGCTGGAGTAACTCAGCGGGACAGACAGCATCTCTGGACAGAAGGAATGGGTGACATTTCGGGTCGAGACCCTTCTTCAGAGTGAAAGTTATGGGAAAGGGAAACGAGAGACATTGACGGTGGCGTAGAACAAATGAATGGATGATATGCAAAAAAGTAATGGTGATAAAGGAAACAGGCCAGTGTTAGCGATTGCAGGGGAAGGTACCTGGGGAGGGGATTAACCAAGGAGTTGCGGAGGGAACGGTCTCTGCGGAAAGTAGAATGGGGAGGAGCTGGGAAGATGTGACTAGTGTTGGGATCCTGTTGGAGGTGGCGGAAATGTTGGAGGATTATGTGTTGTGTGCGATGGCTGATGGAGTGAGAGGTATGGACTAAGGGGACACTGTCCTCTGCAACATCCAGTCAGTCCAAAACCCCATCAGGAGCCCACTTACTCTGATCCTACAACAATCCCACTTTATTCCTTTTATTCTCCCTGCATTCCTGTTAACTTTCTCCTGTCTCCACGTTTACTCACACACACCACACAGACAGTAATGGAGATTAGGACTCAGCATGACCCATAGGTTCATAAATGATAGTAGGATTAGGCCATTCGGCCCATCAAGTCTACTCCGCCATTCAATCATGGCTGATCTATCTCTCCCTCCTTACCCCATTCTCCTGCCTTCTCCCCATAACCGCTGATACCCGTACTAATCAAGAATCTATATGTCTCTGCCTTAAATATATCCTCTGACTTAGCCTCCACAGCCTTCTGTGAAAGAATTCCACAGATTCACCACCCTCTGATTGAAGAAATTCCTCCTTATCTCCTTCCGAAAGGAACGTCCTTCAATTCTGAGGCTGTGACCTCTAGTCCTAGACTCTCCCACTCGTGGAAACATCCTCTCCACATCCACTCTGACCAAGCCTCTCACTGTTCGACAGTCACTGGAGCTGTCAGGCAACAGGTGCACCAGCTGCTTCCAAAAGCTGAATAGAGAATGTGGGCATCAACTTGCTGCCACAAGCACGCTCGGCAAGAGTTCAGCCATCCGAGGGAACTCCCCACAACCTATGTGGTGACATGACTGAAGCTCTGATTTATAATTCACTGTGGAATGCGCATTCATAGATTGACTGCATGAATCAAATATGTAGGAAGGAACTGCAGATGCTGGTTTACACCGAACGTAGACACAAAGTGCTGGAGTAACTCAGCGGGTCAGGCAGCATCTCTGGAGAACATGGATAGGTGACGTTTCACAGAGTGCTGGAGTAACTCAGCGGGTCAGGCAGCATCTCTGGAGAGAAGGAAAGGGTGACATTTCAAATAATTCATCACACACCAAGCTTCAAGGTGCCGCCATGGACTGGAAGGCAACTGGTGATATCCTGAGATGATGAAAGGCTGCCTGAGTGAAAGATATAGCACAGAAACAGGCCCTTCACCCCACTGGGTCCATGCCGATCACCAGTCACCCATTGGTCCTATGTTTTCCCACATCCGCATCCATCCCTACTCACCAGGGATGACAATTAACCGACAAAGCCGCACATATTCGGGATGTAGGAGGAAACCAGGAAACCCAAGCAGTCACACGAAGCATGAGCAAGCTCCGTACAGACAGCACGCGGGCTCAGGATGGAACCTGAGTCTCTGGCGCTGTGAGGCAGGAGCTCTACTGCCGTGTGTGCCACTGCCACCCCTACTTCAAAGGCAGCCAAGAACATTAAGCAAGCACTGCGAATACTGAACTAGCTCGCACAGCAAAATCTTCAACCACAAGCTGCAGATCTTAGTGTAATCAGAAAAAGAGCAGTTGCTTTATCACCAGGGCCAAATGTAGCAGCCAAGTTCTATTTGTGCACTCTTTCCCCCTCTTCTATTTCTCCACCATTTCCTGCTTCGTTTCTTGCGCTCCTTTCTCACAATGTTTGCTTTCACAGGCTCCCTGGTGATTGGATTTATTCTCTTATCCTGATGGAAAATCAGTCAAAGCAAGTGACAACAAGCGAGCCAACATTCGAGGGCCAGGCACACAGTATTCATAGGATTAACCAAAGGCATTTGCAAAAACCAGGCCATAATTTAACTATATTAAATGGAGTTAATTATCAGCGGGATTAATGGGACTGTCTTGCTTCTCCAATGACCTGTCATTTCATCTTGTTCTCGACTACTGAACGGCAGGAACTCGGAGCCAAAGCCATACCTTAGAAAATTGTTCTTGGAGTTTCTCTCCTACACTGTGAAAAAAGTGTAAGATCCTTTTTGGTGCTAAGAGTCGCATCTAAATATGTTAACGTCAGGTTGGTTGGTGGCACTCTCAAGTCGAGAGATGTGGGATCAGGTTAAAATGATCCCAACAGAGGTTAGCTCTGGGGAAATGCAACTCATTATAATTACTGTTTTTTAACTGAGGTTTTACACAGAAGCCAAGTCTGTCCTCTCTGGTGTACCTGAAGTATCCAGTTCTGAAGAACATGAAGGGAGTTCTCAGTGCTCTCTGGTACAACACTTTTCCCTCAATCAACATAAGCAAAAATAAGTTTGTAGTACCATACAGCACAAAAAGGCCCTTCAGCCCAACTTGTCCATGCTGTCCTCCCGCTGAGTTACTCCAGCTTTTTGTATCTATCTTTGGTTTAAACCAGCATTAGCAGTTCCTTCCTACACATTTCCATCTTGCACCTGTCTGGGTGAAAAAGGTCTTTCTCATCTCAGTCTTAAATGGCCAACCCCTTATTCTTAAACTGTGACCCCCGGTTCTGGACTCCCTCAACATTGGGAACATTTTTCCTGCATCTAGCCAGTCCAATCCTTTAAGAATTTTATATGGGTGACATTTTGGGTTGAGACCCTTCCTCGGACCATTCTAACTGCTGAACCACCATTGCTCCCAACCCCACTTCCTTTACACAGGAAATAGTTTATGGACGAGATCCAATAATTATGAAGGGTAATTTTAAACCCACTTTCTGAGGATTATTGCTCTTTCTCAACAGAGTTCAACATAGAGCAGAACAGGGTGCGTGAAGAAGTATGCATGGGATAACAAATAAAGATTAACGTTTAGTCAGTCAGGGTTAAAGAACTCATTGCACCACTTAGAGATCAAATTGACTAAGAGGTTACTACTTTAGTTCAGGAAATTCAGCTTCTGTTGTGTATGATATCCTAGTTCATGTCGAGCAAAAACCTACACTGCAATGTGGCTTTTATTTTCTTTATAAAAATAATAATTCCAGCCAATGTTATTTGCAAAAATATTAAAATAATTTATTTTAAAAAAATTATTATTATAAAACAATAAAAATAATATATTTTAAAAAATGTATTATTATAAAACAATAAAAATAATAATTAAAATAATAATTATTAAACATAATGATTAAAAATAATATTTAAAATAATTTATAAATAATTTATAAAAATATTTCCAGCTAATGTTTTTATTTGCAGTTGATACCAAAAGACTTGAGCCTCACTGAAGACATATTAGATTGGAAACTCTTCAAAATCATTTCACTCTCCTGGTGTCAATTCACACTCGTGTAACCCAGACACCACAGACAGAGGTACGAGCTGTACTTCCTGCAATGTAATACTGGCTAAAAGTAAAAAGAGTTTTGAGAAAATATCCAGCTTAAACATAACTAAGATAACAATCCACTCATTAAATTCGAATAGTGAAAGGCCTGGATAGAGTTGATGTGGAGAAGATGTTTCCACTGGTGGGAGAGTCTAGGACCAGAGGGCACAGCCTCAGAATGAAAGGACGTACCTTTCGAAAGGCGATGAGGAGGAATTTCTTTAGTCAGAGGGTGGTGAATCTGTGGAACTCATTGCCACAGATGGCTGTGGAGGCCAAGTCAGTGGATATTTTTTTAAGGTGGAGATTGACAGATTCTTGATTAATGCAGGTGTCAGGGGTTATGGGGAGAATGCAGGTTAGTGGGGTTGAGAGGAAAAGATAGGTAAGCCATGACTGATTTATAGGGTGTAGACATGATGGGCTGAATGGCCTAATTGTGCTCCTATAACTTCTGAACATATGAAACATTCTGGAAACATCACACATGGTGGTTAATGAAATAACTGCAAAAGTCTGACTTGGGTGGCATGGTGGCGCAGCGGTAGAGTTGCTGCCTTACAGTCCCAGAGATCCGGAATCGATCCTGGCTACATGTGCTGTCTGTATGGAGTTTGTACGTTCTCCCCGTGACCTGCTTGGATTTTCTCTGAGATCTGAGATCTTTGGTTTCCTTCCACACTCCAAAGACGTACAGGTTAATTAATATAAGAAAATAACTGCAGATGCTGGTACAAATCGAAGGTATTTATTCACAAAATGCTGGAGTAACTCAGCAGGTCAGGCAGCATCTCGGGAGAGAAGGAATGGGTGACGTTTCGGGTCGAGACCCTTCTTCAGACTGATGTCAGGGGGGCAGGACAAAGGAAGGATATAGGTGGAGACAGGAAGATAGAGGGAGATCTGGGAAGGAGGAGGGGAAGGGAAGGACAGAGGAACTATCTAAAGTTGATTAATTCTACAGGTTAATTAGCTTGGTATCAATGTAAAATTGTCCAAGTGTGTGTTGGATAGTGTTAGTGTGTGGGGATCACTGGTGGGCGCAGACTCGATGGGCCGAAGGGCCTGTTTCCATGCCATTTCTCTAAACTAAACTAAACTAAACTAACGTGGAAACAGAACCACAGATGTTGGCTCGTGTATACTTATCATCTGCAGTGAAGCAACAGTTAATTTTGTTATAAAATGTCCAGACATAGTTGATGATGTTATTGGACAGTGTTGGGCACCAGGACCCGAGGATCCACAGAAAGTAGCAATGCTGAAGTTATTACAAACAAAATGGCAAATGCTGGAGATACTCAGCAGGTCAGGTGCCTTGTGGAGAGAGAAACAATCCATGTTAACTTTGCAAACTCTCCCAAGGAGTCAGAAAAATGACTTCTGTCAAGATAAAACAAAGCCTTTAATGTCCTTGGGTTTTTCACGTTGCAGATTAATCTCCAGCCTATTGTCGGTAGCAGCTGCCACATCTTCTGGATGGCCTTCTTCACTTTTGTCCAATAAAATCTTCACATGTGAATCAAAATAAATTGCTCACATTCCAGACTCTTCCACCAAACAATAACATCCCAGGTACATCAAAGCAGCAGCAGCAGTCCATCTGTCTCAATGATGGAATTCATGACCTGCAAGCAAGGGTCCAAAGTGCAGCAGTGCTCCTCCACTACATGACGTTATGTTGTGTACGCATCACCAAGTCAGCCCGTGGACTTCAGTGGCCAACAATACGGAATAAATCTCACCAATTATGTCAATGGCATGATCTTTCTGTCTCTCCACAAAGGTGCTGCTTAAAAACACTTTCAGTGGTGGCGCAGCGGTAGAGTTGCTGCCTCACAGCGCCAGAGACCCAGGTACTATCCCGGCTACGGGCGCTGTCTGGACAGAGTTTGTACGTTCTCCCCGTCACTGCATGGGTTTTCCCTGAGAACTTTGGTTCCTCCCACACTCCAAAGACGTGCAGGTGTGTAGGTTACTTGAATTGGTATAAATGTAAAAATTGTCCCTAGTGTAGAATAATGTTAGTGAACAGGGATTGCTGGTCGGTGCGGACACGCTGGGCCGAAGGGCCTGTTTTTGCACTGTATCTCAAAACTAAAGTAAACTAATATTTTGATCATATATTCCATTAGCTCCTCTTCCTCCTATTTAGGGCATTCTATTGATTTAAAGGCCACATCTGAATGTTGTTCTTGATTTATTTATTGTCATTTATTTGTTTTCACTCAACAAACTACAGTTAATCCTTCAATTGGAAGAAAGGCATTTGTGACCTCATCATCAGCAGTCCACGTTACCTGTTTACTAATCAATAATTATCTAGTATCTTAATAGACAAAAGCAACAGCTCTAAGCTGCTCGCTATGTTAGTAATCAAATCCGAAAAAAATAACTCCTTGGTGGTAAAGTGACTGAAGAAGGGTCCCAACCCGAAACATCACCCATCCTTTTTCCCTAGAGATGCTGTCTTACTCCAGCACTTTGTGTCTTTCATTGGTATAAACCAGCATCTGCAGTTCTTTGTTTCTACAGATGGTATACCTGTCTTGATTGGTTGGGGTATTGAGAGTAAAAGTCAGGAAGGCAGCTTTCTAAAACTTTGGTGAGGCCACATTTGGAGTATTGTGTGCAGTTCTGATCATCCCATTACATGTGAGGGCTTTGGAGTGCATGCAGAAGATAATTACTAGAATGCTGCCTGGATTAGAGGGTATGAACTGCAAGTTGGATTGTTTTCTCTGGAGAAGAGGTTGAGGGAAAACCTGATAGAAGTAAATAAACTTATGAGAGGCAGACACAAAATGCTGGAGTAACTCAGCAGGTCAGGCAGCATCTCGGTAAACTTCTGAGAGGCAGAGATATGATAGACAATCAGAACTTTGGTCCTAGGGTGGGAAACTCAAACATACTAGGGACAATTCATAAATCTAACAAATCCAATTAACCTACAAACCCATGCAGGTCACGGGGAGAACATACAAACTCCGTACAGACAGAACCCTTAGTCAGGATGAAACCTGGGTCTCTGGTGCTGTGAGGCAGCAACTCTACCTCTGCGCCATTGTGCCATTCATGGTTAGAAAACAAGGTAAACACTATGAATTGTTCGGTGTTAGAAGGAATTATTCTGCTCATGAATGTGTCTTCCTACATTTCCTGATGGCAAACGACTCCGCCCAAAGGGTACACTTGTAGCTGAATGGACAATTAAAATAGCAACATTTTTTAATGAAATGTGTTTATAAATATTCCACAAGATTGTGTTTGGGGCATTAACAATCTGAAATTAGATCTTGGATATTGATTGCTTGACCAGCAATCACCGTTCACACTAGTTCCATGTTATCCCACTTTAACATTCACTACCTTCTCATTAGGGACAATTTATGGAACCCAGTTAACCTAAAAAAACCCGCATGTCTTTGGGATGTGGGAGGAAACCGGAGCACCCGGAGGAAAACCACGCAGTCACAGAGAGATCTTGCAAACTCCACACAGACCGCACCCAATTTCAGGATCGAACCCAGGTCTCTGGTGGGACCTGCCCCCTCCCCTGACATCCGTCTGAAGAAGGGTCTCGACCCGAAAAGTCACCCATTCCTCTCTCCCGAGATGCTGCATGACCCGCTAAGTTACTCCAGCATTTTGTGTCTACCTTCGATTTTACCCAGCATCTGCAGTTTTTTTCCTGCGGTGTTCAGGACACTGCAGCTCAACTTGGTAATGCTTAACTTGGATAAACAAAGCTGGTCCGGGATTTGTCACTTTTAATCACTGTCCAGTTCCATCTTGGAAGAACGCACTGTATAAATTGTGCAGAATTAATCTAGCTTTCAAGCTCCATTGCTGAATAACATGCCTCACAAATGCTTACTCGATCTACTCGAAAATACCATTCACAGAAGAAATAAATCTAGCGATTCTAAAAGGATAAAGCATCCATCTTTGGAGTATTTGTTATTATCTGAGATACATGTGGCTAACTTATTCCACTGCCTTACTGTAAACATTTAGTTCTTCTGACATTGAACATTCAGTGCATCAGGGTATTTTCTTTAGTTTATCAAAAGAATGTAAATGACATTTTTTTCATTAAAAAGGAACAAACTTGCAGATTGATGTTGCTATAGTTTGGAAATAGAACGGGGCGGACAATTGAGTAGTGTGTGGAAAACCAAAATTAGAAATGCCCAGTGTAAGTAAATGCCTGAGTAATTGCAGCCCATTTGAATGCAAGGCTAATGTACATTTGTCGTGCATGTAACAGAACATATGTTTGGCAGCACTATCATTATGGAAAAATTAATTCTGAAGGATTGAGATATGTCTGCACTTCCTTCAGCTCATTAGGGGTGGCAAGGTGGTGCAGAGGTAGAGTTGCTGGTTCAATCCTGACCACGGGTACTGTCTGTATGGAGTTTGTACGTTCTCCCCATGACCTGCCTGGGTTTTCTCCAGGTGCTCCAATTTCCTCCCACACTCCAAAGAAGTACAGGTTTGGAGGTTAATTGTCTTCAGTGAAAATTGTAAATTGTCCCTCGTGTGTGTACAATTCAGCTGCAAATTTTCTGTGTTTCTGTTTTATCTTCCGGAGGACACATCGATGTGAATTATATAACACTACATTTAATTTACCTCCCAATTTTCAGTTTCGTTTAGTGTAGATTATTATTGACACAAGTACCGAGGTACAGTGAAAATAGAAAGCATTTTATCAGGATGCATCACAGCTTGGTTTGGGAACAGCACCATCCAAGACTGCAAGAAATTGCAGGGAATTATGTTCGCAGCCCAGACCATCACACAAACCAACCTCCCTTCCATTGACTCCACCTACACCTCATGCTGCCTCGGCAAGGCCAGCAGCATAATCACGGACCAGTCTCACCCTGGTCACTCATTCAACTCCCCTCTCCCATCGGGCAAAAGGTATAGAAGTGTGAAAACGCACACCTCCAGATTCAGGGACAGTTTCTTCCCAGCTGTTAACAGGCAACTGAACCATCCTAGCACAACCAGAGAGCAGTGCTGAACTACTATCTTCCTCATTGGTGACCCTCGGTCTATCTTTGATAGGACTTTACTGGCTTTGCCTTGCACTAAACGTTAGTCCCTTACTCCCTTATCTTGTGTCTATGAAGTGTGAATGGCTCGATTGTCCTAATCATGTACAGTCTTTCTGCTGACTGAACAGTTGTCAAATAAAATAAAAGCTGTTCACTGCACCTCAGTACAAGTGACAATAAACTATACGGAACAGAAATCTTACCATGAAACCCTCACATCAATATTTTGCAATAATATTTAAAAAATCATTCATATTGGATTTTATTCCAATGCACTTTGGAAAAATATGGTCACCATTATTTTCTTTCCACAATACTCCATGGACATGATCTCCACGATGATAAAACAAATGTGCAAAATAATGTTTTCAATTGTTTTACAACAAGTTCGCAATACATATTCCATAAAAGGCTTCAAATATCTGGCAACAGACAAACCATAAACAGCTAATATTTTATCTGATTACATCCAAAAAAGTGATGCCATTATATGGTTTTGGAAGTAAAATCAGGAGGTCATGCCCAAAATGTGTTTTTATTTTAGTCAGAGGATTGAACAGCATGTTCAGCAATAAAATGCCACATCTTTAACTAGCAATTTGTGTTCTTTCCGAATCTGACATGTTTATTTCATACGCAGTGAGGCTTGACACAACTTTTGATAGTGTGAATGTGATAGGGTGCGTTGAGACAGCATAAGAATGTGTGTGTGTGTGTGTGTGTCTGTCTGTGTCTGTCTGTCTGTGTTTCTGTCTGTCTGTGTCTGTATATGTGTGTCCATCTGTCTGTCTGTATGTGTGTCTGTCTGTGTGCATGCGCGTGGCTGTCTGTCCTTGTGTCTGTGTGTGTCTGCGTGCATGTCTGTCTACATGTCTGTGTGTGTGTGTGTGCGCGCGCGCGTGAGTGTCTGTGTGTGTGTGTGTATGTGTATGTCTGTGTGTGTAAGTGTGGGTGTGCATGTGTGTTACCTGTGGGTGTGCACCTCAGTTTGGGTGTGTGGGACTGTGTGAACGTGCATATCACAGAGTGGGAGTGCATATGTGTGCACTTCTGTGTGTGTGCGTGTGGGTGTTTCTGTCCGTGTGTCTGCGTATGTTTGTCTGCGTGCGTGTGTCTGTGTGTCTACATCTCTGTGTGTGCATGTGTGTGCATTTCTGTGTGTGCACGTGAGTGTGCCTGTGCCTCTGTTACGGTCATAGAGTCCGGGCCATACAGCACAAAAACAGCACAACTTGCCCATGCCGACTATGATGCACCTACACTAGTCCCACCTGGCTGTGTTTGGCCCATATCCCTCCAAACATTTCCTATTCATGTAGCTGCCCAAACGTCTTTAAAAATCGTTATAGCATCTGCCTTAACTCTATCCTCAGGCAGCTTGTACCATACACCCACCACCTTCAGTGTGAAAAAGTTGCCCCTCAGGTTTCTATTAAATTTTCCTCCTCTCACCTTAAACCTGTGTCCTCTGGTTCTTGATTCCCCTTCTCTGGGTAAAAACTCTGTGTATTCACCCTGCCTATTCCTCTCATGGTTTTTATACACCTCTATAAGATCACCCTATCTCCCTGTGACACCACTTTCAAGAAACAATGTCCTGCACGCATACCTACCTGATCTCCCGGTTGCTCAGCACTTTAACTGCCCCGCCCATTCCCAATCCGACCTTTCCATCCTGGGCCTCCTCCATTGTCATAGTGATGCACAAATTGGAGGAACAACGCAAATTGGAGGAACAGCATCTTATATTTCGCTTGGGCAGCTTACATCCCAGCAGTATGAACATTGACTTCTCTAACTTCAAGTAACCCTTGCGTTCCCTCTGTCCAACCCCTCCCCCTTCCCAGTTCTTCCACTAGTCTTACTGTCTCCGACTACATTCTATCTCTGTCCCACTCACTCCCCTCACATCAGTCTGAGGAAGGGTCTCAACCTGAAACATCACCCATTCCTTCTCTCCAGAGATGCTGCCCGACCCGCTAAATTACTCCAGCATTTACTTCAGTGTAAACCAGCATCTGCGGATCCTTCCTACACAGTTCTCCAGAGGTGCTGCCTGCCGTGTTACTTCAGCACTGTGTGTCCATCATTGTATTTATTGCTGTCTCTCATTGTAATGTTGCACTCCCTGCACTTCATGACAACAATGAATTTCATTGCATCCGGGTGAATAAAAGACAACCTTCAGCCTACAGAGTCCATGCCGACTATCGATCGCCGATTCACACCAGTTCTATATTATATTTTACATTAATCCCACTTTTGCAATTTACAGAGACCAATTAATCTACAAACCCACAGGTCTTTGGGATGTGGGAGGAAACCGGAGCACCCGGAGGAAACCCTGATGGTCACACATGGAGAACATGCACAAGTTCTAGGAGTAGAATTTGGCCATTTGGCCCATCGAGTCCATTCCACCATTCAATCATGGCTGATCTCTGCCTCCTAATCCCATTTTCCTGCCTTCTCCCCATAACTCTTGACACCCATTCTAATCAAGAATTTGTCTATCTCTGCCTTAAAAATACCCACTGACTTGGCCTCCACTGCCCTCTGTGGCAATGAGTTCCACGGATTAACTACCCTCTGACTAAAGTAGTTCCTCCTCACCTCCTTTCTAAAAGAGCACCTTTTAATTACAGTGGAGGCCACTTCTCTGAATGCATTCAAGAGAGAGCTAGATAGAGCTCTTAAGGATAGCGGGGTCAGGGGGTATGGGGAGAAGGCAGGAACGGGGTACTGATTGAGAATGATCAGCCATGACCACATTGAATGGTGGTGCTGGCTCGAAGGGCCAAATGGCCTACTCCTGCACCTATTGTCTATTGTCTAATTCTGAGGCTATGACCTCTGGTCCTAGACTCTCCCACCAGTGGAAACATCCTTTCCACATCCACTCTATCTATGCCTTTCATTATTCTGTAAGTTCCAATGAGGTCCCCCCTCAACCCTCTAAACTCCAGTGAGTACAGGCCCAGTGCTGTCAAACGCTCATCATATGCCAACCCACTCATTCCTGGAATCATTCTTGTAAACCTCCTCTAGACCCTCTCCAGAGCCAGCACATCCTTCCTCAGATATGGAGCCCAAATTTGCTCACTGCTCCAAATGCGGCCTGACCAACACCTTATAGCGCCTCCAATAGAGGTCCTTATAAAGCATGCACACTCCACATAGATAGCGTCTGGGTCAGAATGGAACGGGGGTCTCTGTCACTGTGACGCAGCAGCTCCGCCAGCTACTCCATTGTATCTGGCACTCAACTAACCTGAAGATAGGGATGTGGTGATGTGCTTAAAGCTTAAATTCATGAACTAAATGATTAATGCAATAGAAACATAAAAACATAGAAACATAGAAAATAGGTGCAGGAGTAGGTCTCCTCCATTGTCAGAGTGAGGCTAAACGCAAATTGGAGGAACACTATCTCATATCTCGCTTGGGCAGCTCACAGCCCAGTGGTATGAATATTGATTTCTCTTACTTCAGGTAGCCCCGGCATTCCCTCTCTCTCCCTCTATCCCTCCCCCACCCAGGTCGCACCAGCTTCTCATTTTCACGCTACAAACAGCTTACAATGGCCTGTTTCCTTTATCATCGTTACTTTTTTGCTTATCTTTCATTCATTGTTCTTTATTTTTCCACATCACCGTCTACATCTCTCATTTCCCTTATCCCTAACCTGTCTGAAGAAGGGTCTCGACCCGAAACATCACCAATTCCTTCTCTCCAGAGATGTTGCCTGTCCTGCTGAGTTACTCCAGTCTTTTGTATCCATCTTAGGTGCAGAAGTAGGCCATTTGGCCATTCAAGCCAGCGCCACCATTCAATATGATCATGGCTGATCATCCAAAATCAGTTCCCCGTTCCTGCTTTGTCCCCATATCCCTTGATTCCATTAGCCCTAAGAGCTATATCTAAAGGACCTGTCCCACTTAGGCGATTTTTTTGGTGACTGCCGGCGACTGACAAAGTCGTAGCAGATCGGTGAAATTTTCTTTTACCCGACGACAATGACCACGACAATGACCACGACAATGCCCACGACAATGCCCACGACAATGCCGAGTCAGGTCGAGATTACAGCGTCTTCGGAAACATCGCAAAAATTCCCACGCTGTCAATGCTTCTCCGGCATCCTGATTTCTGCTGAAATCACTGACAAGTCGGTAAGTACTTGAGAGTTTTTAAATAAAACATCTTGCCCGGGTTACTTGAAAACCAAGCTTCACTGTAACAAGGAATAGCTGTATTAAAAATATATATTTTAAAAGTGGTTAAGTGGATTTTTGTGAAAGGTGTGTGGGCATTCTTTGAAAATGTAAGGGAGATGCATATCTGGTTTCTGGGTTGCATATCTGGATTGGGAGCCCACTTTAAATGTAATGGCTGATGGCCATAAACATCGCGAAAATTCCCACGCTTACCTGACCGTCAAACTGTCGCCTCCAATCTACCTGTCAAATGTCCTGACGTACAGGTATGTAGGTTAATTGGCTGGGTAAATGTTTTTTTTTAAATTGTCCCTAGTGGGTGTAGGATAGTGTTAATGTGCGGGGATCGCTGGGCGGCACGGACTTGGTGGGCCGAAAAGGCCTGTTTCCGGCTGTATATATATGATATATGATATGATATGATATGATAAATAAATTGATTAAACACAAGCATTTTATGGTATTTTTAAATGACTTTACTTATTTTAATATTATGTGCTTCTAAATGCATCTAAGAGAACCTAGCAACCCTGGGGACAGCATGTGACAGCGCCCGCAATAAGCAACGATACCTGACGACAAGCCAGCTGTCGCCGAGAGATTTCAAACCGTTTGATTTCTCAGCCACACGCCGAGATCCACAACGATTCTTGGAAGACTCCTCACGATCATGCCCGCGACACCCCGGCGAACTGTCGGCGACAGCCTAGTCGCCGGCAGTCGCCTTGAAATCGCCTAAGTGGGACAGGCCCTTAATTCTCTCTTGAAAACATCCAGGGAATTTGCCTCCACTGCCTTCTGTGGCAGAGAATTCCACAGATTCACAACTCTGGGTGAGAATATAGTGGTGTCACATCGGAAAATTCTCAATTGAGGGATTCTACCTGTGTGATATATATATAGTTCATGATACTGACTGGCTAAATATAACAAGAAAATGGTATCTTATTCTCGTATGTGTAATGATCCTGATCTGATGTGTAATGATCCTGATCTGATAAGGGGACTAGAGGTAAAAGAGCCATTAGGAGGCAGTGATCACAACATGATAAGTTTTACTCTGCAAATGGAAAGGCAGAAGGGAAAATCGGAAGTGTCGGTATTACAGTATAGCAAAGGGGATTACAGAGGCATGAGGCGGGAGCTGGCCAAAATTGATTGGAAGGAGGCCCTAGCAGGGAAGACGGTAGAACAGCAATGGCAGGTATTCCTGGGAATAATGCAGAGGTTGCAGGATCAATTTATTCCAAAGAGGTGGAAAGACTCTAAGGGGAGTAAGAGACACCTGTGGCTGACAAGGGAAGTCAGGGACAGCATAAAAATTAAGGAGAGGAAGTATAACATAGCAAAGAAGAGTGGGAAGACAGAGGATTGGGACTCTTTTAAAGAGCAACAAAAGTTAACTAAAAAGGCAATACGAGGAGAAAAGATGAGGTACGAGGGTAAACTAGCCAATAATATAAAGGAGGATAGCAAAAGTTTTTTTAGGTACGTGAAGAGGAAAAAAATAGTCAAGGCAAATGTGGGTCCCTTGAAGACAGAAGCAGGGGAATTTATTATGGGGAACAAAGAAATGGCAGACGAGTTAAACCGTTACTTTGGATCTGTCTTCACTGAGGAAGATACACACAATCTCCCAAATGTTCTAGGGGCTGGAGAACCTAGGGTGATGGAGGAACTGAAGGAAATCCACATTAGGCAGGAAATGGTTTTGGGTAGACTGATGGGACTGAAGGCTGATAAATCCCCAGGGCCTGATGGTCTGCATCCCAGAGTACTTAAGGAGGTGGCTCTAGAAATAGTGGAAGCATTGGAGATCATTTTTCAATGTTCTATAGATTCAGGATCAGTTCCTGTGGATTGGAGGATAGCAAATGTTATCCCACTTTTTAAGAAAGGAGGGAGAGAGAAAACGGGTAATTATAGACCAGTTAGTCTGACATCAGTGGTGGGGAAAATGCTGGAGTCAATTATAAAAGACGAAATTGCTGAGCATTTGGATAGCAGTAACGGGATCGTTCCGAGTCAGCATGGATTTACGAAGGGGAAATCATGCTTGACAAATCTACTGGAATTTTTTGAGGATGTAACTAGGAAAATTGACAAGGGAGAGTCAGTGGATGTGGTGTACCTCGACTTTCAGAAAGCCTTCGACAAGGTCCCACATAGGAGATTAGTGGGCAAAATTAGGGCACATGGTATTGGGGGTAGGGTACTGACATGGATAGAAAATTGGTTAACAGACAGAAAGCAAAGAGTGGGGATAAATGGGTCCCTTTCGGAATGGCAGGTAGTGACCAGTGGGGTACCGCAAGGTTCGGTGCTGGGACCCCAGCTATTTACGATATACATTAATGACTTAGACGGAGGGATTAAAAGTACCATTAGCAAATTTGCAGATGATACTAAGTTGGGGGGTAGTGTGAATTGTGAGGAAGATGCAATAAGGCTGCAGGGTGACCTGGACAGGTTGTGTGAGTGGGCGGATACATGGCAGATGCAGTTTAATGTAGATAAGTGTGAGGTTATTCACTTTGGAAGTAAGAATAGAAAGGCAGATTATTATCTGAATGGTGTCAAGTTAGGAGGAGGGGGAGTTCAACGAGATCTGGGTGTCCTAGTGCATCAGTCAATGAAAGGAAGCATGCAGGTTCAGCAGGCAGTGAAGAAAGCCAATGGAATGTTGGCCTTCGTAACAAGAGGAGTTGAGTATAGGAGCAAAGAGGTCCTTCTACAGTTGTACCGGGCCCTGGTGAGACCGCACCTGGAGTACTGTGTGCAGTTTTGGTCTCCAAATTTGAGGAAGGATATTCTTGCTATGGAGGGCGTGCAGCGTAGGTTCACTAGATTAATTCCCGGAATGGCGGGACTGTCGTATGTTGAAAGGCTGGAGCGATTGGGCTTGTATACACTGGAATTTAGAAGGATGAGGGGGGATCTTATTGAAACATATAAGATAATTAGGGGATTGGACACATTAGAGGCAGATAACATGTTCCCAATGTTGGGGGAGTCCAGAACAAGGGGCCACAGTTTGAGAATAAGGGGTAGGCCATTTAGAACGGAGATGAGGAAGAACTTTTTCAGTCAGAGGGTGGTGAAGGTGTGGAATTCTCTGCCTCAGAAGGCAGTGGAGGCCAGTTCGTTGGATGCTTTCAAGAGAGAGCTGGATAGAGCTCTTAAGGATAGCGGAGTGAGGGGGTATGGGGAGAAGGCAGGAACGGGGTACTGATTGATAGTGATCAGCCATGATCGCATTGAATGGCGGTGCTGGCTCGAAGGGCTGAATGGCCTACTCCTGCACCTATTGTCTATTGTCTATTGTCTATTGTATGTCTCAATCGAACAGTCAAAGCTGAAGCAAAAGTACAAATTCAAATACAAAACAAAATGAAAATTGGATATGAATTGTCAATTTCTTGCAATTGAGTCCACATTTTTGAGGAACAAATATTTGGATAGGCCTCAGGATTTTCTTTTATTGTCCTGTCCGTAATAATCCTCAACACATTTTACTATCTTTGTCAAAGGTTCAATCATTTAGAGAAAAAAATAAAACTGTTGCACCAATGTTTTGGTGTGCCACCCGCTTTCATCATATTTAAGGGTGCTTTTATTTGACTTTTATGGGTTCCTTTGCTATTTAAATTTTTAGCAGCTGTTTTCTGCTGAACCGAAAGAAAATTGCACTCAATCGTAGCCTTGAATTTTGCCAAGAAAATAATTCAAACCCGATTCAGTTCGTGAAATATTAGGTTCAAATTTGCAGGCCCCTAAAAAGTGTTATATAATCAAGTCAGCTTTTACAGCTGGCTTGATAACTTCAATCAAGAATTATTTTTGATTTTTTGTTGCTGGTAATTGTTATCCATGTTTTGTTCCCCACTCAAGACACACATATTGCACTTTTATTCTGATGACTAAATTAAAAGAGGCAATGATAATCCTTTTAATGGATCACATTACCAGAAATATTTGAATAATTTACGGATTATTGCCCAGGAAAAAAAATTTTTTTTGTTACAATGGACGGCAGGGTGGTGCAGCGGTAGAGTTGCTGCCTTACAGCGCTTACAGCGCCAGAGACCCGGGTTCAATCCTGGCTACGGGTGCTGTCTGTACGGTGTTTGTACGTTCTCCCCGTGACCTGCATGGGGTTTCTCCAAGATCTTTGGTTTCCACCCACACTCCAAAGTTTTGTAGGTTAATTGGCTTGGTATAAATGTAAAAATTGTCCCTAGTGTAGGATAGTTTTAGTGTGCAGGGATCGCTGATCGGTGCGGATTCGGTGGGCCGAAGGGCCTGTTTCCGCACTGTATCTCTAAACATAAAGTGGTTGTTGAATTGACAATAATTACTACATCTGAGACTATCAAAAATTAAAGGCGTCTTCAACTACTTTGTGCCGATCATATGGAACATGGCTACTCTGAAATCACTTGCTAAATAAAACCTGGCAAAATTCCCTGCACATTCTTGGCTGCATTAATTTTCAGGATGCATACATCCCTCATTAATGAAGGAACATCAAGCACGATTCTGTTCCTTGTTATTCAATGTTAGTTAATCCTTGAAGATATAATACTGCAGATGTGTTCAGTCAGCTGAATGTTTAAGTTGCAATGGAAATTAATTTTTCATTTTACGCATGGAACCATATTTAGGCAAGGAATTGCCCCAGGATAGGAAAAAGTGATATTGGTAGATGCAGCAGGTACCTAGGTTACCATGGGACACAAAGTGCTGGGGTAACTCAGCGAGTGAGGCAGTAGGCAGTCCTGTCCCGAAACGTCACCTATCCATGTTCTCCAGAGATGCTGCCTGACCCGCTGAGTTACTCCAGCACTCTGTGAAACGTCACCTATCCATGTTCTCCAGAGATGCTGCCTGACCCGTTGAGTTACTCCAGCACTGCATCTTTGGACTTTGGAGATACAGTGCAGAAACGGGTTCTTCAGCCCATGCCGGTACACTAACACTATCCCATACACACTGGGGACAATTTTACTGAAGCTAATTAACCTACAGACCTGGACGGTTTTGGGGTGTGGTAAGAAACCGAAGCACCAAGAGAAAACCCACGTGGTCACAGGGAGAACGTTCAAACTCTGCACAGGCAGATTCTGTAGTCAGGATCAAACCCGGGTCTCTGGCTCTGTGAGGCAGCAACTCTACTGCTGCGCCACCGTGCTGCCCAATGTCCCATTGTGTAAACCAGCATCTGCATTTCTTTGTTTCTACACACCATGATGGGCTTAGCGTGCAACTGGGATCCAATATACCAGCGACACTTTTGATTAGGTAAATGTACCTAAAACACACCTCGTAACAACTTGAAATGGTGAAAACAGCTTCTTTCTTAAAGTAGACATAAGACATTACAGATGCTGGAAACTTGCTCAAAACACAAAGTGCTGGAAGAACTCAGCAGGTCAGGCAGCAGCCGTGGAAGGGGTGGATAGGCAACGTTTCGGGTCAGGATCCAACACTCCAAGATGTGGTAGTGAAATGGAACCACACGGTCATTAAGTGAAGACTTCTTAATCAGTTATATTATTGTATTATTCTATTTGAATGTGCAAATTAGTCAAGATTAAAAGCAAATGAGGCAAAAGATTGCATGGCGGCAGATTTTCACACATTAACTGATCTAAACAGATGACTAATTGACATTTGCAGAAACATCTGGGGACAAAATCGAAGCCGAGAGAAAGCTGGCAGGTTGTGTTGGACACACCACGAAACGGCCTTTGGCTGAATCAGAATCTCACAGGAAAGATTCAGGAAGAGGGCTGGAAGTGTTCTGCCAAAGATGAGACACAGGCCAATGGCATCGGGTTTTAATTAACAAAGCTAGCCTCCAACCTCTCCAAGATGTGGTAATGCGTTGGGACGCCACGGTCATTATGTGTGAACTTCTTAATCAGCGTTGAAGTCAGTCCGAGGAAGGGTCTCGACCCAAAACGTCACCCATTCCTTCTCTCCAGAGATGCTGCCTGTCCTGCTGAGTTACTCCAGCATTTTGGCATTATCTTCAGTGTAAATCTAGCATTTGATGTGTTCCTTCCTACACACCCACAGAGAGTTATATTTATTATCTCGTAGTTTAGCTTGGAAACAGAGAATATAGAAACAAAGAACAGCAGATGCTGGTTTATACTAAAGATAGACACAAGGTACTGGAGTAATTCAGCTGGTTAGGCAGCATCTTATGGAGTGATACAGTGTGGAAACAGGCCCTTCGGCCCAACTTAACCACACTGACCAACATGTCCCACCTACACTAGTCCCACCTGCCTGCGTTTAGTCCACATCCCTCTAAACCTGTCCTATCCATATACCTGTCTAAATGTTTCTTAAATGTTGAATATGCAACATTCCTTTTTCTCCAGAGATGTTGTCTGACCCACTGAATTACTCCAGAACAGTCTACATTCAGCATGGAAACAGGCCTTTCAGCCCATCCGAGTCCGCACCGACCATTGATCACCCGTTCACATTAATTCCCCGTTATCTCAATTTCACATCCATTCCCTGCACACTTAGGGCAATTGTACATCGGCCAATTAATCCACAAACTCGCACGTCTTTGGAGCGCGAGAGGAAACTGGAGCACACGGAGAAAACCCACACGGTCACAGGGAAAGCGTGCAAACTCCACGAAGAAGTCAGGATTGAACCTGGGTGTCTACACTGTGAGGCAGTGGCTCTACTAGCTGCACCCACTGTGCTCCCTGCAGAAGCCTGGAATCTTGCAGTTATCAAGTTATACGGGGAAAAAGCCAGAACGGGGTACTGATTGTGGATGATCAGCCATGATCATATTGAATGGTGGTGCTGGCTCGAAGGGCCGAATGGCCTACTCCTGCACCTATTTTCTATGTTTCTATGATTCCACATTTGTCTGATGTATGGCCTTAGTCTCTATTTGGACACCCCTTCTTTTTTCACACTCTTCTTAATCTACAAGGGGGTTGCCAACTTCCTCACTCCCAAATACGGGACAAGGTGACGTCACCGCCCCGCACCCCACGTGACCTCACCCAGCCAGCGGCCACGTGCCCCTGCCTGGGCGGCAGCCATTGGTGGAGCAGGAGCACGTGGCCGCTGGTTGGGTGAGGTCACGTGGGGCGCGGGGCGGTGACGTCACCCTTTGTCCCTTATTTAGGAATGAGGAAGTTGGCAACCCTACTAATACGGGACAAGGGCGGTCCCGTACGGGACAAACTAATTTAGCCCAAAATACGGGATGTCCCGGCTAATATGGGACAGTTGGCAACCCTACCTACAAGCCAGCTGGAGACTCCACTCTAATTGGTCTCTAGCCCTGGAAGAGAACGGGCAGGATTGATCTTGAGTTCAGCCATAATGGAGAAAATAATCTCCCACATTAACCTTAACATTTGCTAAAGTGCCCACAGATGCAAAATGCATGAAACCTTTTTACAACATCATGCACAACCAAGACATGTACAATGGCCCTAAAATCCACCGAACTGCAACTGTAACAACATGCACAACCAGGTTCCACAAGTTGCCACACACTTTGATGGACCACCCATGAACTTTCAAAAATAATATTTTTAGAAGTTTTTCATGTCAAGAGGGAGGAGATAGTGCAAAATTTAAGAAGTATCCAATTACCAATAAAGATAATTCCCCTCTTGGATCCATGGAGGCTGTAAACAAAGCTCTTTTGTTCATTGATAGAAAGCCAAATAGATAATAATGTAGCTCAGGTTCACCAATGATCCAGTTGTTGGCAGGCAGGACGTGTAGACCTATGCATGATCTTTGGCTGAAGTACAACAGTTAATAATAAATATCAAAGACCCCCATCAACACACAGACCAACACTTCAGATACACTCATTAGAGAATTAAAGATACCTTTAAAAACTAGGCTCATGGGGTGGCACGGTGGCGCAGCGGTAGAGTTGCTGCCTCACAGCACCAGAGACCCCGGTTCGATCCCGACTATAGGTGCTGTCTGTACGGAGTTTGCACGTTCTCCCCGTGACCTGCGTGGGTTTTCTCCAGATGCTGCGGTTTCCCCCCACGCTCCAAAGACGTAAAGGTTTGTAGGTTAATTGGCTTGGTATAAATGTAAATTGACCCTGGTGTGTGTAGGATAGTGTGGTGGGATCGCTGGTCGGCGTGGACTCGGTGGGCCGAAGGGGCTGTTTCTGCATTGTATATCTAAACTAAACTATACCACCACCTGACACAAGCCAGCGCATTCTAATCTACAAAGGCCTGTCTCAGGCATCAATTAAGTGCAGAGTGACCTGAACCTGTATTCATTTAACAATAATTACCCTTGTATTATTAGAGGGATGTGATTATTTCATCTTACTTATATAACGCAAAGTAAAATAAGTTTATCTTGATAAAACAATCAGCCAATGTATTGTAGTCAAAGCTAGGCATGACCTGTAGAATTACAATAAACATGTGTGATCAAGAGTTTGTGAGTTGGTCAATTTAGTCAACACGCAGATGACAATAGTTTCGCTTATTTTTAGTTTAGAGAAACAGCGCGCAAACAGGCCCTTCGGCCCACCGAGTCCGCACCGACCAGCGATCCCCACACATTAACACTATCCTACACACGAGGGACAACTTACACTAGGGACAATTAACCTACAAATCTGCACGTCTTTGGAGTGTGAGAGGAAACCGAAGATCTCAGAGAAAACCCACGCAGGTCACGGGGAGAACGTACAAAGTCCGTACAGACAGCACCCAGAATCAGGATGGAAACCGGGTCTCCGGCGCTGCATTCGCTGTGAGGCAGCAACTCTACCGCTGCACCACCATGACCGCCCTATAGGGGTGACTTATATGATAGCTGCTTTTTTCTGCAATACTCTCAGCATTTTCCACAGTGAATTTTCAGTCCATGCAGAAATTGTCAGCTGTAAATTCTTTTGAACGGTTGGCTAGCTGTTGCACTTGCTCGATTAAGCCTGGATTGTAAAAGCCAAGAAGCCGACAACTGCAAACCACTTAACCAGTGCAGTCTGACAGTCACTAAATACAAATTGAAATTACCAATAAAATGAATACAAAGTAAATACTATATTATTCCTTAATATAATTTCAACAATTCAATAATTTTCAATAATTCAATAATTATTCAATAATTTCAGCTTTCAATAATTGTATGTATTTTACTGAATTCTTGCACAAATTTCTCTATGCCCAGAAGCAACATGGTGGCACAGCGATAGTGCTACTGCCTCACAGTGCCAGAGACCCGGGTTTGATCGTGACTATGGATGCTGCCTGTACGGAGATTGTACGTTCTCCCCGTGACCTGTGTGGGTTTTCTCCAAGATCTTCGGTTTCCTCCCACACTCCAAAGACGTACAGGTTTGTAGGTTAATTGGCTGGGTATAATTGTAAATTGTCCCTAGTGTAGGATAGTGTTAGTGTGCGGGGATCGCTGGTCGGCGTGGACTCGGTGCGCTGAGAGCCTGTTTCCGTGCTGTATCTCTAAACTGTCACGTAAGTAGAACAGTATTTTCTGTATTGAAATTTAACAGTGATTGCAAGTTTGGTCGCTGAAAAATTACTCAATATATCTGCAGAATGAATCAATCAGATTTTAAAAATCATGACTAGTAATCAGCAGAGGAGGCCTGTGCAGGGTGAGCTGGAAATCAGAGTGGAATTCACAGCAGCATGTAATCAGACCCTTGTTAGAATGACAAATTACACCATCACTGGGCCACCCCTAAGTACTGCCAAGGGCAGGAAAACACAGGCACTAATACTTTCCAAACTGCTCGGGCCCTCAGTACTTGGGACAGACACAACCTGGGCCTTTCTATTTTCCTTCATGAATGTTGCATAATCACGGCAATGGACCCACTTATTCCCCTGAACACCTTCTCAACAGCGGTGCACAAATGGGGGAAGCATCGAGAATTGTAAGCAATGCTTTCGGACGTTCCCAAGGTTTTGTTCCCTCGGTTCAAAAGGTGAATTCAGGCGAGCAGTTTCTGATATTTTCTGGTCTTCCAGGAATACGAGTAATTTTCTGTTTCATGTACAGACTATCCCAGCTGAAACCCTGCTGTTGTGCTGTGCTTAGGGTTCCAACTGTCCCGCATTAGCCAGGACATCCCGTATTTTGGGCTAAATTGGTTTGTCCCGTATGGGACCGCCCTTGTCCCATATTAAGCCCGGGGGTCGCTATAGGCCCGGACACTGTAGGTCTAGATGCAGTAGGTCTGGACACTGTAGGTCCAGAGACCCTGGCGTCTCCGAACAGAGGTTGCATAGCAACCTGCCTCCCGACCCGGGAGGCTGCCATTGGTGGAGCGGGGCAAGGCTGGGTGTGGTCACGTGGGGCGCGGGACGGTAACGTCACCTAATCCCTTATTTGGGAGTGAGATAGTTGGCAACCCTAGCGATGCTTGAAGACGCTACTAGACCACCAAGGGTTAAACTGTTGACCCTCAAGTTACATCAGTTCGTAGGTTCTAGGAGCAGAATTGGCCCATTCAGCCCATCAAGTCTACTCCACCATTCAATCATGGCTGATCTATCTTTCCCTCTCAACCCCATTCTCCTGCCTTCTCCCCATAACCCCTGATACCCCATAGGAATCAAGAATTTGTCAATCTCCTTCTTCAAAATACTCAATGACTTGGCTTCCACAGCCAACTGTGGCAATGAATTCCACAGATTCATCACCCTCTGGCTAAAGAAATTCCTCCTCGTCTCCTTTTTATAGCTACATCCTTTTATTCTGAGGATGTGCCGTCTGGTCCTAGACTCTCCCACTAGTGGAAACATCCTCTCCACATCCATTCTATCCAGGCCTTTGCGTTTCATCTGACTATGGGTGCTATATATATATATATATATATAGAATTTGCACGTTCTCCTTGTGACCGCGTGGGTTTTCTCCGGGTGCTCCGGTTTCCTCCCACACTCCAGACATGCAGATTTGTAGGTTAATTGGCTTTAGCATAGATTGTAAATTGTTCCTAATCTGTAGGATAGCGCTAGTGTGGGGGGGGGGTGGGGGAGGGGGTTGGGAGGTGATCGCTGGTTGGCGTGGACTCAGTGTGCCAAAGGGCCTGTTTCCATGTTGTATCTCTAAACCAAACAACCTAACACACAAACTTTGTCCATTTATCTGTGTGGTACTTTGTCAAACTTCTCAAAGTCTAAATAACCACGTCAACATCATAGCCTCCAGAAAAAACTAATAGATTTGTCAAATATGATTTCCCTTTTGGAAATCCAAGCTGCTGAGGGATAATCCTCTTATTTATTTAAAGTGCCCTGCTTCTATCTTCTTTAATAATGCATTCAAGCATTTTCAGGGCAGCTGATGTCAGGCTCAGCACTCTGTAGATTCGCTCTTCCTGTTTTGTTAGTGGGGTTACATTTAGGGTTGCCAACTGTCCCATATTAGCCGGGACATCCCATATTTTGGGCTCAATTGGTTTGTCCCGTATGGGACCGCCCTCGTCCCGTATTAGTTGGGTTGCCAACTTCCTCACTTCCAAATAAGGGACAAAGGGTGACGTCACCGCCCCGCGCCCAAGTGACCTCACCCAGCCAGCGGCCACGTGCTCCCGCTCCACCAATGGCGGCCGCGGGGGTGAGGTCACGTGGGGTGGTGATGTCACCTTGTCCCGTATTTGGGAGTGAGGAAGTTGGCAACCCCAGTTACATTTGCAGAGGTAGAGTTTCATTCAACAGGCTTCAGGCAGTGGAAATGTGATTATTACATTAAGAAGAAAAAAAAATGCAAGTTTGTTCCCCCGAGTGTTTTGTGATCACTTGGAAGTAATTCAGTTGGAGCTCCTGTCAGGTCAAACAGCTGTACAGCGGCAGTGAGCAGATCTGAATGCTGAATGCGGGAAACTATATCTGCCACAAACATTCAGACCTCAGCATCTCACTGAAGCTCGGAGTGACGGAGCGATCCATCAAGTTAAAGCTCACAGCTTCAAAACAAAAATCGCACATTTAAAGTAAAAGATGAAAAATGTACTCACTGGAGTTTCGAAGGATGAGAGGGGATTTTATAGAGACGTATAAAATTATGAAAGGTCTGGACAAGCTAGATGCAGGAAAAAATGTTCCCAATGTTGGGGGAAGTCCAGAACCCAGGGGCCACAGTCTAAGAAGAAAGGGGAGGCCATTTAAAACTGAGGTGAGAAAAAACTTTTTCACCCAGAGAGTTGTGAATTTGTAGAATTCTCTGCCACAGAAGGCAGTGGAGGCCAATTCACTGGATGAATTTAAAAGAGAGTTAGATAGAGCTCTCAGGGCTAGTGGAATCAAGGGATATGGGGAGAACGCAGGCAAGGGGTACTGATTGTGGATGATCAGCCGTGATCACAATGAATGGCGGTGCTGGTTTGAAGGGCCAAATGGCTTCCTCCTGCATCCATTTTCAATGTTTCTATGTTCCTCAAAACCTCACATAACTTTGGAGATAACACTCTCTTGAAAACTGTCAAAAGTTTTCAAAATACATTTGATTTGAAAAAATATTCATTGGCAGTGGTAAAATGAGAACTAAAGAGGTATTATTCCTCTTTCAGTTGATGTGTTCTGCTTGCTGGATTCCTCTCTCACCTGGCCAGCACCCTAGCTGTTTACAACAAGGTTTGTACGTTGCAAAAGTCACTTCATGTGCGAAAACAAAATCACCGCCTTGATGAGAAAAAGGTCTTTGAGACATCACAAGGACAAAAATAGAGAGGTGAAAAGTGTAAACATTGTCTACTCTTCCAAGAAGTGAAGATGCAAATTATCAGCAGGAGGAAATGGATTGGCAGTTCATTGTCAGATCCAAGTATGAATGTCATTCTAAACTCTTTGAATGAATGAAGCGCAGGTCCACCTGTAACCGATTTCCCGGTTACTGATGGTCCAGCACCTCCAATAATCCAGACAATATTGCAGAGCGCCTTTGATACACACCTCCTCCCCCCCCCCAGAGATGGCCGGGCGAGGCGGTCGACACACTGGGAGACCTCCTTGGCTTTGCATTCACTTCATGTCTAAACTCACTGTGCAAAGTTGCATGGGTGACAATACCAGCAGGTAATTAACGTGCTGCTTATTAATAAATGGGGATCAGGAACAAAGATACCTGGTATCTGTTTTGATAATCTTTCCCATTCTGCTGCAGTGAAAATACATTTTCTCAACCATGATGTAGCCCTGTGGTTTAGTCTAGTTTAGAGATACAGTGCGAAAACAAGCCCCTCAACCCACCGAGTCCACGCCGACCAGCAATCCCTGCACACTAACACTATCCTACACACAAGGGACGATTTACACTTATCCCAAGCCAATTAACCTACAAACTTGCACGTCTTTAGAATGTGGGAGGAAACCGGAAATTCCAGTGAAAATCCACGCAGGTCATGTGGTTAACGTACAAACTCCATACAGACGGCACCCATAGTCAGGATCAAACCCGGGTCTCTGGCGTTGCATGGCAGCAACTCTACCTCTGCGCCACCGTGCTGCCCCTTTCATAAGTTCATAAGTGAAAGGAGCAGAATTAGGCCATTCGGCCCATCAAGTCTACTCCACCATTCAATTATGGCTCATCTATCTCTCCTTCCTAAACCCATTCTTCTGCCCATTCTCCCCATAATCTCTGACACCCGTACTAATGAACAATTCACCCATCTCTGCCTTAGAAATATCCATTGGCTTGGCCTCCAATGTGTCAGTAAAATAAGACAACTCCACATCTGCCTGCAGTCTCGTCACTCCACCATTGCTAACCTTTCCCAGCAGTTGCCGGTTTCATGACAAGAATCGGCAAGCCAAGGGAAGAACCCTGCACTCTAAACACAATCTGCTCACAAAGCAAACTGTCATTCCACTCACACCATTATTATGCTTCAGGCTCCAGTACTAAATTATCATTGCTGCGCAGAGGAGAACACATCCAGCAGCCTCAGCTACCAGATGTTGCAGCAACCGATGCTGTAACCGGCCCAGTGGCTGAACTCCAGTCACTTCACAGTGATGTGGAGGCACATGTCCAAAACTGATGAAAACATTTAAAAACAGATGTCAGGCCACATTAAAACTCTACACTAACAATCAATTTCACCACATGCATGTATTTTAGTATTTAGTTTAGTTTAATGTCACGTGTACCGAGTACTGTGAAACGCTTTTGTTGTGTGCCTCCAGTCATGGAAAGACATTGCGGCACGGTGGCGCAGCAGGTAGAGCTGCTGCCTTACAGCGCCAGAGAATCCCGACTATGAATGCTGTCTGTACGGAGTTTGTACGTTCTCCCCGTGACCTATATGGGTTTTCTCCAGGGTCTCTGGTTTCCTCTCACACTCCAAAGACATACAGGTTTGTAGGCTAATTGACTTGGTTTTAATGTAAATTGTCCCTAGTGTGTGTAGGATAGTGTTAGTCTCCGGTGCGATCGCTGGTCAGCACGGACGTGGTGGGCTAAAGGGCCTGTTTCCGCGCTGTATCTCGAAACTAAGCATGATTATAATCAAGCCGTCCACAGTACACAGATACATGATGTAGAGAATACTGTGGATAACGTTTAGTGCAAGATAAAGACCAGTAAAGTCCGCTAAAAGATAGTCTGAGGGTCTCCAATGAGGTGGATGGCAGCTCGGGACAGCTCGCTAGTTGTTGGCAGGATGGTTCAGTTGCCTGATAACAGTGGCGTGAACACAAGTGGTTTTCAAGCACTGCTCATAAAGAAACTGTTTCCCTCTGCTCCAATGTTGTCCGCTTTTGGAGAGCTCACAGAATGATTACTTCCCGAACTGATTATTATTTCCACCAGATAAAGTCATTTTATTAATCCTGCAATTAGAAACACGTTTGTTCAAAATAATGTGAGCACCAGAGGATATAGGTTTAAGGTGGGGGCGGGTTAAAATTTAAACCGGAGCCTGAGGGACAATTTTTTTTGCACAAAGTTGGTGGGTGTATGGAACGACTGCTGGAGAAGGTACGATCAGAACATCTGAGAGACAGTTGGACAGGTACATGGATAGGGTAGGTCTAGAGGGATGTGGGCCAAACGCGGGCAGGTAGACGGTGCATGTTGGCCGGCCACCATGTGGGGAACAGAAAGGGTGAATGCACAGAGTCTTTTAACCAAGGTAGGGAAATCAAGAACCAGACGACATAGGATCAAAGTGAGATGGCTAAGATTTAAATCGAGCCCAAGGGGCAACGTTTCATTAATAACGTGGTGGGTACATGGAACAAGCTGTGGAAATATAGAACTAGCTAGTAGTTCGGATAGATGCACAGAATATCAGGTAAATGCCCAGAGTCTTTTTCCCAGAGTAGGGGAATCGAGGACCAGAGGACATAGGTGCAAGGTGAAGGGGAAAAGATTTAATAGGAATCCGGGGGGGTAACATTTTCACACAGAGGGTGGTGGGTGCATGGAACAAGCTGACTGAGGAGGTAGTTGAGGCTGGGACTATCCCATTGTTTAAGAAACAGTTGGACAAGTACATGGATAGGACAGGTTTGGAGGGTTACAGACCAAGCGCAGGCAAGTGGGACTAGTGTAGCTGGGACATTGTTGTCTGAAGAAGGGTCTCGACCCGAAACGTCACCCATTCCTTCTCTCCCGAGATGCTGCCTGACCTGCTGAGTTACTCCAGCATTTTGTGAATAAATCGATTTGTACCAGCATCTGCAGTTATTTTCTTATACATTGTTGTCCAGTGTGGGCGAGTTGGGCCGAAGGGCGTGTTTCCACACTGTATCAATCTATGACTCTATGACTCTAGCTTAGATGGGCCATCTTAGTCAGCATAAACGAGTTGGGCTGAAGGGCCTGTTCTGTGTTTTTTTACACTAATTCACTAGCAAATACTTTAGAGGCCATCGCCTTACTAATTATTTTGTGACATGCCAACTACAATAATTTCTTGGGACATGCTTATTCTACATTAAAACATTTATTTAACGATAAGCCAAGAAATTTCCACACTTATGAATATTGGAACAAAATACTATTCAGGAAAAGTCATCAGCTCCAACGAGCAGCTGTGTAATCTCTGGCAAAGCCAGAAACTTCCACAAAAACTAAAAACCAACGAGGTGCCACTGGTGTTGATGGAGGAAGAATCTAGAAAAACTCCGCTTCGACCTCTAATTGGCCAAGAACTACCATAGGCTACCACGCTGACCAATGTATTTATCTCATGGAGTCTTACAGAAACGGACCTTTTCGCCCAACTTGTCCAAGAACCTGTCCATATGAGCCAAACGTGGGCAGTTGAGACGAGTGTAGATGGGGCATGTTGGTCAGTGTGGGCAAGTTGGGCCGAAGGGCCTATTTCAACATTGTTTGATTCCATGCTCCATCTACGCTAGTCCCACCTGCCCGCATTTAGCCCATATCCCTCTAAACCTGTCCTATCCATGTACTTGGTCAAATGTCTTTTGAAGAAGCACAAATCACAGTGTGCGGAAACATCATCAACAATGCAGCAATATTAAGAACAGATATCATGAGAGGAATAGGTCGGGTAAACGCACCGAATCTCTAGCTCAGAGTAGGGGAATCAGAGGACATAGGTTTAAGGTGAGGGGGGAAAGATTTGACAGGAACCTGAGGAGTAACTTTTTCCACACAAAGGGTGGTGGGTATTTGGAATAAGCTACCGGAGGAGGTAATTAAGGCTGGGACTATCGCAAACGTTGGCTGCAACGTTTATGAAACATTTGGACAGGTACATGGATAGGACAGGTTTAGAGGGATATAAGGGCCAATTGGGACTAGTGTTGATGGGACATGTTTGCTGGTGTGGGCAAATTGGGCAGAAGTTGGGTCGATGCGCCTGTTTCCTTGCTCTATGACTCCAGATGGTCCAACAGGAAACACAGCAATTAAGGCAAAATTATATACATGTAAACATTTCCCAGGTTTGACTGTATCACAACACTGACTATCTTATACTAAGATCAGTAGTCTGAAAAAATGTAAGTGGTCCTGAATTACAGATCTCTGATAAATGTTACAAAATTATTTTTCAAGCACCGCCCTTGTGACTCACACAGCCAACCTCTCAATTACAACACACCATCTTAACACAATCCCGGTCATCTACTTTAGTTTAGTTTAGAGATACAGCGCAGAAACAGGCCCTTCAGCCCACCGAGTCCGCACCAACCAGCGAGCCCCTCACACTAACACTACCCTACACACACTAGGGACGATTTACACTTACACCAAGCCAATTAACCTACAATCATGCACGTCTTTGGAGTGTGAGAGGAAACCAAAGATCTCTGAGAAAACCCAAGCAGGTCACGGGGAGAATGTACAAACTCCGTACAGACAGCAACCGTAGTCGGGATCTCAGGCACTGAAAGCGCTGTAAGGCAGCAACTCTACCGCTACGCCACCGTGCTGCCCTAGTTATTCACTTTTTCTATTATTCCAACTGCTTTTAGAACTTTCTTCATTCCCTCGTTATAATGTTTTGACCAGGTTTCTGGTTTGAGATACAAAGCAGGGGTACTTTGTGGAGCTGGAGATGATGCTGTGTGGAGCAGCTTAGCAAACATTCCTTCCTCTCCTTCGACAATTTCAAAGTCCGTGGACAACTTTAACTCTTAGATGGTCGACTATCATCAGCAGAGCCTCTGTCTCTTTTGACTTGAGAGATACGGCGCGAAACAGGCCATTCGTCCCATCGAGTCCATGCCAACCAACGATCACTCCCATACACTAGTTCTATCCTACACACTAGGGACCATTTAACCAAAGCCAATGAACCCTCAAACCCACACGTCTTTGGAGTGTGGGAGGAAACTGGAACACTCAGAGAAAACCCACGCGATCATGGGCAGAACGTCCAAAATTCCGCACAGACAGCACCTGTAGTCAGGAACGAACCCGGGTCTCTGGAGCTGAGAGGCAGCAACTCTACCGCTGCACCACTATTACTCTAAAGCTAAGTAGCTTGGTACAGGGAAAAGCTTTTTTGTAGCTTGCTGCCCAGTCAGTGAAACGACTACACATGATTACAATCTAGCCACCCAGAGTGTACAGATTCAGGACAAAGGGAATAACGTTTAGTGCAAGATAAAGTCCAGTCAAGTCCAATTAAAGATAGTTCAAAGGTCTCCAATGAGATAGATGAGAGGTCAGGACCACTCTCTAGGTGGTGAGAGGACGGTTCACTTGCCCAACAACTACTGGGAAGAAACTGTCCCTGAATCGAGAGGTCAAGTCAAGTCAAGTCAATTTTATTTGTATAGCACATTTAAAAACAACCCACGTTGACCAAAGTGCTGCACATCTGATTAGGAAAAAAAAGAAACATACAGTGGCAGGCAGCCAAACACAACGGCGCGGCCATCTTGAACAAAATGTTTAACTAAAGCAGAATGGTGTCCCGCGGCCGCGCCGCACCGGGCGATGGAATGTGTGTATGTTCACACTTCTGTAAGGTCTATACTCTGCTCACCGCAGGGAAAAAGTGTTGGGCATCTGTGCAGACAGAGCAAGTGTAATACAAAAGACAATGACCAATTTAAACACTGCTTTTCAGAAACTAATAAGCTTGCTGTATTTTCCCTCAACATCAGCCAACAACAAGGTCTCTCAACATTCGTGTCAAGTGCCTGAAGGATAACACAGAGATGGGTAGCAACAAATCCTAAAGAGCTTTCCTTGTGCTGATTCTAGCATTGTGGAGCAGTTCTACAATTCTGAGTGGAATAGACCAAGAAATTGCAGGGAATTGTGGATGCAGCCCAGACCATCACACAAGCCAACCTCCCTTCCATTGACTCCATTTACACCTCACGCTGCCTCGGCAAGGCCAGCAGCATAATCAAGGAGGAGTCACACCCTGGCCACTCCCTCTTCTCCCCTCTCCCATCGGGCAAAAGGTATAGAAGTGTGAAAACAACGCACACCTCCAGATTCAGGGACAGTTGCTTCCCAGCTGTTATCAAGCAACTGAATTATCCTACCACAACTAGAGAGCAGTGCTGAATTATACTCTACCTCTGATGATCCTTGGATTATCCATGATCGGAATTTGCTGGCTTTACCTTCCACTAAACGTTATTCCCTTATCATGTATCTGTACACTTTAAATGGCTCGATTGTAATCATGTATTGTCTTTCTGCTGACTGGTTAGCACGCAACAAAAGCTTTTCACTGTACCTCGGAACACGTGACAATAAACTAAATTGAACTGAACACCCTCAGAACAAGATTGAAATAAGGAATTAGCATGGCTATTCCTGTAGAGAAACAAAGAGAAACAAAAATCATGAAAGAAAGCGGGAAAAAACAGGAGGAATTCAGAACAAAATAGTAAAATGCTCTTAATAAAGAAAAATTAAAACACTAGAATAACAGATTGCTTTCTGAACTATAACATACAAGGTAACTTAACTCCTGCTCCCACTCAGTTTAATTATGATGGAAGTGGGCAAGTACTTTATTGCAAAGGGAGTAAAAACATCACTCACATTTCCTTGTGTGACTGCCAAAGGCTTTGTGTATGTTTCACAATTAAATCCTTTTACAGAGTCAATGCTCTCATTTAATAATGACCATACAGTTTGCTTATGTTACAATCAGATTAGTAATTGATACTTCAATAGTAATTCAAACCTTTTGACAAATGAGTCAAAGTTAACTAATTAAACTCCTGGAGTTTCATGTGACTAGGTTTGGGAATATGTGTAACTTGGCCAGATTAACAATGACCAGAGATGTCCGTCTGAGAAAAGCTTTAGTTTAGACATGTGATATGGAAACACACCCTTCGGCCCACCAAGTTCACACGGACCATCCCACTTTCCCACATTCCCACATCCCACACATGGGACAATTTAAAGAAGACCAATTGACCAAACAACCTTGTTCAACATCTAGAAATTATCATCCTAAAATGCCTTTATTCTTCCATATATTCTATACATGTTTTGGTTCAGCTGGAATTGAGATTTGAGCTTTCTGCTTAATCCACTCACATTTATTTGTAAATAACTAGCCAAGTCTCACAAGTACCTGCATTGATATCATTAACCCTGCCTTATGGGTCATTTGCTTCGCAGTCAGGTTAACATAATGCACTCCAATTATTAACATCAAAAACAACTGGCCAGAACGGTGGTGCAGCAGTAGAGTTGCTGCCTCACAGCGCCAAAGACCCGGGTTCCATCCTGACTACGGGTGCTGTCTGTACGGAGTTTGTACGTTCCCCCCGTGACCTGCGTGGGTTTTCTCCAGGTGCTCCGGTTTCCTCCCACACACCAAAGATGTACAGGTTTTTAGGTTCATTTGGCTTCAGTAAAAATTGTAAATTGTCCCCAGTGCGTAGGATAGTGCTAATGTACGGGCATCGCTGGTTGGCACGGTGGTACCGCCGTAGAGTTGCTGCCTCACAGTGCCAGATCCTGACTATTGGTGCAGTCTTTATGGAGTTTTGTTTCCTTTCCTTTCCACTCATTACTTTAATTTCATGTTTCATTTATTTTGTGTTTTATGACTGCTGGCAGATCAACTTCCCTCCTGGGATAAATAAAGTTCTATCATATCGTATCATTTTGTCCGTTTGCAGATATGATAGTAGTGTTTAAGAGGCTTTTAGATAGGCACACGGAGATGCAGGGAATGGTGATATGGATCACATGCAAGCAGAGGAAATTAGTTCAACTTGGCATCAAGTTGGGCACAGACATTGTGGGCTGAAGGGCCTGTTCCTGTGCTGTACTATTTTTTAAAACTCTGATTCATTCCTCTGCTTTGTTGCAGACAGGCCCACCTAACACACCTGATATTTAGAGAACCTAATCCAGGGTAAAATGTTAATGGCTTAAAAGAAGTTAATGTTCAAAGACAGCATTAGCTATAAATTTATTTCACTGATTTCCACAGTAGGATCTGAAGCCACAATAGATACATACTGTTAAACAAATTAGCTACAGATGTGGTTCGCTCTCTTCCAAGGTCAGTGCACTGCAAAACCACTACAAAGCTGTGGAGGAAAACAGGCACTGTAATGTAGAAAACTTCAACAATACCCAAAACTTAGACACACTCCAGAATAGTGAGGAAACACACACATTGTTTCACGTTAGTGCCGGCCCATTAACTGATCACTAATCAGCAAACAAGTCTTGTTACATGTCAGGGTGGGAGGGTGGCGTAGCGATAGAGTTGCTGCCTCACAGCTCCCGAGACCAGGGTTCGATCCTGACTATGGGTGCTGTCTGTACGGAGTTTGTAAGTTCTCCCCGTGACCTGCGTGGGTTTTATCCAGGTGCTCCGGTTTCCTCCCACACTCTAAGGATGTACAGGTTTGTAGATTAATTGGCTTGGTACAATTGTAAATTGCCCCTAGTGTGTGTGTAGGGTTGTGTTAGTGTGCGGTTATCGTTCGTCGGTGTGGACTCGGTGGCCCAAGGGTCTGTTTCTGTGCTGCATCTCGAAACTAAACAGAAGTAGGCCATTCGGCCCATCACGTCTGTCATGGTAACTGACACCATATTTAAATGTATCACGTGTTATTATGAGTTACAGAAAGGTCAGAGGACACATGTTGCCGGGAGGTAAAGGAATAAAACAAAGCGTTTACGGTGTGCTCAGTGTCCTTGAAGTGTGTTTATTATATTCGGATCAAGGCGAGGATCTGACACACTCTACCCCAAAGTCTACTTTTCTACTCGAGACGACTCTGGTCTACTTTTAGAGAAGTGTTATGGGTCAAACCGATACATCCATTTCAGCAGAAATGGACACGGTGGCTTTCCATGTGGAAAACTGCAGTCCCATTGCAGGATGGAATTCAGTTATCAAAGAAGCAGACAGGACTGGGTTAAATCTGTAGGAAGGAACTTCAGATGCTGGTTTACACCAAAGATACACACAAAATGCTGGAGTAACTCAGCAGGACAGGCAGCATCTCTGGATAGAAGGAATAGGTGACGTTTCGGGTCGAGGGAAGGGTCTTGACCTGAAAAACCACCATTCCTTCAATCCAGAGATGATGCCTACTCCAGCATTTTTTGTTTATCTTAGGAACGGATTAAATAGACAATAGACAATAGGTGCAGGAGTAGGCCATTTGAGCCAGCACCGCCATTCAATATGATAATGGCTGATCATTCTCAATCAGTACCCTGTTCCTGCCTTCTCCCCATACCCCCTGACTCCGCTATCCTTAAGAGCTCTATCTAGCTCTCTCTTGAATGCATTCAGAAAATTGGCCTCCACTGCCTTCTGAGGCAGAGAATTCCAGAGATTCACAACTCTCTGACTGAAAAAGGTTTTTCCTCATCTCCGTTCTAAATGGCCTATCCCTTATTCTTAAACTGTGGCCCCTGGTTCTGGACTCCCCCAACATTGGGAACATGTTTCCTGCCCCTAACGTGTCCAACCCCTTAATAATCTTATACGTTTCGATAAGATCCCCTTCTAAATTCCAGTGTATACAAGCCTAGCCGCTCCAGTCTTTCAACATATGACAGTCCCGCCATTCCGGGAATTAATCTAGTAAACCTACGCTGCACACCCTCAATAGCAAGAATATCCTTCCTCAAATTTGGAGACCAAAACTGCACACAGTACTCCAGGTGCGGTCTTACTAGGGCCCTGTACAACTGCAGAAGGACCTCTTTGCTCCTATACTCAACTTCTCTTGTTATGAAGGCCAACATTCCATTGGCTTTCTTCACTGCCTGCTGTACCTGCATGCTTCCTTTCAGTGACTGATGCACTAGGACACCCAGATCTCGTTGTACGTCCCCTTTTCCTAACTTGACACCATTCAGATAATAATCTGCCTTCCTAAATATTCGTTAAAAACGCTGCAAAGCTCAGGCTTGAACTGAAACCCACTAATTCTTTTCCACCTTTTCCTCTGACAGACACTGAAGAAACATACTTGACTTTGGAAACAAAACGGGCAACGTGCAGAACATGAATCAGCTTCAGCAAGGAGCATTGTCAGCGCGGAACTCAACACTTCACGGCAGGCAGCCACACACCTGATAACTCTTGCACGGACAAGTGACAATTTGGCAACAATCGCTAGCCTTGTTGATAAGAGTGGCTTTGACATTTTGTGCACAGTGATCCAAAACCCCAGGAAATGAGTGGGGTCAACAGGAAGTAATTTGATGTTATTAAGATGCATAGGCAAGCAGTATAAGTCTTCAGAAAGATTTACTTCTGAAATAAATCAGATTTAAAAAACAAGTGCTACAGTATACTAATACAACACATTCATTCAAACAATCAGGTTAATCAGGCTTGCTTTCTGGACTCGTATTCAGTTAGTTGCTAAAAATTAAAAACTATTTCAAAATAAAAATCAGAACAGTATCAATATTATAATGGAATATGGAGCACGCACCAGTTAACTCACGTCAATAACACCAGCACAGGTCTGAACACATTTGTGTAACAGTGTTTGCATTGTATTTTAGTTTAGTTTAGTTTATTGTCAATTGGACAGCCTTATCATTGTCAGGCACAGTCAATGCAGGGAATTACTTTGCACATTCGTTTGGGTTTCAAAGGCATTTCAATGGCATCCGGCTGGGCTCAACTAAAACCCACTGTCACCTGTACTCATGCAACCCAAGGTAGACACAACAAGCTGGAGCAACTCAGCGGGTCAGGCAGCATCTCTGGAGAGAAGGAATGGGTGACGTTTCGGGTCGAGACCCTTCTTCAGACCCTTCTTCATGCAATCCAACCTCAGCAACCACATCAACGTATTACTAGTGAAAATGAAGCTGGTATTGCCACAAAATGTGATCTTATAAAGCCAATTATATAAATCTACGCTGCCTCTCAGATCATTCTCACCAGTTCTGTTCCGCCATTTAATACCCTCCAATAGAGGTATGCTAGACCCTTCTTCATACTTCTCTTGTGGGAATGGTGCGAAAAGTGTGTGTATGTGTGTGTGTGCGCGTGTGTGTGTGCGCGCGTGTGTGTGTGTGTGTGCATGTGTGTGTGTGTGCGTGTGTGTGTGCGTGCGTGTGTGTGTGTGTGCGTGTGTGTGTGTGTAAGTGCATGTGTGTGTGTGTGCGCAAGTGCGTGTGCACGTGTGTGTGTGCGTGTACGTGCATGTGTGTGCGCGTGTGTGCGTCCATGTGTGTCAAACCACCCTTGTAAAACAGCACATGTCCTAGTCCAGGTGCAGACAACACAAGTATCTTATTTGAAGGTATCTTTGACAATTTTAGTGGGACATACCTAGTCATCAGAACTGCATCTAAAGAACGTCTGAATTCAATTTCTGGCAACTATGTCAATTCCATTTTCCTGATTTATAAAGTGAGTTAGCTTTCCCTCACATACCCACCTCGACATTGGATCCATTCACACATGATTTTTATGCAGAAACCATTTTGTATCCATTTCCTATTGAAATGCTGCCCGCTGAAGAATTGGACAGGATATTGCCTGATGCAACTTATCCTTTACACATTTCCTTATTCCATCCCATGTCGTGTGCACAATCATATCAGCAATGTGCACTTCAATGACTCAGTGCTAAACATTCCATCCAAACCTCAGCCCTCCAGATTTCTGCAAAAGTCTTGGCCAGGCCAAGATGGCTTCCAACCCAGCCGACTCTCTGCGTGCTGGTCCAAGAAGTGGACCTGCAATCACGCATTACAATCGCTCCACTCTTTTAAACCTCTACTCCAACAGCAGCATTTCTTACTTTAACCACGCTCTCCTCCTGCAGCCGACCTTGGTGCACAGAAGGCCAGACCCCCCGCTTCCCCTTACTGCCCCTTGCCCACTCTCCTCTCTGGTTCCCGGTCTTCGGGGACGTGGTTCTGGTTCAGGTTGATTACTGCACAAACACCTCATAAGTGGTTATCTCGCGCAGGTGGACGAACCAGGCCTGCTACTGGGGTATGGCAGCAGCCTGCCAGGGGTTTAATTTAGTTTCCAGATACAATGTGGAAAAACAGGTCTTTCAGCCCACCAAGTCCATAAGAATCTGAGGGGTAACTTTTTCACACAAAGGGTAGTGGGTGTATGTAACAAGCAGCCAGAGGGACTATCCCAATGTTTAAGAAACAGTTAGACAGGTACATGGATAGGACAGGTTTGGATGGATATGGGCCAAACACAGGCAGGTGGGACTAGTATAGCTGGGATAAGTTGGCCGGTGTGGGTGAGTTGGGCCGAAGGGCCTGTTTCCACACTGTATCACTCTATGACTCTAATATGACAGGGATCCCACCTCTCAGCTACTTAAACACACAAATAAAGTATTCCTTAATTAACTCTGTTCATCTATACACTAAAACTCGTTTGTTTGTTTGTTTGTTCCTGAACTACAGCCAAAACGGTACACGATATCATATCATATCATATATATACAGCCGGAAACAGGCCTTTTCGGCCCACCAAGTCCGTGCCGCCCAGCGATCCCCGTAACATTAACACTATCCTACACCCACTAGGGACAATTTTTACATTTACCCAGCCAATTAACCTACATACCTGTACGTCTTTGGAGTGTGGGAGGAAACCGAAGATCTCGGAGAAAACCCACGCAGGTCACGGGGAGAACGTACAAACTCCTTACAGTGCAGCACCCGTAGTCAGGATCGAACTTGAGTCTCCGGCGCTGCATTTTTGCTGTAAAGCAGCAACTCTACCGCTGCGCTACCGTGCCGCCCTAAGCGCAACAACTTTAGGCCCACCTTACTCACCATCATCCCTTTGGTGCTAATGGAAGATGTTTAATTGAAATTGGTGTTATATTTTTAAAGTTATTCACATTTTAAATTTTAAATCTATCTCCTAGGGAGGGAGGGGGGAGGGAGGGAGGATAAGGGGGATGGAGTGGGGGGGAGGGGAAGGAGGGAGGGGAAGGGGGAGGGGTGGAGGGAGAGAGGGGGGGAAGGAGGGAGGGGAAAGGGGAGGGGGAGGGTGGGGAGAGGGGAGGGGGAGAGGGAGGGTGGTTAGAGGGTGCTGCACCAATGCAGGAGAGGTTTGGGCCCAACGGGTCCACTTGGTCTAGTTATACTTATAATGGAAGACTAGTCTGAACTGCTAATTCCAAGCGATGGTATTTAAAACAACCGTCCAAATCTACACCAAAATGCAGATACAAGGAACTGCAAAGGCTGGTTTACAAAACAAAAACACGCAAAGTGCTGGAGTAACTCAGCAGGTCAGGCAACACCTCTGGAGGACACGCGTAGGTGACGTTTTGGGTTGGGACCCTTCTTCAGACATTGAAGTCAGAGTCAGAGGAAGGATCGCGACCGGAAACGTTGTCTATCCGTATGTTGCAGTGATCCTACCTGACGTGCCGAGTTACTCCAGCACTGTGTGGTTTTGTTGAATCGATTCCAAGCAGTCTACCATTTCCCAAGCGCGCAACATTTGATGTAACAGTGGATGGTGAAAGCACTCAGAAAATGATTGATGTTGATCAATGAGTGAGCACTCCAACAACATAAATCTCAAGAGAGATTATTATACGAGTCAGATCACAGATTAAATACATTTCATGTTTTCTTCTGCCAAGACAATTAGACGCATGTTGTACCTGAAGTCAACTGTGTTCAGACACAGTGTAGGTTGACGTACTGCAGCCTGCAGTTGTGTAATTCAATGATGTACAGATGAGAAAGACTATCCCTCCCTCTAATGTATTACAGACTGTCCATCAGCCACGATGCATCAACCATTGAGCTGGAGGTTGGGAGGGGACTGGGACTCTCAGCATTACAAATCTATTTGTTTAGAAAAAAAGGATTGCTTGAAGAAGTTGGCTGAAGAAGGGTCTCAACCCAAAACGTCACCTAGTCCATCTCTCCAGAGATGCTGCCTGTCCCGCTGAGTTACTCCAGCTTTTTGTGCCTATCTTCGGTTTAAACCAGCATCTGAAGTTCCTTCCTACAAATGTTTAACTCTCATATTAATTTATTATTTTCTAAATAGGTATTGGTAAGTCTGAAGGGTCCCAACCTGAAACGTCACCTATCCGTTCTCCTGAGATGCTGCCTGACCTGCTGAGTTACTCCAGCACACTGTGAAACGTCACCCATCCCTTCCCTCTAGAGATGCTGCCTGACCCGCTGAGTTACTCCAGCATTTTGTGTTTATCTTCTAATTGAAGAAATTGATAATGATTGAATGATACATGAAAGTTTGTTGCTTGAAAGTTTCCAGCATGGAAACGGACCTTTCAGCCCACCGCGTCCACACCAACCATCATTCACACTGCTGCTCAGTTATCCTACTTTCCACACACTAGGGGCAATTTCACAGAGGCTAAGTAACGTGCAAGCTCCACACAGGCAGCATCCGAGGTCAGCATTGAACCCGGGTCTCTGGCACCGTGAGGCAATGGCTCTACCCGCTCAAGAATGGAGGAAACAGAAACTACAGCAGCAGCTTCCAATAAAAACAGCAATTTCCACACAATAAAAAAGTGCATCTAACATTGCTGTCTGTACGGAGTTTGTACGTTCTCCCTGTGACCGCGTGGATTTTCTCCGGGTGCTCCGGTTTCCTCCCACACTCCAAGCATGTACAGGTTTGTAGGCTAATTGGTTTTGGTGAATATTCTAAATTGTCCCCAGTGTGTGTATGGTAGTGTTACTGCGCAGGGATCGCTGGTCGGCGCGGACCCGGTGGGCCGAAGGACCTATTTCCACGCTGTATCTCAAAACTAAACAAAATATTTTTTTAAATACTCAATCACTAACACCACCAAATGGTTGTTGGGAAATGAACAAATCAGCTGCACCTTTGATGACTATCTGCAGATTCCATTTTCCATGACCCGTGTCATCCATCATCTGTGGTGGTAAGTGATTCTTTTGTACATGACCACACTCCATACGTTAATCATTCAGCAAATATATCTTCCTGAAGTTGCCTTCTGCAGTCAGGCCTCCTGCAAAAACAGTCCATGTCAAACTTAAATAATGCTCAAGATTAACGTCTCCATCCAGTGCCTTGAATAACCTCCACATGAGCTCCAAGAGGAAAGTTACTGGATTAGGGTAAAAGTGATGAACACTTGGAGAATAGCAACTGATCGGAAAATTTCTTAAGGACGGGCCATATGTCACTGGTCTCACTTTTTCTGCAGGACCATTAACGTCACAAATGACAGAACATTCATAAACACCATTTATACGGATTGCTGAAGGCATTTCTTAAAAGTTTTTTTTCCCAGAATAAGAGAGTTAGCTAACAGGAAACAGAGTAGGCAGAAATTAATCTTGTTCCCATCGAGAAGCTGTAACCAATGTACACAACGTTAAAATTAATGGAACTTACTTTGATAAATGGAGCAGAGGTGCAGTCACAAAATTTGCTGATAACACAGATATGCAGAGAAACCAAAGAACGCAGAGAAAACCCACGCAGGTCACGGGGAGAATGAACAAACTCCGCACAGACAGCACCCGTAGTCAGGATTGAACCCGGGTCTCTGGTGCTGTAAGGCAGCAACTCTACCTCTGCCTCTTTAGAACAGACTTTGGTTATAGCAGATGAAATCTGTTGTAACCGAGCCATCGGTTTGTATCGGGTTTGAGGACAGAGTATGTTATTTCACGACATGATCGTTAGTTCATATTCAAGGATCAGAATTAGACCATTCGACCCATCAAGTCTATTCTGCCATTCAATCGTGGCTGATCTATCGCTCCCTCTCAACACCATTCTCCCGCCTACTCCCCACAACGCCCGACACCGTTAGGTGCTTGGAGTAAATCTAGTCAGTCTGTGTTTTCCTTCCGTTCATTGTGTGGCTTGTTCAGCATGTGCTATTGGGCTATTTTCCCATTACTGTACATATTTACCCCCTCATTATATAGTGGACAATCAGCAATAACAGATACCATTTCCCCCCACCATGGTCAGTTCTCATGAGGATTATGTGTACAAATTAGACTGCCAGAATAAGAGTTTAGAAGAATGAGGGGGGGACATTGAAATGTACAGAGTAGTGAAAGGCTTGGATAGAGTGGATGTGGAGAGGATGTTTCCACTAGTGGGAGAGTCTAGGACTAGAAGTCATGGCCTCAGAATTAAAGGATGTTCTTTTAGAAAGGAGATGAGGAGAAATTTATTTTGTCAGAGGGTGGTGAATCGGTGGAATTCAGGAGGCTGTGGAGGCCACATCAGTGGATATTTTTAAGGCAGAGATATATATATAGATTCTTGATTAGTACGGGTGTCAGGGGTTAAGGGGAGAAGGCAGGAGAATGGGGTTATGAGGGAGTGATAGATCAGCCATGATTGAATGGCGGAGTAGGCTTGATGGGCCGAATGGCCTAATTCTACTCCTATTCCTTATGACCTTATGACTTAATATTATTGCTTTTATCAGAGGAAATTAATACAAAAGCAGGAGGGTTTGCTTTCATTTTGTAACGTCTTGGTGCCACCACGTCTGGAATAACTCTATACACTATTGGTCTTATTTAAGGAAGGATGTTATTACATAGGGAAGAATTGGAGGTGGTTTACTAGACTGGTAAGTGGAATGGGCAGGTTGTCTGGGGATGAAAGGTTAGGCTGGCTCGGCTTGGATCCCTTGGGGCAAGCGAGACCTTGATTGAAACAGACCCCGAGTTATCTTGACAAGATGAATGTGGAGAACATGTTTTCTCTTGTGCAGGAAGGAACTGCAGATGGTGGTTTAAACTGTAGACACAAAATCCTGGAGTAACTCAACGGGACAGGCAGCATCGCTGGAGAGAAGGAATACTGTAGGTGACTTTTCGGGTCGAGACACAGAAATATAGAAACATAGTAAATAGGTGCAGTAGTAGGCCATTCGGCCCTTCAAACCAGCACCGCCATTCAATATGATCATGGCTGATCATCCAAAATTTGTTCCTGCTTTCCGTTCCTGCTTTCTCCCCATATTCCTTGATTCCGTTAGCCCCAAGAGCTAAATCTAACTCTCTCTTGAAAACATCCAGTGAATTGACCTCCACTGCCTTCTGTGGCAGAGAATTCCACAGATTCACAATTCTCTGAGTAAAAAGGTTTTTCCTCATCTCAGTCGTAAATGGCCGACCTCCATTTAGGGCCTTCTTCTCTTGTGGCAGAATCTAGAACTAGGATTTATTTTTTTTAACAGAGAAAGTAGGGTTGTTGAATATTTTTAAGAAAGTAGATGGATACTTGAAAAGTGAGGAGTTCAAAAGTTACTGCAATTAAACAGAATCAGGAGTTTATATTGTATTCAGATCAGTCTTGACGTTATTAAAAATGGCAGAGCAGGCTTGAGAGTCAAGAGGCCAACCTCTGCTCCTAATTCTTATAACTGTTAGCAGAATGGATATGGTCATCAGGTCATAAATGATGATAGGAGTGGAATTAGACCATTCAGCCCATCAAGTCTCAGCCATTCAATCATGGCTGAACTATCTCTCCCTCCTAAAGGACAGGTTTGGGGGGATTTCAGCCCCCATGTGTTCGGTTGATTTGCTAGAAATGTTCAATATAGTTTGCTTTCAAAGGTGTAAATGATAATTTTCAAACAGCACTTTCTCTCCTCTAGCTAAGCAACAAACACTGCAAAGTATCCAAAGCATTTGCATGGATGAGATTTATGGGCGAGATTTAATGTGCACTCTGACAATCCTGAAAGCTCTAGCAGGAAACATGAAATCACCCGTGGTCTTGGCATTGTGTCCACAGGGCTGGGCGGTAAATTCTTCAACTCTGTCAGCGCGTGTCAGATTCCATTTCAAACAGAAACCTATCACTGTCACCACTGTAACTCTTTAACAAGGGGCTACTATCTGGCTGACAATGCCAACAGAACACACTGCAGGCAGCATGCAAACACTGATTCTACAGTGGAAGATAGACACAAAAAGCTGGAGTAACTCAGCAGGACAGGCAGCATCTCTAGAGAGAAGGAATGGGTGACGTTTCGGGTCGAGACCCTTCTTCAAACTCTGCCACAGAAGGTAGTGGAGGCCAATTCACTGGATGTATTCAAGAGAGCGTTAGATATAGCTCTTGGGGCTAACGGAATCAAGGGATACAGGGAGAAAGCAGGAACGGGATACTGATTCTGGATGAACAGCTATGATCATATTGAATGGCGGTACTGGCTCGAAGGGCCAAATGGCCTACTCCTGCACCTATTTTCTGTTTCTATAATTCTATGTAATAAAATCTTAATTATCAACTTGTGTCGCGTCTGCTACAGCACATTATATCTGTAACATTATACATAACACAAAAATTATAGTCATAGATTGATACAGCGTGGAAACAGGCCCATCGACCCAACTTGTCCACACCGACCAACATGTCCCATCTACACTTGTCCCACCTGCCCACATTTGGCCCATATCCCTCTAATCCCGTCTTATCCCTGTACCTGTTTAAATGTTTCTTAAAGGTCACAATAGTTTATTTTCTAGATAGTTTATATATTATAGTTTAACGAGTAGAAACAAGGAGGTAGTTGAGGCAAGTATTATCATAGCACTTGAAACAATTGGACAGGTACTTGATTGGACAGGTTTAGAAGGATATTGGCCAAACGCAGGCAGGTGAGACTAGTGTAGGTGAAGTAGGTTGGTCAGCATGGGCAGGTTGAGACGAAGGGCCTGTATTCACACTGCACAACTATGACTCTAAAGAACTCCAGATGCTGGTTTACCAATGTAAAGGAACTAAATACTGGAGTAACTCAGGTTAGGCAGCATCCCTGGAGCACATTCATGGGTGACATTTCAGGACAGGACCCTTCTTAAGAAAAACTTCTTCCAACTTCAAAGTTGGAGTTTAGAGATGTACGTTTGGAAGTGAAGGGCAACATGGAAAAATAGAGGCACAGGTAACACTGCGATAACATGATAGTTGCATCCTTAGAAAGCAAGCATTGTAGAAAATAGCTTTACACAAACAAGTTTCTCCCCTGTCCCCCCCAGGCTGGGTTTTAGTTTTGCAAGGCAGCATCGTTTCTGCTTCTCAATTACCAAATGTAACTTTTACTAGTTCCTGATCAAAATCACATCATAACGAATAGTGCACCCTAATTCATCAATGTTATATCCAATTCACAGTATGGAAACAAGAACCTCTGATAATGAAGGATGAGGTATGGAGAATAGTTGGAAAGATCTTGGTGCAGGAAATGAAGTGGTATTTTGGACGAAGTGAAGAGTCTTCACGGGTTGTGGAGCGGTAGAGTTTCTGCCTCACAGCACCAGAGTCCCAGGTTCGATCCTGACTACGGGTGATGTCTGCACTAAGTCTGTAAGTTCTCCCTGTGACCGTGTGGGTTTTCTCTGGTTAATTAGCTTGGTATAATTGTAAATTGTCCCGAGTGTGTAGGATAGTGCTAGTGTACAGAGATCGCTGGACGGCACAGACTCAGTGGGCCGAAAGGCTTGCTTCTGCACTGTATCTCTAAACCAAACTAAACTGTGGGCAGAAAATGTTAGTGGGTTTGTCTGTACAAATTAGCAGAAATGTAAGACAGGAGTATAAGCCAGGAAACTGAAGTACAGCAAGGCTACAATAATCACAGGAAACTATCATCTGGAAAAGACTGGTGAGCCAAATTAACTGTAATAGTGTAGAGGATGAACCAATGGAGAAGATATACTTGTTTTCAGGATAATTTGTCCAGTATTAGGCAATGGGAAAAAGGTTCAATGTTAATGTTGTAGTTGGGGCCTTGAGGAAAGAATAACCATTATACAATAGAATTTTATGTAAAGATTGCAAGCGAATTATCTCAAAATGTAACCAGAGACGTAAATCAAAACCGAGGCACGGGGTTGGCTGTGGCGGATTGGGAAACTACTATCAAAGATATGATAGTGAACTAGCAGTGGTTAATATTTAATTGCATAATATAGTTTAAGAGCAACATGTACCTCGTTAAAAAGAAAAAGAAAACAAAGAAGATTGTCCAGCCATGACTAACAAAAGTAATTACAATTTCTATTAAACCAGTTCATAACATCACAAATAACAGCAAGTATGAGCACGAGAACATTATCAGCATTCAACATAGAAGGCCAGGGTGATGATAAGAATATAAAACATAAAATATCACTCCAATCTATCAAGAACCAAAAATATTGCAAAGGTTTCCATGGGCACGTAAAGAGGAAAAGATTAGCAAAAGTTAATCTGGAAGAAATTATGTTGGGGATAAAGGAAATGGCAAGAAAATTAAATAATTATGCTTCATTGAAAACAACAGATCTACAGTGAATGAGCTGAAAGAAATCAGCATTATTAAAGGAAATCATATTGGAAAAATTAATAGGATTGAAAGCTAATAAATCCTCAGCATCTGTCGAGCTGCATCTTAAGAATAGTGAAAGGTTTGTATAGAGTGAATGTGGAGAAGATGTTTCCACTAGTGGGAGAGTCTAGGACTAGAGGTCATAGCCTTAGAATTAAAGGACATTCTTTTAGGAAGGAGATGAGGAGGAATTTCGTTAGTCAGGGAGTGGTACATCTGTTGAATTCCTTGCCTCCAAAGGCTGTGGAGGCAAAGTGGATATATTTAAGCCATAGATCGATAGATTCATGATTGGCACGGGTGTTAGAGGTTATGGGGAGAAGGCAGGAAATGGGGTTAGGAGGGTCAAGTCAAGTCAAGTCAATTTTATTTGTATAGCACATTTAAAAACAACCCACGTTGACCAAAGTGCTGTATATCTGATTAGGTACTAAGGAAAAAATGACACATACAGTAGCACGCAAACAGTTCACAGCACCTCCTCAATGAGCCTCAAACGCTAGGGAGTAGAAATAGGTTTTGAGCCTGGACTTAAAGGAGTCGATGGAGGGGGCAGTTCTGATGGGGAGAGGGATGCTGTTCCACAGTCTAGGAGTTGCAACCGCAAAAGCGCGGTCACCCCTGAGCTTAAGCCTAGACCGCGGGATAGTGAGTAGCCCCAAGTCGGCCGACCTGAGGGACCTGGAGTTAGAGAGGGGGGTTAGAAGATTTTTGATGTAGGGGGGGGGGAATGTCCATTTAGGGCTTTATACGTGAATAGGAGGAGCTTGAAGTTGATTCTGTACCGTACAGGGAGCCAGTGGATAGAGGCCAGAATCGGGGTGATGTGGTCCCTTTTACGGGTACCCGTCAGGAGTCTCGCTGCGGCGTTTTGGACCAGTTGCAGGCGGGACAGGGAAGATTGGCTGATCCCAGTGTATAGGGAGTTGCAGTAGTCTAGGCGGGAGGAAATGAAAGCGTGAATGATTTTTTCTGTGTCGTCGAATTGGAGGAAAGGTTTGATTTTAGCTATGGTTCGAAGTTGGAAGAAGCTGGCTTTTACCACAGCGTTGACTTGCTTATCAAATTTTAATGCAGAGTCAAATATCATGCCGAGGTTTTTGACATGCGGTTTGACTAGGCAGGATAGACTTCCAAGACTGCCTGTTATCGATTTGATGGAGTCGGGGGGGGGGCCGAATAGGATGACCTCAGACTTGCTCTCATTTAATTGGAGGAAGTTCTGTGCCATCCAACATTTTATGTCCTCAAGGCAGTGTAAGAGGCTGTTTAAATTTGACTGGTTGTTGGGTTTCAGGGGGAGGTAAAGCTGAGTGTCATCGGCATAGCAGTGGAAAGAAATGCCGTGCCTTTGAATGATTTGGCCAAGGGGGAGCATGTATAGAGAGAAGAGAATGGGGCCTAGGATGGAGCCTTGTGGAACTCCGCAGGAGAGGCTAGCTGGAGCAGAGGAATAACTGCCTATGTTGATGGCGAAACTCCTATCTTTGAGGTACGAAGCGAACCAGCTCAGGGCAGTGCCATCAATGCCAACCGCATACCGGAGACGGTCAATAAGGATGGTGTGGTCCACTGTATCGAACGCTGCGTCGAGAAGGAGCAGGATTGCACAGTCGCCGGTGTCGATGGCGAGAAGCAGGTCGTTGTGTACCTTCAACAAGGCAGACTCTGTGCTGTGGTGGGCTCTGAAACCTGACTGGAAACTTTCCAGGATGGTGTTTTGGTGCAGGTAGGGCACTAATTGGTTTAGAATTGCCTTTTCAAGGACTTTTGACAGGAATGGCAGTTTGGAAATGGGTCTGTAGTTGCTAGGCAAGGTGGGGTCTAGGTTAGGTTTTTTCAGTAGGGGCTGGACCACCGCGTGCTTGAAACTGGTTGGAACAGTGCCAGTGGCCAGAGAACTGTTGATAATAGAGAGGATGCTGGGACCGGCTATTGCAATGACATCCTTCAGAAGGGCAGTGGGGGCAGGATCAAGGGGGCAGGTTGCAGGTTTCATAGCGGAGACAAGCTTTGCAAGGGAGGATAGAGTGACGGGTTGGAAGCAGTCCAATTTAGATGAACAGACTAGTGAGACAGCTAGGTCACGGGTGGGAGGGGAAATGTTCATTCTAATGTTCTCAACTTTGTTGGTGAAAAATTTAGCGAATTCTTCGCACTTAGCAGGAGACCCAACTAAGCTGGTACTGGGGGCAGGACATATGACAGAGGTAATTGTGCTAAATAGGACCTTGGAGTTATGAGAGTTTTTGGAAATAAGGTCGGAGAAGTATTGTGCTCTAGCAGACTTTACTGCTTCCTGGTATTTGAGAAGATTGTTTCTCAGAATTTCGAAGGAAATTTGAAGCTTGTCACATTTCCACCTCCTTTCTGATTTTCTGCACTCCCTTCTTAGGGCTTTGGTGGTGTCATTGAGCCATGGCCGACCTTTGGGCTTAGGCTTTTTCATTTTAAGGGGAGCGATGGAATCCAGGATGGAAGAGCAAGTGATATTAAATAAAGAGGCGAGATCTTCAGTGCTGAGATGGGGGGGAGAGGCCTCAATAGTGCAGATGTTGGGGGCAGCTGTGAGAGCCTCGGAGAATTTACTGGCAGTCAATGAATTTATGTCGCGGGAGTAGCGAACAGGGAGATGAGATTTTGCGGGAGATAAAGGCAGAGATGCGTCAAAAATGATAGCGCTGTGGACAGGCTTCAGTAGTTTCAATGTTGTTGATTGGGAATCCGGACGATAACACTAGGTCGAGAGTATGGCCTAACTTGTGAGTGGGTCCCGTGGTGTGAAGAGTCAGATTGAAGGACTCAACCAGGTGCATAAATTCACTCACAAGAGGCTTAGTGGGACAGCAAACATGAATATTAAAGTCACCAAGAATCATGATCCGGTCAAATTTGGGCAAAATGCTAGAAATCAGATCAGCAAATTGGGTGATGAAGTCCTTATGCATTTTTGGTGGGCGATACACAAGAACAATTAAGAGGGGATAGGCTAGGCCTACTTTAATTAGTTGCACCTCGAAACTGGAGAAATGATCAGCGTTCAGGAGGCGGCAGTTGAAATGTTTCTTAAACACAGTGGCTAAGCCCCCACCGCGTCCGGAGAGCCTAGGCGAGGTGAAGAAGTTACAGTCATCAGGACAGAGTTCCACGAGTGGAGCAAGCTCACCAGGGTTAAGCCAGGATTCTGTGAGCAGTAAGAAGTCCAATCCACGGGTGGTGAAGAAGTCGTTGAGGATGAAGGTCTTGTTCTGTAGGGATCTTGCGTTGATCAGGGCCACTTTAGCAGGGACAGCAGGGACAGCAGGTGAGCTTCGGTCTGGTAGCGGCTCCCACGCCAGCGGGCGGAGGTTCAGGGAGACCACGCCGCTGCGCTTCACAGATGGCCTTGCTGGGAGCCCGTGGGCCGGCAGTCCAGGGACCGGGATGATCGGTCGAAGAGCGGCATACCTGAGCTCGAGGGAGCGCCGGTGGATGGAGCAGTAAGGTCGACCAGGTCTGACTTCGCAGCGCTGGGCGAGGTAGGCCGCTGTTGGATGAGCGCGGGCGAGGTTTTTTAAATTTTCGAATGTTCCCGCGCGTTTACCCCGCCTCCTAGGGAGAGACAGATGAGCCTTGATTGAATGGCGGTGTAGACTTGATGGGCCGAATGGCCTTATTCTACTATCACATGATCTTAAGAAATGGAAGGATGCGATTATGAAGATTAAGGATGTGACTATGAAGATAATAGATGCACCAAATGTCATCTTTGAAATGTGCATCAATTCTGGATTGGAAGGATGTTCGTTTAATCCCACCACCTAACAAGGCAGGAGAAGAAAAAAATGGGAAACTATAAACCAATTACAAGTGGTAACTGGACATTTAGAAAATACTAGACCAAGTGGACCCGTTGGGCCCAAATCTCTCCTGCATCGGTGCAGCGCCATCTCCTCCCCCCCTCCCCACCCCTCCTCCCTCCCCTCTCCTCCCTCCAAACCCCCTCCCCTCCCCCTGCCTCACACTCCATCCCCCTCAACCCCCCTTACCCTCCCTCCCCCCCTCCATCCCTAGGAGATAGGTGCACCAGTTTCCTCCCACATTCCAAAGATGTGCAGGTTTATAGGTTAATTAGCTTCTGTAAATTGTCCCTCATGTGTAGGATTGAACTGGTGTATGGGTGATCGCTGGTCAACATGGACTCGGGCCGAAGGGCCTGCATCTCTAAAACTAAAACAATGTTAACACTTACAGATTGTAACCAGCAAAATGGATAAGAAAAACAGTGTGTCTAGTACATTTGCAATTTCAGGGGAAATTCAATGCAATTCCAGACAAGGATATTATACAAATTTAGACCTCGAAGTAGAGGATAATATATTGGCAAGAGTTAAGGATTAGACAGGGTCAACAAAGAAAATAACATGAATAGAAAGCAGTAGGAATAAATGCATCAATTTTGGAATGGGAGTTTGCAAAGAGGGGTGGGGGGGGGGGGGGGGGGGGGGTGAGGGGCTGTGGTTTTTGGCGCCAAGGAGCCAGCTATTCCGTGATTTGGATGAGGATGATCAAATGTAATATATCCAACCTTATTGAAATTCAGTGGACATTTAAGTCCAATAAAGTCCAATTAAAGATTGTTCAAAAGATCTCCAATGCGGTAGATGGGAGGTCAGGATCACACTCTAGCTGGTGAGAGACCCATGCAGTTGCCCAATAACAGTGGGGAAGAAACTGTTCCCGAACATGGAGGTGTGCATTTTACTTACCTACTTTAACTTGCCACCCTGCACATTTTTGGATATGATTTGCATTGCATAGCATGGAGCTTTCTTCCAGAGAGTTACATTAATAAAAATGTAGTCTCTACTGAAATAGCATCTGTGTCTTATTCCCTGCTTCCTGAGATGCATGCATCACTTACAAGAGGAAACCAGTGTTCATTAGTCTGACTCCCAATTCACAATTGCGGCTTAACCAGCGCAAGCAAAAAGCAAGCTTTCCACTTCCGTCAAATTAAATTTACAGGAAGTTCATCATTTGGTTCCACTCCAAAAATGATTTGCCTTATATATCAGTACTCCACGCAGGACATCTCCAATGAACGCTGATGGAAAGTTGACTACTTGACTTATAATAACCATACATATTCAACAATAGGCATGTCAAACCAAGGCGAGGAAATGGGAACGTAATCTCATTTAACCAGCTGCATAACTGAAAGAAAGAAAGAAAAATACCATAGCAATAGCCATTTCCTTAGCAATACCTCAAATGTATGATGTGTCATTAGTTGCCCGGCATAATCACAATAATTGTAGTCTTCTTATCGATAGTGCACTTCATAGAATAATTGCCTTGCTCGCTGGAAGAGTTGCCAAGAAACAAAATTGCAACCAAAAGTGAAACATCATGACCCATACTTAAATTAAGCCAATTACATTCATATTTTCATTACCCTAGCACAAAATGTCACGTAAATATGTAGAGTCTACAGCAGAGCTTTCCAGATATCAAATGTTGTTAGAATGTAAATAAAAAGTCACAGTGAGACATTATTTGAACATTATTTAACTTTATGGTGAAGTTAGTTGTGAAATATCCTGAGCACATTACATCAGTAAAATACTCCAGTCCCACCATCTCCATCTACACAAAGCATCTGGAGGTTAATTGAGCAAGACATTCCAAACTAATTTCTTCACAATTATTTGAACAATCATTGTGTATTTAATGACTGATTCAAAAACACTGCTGTGTACTGATGAGAGATTTCTTAGTTCCTGGCACAATCATTCTGAAGGTTAGCTGGCATGTTGAGTGGAGAATAAATCCCCAGTATTATTTTCTTTTTACAGTTATGGCCCGAAACATTTTAGTGGATTGTTTTAAGGAAAAACTCATGGTTATCAAAACCCATCTTCGATCAGATTCACTGACAAAATGTTGTACCCTTTGCATTAAGTATCCCATGTCTGTGCATTCCAGTTTTATTGATTATTTTCTATTTTGGTTAATAATCAGTGTAGGAAGAAACTGCAAATGCTGGTTTATTGATAGGACAGACATAAAATGCTAGAGTAACTCAGCGGGTCAGGCAGCATCTCTGGAGTAAAATAAATAGGTGATGTTTCAGGTCGGAGCCCTTCTTCAGTCTGAAAGGTTCAGTCAGGAAGGTTCCTTTAACATAAATTACAGAAGGCAGAGGGACACAGATTAGCACAATTAAAAAATAAACATAAAGTGCTGGAGTAACTCAGCGGGTCAGGCAGCATCTGTGGAGAACATGGATAGGTGACGTTTCACAGAGTGCTGGAGTAACTCAGCGGGTCAGGCAGCATCTGTGGAGAACGTGGATAGGTGACGTTTCACAGAGTGCTGGAGTAACTCAGCGGGTCAGGCAGCATCTGTGGAGAACATGGATAGGTGATGTTTCACAGAGTGCTGGTGTAACTCAGCGGGTCAGGCAGCATCCCTGGAAAAACATGGATAGATGACGTTTTAGGTCTTGACCCTTCTTCAGACCCGATTTAAAATATCATCTATCCATGGTCTCCGAGGTGCTGCCTGACCCACTGAGTTACTCCAACGCTTTGTGTGTCTTTTTTTGAAAACCAGCATCTGCCATTCCATTTTTATACAGATTTGTACAATGAGTTACTCAAGATGCTATTGAACAATCTTCATGGTTTTCAAAAGAAGATTTTTATGAAGAGAAAATGAACTATATAAATACATGAAGAAAATCTGTCGTTTTCTGATGAATATTAAAAAAAGAGCAATTTGATTTTAAGCCTTTCCTTGTTTAAAACAATTCTTACAACAAATTGGGACAAGCATTATGTCTAAGTTCCCTTAAGAGTTGTCTTCTGGTAAAATGTGTGACGAGCAATGCTTTTTAGGACAGTTTGTGCATAGGCATCTATAAAAGTTAAAAACTTTACATTTTTTTAAATTATAAAAAAATTACTAGCATCTAACAAAATCAATTAATCAAATTATGCAGCAAGACCATTGAACCGCTCAAGTAGCTTATAGGAGGACGATTCAGTGCAGACACCAATAGCAAAGAATAATCCACCTTCCACCACTTTTTTGTCAACAGAATAAAAACACAGGTGGCACAGCGGTAGAGTTGCTGCCTTACAGCGAATGCAGCGCCGGAGACCTGGGTTCGATTCTGACTACGGGCGCCGTCTGTACGGAGTTTGTACGTTCTCCCCGTGACCTGTGTGGGTTTTCTCCGAGATCTTCGGTTTCCTCGCACACTCCAAAGACATACAGGTTTGTAAGTTAATTGGCTCGGTATAAGTGTAAACTGTCCCTAGTGTGTGTAGGATAGTGTTAATGTGCAGGGATCGCTGGTTGCTGCGGACTCGGTGGGCTGAAGGGCCTGTTTCCGCGCCATATCTCTAAACTAAACTTACAAAAGAGTTTTAACTTCATATGCAAATTGAACAAGACCCCGTCTTGATGAGAGGAGGGGTTCGCTGAGGAATTGCAATTAGACGGTAGACACAAGAAGCTGGAGTAACTCATCGGGACAGGCAGCATCTCTGGAGAGGAAGAATGGGTGACGTTTCGGGTCGAGATAGTGATATGTTTGATTGCCGATCTGTCACGTCGCCCCTTGTGGACATGGCCTGCTGTTTGAGATAACCGTGCACTGACCTGATCATCGTAGCGGTAAGTCAAGGCCTTCTCCCCCGTCGTATCTTCCAAAAAGCTCCCTTGTGGAGAGAGTGCAAATTCAGGAATAAAGTAGACCCTCTGCGACTGGTCCACATTTCCCTAGAAAATAAAAAGGGATAAACACATTTTTCCCTTTTCATCCCGTGAAGGAACCACATACAGACAGCAACCATTAAACTGATTTCATTGTAATCGCCCCAATTTTCCAGTGACTTCAAACTAATTCCTCGGCATATAATCCATTATTTTTGGCATGGTTTCCTCTTTGAAACTAATCTAAAGATATCAGGTCAATCTAGGGTTGCCAACTTCCTCACTCCCAAATACGAGACAAGGTGACGTCACCGCCCCACGCCCCACATGAGCTCACCCAGCCAGCGGCCACGTGCATCCGCTCCACCAATGGAGCTACGCAACCCGCCTCCGACCCGGGCGGCCGTCATTGGTGGAGCGGGAGCAAGTGGCCGCTGGCTGGGTGAGGTCGCATGGGGCGCAGGGCGTTGACGTCACCCTTTGTCCCTTATTTGGGAGTGAGGAAGTTGGCAACCCTACTAATACTGGACAAGGGCGGTCCTGTAAGGGACAAACTAATTTAGCCCAAAATACCGGATGTCCCAGCTAATACGGGACAGTTGGCAACCCTAGGTCAATCATACCTCCTGGAACCAGTAGAGCTCACAATGACAGCATAATATTAACCAAGCAAGTTTGGTTTAAACATCTTGATAGTGAATTAAATGCTATTGTTTAGCAACTAATAACTAAATTTAGAAAATAATATCACCCAGACATGTCAATCGTGCGTTAGAATCCAAAGGATACGTTTTTAAACTCTCGCCAAAGACTTGAATATTAAAACCAACTCCTCAAACAGTACAGGTGGAGGGTCACAAAATGCTGGAGTAACTCAGTGGGACAGGCAGCGTCTCTGGAGAGAAGGAATGGGTGACGTTTCGGGTTGAGACCCGAAACGAAACCCATTCCTTTTCTCCAGAAATACTCCAGAAATTCTCCAAAGATTCTCCAGAAAAACTGAGTTACTCCAGCCTTTTGTGTCTATCTCCGGTGTAAACCACCATCTGTAGTTCCCTCACACACAGATAGAGTGTCATATGGCTCCAAAGACGTACAGGTATGTAGGTTAATTGGCTGGGTAAATGTAAAAATTGTCCCTAGTGGGTGTAGGATAGTGTTAATGTACGGGGATCACTGGGCGGCACGGACTTGGTGGGCCGAAAAGGCCTGTTTCCGGCTGTATATATATGATATGATATGGCTGGTATTGTCTTTTGAATGAAATGCTGTGGTATCCCAATCTGCTCTCTCAAATGTACATTGAAAAGCTTTTCCCAGAAGAACAAGTTAAAACATATTAATGTCTAACTTTTCCAGTTCTGATGAAAGCTCATCATCTTTGAATATTAACGCACCTACTGAATACGCAGTATTTTCCTGGTGTTAAGTTTTCCCCGTATACAGACATTTTTTATTTCTCAAACAAGACTGCTTAAAAGAGTCATTATCTCTGATAATCTGGTCATTATCTCACCGCCACCCATGGAAATCTGCTTTAGACAATAGACAATAGACAATAGGTGCAGGAGGAGGCCATTCGGCCCTTCGAGCCAGCACCGCCATTCAATGTGATCATGGCTGATCATTCTCAATCAGTACCCCGTTCCTGCCTTCTCCCCATACCCCCTGACTCCGCTATCCTTAAGAGCTCTATCCAGCTCTCTCTTGAATGCATTCAGAGAATTGGCCTCTTTGCAGCACCATTATGCAATCTAATAGTCAACGTTAATACATTACTTTAGAGATACGGCGTGGAAACAGGTCCTTCGGCCAACGAGTCCACGCTGACCAACAATCACCCTGTACACTAGTTCTATCCTACACACTAGGGACAATTTACAGAAGCCAATTAACCTACTAACCTGCACGTCTTGGGAATGTGGGAGGAAACTGGAGCACCCGGAGAAAACCCATGTGGTCACAGGGAGAACGTACAAAACTCCTTACAGACAGCACCCGTAGTCAGGATTGAACCTGGGTCTCTGGTTATTCAAGGCAGCAACTCTACCACTACGCCACCATGCCGCCCATAAGATATATCAGAGAACCAAGTATTTATTTGGCAACTTTAATCATACCTCAACTCAGTTCACTGCCGGAATTACCTTATTGAGGCGTGTTTCACATAATAAATTGACTCAGATGAGTAATGTTCTAACCAAAGTGTAAAGATCCAGCCACGACCTCCCTACAATCCTACACCACAATGCTGAGAACTATATTCGGTACTCTTTCCCTTTGCTCTGCCTATTGTACCCAAGTTTGGTTTGATTGTATAGAGTCATACAGTGATACAGTGTGGAAACCGGCCCTTCGGCCCAACACTGGTCAACATGTCCCAGCTACACGAGTCCCACCTGCCTGCGTTTGGTCCAAACCTGTCCTATCCATGTATCAGCAAGAGACTCTATGCATCTACCCAATCTATTACTCATGATTTTATACACCTCTATAAGATCACCCCTCATCCTCCTGCGCTCCAAGGAATACCCAGCTTAATCTCTCCCTATAGCTCAGACCCTCTAGTCATGGCAACATCCTCGTACATCTTCTTGGTACCCTTTCCAGCTTGACAACATCTTTCCTATCTATTACAGTATTATCTGATTGAATAGCATGCAAAACAAAGCTGTTCCCTGTACCTCAGTACACGTGACAATGATAAACTTAAACCAGGGTATTATCTACATATTGGTAGGTATCAAGTCATTTACCCAAAATCAAAAATTTACAAGATAAAGTGCAACCCTTTTTCAGATTTCACACCTGTTATTTCCAGAAATGGTAACAAGATATATCAGCTTCACGTCAATATAGCAATTGCATTTCAAAAGGAACTTCACTGTGCAGTTTTATACCTGTCCACATGCGACAAGTGATTTTTGTACTTGTATCTCTACATTAACAAGCTTTTTGCTATTTGCAACTGGGTGGCACAGTGTTGGAGCTGCTGCCTCACTGCGCCAGAGACCCGGTTTCCATCCTGACTACTGGTGCTGTCTGTGTGGAGTTTGCATGTTCTCCCTGCGACCGTGTGGGTTTTCTCCGGGTGCTCCGGTTTCCTCCCACAACCCTAAGACATGCAGGTTTGTAGGTTAATTGCCTTCTGCAAATTGCCCCTAGTGTGCAGGATGTGAAAGTGGGATAACTTAGAACGAGAGTACGGGTAATTGCTGGTCGGCATGGATCTCGGTGGGCCGAAGGGCCCTTTAACCATGCATCTCCAAACTAATCTTTCACTGGAGATTAAACTGGAGGCTCACACGGGTTTTGAACTTTGAATTCCATCTGCCACAGCCTTGCATTCTATTAGCTTCATCAATATCCCTGTGGAAGTTTCTGTTTGCATCTACACAAGCATAGCACTCACAAACACAGTAGTGCCAGCAAATGTTGGACACATGACATTTAACTCCTTCATTCAAACCATTTATAAATGTAAATGCAGCTGCCATCCCTGTCCAGGTCACAGGGGACGATACTTGCCACATCATGCCAATTTAAGTTCAAAACCATCATCCCTATTCCCCATCTACAACCTCCTGCCAAGCAAGCAAGCACATCTCCAATTCCATAGGCTCTCGGTTTGCTTAACAGATTCTTGCATTGTGTTGTCAAATTCCTTCTGGAAGTCCACATAAATAACATCACTCCCTCTCGCATCCACCATCCAAATGCTGGCGTTAAGCGTGTAAACCAGACCCAGAAACTGCCTTTGGGCCCCGACCATTTCATTCTCAAAGTAGCTTCATTCTCATTGCCTTTACACTGGAGAACTTGAGTGTATTAAATACCTCCTCAAAATCAAAAATACAACCAGATTTACAATTTTGAGTTATTTCAGTGATCAACTTTTGAACCATTGCCTGTATACTTGCTGTATAACAAAGTCAGGTCTGCCTGCCTCCTCGTGTGGCTTAGGCTTGCTTCACCACTGCAAGAATATAGACAGCGCGATGAACTTTTTGCCACTTTGTCGGCACCAGAACGTGGTGATGTTTTGTGTACTGCCGAGGTGAGGACTGCATCATGAATTTACTGGAGTGATGCAAATAACTAATTTCACCGTACCTAGGTACATGTGACAATAAAGTATCATTGAATTGATTTAATTTGAGTGCGTGGCATGTTTTTCGCGTTATACGCAGGTTAATAGCAACACTAGAATAAGGATAATGCAAAGCAGATCGACACAAATGCCCCCACATCTCGTGCTCTCAACTCATAGCTTTACTCTCTGGACATCTCCACCCTGGGGAAAAAGGTTCTGACTGCCTACCTGATCTATGCCCCATGATTTATCAAGTCTCCCCTCAACTTCCGACAATTCCCATGACTTTGCAGAGTCATAACTCTAACACCATCCTTAAATTCATCAATGATACCCCTGCTGTTGGACGAATAATGGGTCTCAATGAGTCAGAGCACAGGAGGGTAATCAATAATCAATCTGATTGAATGGTGCCAGAACAATAATCCTGCTCTCCGCGTTATCAAGACTAAGGAGTTGATTGGTGACTTCAAGAAAGCAGAGTTTTCATTGAAGGGATTGCAATGAAGGGTGAATAGTTTCAAGTGCCTGCTTGACTGGTTGAAAGGGAACTCTGTAAAGATCTGCAACCTACCAAACAGTGGAGAAGATTCAAGGATTGTTCAGTCTCCAAGTAAGAACTTGCAACATTAATACTCATCTCCATGTCGTTTAGTTTATTATTGGTATATGTGTCGAGGTAAAGTGAAAAGCTCTGGCCCCTACCCAGTCAGAAGAGGCATTAGGGATGGTGCCAAGATTCACGAGGACATGCTTCAGGAGCAGATAGATGCCCTTAAAACAGTGGGAGGTGTGGACCACAGTACAAACCATCCACTCAATAGCACCTCCCAACCCAAGTGTGCAAGAGCCTCCAGTTCCTGCACTGTCATCAGTCACCACAGAAACACACCAAAGAAAGTGGACTTTAGTTTCGTTTATTAACATGTGAACCGAGGTGCAATGACATTTTTTTTTGTGCTATCCAGTCAGCTGAAAGATTGTACATTACAATCAAGCCATCCACTGTGTGCAGATACAGGAGACAGGGTATAACGTTTAGTGCAAGATAAAGTCCAATTAGAGATCATTTATAGGTCTCTCTCTCTCTCTCTCTCTCTCTCTCTCTCTCTCGATAGACGGGAGGAGAAGAGCATTCTCTCGTTGGCGAGAGAATGGTAGAGGATGGCAGTCTTTGTGAGTTGCTTATCGCCTTCTTGCACATTGATCCCAAGCCTTGCTGATAGAGTTTGCACCAAGGCTATCCAGTCAGCAGAAAGACTATATATATATACACACAAATAATCACAATCGAGCTATCCACAATGTACAGATACAGGTAAAGGCAATAACGTTGAGTGCAAGGTAAAGTCCAGTCAAGTTTGACGATAGATAATCCAAGGAAGCATGTTATCCTCAATCCTGAGGGATTGTGGTAGATGAAGAGGGGAAAGATCCACAATCCAAGATTGGAGAATAAGAGGCTGGAGAGAGATCAACAATTACCATTGGAGAGAGTAGTTACTTCAGAACAACTTTTGTTCAATCGACTTCAGATTGCCGAGGTCACTGAAGTGGAACACGAACTCTTAAGCTGCAGTAATCGAGTGCAACTTAAGGGACAGTGCCTTCCTACATTCTGGATAGGTCATAGCATGAAAAGAACTGATCTCTGAACTACCAGAGGTGAACATCTGGAAAAACATTTGAGAGTAATGTTTGGCTCAACAACCCATCATGAGATTTGCTTTAAGTAGGGTGGTTATAGCAAGTTTGGAAAGCTTGGTGGAAATCAGTTATATTCCTGGAAGAAACAAAAATAGTTTCAACTTTTGAATATTCTACTCCAGAGGCACAATTGTCTTTTGGCTTCGTCCAACCAGGGGAGTGTAATTCAGAACGACACATACTGGAAATTCACTCACGTGTCCCACTCCGTTTTCTCCTCATTAAATGTCAAAAAACACAATCGTACACTCCAATTTAAAAACTTGCAACGTGTATTACAGCAATCATTCATCTCAAACCATTTCCATGGGTCCAGATAGTGATAGACTCAAATAACTGCTCACCCCAAGTAAGGTTTCAACAACTTTGGAGGTGGTACAAAGTTCCAACTAAACGCAATGCAAAATGTCACGAATGACCTTTTTAAGATTACGTCTGAATAGTTTCACACTACTGGCTACACCATGGAATAAGTTAGAGGTTCATGGACTGCCCTGACTTTATTTGATAATGCTCCCATGAATACTCTGCAATGTTAAAGACATTGTAGAAAGACAAGTTGCAGTTATTGACTGATGAAGTGTCTGTTGTTGTGGGAAATTACTTGGCCGATTTTAATTCTGCTCTCGGACACCACAAACGGACCGATCACCTCCCAACGTCTACACGAATCTCCCAGCTTAGCACGTTATTGATGATGCGTTCCTCTATTTTAGGGGGACCAGATGTCAAGGAAATTGGCTGCTCAATTGATTCACACCACCTCGCACATATTCCCTGTGAACTAGAGTGCAAATCCCAGCTGCGATCAAGACTGAGTACATCGTGACAGCGTCAGGTTTAACTGACTGTTCCAAACATCCAGAGATAATGACGGCCATTTGCAGTGTGTACGGGTCACAGTAAACGAGAGCTGGAGACTGCAGGCTGAACCTGGATTACTGAGAGACATCTGTTGGCAACACCAATAAATCCAGTGAAGCAGAAAATCACGTGCAAATTATTAAATGAGGAGAGGAATATGTTGCCTCTGCATAGATCTACTGGCCTGACAGTTTTATAAAGTTTTTAAAAAAGATAAATCTGGCCCTTCCAAGGATTTTCACATTACAGAAGGTCAGTGAGGCAATTAATCCAAATTATTGACAGGGAAGTTGAGCGAGTCCAGATGCAAACTGGAGGAACAGCACCTTATGTTCCACTTGAGTAACTGGCAACCCAACGGTGTGAACATTGAACTCCCCCATCCCTGGACCCTCACAGTTCTTCTACTATCTGTCCCCTATTTCCCACCCTCTCCTTGTCCCTTTCCTCCTACACTCCACCTTCTGGCTTCACATTTCATTCCTCTTCTCTCCTTATACGACACCTTTTGTCTCCAGTCAACTCTCGCCTTTGATCAGCAGATGGATGCAGTAAGGGACAAGTCCCCATCACTTGCATCCACCTCATCTGAAGAAGGGTTCTGCCCTGAAACGTCACCCATTCCTTCTCTCCAGAGAAGCTGCCTGTCCCGCTGAGTTACTCCAGCATTTTGTGTCTATGTTCCACTTGCTAAGATCTGCCCTGCACCCTCCTCCCATCTCTTTTCTAGCTTTCTTCCCCTACTACAATCACTGAAGAAGGGTCCCAACCCAAAACACCACCCATTCATTCCCTCCCAGATGCTGCCCGACCCATTGAGTTACTTCAGCACTTAGTGTTGTGCTTACGGTTCCAGTATTGCCGTTTCTTGTATCTCTATTTTTAAATAACATGGCCTGTAGCTGGATGTAAATTTACAAATAACTGCAGAACTGCTTTTTAACTCTCTGTCCCAGTTGGGACTTGGTTTATGTCAATTGATGTACATTATCTTCAGCATTATTCCTGATGCCATTAGAAAATCCCAATAGGAATTCCTCCTGACTGACATGCCTGGGAGACAGGGAAGACTTATGGAGAGATGTCAAGTTGAATAAAGGGCATTCAGTGTCTGCTTAATGGTACCTGTGTTTGCAGAATACTTCATTTGAAAAGTTATGACTAATTTTCTATCGCAACTTATAGTATCCACTTTTATAGTTAAAGTTGCTACTTTACATGTCACTTACTCATTGTTGACTTTTGTAATATAAATATATATATATATATATATATATAATATATATAACAACGTGGGTTCCTCTGCAGAACTATCTCTCTCGCTCTCTCTATATATATTGTTCTGCAGAGGAATTTTTGCCAGAAAACTATAATTGTGTTTAAGTCCTGTATTTCCATTCCTTCAGATCATAGACCCTCACCGAATAGAAAAGTTTAGTTTCGTTTAGAAATATAGTGTGAAAACAGTCCATGTTGACCAGCTATCTCCAGACACTAAGGACAATTTACAATTTTTACCGAAGCCAATCAACCTACAAACCTGCACATCTTTGAAGGAAACCGGAGCACCTGGAGAAAACCCACATGGTCACAGGTAGAACGTACAAACTATGTTCAGGCAGCACCCGCAGACAGGATTGAACCCAGGTCTCTGGCGCTGTGAGGCAGCAACTCTACCGCGCCTCCCTACAGATCTAGGTTTTGTCCATTAAACATAAGAGTTTATTTTTATGATTTCATGCAGTTTAAGGGACTTTCCCGTCCTGTTGCTATGAAACCAAATAATCTAGAGCAAGCTTTTGATAAGTCAGTCCCTTCTTGTCTCTAGCCACCTTTATTCAATTATTTACCAATCTGGAGACACAAAAGATGGCAGATGTTGGGATCAGGAGCAAAAATCAGGAACTGGGGTCAGGCAGCATCTGTGGAGGACATGGACACGCGATGGATCTGATAGGACAGCGTGCATAACAAAGCTATTCACTGTATCTCTGTACATGCGGCAATAATAAACCTAACCCACACTGCAACAGTTACATTTGAGATAAAATATTTAGCCTCCTGGACAAATTTGACAAGTCCAGTAGCTGAACGAAATTACAAATTCTAATATAAATTTAATGTTAACGAAGAAGTTTATAAAATGGAAGAGTTAACGATTTATTTCAACAAACTGCAAGACTCCTCTACAAATTCATAATGTCATATTAAATCTTATCCCTCTCACCTTAAAACTATGTCCTCTGTTTGCCCCAACTATTCCCTTTGTGATTTTACACACCTCTGCAAGATCACGCCTCGGCCTCCTGTGCACCAAGGAAAAAAGTGCTGACCTGCGCATCAGTAGAAGTCCCACACACTGTCCACTGTGTTACTGAGAGTAACACAAAATCAGAGAATTCCTCCAAATGTTCAGATCAGGGCAGTACTTGTAGAGACCACAGATCGGTGACCTTTCAGAATTGGTAGCGATGAAATGGGTTTTATAATACAGAGAAAGGGAAAAGGGGATGAGACTCTCAGTAACACAGTGGATAGTGGGGTGCTGGACATCTACTGATGCACAGGTCAGCACTTGATTCCTTGGAGCACAGGAGGCCGAGGGGTGATCTTGCAGAGGTGTGTAAAATTATGAGGGGAATAGTTGGGGCGAACAGGGGACATAGTTTTAAGGTGAGAGGGGTAAGATTTAATAGGAACCCGAGGGGAAACTATTTCCACTCAGAGTAGTCAGTATACGGAACAAGCTGCCAGAGGAAGTAGTTGATGTAGGTACTACCACAGCATTTAAAGGGCATTTGGACAGGCCCAGGGACAAGAAAGGTTTATAGGGTTATGGGTCAAATGGGACTTGTTTCAATTGGGCATCTTGGATTAGCATGGATGACTCGGGCCAAAGAGTCTGTTTGTGTTTAGTTTAGTGATTGAGATCGCAAACAGGTCCTTCAGCCCACCAACTCCACACCTAACAGCGATCCCTGCACACTAATTCTACCCTACACACACGAGGGACAATTTACCAAAGCCAATTAACCTACAAACCTGCATGTCTTTGGAATGTGGGATAAAACTGGAGCACCCGGAGGAAACCCACGCAATCACAGGAAGAACGTTGAAACTCCGTATAGACAGCACCCATAGTCAGGGTCGGACCCGGTTCTCTGGTGCGGTAAGGCAGCAACTCTACCGCTATGCCACTCTGCGACTCTAAAGCTGAATAGCAAGGCTTCTGCTGGTGGACGATGGAATAAAGACAAACTTAACCAATGGATAACCCAAGCAACAGCACTAGGGGCATTGATTCTACACAGAGATGCAGATGAAGACTTGTGCAGTCAAACTAATCATCTTTCAGCACGGTATGAGTGCCATAAAGACAAAAGCTTCATTTATCACCAAAGTCTCACCATGTTACACCATGCCCCAAGCAAGAGGCATGGAGTGGGATAAATTAGGAGAGCACAGAGGAATTGCCAACAGAACTGATAAACCATAGAGGATAAACAAGCCACTACCATCAGCAAAATATCGTGACTGCAAATTGTTGCCAGAGTACAAGTCTATTGAAGCACTGTGGGAAGTACAGTTGTAGCACGGTCTTTCACATTCAATAAATACAAGTTTTGTTGAAGACAATCTAAAAAGAGACTGTTTGTTGTCTTTCAAGTATTCTTACAGGACACAAGAACGCCATTGAGACCAGTGACGTGATCCTTGCACGTCCCGACTTGCAGAGGGAACAGAAAGGGAGAGTCTGTCAGAGGAGGAAAACATGAGAGATTAAGGGACTAAAAGCAACGATACTACATGGCCAAAAGTAAGTGGTATTAGTTTACAAGATGTTAGTGTTGGGGAGGTGCTGATGCAGAATAGCTATTTACAATGACCAAAGGAAACCTGAACCAAAGAATCTGCTTAAAATTCTTGGTCCACATAAAAAAAGTTAGAAGTGGGAGAGAGAAAGAGTTAGTTAATTACAATTCTGTCACTTTTGCCAAAGAAATTAAACACATCCGAATGTCAGCCCACACTGAATGGCTGGCAACAAAATGACCCATTCCGGGCCTGTTCAAATTTCTATTATTCTTGGTAAGACAAAAGGAGAATTTGGGTTAGATCGTACTGGTGGCTTTTTGCATGTTTGCACTCTGGCTAAACTCTTGCAGGTAAATTTGTCATCACTGACATATGAAGCAATGATGTTCTCAGTTCAGCACGAGTTGTGTGAAGCTGCTGCTGCTGGGAGATCAGGAATCCTGTAAAAACCACACAAAGCACAGAGAGAGGAATAATTACAGAATGCCTTATTGAGAGTTTACAATCCTGTCAAAAGTGACAGAACAACTCTCCTCCTCAGCCAGGGCTCTGGATTTTGCCTATAAAACAGAAACATTACATCAAGGTATTCACAGTAAATATACGACAGATTAACACAGTTAAGGAAATAGCACAGAAACATCGAAAATATGCGCTCGAGCAGGCCATTCAGCCCTTCGAGCCAGCACTGCCATTCAATATGATCATTGCTGATCATCCAAAATCAGTACCCTGTTCCTGCTTTCTCCCCGCATCCTTTGATTTCGTTAGCCCTAAGAGCTATATCTAACTCTCACTTGAAAACATCCAGTGAATTGGCTTCCACTGCCTTGAAAACAATTGGCCTCCACTGCCTTGAAAACAATTTCAGCCAGAGAGTTGTGAACCTGTGGAATTCTCTGTGGCAGAGAATTCCACAGATTCACAACACTCTGGCTGAAATTGTTTTTCCTCATCTTAGTCCTAAATAGCCTACCCCTTATTCTTAAACTGTGACCCCTGGTTCTGGACTCCCCCAACATCAGGAACATTATTCCTGCATCTAGTCTGTCCAATCCCTTACGAATCTTATACGTTTCTACGCAATCCCCTCTCATCATTCTAAATTCCAGTGAAGGATTCTTGTTTACTTGGACCTGTAGAATCCAGTTGGAACAAATGGCTTGTTGCTGCCCTGGTGTGAACCATTGGTTGAATAGCTGAAATGGTGCTGAGAATATCTACGAGGAAGTTGCCAGGACTGGAGGGCCTGAGCTATAGGGCGAGGTTGGGCATGCTAGGACTTCATTCCTTGGAGCACAGAAGGATGGACAATGATCTTATGGAGATGCACAAGGTCTGTATGGAGTTTGCACGTTCTCCCAGTGACGGCGTGGGTTTTCACCAGGTGCTCCGGTATCCTCCCACATTTCAGAGACGTGCAGGTTAATTGGCTTCTGTAAATTGTAGGATAGAACAAGTGTTTGGTCGGCATGGACTTGGTGGGCTGAAGGGCCCGTTTCCACGCTGTATCTCTGAACCAAACACAGAAATGGGTGGCTTGGCCCAACTCATCCATGCTGATCCAAGATGCCCCCTTGAAACTAGTCCCATTTGACCAATAACCCAGTAAACTTTTGTCCCCATACCTGTCCAAATGTCCTTTAAATGCTGTGATAGTATCTACCTTAACTACCTCCTCTGGCAGCTCATTCCATATACCGACCACCCTCAGAGTGGAAAATATTGCTCCAATGTTTTGGAACTAGTGTAAGGGGTGATCGCTGGTCGGCGTGTACTTGTTTGGCCAAAGAGCCTGTTTCCACGCAGTATCTTTAAAATTGAAACTAAATGTGGTAACCGCCCTGTTTTTGATGTACCTTAAGTGCATGGTTCCTCAAAGTCCATTTCTCCGCTTTAATAAATCTACTACAGGTTTAAGAAATACTTTTCGGCAATGGCAAGTGCTCAATTGCAGGAACAGCACTTTTGTCCAAATTCTTCTCCCTCCCACATAAGCAACCAATTTCTGATGAGAATTCCCCAAGTATGCTCAGTAGTTTTGCATTTAAGCTCATTTTGAAAATTGGCAGCAAAATCTCGTACGGGAGGCCAAAATCCAATGAGATTTTGGAACAACTGGACAACAGAACATCGAGAAATGTGGAAACATTTTTACGCTCGGCGAGGCTAGGCACATGTTGCAGAGTTTTTGTTTAAAGAAATGAATGAAAAATGCCCTTCGCTAACCTGACCAAACAATCGTGCATCTGCAAGGACACGTACCTCTCTCTCTAGCTGATGAATAAATGTAACACCTGCCTTGATAACACAGATCATGTGTTTTAACTGGGGCACGCACTGAAATACACAGATGGCAATTCCCTCGTTGTATTCTACTGAACAATAAATTTTAAACATTCCTCATCTATGACCAGAACAACCTAACTTTATTTTGAAATGCAGGAGACATGAACTTCTGTTCCAGCTTTCACTGGAAGTCTACCGTCAAGGTTCAAAACGTGTAGATTCCTGACCAAGTGAAGCTGATTCGTTACGTTGCACTGCAGCTGTGGAGGGGTTTCTGCACGAAACATTTAAGTGCTAAGGTTTAGAGCGAATGGTTTAAAGGTATATGGTGCCAAATGCAAGCAAATGAGAGAAGCATAGATGCAGCATCTTTAGTTTAGTTTTTTGTAAGTTTAGAGATACAGCGCGGAAACAGGCCCTTCGACCCACTGAGTCCACTCCGACCAGCGATCCCCGTACACTAACACTGTCCTACACACACTAGGGGCAATTTACATTTATAACGAGCCAATTAACCTACAAACCTGCACGTCTTTGGAGTGTGGCTGAGGAAACCGAAAATCTCGGAGAAAACCCACGCAGGTCATAGGGAGGACGTACAAACTCTGTACAGACAGCACCCGAAGTCAGGATCGAACTGGGGTCTCCGGTGCTGAAAGCATTTTAAGGCAGCAACTCTACCGCTGCGCCACCGTGCCCCCCTTTGTTGTCAGGGACAAGTTGGGCTGAAGGGCCTGCCTCCATGCTGTAGCACTCCATCACCCAGTTAAATTGGATAGATTTAAACACCATTAAATCAATTTTATGATTTGCAAAACATAATTCAATGACGAATCTGCATGAAAATATAATCACCTATTGCACTCGGAAATTGCAAATTTTAAATAGTTTTGTATAAGAAAAGATTTGACAGCAAATCTGTATGTATAACTGTTGCAATTTTTCCAGAATTTGTTTTAAAATTAGTAAATGTCTGACTTTAGTTTTGCTGTTTCATTCTGCTCTTTTCAACAATCATATATATATTTTTAAATTATTTTACAAATATTTTCTCAGTTAGTTTTATTATTATCACGTGTACTGAGATACAGTAAAAAGCTTTGCTTTGTATGCTATTCAATCAAATCAGATAATACTAGACATGAATACAATCAAGCCAAACTCAAGTACAATAGTAGAAACATAGAAAATAGGTGTAGGAGTAGGCCATTCGGCCCTTCGAGCCAGCACCGCCATTCAATATGATCATGGCTGATCTTCTAAAATCAGTACCCCATTTCTGCTTTTTCCCCATATCCCTTAATTCCTTTAGCCCTAAGGGGAAGTTACAGAGTGCAGAATATAGTTCTCAGCATTCATAGGTTAATGTTCATACGTTCTAGAGCAGAATTAGGCCATTCGGACCCATCAAGTCTACTCTGCCATTCAATCATGGCCGATCCATCTTTCCCTTGTCTGTGGCAATGAATTCCACAGATTTACCACCCTCTGACTAAAGAAATTCCTCCTCATCTCCTTCTTAAAGGAACGTCCTTTAATTCTGAGGCTATGACCTTGGTCGTGGACTCTCCCACTAGTGGAAACATCCTCTCCACATCCACTCTATCCAGACCTTTCACTATTCGGTGAGTTTCCATGAGGTCCTCCCTCATCCTTCTAAATTCCAGTGCATACAGGCCCAGTGCCGTCAAATGCTCATCGTATGTTAACCCACTCATTCCTGGGATCATTCTCGTAAAGCTCCTCTGGACCCTCTCCTGTGCCAGCACATTGTTCCTCAGAAATGGGGCCCAAAATTGCTCACAACAGTCCAAATGCAGTCTTACCAGCATCTTATAGAGTCTCAGCATTACATCCCTGTTTTTGGCTTCTCACCCTCTCAAAATAAAAGCCAGCGTACCAGCTCCATTGACAAAGTCCAATGGGGGTAGAGGTGAATTGGACAGTACTGAAGCTTATGGAAGAAGCGTTCAGAAACATAACAGATTAGTATGGGTGATTAGTACAGGTGTCAGGAGTTATGGGGAGAAGGCAGGACAATGGGGTTGAGATGGAAAGATAGATCAAGATTGAATGGCGGAGTAGATTTGATGGGCCGAATGGCCTAATTCTGCTCCTATCACTAATAACCTTATGAACAGACTTCCTATTTTCACACAAGCAAATTAATTGTGAAGCAAACTAAACTGAAGAAGAGTTTAAACCAGACTGCAGAATGTTGAATAATGAAATGCCAGCACAGAACGGATTCATTTCCCTGTTTTTGCAGGTATGCTTCTAGATTCCCCTTTTGAAAACCTTACAGCTTTTGCTGCCTCTACTGATTCTGCAAACATGCCCATCTCTGGAGTACAATGGCAATGTTTCACATCCCTTCACTGATGTTAAAATCGTGCAATGTTTATGTTGTTTTAATTGGGAGGATTGGAAGGGGGAAAGAGGGTGAAAAATGAACAGGTCCCCTGTTATACCCCGTGAGGAAGTTATTTTCTGGTAATCACAAAGGTAAAAAAACGACCCTCTGACTGAGTGATCTGCACAATGCGATTCCTGGGGAGAAGCAAGGACGAGCAAGTTGTAAGGGTAGGGAGAAGTAAGGAAAAGTGGAATGGAGCTAATGGAACTGTTTAGGGGCCAGCATGGACCTGATGGGCTGAATGGCCTTCCTCTGTGTCAGTACCAGATGTCAGATTTGCCAAAGAGATGTTTAGCTCCCCAAAGACATTAATCTAGTTATTTATTAATAACATTTCTGCATTCAAGAAGAACTCAAACTGTATTTTTCTCACCTACTGCTCCATAAGAAGCTTTTATTGATATGTCCAACTTGTTTTGCACCTTTAAGCTTCACATTTAAACGTGGCCTGCAGCTTTTGGCACTGTGCCAGATATCCCTATTAGGTTCAGGAAAGCATTCTGATCCAGCACACTGTGTAACTTAAACAAGTCTCAACAATATTTCACAATGGATTTTCTCATCCTGGACATTAATCATTAGACATTTAAGACGAACTCTGTATCTAAACTGTCACCACTAATGTGTCCCTTGCCACAATTCTTTTCAATTATTGAAAAAATCAGTAAGTTACAAACTAATGCTTTGTGCCGGGACCAGAATTAGAGATAGTACATGCAAAGATTTTATATCTACAGCGTTTTACAGCGTTAGCCTGAAGCACACGAGCACTCCAAGTTCCGTACTCTTCCAAAGAAAGCAGCTGTTAAAACACGTTAACACACTTCTACTGATTCCAAATGGTAGTAGTGAGTGCAATCATGCGCGTGTTAAGTGCATGTCTAGTGGTTCTATCCAGGACCTTCAAAACAGAATCACATTTTGGCATAGTTCACAAATCATTTCTAATTTTACACATCTTAAAATACAATGCCACTTGCCATTTGACGGCAATGGGAATATTTGCAGTCACAAATATGCAGGTGGAACAAGAATCTAACAATCACCCATGCGATTCAGTTGATGGATTCCAAAATACAGCATGGGAACAGGCCCTTCAGCCCACCGAGTCCATGCCGACCATCAATCACCTGCACATAGGGTTGGCAACTGTCCCGTATTAGCCGGGACATCCCGTATTTTGGGCTAAATTAGTTTGTCCCGCACGGGACTGCCCTTGTCCCGTATTAGTAGGGTTGCCAACTTCCTCACTCCCAAATAAGGGACAAAGGGCGACATCACCGCCCCGCGCCCCACGTGACCTCACCCAGCCAGCGGCCACGTGCTCCCGCTCCACCAATGGCGGCCGCCTGGGCGGTGATGTCACCCTTTGTCCCGTATTTTGGAGTGAAGAAGTTGGCAACCCTACCTGCACACCTGGGGAAATTTATAGAAGCCTATTAACCTACAAACCTGCATGTCTTTGGGGTGTGGGCGGGGGGAAACTCGTGCGGTCACAGGGAGAGTGTCCAAACTGCGCACAGACTGCACTCCAAGGTCAGGATTGAACCCGGGTCTCTGACGCTGTGAGGCAGCAGATCTACTGCAATACTGTGCCATCTAAAAATCAATCTTTTCCAATTAAGTTGGAAAAGCCCAAAGCTCCACTATGCTTTTTGGCACATCTTTCTTTTTTTTCCATGTGCCATCTGTTTCTCTCAGTTCCCTTTCTCCTGACTCTCAGTCTGAAGAAAGGTCTCAATCCGAAACGTCACCTATTCCTTTTCGCCAGAGATGCTGCCTGACCCACTGAGTTACTCCAGCTTTTTGCGTCTATCTTCACTATCGTTATTACAAATTGTAGCACGGAATGCCTGCACAGCTCCAGGGGTTTGAACCTGATCTCTTGTGCGGCCTGTGTTGAATTTGCACATCTCCCCGCAAGTGCACAGTTCTCCCTGAGGCACTCTGGTTTCCCCCCACGTGCAAACAATAAGCTGGTCGGTACCTCACAGTTGTATCATCCATCCTCTCCCACCCTCTGTACAACTTAAAGCCAACCTATCCTCGGAAACTGAAAATTATTAACTGCATGAAGGTAGTTCATAAGTTCATAACTTCTAAGAGCACAATAAGGCCATTCGGCCCATCAAGTCTACTCTGCCATTCAATCATGGCTGATCTATCTTTCCCTCCTAACCCCATTCTCCTGTCTTCTCCCATTAACCCCTGACACCCGTGCTAATCAAGAATCTGTCAATCTCGGCCTTAAAAACACCCACAGGTGGGATGCCCTGCTGTTATTCTCCTGGATTTATTACATTTTGTTTCAAAAACAAAATCTTTTAAATATTCTAACTGATCTCATCCCCAATATCAATTGTTTAGTTTATTGCCATGTGCACTGAGGTACAGTGAACAGCTCGATTATTGCGTGCTATCCAGGCAACTGAAATCATGCATGATTATAATCGCGCCCGTAGTCAGGATCGAACCTGAGTCTCCGGCGCTGCATTCGCTGTAAGGCAGCAACTCTACCGCTGCACCACCGTGCCGCCCTAGTCTGAGGGTCTCCAGTGAGGTAGATGGGAGGTCAGGACAGCTGTCCAGTTGGTGATAGGATGGTCCAGTAGCCTGATAACAGCTGGGAAGATGCTGTTCCTGAATCTGGAGGTGTGCGTTTTCACACTTCTGTACCTTTTGCCTGATGGGAGAGGGGAGCAGAGGGAGTGACTGGGGTGAGACAAGCCCTTGATTATGATATACTTAAATAAATTCTGTAAACAGCCTATGCTCTAACTATCATGGAAGTCAGCTGAATATGACAGATTGTTCCTTAATGATTGCTTAAGAAAAAAGATTTCAATCTAAGATCTCATTATGTAAAATAAGCTGAAATTTGATGGGGCAGCCACTTGTAATAACAAAGGTCATTGCTGTAGAAAGCAAAATAATAATCATCTCTTAAAGCTGCAGCGTTGAGAGTGGAAGAGTGATGAAAATTAGCCACAATTTAGTTTAGAGATACCGCATGAAACAGGTCCTTCAGCCCAACTAATCCACATTGATCATCTGTACACTGGTTCCAGGTTTCCCCACTTTGTCATCCTGCACACACGGGCAAATTTAGAGGGCAATGTGGGAGGTAACCGGAGCACTCGGAGAAAACCCACGCGGTCACAGGGAGAACGTACAAACTCCATACAGATCGTAGTCAGGATGGAACGCAGTGACTCTGGCACAGAGATGGCAGCCCTACTGCGCCACTGTGCCACCACAAAGGCCAAAGGGGAATGCAGGCTTCAACCCCACCATCTTTATCTTTCTCAAGCTAAATAAGCACTAAACCATTTGAGCCAATTCCCCAAAATTCTTATCAAAAAACAAAGATGTGGCACTGCTAATCCCTACTCTTTTTTTGGATCACACAATGCTGGACCGATCTCCCCCTCATTCACCAGTTGGTGCTTAGACCCACATTCCCACAAGGCAGGATATGCCGGTTGTCCCATAAGAATAGTTCACAAGTGATTAGAGCAGAATTAGCCCATTCGTCCCATCAAGTCTACTTTGCCATTCAATCATGGCTGATCTATCTCTCCCTCCAAACCTTATTCTCCCCATAACTCCTGACACCCGTACTAATCAAGAATCTATCTATCTCCGCCTTAAAAATACCCACTGACTTGGCCTCAACGGCCTCTGTAGCAATGAATCCCACAGATTCACCACCCTCTGACTAAAGAAATTCCTCCTCAGCTTCCTAAAGGAAAGTCCTTTAATTCTGAGGCTATGACCTCTGGTCCTAGACTGTCCCACTAGTGGAAACATCTTTTCCACATCCACTCTATCCAGGCCTTTCACTATCAGAATAGATAGTCTGGAGATGCTGCCTAACTGGCCGAGTTACTCCAGCAATATGTGTCGTTAATATAATAATAATAATAAACATTTATTTTATATAGCGCTTTTCCAAATGCGTTAGAAAAACAGTCAAGACATAAAAACAAACAAACGAACAGTCCTGACGGAGAAGCGGCGAACAAATAGCGCCAGCGTCCTCTCACGTCAGGGTCCGGCAGTGAACAATAAAGAACACAAGACACACAATTACAATTTTTAACACAAACAGCCATCACAGTGATTGCTCCAGGCACACCCTCACTGTGATGGAAGGCAAAGAAAAGTCTTATCTCCTCCTCATTCTTCTCCCGTGGTGCCACGAGGCGACCGAGGCTTCCGACTTTTGAAGCCCCCACCGGGCGATGGAAAGTCCCAGGGCCGAGCCGAGCAGGCCGATGAAAGTCCTGAGCCCCCACCGGGCAATGGAAAGTGCCGCGGCCAGGCCACGCAGGGCGATGAAGGGCCTGCGAGCGGGTCGATCGTACCTCGCGCTTCGGGGCGGTCGAAGCTGATACGGCTGGAGCTCCCGAAAGCCGTCGCCAGCCAGGGACCTGCGAACTCCCGATGTTGCGGTCTGCAGGGCCCACGGCCGAAGCCTCCGAGATGGTAAGTCCAGACACTGCGACCGGAGTCTTCAAGGTCGATCCCAGCTGGAGGCCGCTGACTCCACGATGTTAGGCCGTAGCGCGAACGGAGACACAACAGGTCGCATCTCCGTTGAGGAGGAGATTAGAAAAAAAGGTTCCCACCACCCACCACATATACAGAGTTTAAAATAAATCAAAAGAAACATTTAAACGATAACAAAGACAACAACAAAAAAAGTAAACAAAAAAAAAGTCACCTCTTACAAGGCAGAAGTTAACTGGTATATCTCTTGAAGGTCATAGATGAGGCAATCAAAAAGTTTAAAACACCAGATTCTGGAAATCTGAAATGCAAGGAGAAAATGCTGGAAATACCCAACAGGTCAGGCAGCATCTTAGTGGAGAGAGAAATAGAATAAATGCTTCACTTCTAGCACCCCTTTGTTGAATATGTCTACACATGCAAAGACCATCAACGGGACTCCTTGACATTCAATTACATTACCACCCATCATCAATATCTTAATGGTCACCACAAGCCAGAAAACCAACATGGCCAACTACATGAATACCATAACTATAAATACAGACTGGAGACAATATTACTTGGCAAGTAGATGGACACAAAAAGCTGGAGTAACTCAGTGGGACAGGCAGCATCTCTGGAGAGAAGGAATGGGTGACGTTTCGGGTCAACACCCTTCTTCAGACTGGTTAGGGATAAGGGGAAACGAGAGATATAGACAATGATGTGGAGAGATAAAGAACAATGAATGAAAGATAAGCAAAAAAGTAACGATGATAAAGGAAACAGGAAAAAGGAATTAGCTAATTGTTAGGTGAAAATGAGAAGCTGGTGCAACTTGGGTGGGGGAGGGATAGAGAGAGAGAGAGAGAGAGAGAGAGAGGGAGGGAATGCCGGGGCTACCTGAAGTGAGAGAAATCAATGTTCATACCACTGGGCTGTAAGCTGCCCAAGTGAAATATGAGATGCTGTTCCTCCAATTGCCATTTAGCCTCACTCTGACAATGGAGGAGACCGGGGACAGAAAGTTTACTTGGCAAGTAACTTACTTCATGATGTCCCAAACACTTGTCACCTCTTACAAGGCAGAAGTTGTGCCAAGTCATAGAATGCACTCCTCATGCCCCCAAAACCAATAAAGTAAGCCCATCACTCGGGACCAGCTAGCCTCTGTGACTGGCCCCTATTTGCCACTTTCATCATTCATTGCCTCTGCCTGTCCACAGCGTCTGGAGGATGCAACCTGGTGACCAGCCACGGTTAGTAAACTCAAACACCATGAGCACAGTGGCAGCAGCCACAATGGAGCTTGTTGAACAGAATCCTGACGTGGGCCTGCACTCACTTCTCTCATTGTCACTGGGTCAAAACTCATTTAACACACACACACAGCACAGCAGACAGAGAAGGAGAAATGTAGAAACATTCTTTGGGTCCAGAAGAGTTTCGACCCAAAACATGACCTATCCATGTTGTCCAGAGATGCTAAAGACACACACAGAGTGCTGGAGTAACTCAGCGGGTCAGGCAGCATCTCTGGAGAACATGGATAGGTGGCATTTCACAGAGTGCTGGAGTAACTCAGCGGGTCAGGCAGCATCTCTGGAGATCATGGATAGGTGATGTTTCACAGAGTGTTGGAGTAACTCAGCGGGTCAGGCAGCATCTCTGGAGAACATAGATAGGTGACGTTTCAGGTCGGGACCCTTCAGATTGAATCCAGAGATGCTGCCTGAGCAGTTGGGTTACTCTACAACTTTGTGTCCAGACAGAGAAGGAACTCACCTCCAGCTTCCTGTAGGCAACAAGGGTTGGATAATACAAGCTGGAACCAACAATAATCCTCCCGCACTGGGAATATATACAGGGCCGAGTCAGCCATGTCTATTTATTCACAAAATGCTGGAGTAACTCAGCGGGTCAGGCAGCATCTCGGGAGAGAAGGAATGGGTGACATTTTGGGTCGAGACCCTTCTTCAGACTGATGTCGGGGATGGGACAAAGGAAGGATATAGGTGGTGACAGGAAGATAGAGGGAGATCTGGGAAGGAGGAGGGGAAGGGAGGGACAGAGGAACAATCTGAAGTTGGAGAAGTCGACGTTCATACCACCGGGCTGCAAGCTGCCCAGGCGAAATATGAGGTGCTGCTCCTCCAATTTCCGGCGGGCCTCACTATGGCACTGGAGGAGGCCCATGACAGAGAGGTCAGACTGGGAATGGGAGGGGGAGTTAAAGTGCTGGGCCACCGGGAGATCAGTTGCGTTAATGCGGACCGAGCGCAGGTGTTCAGCGAAGCGATCGCCGAGCCTGCGCTTGGTTTCGCCGATATAAATAAGTTGACATCTAGAGCAGCGGATGCAATAGATGAGGTTGGAGGAGGTGCAGGTGAACCTCTGTCTCACCTGGAAAGACTGTTTGGGTCCTTTGATGGAGTTGAGGGGGGAGGTAAAGGGACAGGTGTTGCATCTCGTGCGGTTGCAGGGGAAAGTGCCCGGGGTTGGGGTGGTTTGGGTAGGGACGAGTGGACCAGGGAGTTACGGAGGGAACGGTCTCTGCGGAACGCAGAGAGGGGAGGGGATGGGAAGATATGGCCAGTGGTGGGGTCCCGTTGTAGGTGACGGAAATGTTGGTGGATGATATGTTGGATCCGCTGGCTGGTGGGGTGGAAGGTGAGAACGAGGGGGATCCTGTCCTTGTTGCGAGTGGGGGGAGGGGGATCAAGAGCGGAGCTGCGGGATGTAGAAGAGACCCTAGTGAGAGCCTCATCTATAATGGAGATGGGGAAGCCCCGTTTTCTGAAGAACGAGGACATCTCGGAAGCCCTAGTCTGAAACACCTCATCCCGGGCGCAGATGCGGCGTAGACGGAGGAATTGGGAGTAGGGGATAGACTTTTTGCAGGGGACCGGGTGGGAAGAAGTGTAGTCCAGATAGCTGTGCGAGTCGGTGGGCTTGTAGTAAATGTCCGTCACTAGTCTGTCTCCTGTGATGGAGATGGTGAGGTCCAGAAACGGGAGGGAGATGTCAGAGATAGTCCAGGTATATTTAAGGGCAGGATGGAAATTGGAGGTGAAGTGTATGAAGTCAGTGAGTTCAGCCATGTCTATGTGGAAGCTTATGTTCAGGAAGCTCTTGGTGAGCAAGGAGACTGTAATTCATTAGGACCACAACACGGTGGAAAATTCAAAGCAGAAATGCAGCACAAGTTAACCATTCACACCTGCAGACTGACGACACACACACACATCCCCAGCAGCTTCAAATGCAGCAGCACGGAGGCACGTACAAGGGTGTCAGAGATTCACTGCTTTTGCCCAAAACTGTCCTGGTTCCGTCATCTGCTCCATCTATCCCCTCAGGCTACTGGGAAGAAAAGAACTTCCTACCACTTAACACCAGGCTCTCTGTGATCACAGCAGCACTTCATCCCTCTCATCACTATCAAAGCCAAGTATTCATCACCTTCAGGCACTAATGTAGCTAACCTCAGCGCACTAAAGTTACAAAGCTTTGTACACACTACTGCGACCGTCTTTGCCAGCAAAACATGTAACATTTCCAAAACTCCCCAGGGGTCCACATATTCCATTTATAGTTGGAGTTACAAGGAACTGCAGGTACTACAATCTACCCCAAACTCAAAGTGCTGGACTAAGTTAGCAAGTCAGGCAGCATCTGTGGAGGGAATGTAAAGGCAACGTTTCAGGTTAGGTCAGTGGAAGTAGGGTTCCGACCCAAAACGTTACCTATCCAGTCCATTCACAGATGCTGCCTGACCCGCTGAGTTACTCCAGCACTTTGTGTTTTGGTTCAGCAGTAGAGATGCTGCCTCTTAGCGCCAGAGACCCGGGTTTGATCCTGACTACGGTTGCTGTCTGTATGGAGTTTGCACGATCTCCCCGTGACTGCATGGGTTTTCTCTGGGTGCTCCGGCTTCCTCCCACATTCCAAAGACGTGCAGGTTTGTAGGTTAAATGGTTTCTGTAAACTGTCCCCAGTGTGTAGGATAATGTACAGGGTGATAGTTGATCGGCGTGGATTGTGGGGCCGAAGGCCTGTATCTACACTGTATCTCTAAATTAACCTATTGTGCATGCAAACACAACCTCGCTGTTGATCCCCCTAATGTGTGGCTTGTTCCAATGTTGTGTCGGTGTTAAAAAGGGAGGAAATTTTCCAGTCCCTGTGATGAATCAGAGAGATTGTGGTGCAGCTAGCCAACATCCTCATGGACCAAACTCATTGGAGACACCAAGGCTGGCCTTCACCAGTAAAGTCATACTCCCAAGTGGATTTGGCAGAAGGTTCTTGCCAAAGGGAGGGGCAGCAATTTATACAACTGATCGGTTCTCAAGAGAAATGCAGGCAACATTTAAAGTAGTGCATCTAGCTATGAACCTGCTGAGCCATTGATTTTCAGCTTTAGTTTTAGAAATGCGGTGTGGAAACTGGCCCTTTAGACCACAGAGCCCACGCCGACCAGCAATTACCCGTATAATCATTCTATTCTACACACCAAGGACAATTTACACGAGCCTATTAACATACACACTTGCACGTCCGTGGAATGTGGGAGGAAACCGGAGAAACCCCATACAAAGACTAGGAAGAACGTGCAAACTTCACACAGACAGCACCCGAGGTCGGGATTGAACCCGGGTCTCTGGCACTATGAGGTAGCAACTCTACTGTTGCTCCAATGTGTCAAACTGCACTCAACTATTTCCACACAGCATCTGCTGAAACTGTGAGTGCAAGCAGTCTTGATAAAGCTTGTTAGTAACCTAATTCCCCAGGAATAGGTCAGAATCCTCTTTGACGCTGAGTCAGTTGACAAAGGGTCCCGATCCAAAATGCCACCTATCCATGTTCTCCAGAGACGCTGCCTGACCCGCTGAGTTACTCCAGCACTCTGTGAAACGTCACCTATCCATGTTCTCCAGAGACGCTGCCTGACCCGCTGAGTTACTCCAGCACTGTGTTCTATGCAAGGATTCAGCATCTGTACATCACCCACTCGTAGAGCTTCTAAATTACACACAATACTAAGTTCAACTTTGTAGCTAACTGCAAGATTTTGCTATTTGCAGTTTTAGATCAGTTCCTGGGAAAGTTTACATTCCAGGAGCTTCTTCAACCTTAATCTTTGCTTTTAATCTTCCTTTTGTCTGCACTTTTTTAGGTTAATTGGTTTCCTAATGCATGTGAACATTTATCTTTAAGGATGGTCGGAATGGTATCTGTTATTACAAAGCAAATCTAACTGCAAAACTACAAAAGTAAACTAATTGATTAAGCACTGCAAAACAGGGTAAAAGATGAAAAGTTCTGTAGACATGCACTTCCTACCAGCTAATTTCTAAGAGTAGAAAGATCACAACACATTGCAGTCTTGCCAAGACAGATAGGAAAATGCACTGGGCCCAATTCAAATATCAGGCTTACTATAATATTTAATCAGGAACCATAAACAAACCACAATTCACAATGTGGTGTTTTTTCGCAAGCCTAATGCAACCTCATCCGGCAATTTTGGCTACTACTGGATCTTAAACATCACCTTATGACCGCAAAAGCAACAGGTGACATTAACTTGATATTTACCGGTCCTCAGGGAAATTGCCAAATAAATTAAGGATTAACTTGGGACATAATCTTGGCTCGGTTTTTCTTTTCAATTTCCATGGTTATGAAGTTTCTTTTTTAAGTCTCAAACCTTACATTTTGGATATGTACAGTAAAACACCATGTTGTACAATAGAATTAGCACAACACATCTCAATTGAACGTGCCTCTCATGCAGCTCTGTCCAGATGTAATTGACTTCATAAATACTGAAAAGTAAAATACTGAAATCTTTGGGTTGAATTTCCCTTTAACATTGAGAGTTTTTATTTGGATGGTGGTTGCTTGCAATATAGCTATTCATTCAAAAGGCTGGATGTTCTCTGAAGGTGTACCTCATTTCAATTGATGTGGTCAACACTCTCTTCTGTTCAACAAGCTTAAATTTCAAACAGTTCCATGAGGTACAACCCAGAATAAAGCACTCTTGGAGAACTTAAAACTAATGGTTCCATTCACATTGCCATGGTTTAAAATCGGAACATTTTAATTCTGTGGAGATACAAGTATGGATAAATTCACCACTATTCTTGCTGTTACTGTGATTTGCATTCTTACATTCTGCCATATCTCTTCCATTAGCATCAATTGCATCAAAACAACTTATATTCTACTGCCAAAAGCTGCAATTGCTAATCACTTGGCTGTTTTTTTCTAAAAATAGAAAAATTGCTGGATGGGTGACTTTTTGGGTTGGGACCCTTCTTTAGACTCAAATCTGAAGGGTCTCGATCCTAAACATCACCTGTTCCTTTCTCCCCAGAGATACCTGCTGAGTTACTCCAGCATTTTGTGTTAATTGTCCAGTACAATTTGCCTGGATAGCACATAAAACATAGATTCATACTATATCTAGGTATTTATAAACAATTTGTTCCCATTAATTCTCCTTCCCACCACCCACCACCCCCCCCCCCCCCCCCCCAGTTTACAATAACATTCTACATTCTTTTTCACTTTTTATTTCATTTTCTTTCCCTGAATGGATAGTGACTTTGACATCGTGACACTTGGTGATTCAGACTGTGAACTGTTCTCTGATGACCTGTACTCTGCTGATGAAAGCAGACTGCATTTCCCAGTTATAGAGTCTGGGATAAAGCAGCACAGAAACAGGCTCTTCAGACCAGGCAGTCCGCACTGGCCCATCAACCACCCGTTTATGCTGACCTTACTTTAATCTCCTTTCTTCATTCTCCCCACATTCTCAATAACTCCTAGATTATACCACTCATAGTATACTATGCCATAGTTTCGGGCGGCATGGTAGCACAGCGGTAGAGTTGCTGCCTCACAGCGAATGCAGCACCAGAGACCCGGGTTCGATCCCGACTACGGGTGCTGTCTGTACGGAGTTTGTACGTTCTCCCCGTGACCTGCGTGGGTTTTCTCCGAGATCTTCGGTTTCCTCCCACACTCCAAAGACGGACAGGGATGTAGGTTAATTGCCTTGGTAAATGTAAAAATTGTCCTTAGTGTGTGTAGGATAGTGTTAATATGCAGGGATCGCTGGTCGGCGCGGACCCAGTGGGCTTAAGGACCTGTTTCTCTAAACTAAACTATACTAGGGGAAATTTACAATGGTCACCTAACTTACCAATGGCACATCTTCAGAATGTGATATGAAACTTCCAAAAGATCATCTCTCAGTCTCCTACCCCTGAAGGAATAAAGTCCTAGCCTACCCAATCTCTCCCTGTACCTCAGGCCCTCATGTCCTGGCAACACCCCCCTTCTACATCTTCTCTGCATCCTTTCCAGCTTAATGACATCGGTCCTGCAGCAGGGTGACCAAAGGTGAACACAATACTTCAAGTGCACCTTGTACAATTGTTACATAATGCTCCGATTTCTATACTCAGTTCCGTGACTGATGAAGGTTAGGGAGCCAAAGGCTGTCTTAACCACCCTATCGACCAGTAATGCATCTTCCATGGAACTTTGTATGGACTCCACGATCCCTGCTCCAACACACTTCCCGGCACAGGATCCACAAACCCATTAAATCAGTAGAAAGTTCCTTTACTAAACAAAATAAAGTGTTTGGAACTGCCTGTAGCCTTTTATTTTAAGCTTTCCAATTTTACTTAAAGTTGTTGATTGCCCTTATGGTTTTGACAGCAGGCAAAGCTGGGCAGGGCTCTGCCAGCTGTTAAAGGCTTGAGGATATTTCTGGGGCAGGGGTCCCTTGATGCACTGTTGGAGGTCCGGCAACACTCAGGTCAAGTTGCCCAGTGATCGTGCTGATTTGGAACCAGCCTCCCTTCCCTTGACAACTCACGCTGCCTCGGCAAGGCCAGCAGCATAATCAAGGACAAGTCACACCCTGGCCACTCCCATCGGGCTAAAGGTATAGAAGTGTGAAAACGCACACCTCCAGATTCAGGGACAGTTTCTTCCCAGCTGTTATCAGGCAACTGAACCATCCTACCACAACTAGAGAGCAGTCCTGAACTGCTATCTAACTTATTGGTGACCCTCGGACAATCTTTGATAGGACTGTACTGGCTTTACCTTGCACAAAACGTTATTCCCTTATCATGTATCTAGATACTAATGGCTCAATTGTAATGTGTTACCTTTTCGCTGACTGGTTAGCACACAAGATTTTCACTGTACCTTGGTACACTGGACAATAAACTAAACATCAAACTGAAAACTGGAAGGTCACCCCACTGCAACTACACCAGGTATATTGGGAGCGCGGGAAGAATGCACAGGCCCGTTTAGGATTTTCTTTAGGATTAGAAAAGTTGTAAAATAGATGCTTGCTCTGTTCACATTGGCCTGAAATCCCTAAGCGAGGAAGCCATGAGATTTTGACTCCCTAATTTACAGAAAGCTCCTGTGTAAAATCTCACAGACCATCTGTAGTCAAGTGTAAATGTAATGAAAGAGGACGGGGTGAAAAATCTGCTTAATGGTTTTGACTGTTCCAATGCAAATCCCAAAGGGCGGTGGAGTCTTTTAAACCTAGCAATGCAAGGAAAAATGTCCATACCAAAAAACCTTGCAGAGTTTAAGAGACAGATGCTGATAATCTGTGCCATGTGTACACAGGCACTGATAATAAAAATGATATATTGATTAAAAAATTACTTCTACTTTTTACAAAGTTTCAGAATTGAAGAATCTTTTTCATAACCGACTTTGGTGAAAGTCCCTTTGAACGTTATCTTTCTTCCCGAGGTAAGATGTATTCCAAACTAACTCTGACATTTCCACCCTGGGCAAAAGATTCTTTCTACCCAATTTATTCCATCTCAAATGTTCTATTCCTCTATCAAATTTCCCCTCAACCTCCTACGTACCAGAGAAAACAATCCACATCTATCCCACCTCTTCTTACAGCTAAAACCCTCTAATCATGACCTCAGGTGCTGTCAGAGTGGAGTTTGTACGTTCTCCCTGTGATCGTGTGGGTTTCCTCCGGGTGCTCTGGTTTTCTCCCACACTTCAAAGACGTGCGGGTTTGTAGGTTAATTGGCCCTCTGTAAATTGCCCCTAGGGAGTGGAGGAGAAAGTGAGAGAACACTTGACAATACAACGAGTGTCAATGGGTGATCGATGATCGGCATGGATACATACGGTGCGCTAATCACGGTGGGCCAACAGCCTGACCGCGGGAGAAGACGGCAAGGGAAGAGAAAAGACATTCTGGCCTTCCATCACAGTGAGGAGGTGACTGGAGGAGACTCACTGTGATGGATGTTTATTGCTTATTTTTGTTGCTTATTTTTATTGGTCTTATTGTTGGACTATGGGTAATCTTTCATTTCACTGCACATTTATGTGTATGTGACAAATAAATTGACTATTGACTATTGATAATGGACCCATTACTATGCTATATCTCTAAACTACACATTGCAGCAGTTCCTGAAATGAACAGTCAACATCCTTACTCTGTACTAAAAATCATTCAGGCCAACTTCAGCCAAAGTGGACTTGGAACGTGTATTACAATCAGCTAACCAAATAAAAAATTAAAAGAATCACACTGTACTGTAGCTCCAAACAGTTCAATCCTTAGATGTAAACTGCAGATCTAAGATATCAAAGGACTAAGAGGAAAAATAAAAACCAGTTTGCAGTTTTAAGTTACAACTATTGGTACATGCATTTAATATTGCATTTTCAAAGTGCTGAATCTTGCAAACATTGAAGAGAGACTGCAACACAAGTATCTACTGTTACTTTGCTCTTCCATGGTTACCTTTGTCGGGTCACCACTGAGATTTACGAAGGAATCAAAGTACAGCGGCTTTCATAGGCAGGAAATTTTAAACATGGTGACCACCATGGCGATGTTAATGTTACAACAGATGTAATATAAAATTCCCCCGCTTCTATTATATCAGCTTCAAGCATGCACATTATAAACAAGGCAAACAGTTGGAAGGAAATTTAAAACTATATTACAACCAAAAAATCAGCTCAGCGCCACTTCAATAAATAGCTAATCATTAACATTACCAAAAGAATAGCTTAAGTTTACAGGTTTAAATGATGCATATGAAGTCCAATACACATTAATTTTAATGAGTTCCTGCTGTTTCTTGGAATTTACAAGCAACAAGCCAACAGCCCAATCGCGTTTCACATCAACAAACTTTTTTCTCGAAGAAAGTCAAGATAAACCATATATATCAAACGTTACAGATCTAGTGAGCGCTACCGAGCTTCCGTGTGATTGAGGACATCCTTCACATCTCTACGTTTGCACTTAAATTAGTCATTGTAATTTACGTGGCAGTCTCAGGGAAAAAATGTGCTTACAAAATAAACAACTAAAAAAAATTTCCTCAAGATATTCTTGTTGAAACAAGATGTGATCAGGAAAAACCAAATGGGAACAGCAACCGAGAGAGCAATGGGAAAAAGCTGAATACTTATATTATTGTTCCCCAGATGCTGCAGAAATCACATCATATGTGTTAAATTAGATCCATCATAACTTTCCTAATAGCATTAATAACTCCCAAACCGAGCACTTACAGATGTTGATCATAATTTTACCATCGCCTAATCATTACTACCAATGGCAAGAATATTAAAAGATTGTTTCTTTCTGTATCTTCCACGATCTCAATATAGTTTAGTTTATTGTCGCGTGTACTGAGGTACAGTGAAAAGCTTTTGTTGCGTGCTAACCAGTCAGCAAAAAGACAATACATGATTACAATCGAGCCATTTACAGTGTATAGATACACGATAAGGGAATAACGTTTAGTGCAAAGGTAAAGACAGCAAAGTCCAATCATGGATAGTTCAAGGGTCACCAAAGAGGAAGATAGTAGTTCAGCACAGCTTTCTAGTTGCAGTAGGGCGGCACGGTAGCGCAGCGGTAGAGTTGCTGCTTTACAGCGAATGCAGCGCCGGAGACTCAGGTTCGATCCTGACTACGGGTGCTGCACTGTAAGGAGTTTGTACGTCCTCCCCGTGACCTGCGTGGGTTTTCTCCGAGATCTTCGGTTTCCTCCCACACTCCAAAGACGTACAGGTATGTAGGTTAATTGGCTGGGTAAATGTAAAAATTGTCCCTAGTGGGTGTAGGATAGTGTTAATGTACGGGGATCGCTGGGTGGCACGGACTTGGTGGGCCGAAAAGGCCTGTTTCCGGCTGTATATATATGATATGATGATATGATAGGATGGTTCAGTTGCCTGATAACAGCTGGGAAGAAACTGTCTCTGAATCTGGAGGTGTGCGTTTTTACATTTCTGCACCTCTTGCCTGATGGGAGAGGGGAAAAGAGGGAGCGTGAGACTGGGTCCTTCAATATAGACGGTTGAGTGAAGGTGGAACAGGAGCAGGGTTGGGCAGTTGGTGATCCATTGCCAAGGAAGGGGTCACCTTAAAGTCAGATCTGTAGGTCAGGAATACAGCGGCCACCATTGGTGGAGCGGGAGCACGTGGCCGCTGGCTGGGTGAGTTCACGTGGGGCGCGGGGCGTTGACGTCACCCTTTGTCCCTTATTTGGGAGTGAGGAAGTTGGCAACCCTACTAATAGGGGACAAGGGCAGTCCCGTACGGGACAAACTAATTTAGCCCATGTTACGGGATGTCCCGGCTAATACGGGACAGTTGGCAACCCTACTCTTGTGTCCCAAAGCTTTACATACATTACAGATTATATTGCATCATTTTTGGCCCCTGCAAGAACACACGGCTGGAGCCCTGCATATTCTGCAAGTGCACAAGTGCAATGCTGCATTACATGTACGTAATAAAACAGCGTGCAGTCACTTTTATAATATGCTGCTGTCACCTCCCACTATTCAGACTAAAGTGCAGGTGCTAAAGAGGGTGCGCGGCATCAGATCAAAGTAACATACAAAACCTTAACATTATGACAGGCTCGAGGTGATCAAAACGGTGGATGTAATACTACAAAAACATTTAAAATGATTAATTACCTTGCAGCAGATTTATAGCTGAGTTTACATGTTAAACGTCCCAAGCAAACTAATATTGTGTAAGGATTAGGGAATGCAACAAAATTGGAAGCAGATTAATAGCAGTAATAGCAGGAAATAACGGTGGCAAAGTGGTCCAAATCTCCAAAGCAAGTTGTGTACATCTGCAGATATTAAAGGTTCAAATTAAAGTAAAATTAAAAGTAAAGCTAAAAATTAAAGGAAGATTAGAGGCAAACTATTTGCAAAGTTTATTAGATTTGGCAACTTCCATTGAGGAACCAGTTCCAACATTCTGCTCTTAAAGTGAAAGAGGGACAGAGAACCCGGGGAATTATAAACCAATTAGTCCAACATCTGCCATCAGGAAATGACCAGACGATGTAATTAAGGACAGGGTAACTGAACACCTTGAGAAAGTATCCACCTGATCACACAAAACCAGCGTGGATTTGTAAAGGTTAGGCCTTGCCTAATACACCTGATTAATTCATACAAAAAAAATCAGTGACTAAACTAATAGCCAAGGATATGTCTGGATGTTATTTATAAAGACCCCCTAAAGGCATTTCATAAAGTCTCACATAAATGTAAAAGAACTAAAAGCTGTGGCTGGTGAAACTGAAGGCAGGTTCTCCGCGTTGGACCAGACTGAGGGCCACCCAGTGGTTTCACTGAGAACCGCAGCAGGCAGTCAACGTCAGAAGTCCATGCATCCCGCCTCTCGCTCCACCCCTGGATTGTCCACCCACTCCTGGGCCACTCCGTAATGCCCTGGACAGAGGGCCCAGATGCACTTCATATCTGCCCTCTCCGTATTACGCCAGGCAAACCTAGCCACTCCAACAGAGCCACATTACATTCAGTAGGATAAACACAAAGCGCTGGAGTAACTCAAAGATAGACACAAAAAGCTGGAGTAATTCAGCGGGTCAGGCAGCATCTCTGGAGAACATGGATGGGTGTCGTTTTACAGAGTGCTGGAGTAACTCAGCGGGTCAGGTAGCATCTGTGGAGAACATGGATAGGTGACGTTTCACAGAGTGCTGGAGTAACTCCGGGTCAGGCAGCATCTCTGGAGAACATGGATAGGTGACATTTCAGGTCTGGACCCTTCTTCAGGCTGAAGATCCCAACCTGCAACGTCACATATCCATGTTCTCCAGAGACGGTGCCACACCATTGGAGTTACTCCAGCACTTTTTGCTCTACACAAGATCTGCAGTTTCTGGTCTTCAAATTTAATGGGGTCACTGACTTTTTGGATCATTGATGAAAACTAATTTTTATTGATGATATTTTGAAGAATAGTTTTATTGATGAATATCTTTTTGTAATTATTTGCACTTTACCCCCACAATTGTAACATGAGGGGGGGGGTAATAAACAAGGGGTGCAGGGGAGAGCAGTCATGAGGTATTAGGAGTAGGTAGACACAAAACGCTGGAGTAACTCAGCGGGTCAGGCAGCATCTCTGGAGAGAAGGAATGGATGACGTTTCGGGTCGAGACCCTTCTTCAGACATGAGGTATTAGCCATCGTGAGCATGTTAGTCCATCAAAATCAAATTTGCCTGTTTTCAAAAAGCTACAAGTGGCAGGAGAAAGAAAATAATGATAATGTTGAAAGCTCCTAAAGAGGAGGAATGGGCCCAGTAGTGGCATGGAAGGATCTCTGCTGATCCGCCATTATTTACTTGCTTTATCAATGACATCCAACATTTCTTACATGTGGCACCGTGGTAAAGTTGCTGCCTCACAGTGCCAGAGACCCGGGTTCGGGTGCTGTCTGTACGGAGTTTGTCCATTTTCCCTGTGACCCCGTGGGTTTTCCCCGGGTGCTCTGGTTTCCTCCCATGTCCCAAAGACATTCAGATGTGTAGGTTAATTAGCTTCTGTAAATTGTGCCAAGTGTGTAGGATGGAACTGGTGTACAGGTGATCGATGGTCAGCAAGGACTCAGTGGGCTGAATGGCCTGTTTCCACACTATCTCCAAACTAAACATGGATAGGTGATGTAAATTATCCCTAGTCTATGGTCAGCACAGACTCAGTGGGCCGAAGGGCTTGTTTCCATGATATATCTCCAACCCAAACCCTGCAGACAGTACAAACCGAAGATCACAAGAGGTTAGTAAGCCAACTACATTAGAGTGTACAAATACAAGTTATGTTTCTGTTGTACAAAGTCCAGCATGGACCTTGAGCACAGCGAACAATCCTGAACATCAAACCTCAAGGTATGTGAACCTGAGGGGCTGCAGCATCGATGTGCACAAACGATACCAGGTTAATAGGTAGAACAGCTGGAGAGAAAACATTTCTTATCGGGGAGGCAAGGGTTAAAAGCCAGCTTCATAGAAAGGAAAGTGGGAAATATTTCTGCTGGTAAAGTTGGAAACTCTATTCCACCAATGACAAATCGATGAAAGGTAAATTGTTTATTTTAAAACCGAGATGGATTGGTCTTTAAGCAAATTCATGAAGGAAACGGGAGGAGAGGCAGTTAATCAGAATTAGGTCAAAAGATTAGTCGAGAGCTGAGTGAATGGCAGGACTGACACAAGGGGCCAGGTGACCTACTCCAGTTCCTGCAAAGGCACCTGACTGACACCACCAGTTGTGCGTTGCCGAGCAAACCGATCAAGTGCCTTCAACTCAACACCCTTCAGAAAAATAGAAACAATGAACGGCAGCTGGGTGGCACGGTGGCGCAGCGGTAGAGTTGCTGACTTATAACGCCGGAGACCCGAGTTCGATCCTGACTACGGGTGCTGTCTTTATGGAGTTTGTACGTACTCCCCGTGACCGCATTGGTTTTCTCCAAGATTTATGGTTTCATTCCACACTCCAAAGACCTACTGGCTTGCAGGTTAATTGGCTTGGTATAAGTGTAAATTGTCCCTAGTATGTGTGTAGGATAGTGCTAGTGTACGGGGATCGCTGGTGGGCCTGTTTCCGCACTGTATCTCTAAACTAAACCAAATTAAAAAGATGCTGGTTTATACCAAATGATCGGCACAAAGTTCTTCTTTGAAGAAGGATCCCAACCCAAAACAGCACCCATCATTTTCCTCCAGAGATGCTGCCTGACCCATTGAGTTACTCCAACACGTTGCGTCACTCTTCAGAAAATATCATTTATATTGAGTATTCCCAAATCACTGAAATCTTGAACGTAGAACCATGCACCACAGAAATAGACCCACAATGTCTGTGCTGAACATGATGCCAAGATACACTAATCTCCTCTGCCTGCACATGATCCATTCCCTGCATATCCATGTGCCTGTCTAAAAGTCTCTTCAGTGCCACTTCTGTATCCAGCGAGTTCCAGGCTCCCACCTCCCGCTTTGTAAATCCATCAAACATGCCTTAATTTATCCCAATCCTGGAGAAGATGCAGCACCTTGAGAGGTCATTCCAGTCCCAAACTTCCCCTCATAGACAACCTGAAAGCTTCATTTGTTTCCACAGATTTGCTTTAGATAATGGAGACTTCACGACGGAGTGATAGGTCGGCCATGATTGAATAGCGGAGTAGACCTGATGGGCCGAATGGCCAAATTCTATTCCTATTCCATAGAACCTTATGACAACAACAGCTGGCCAGGGGAACATCTGCCCTGGCACACTTATACCCAATCTGGCAGATTCCCACATGTCCACCACCGCTTACAGCTCGTGTGATAAACAAGGACAATGAAGATCGCACCCAAATACACAGGGCAGTTACACTGGAACATACGAAGTCAGACCCCAAAATCTGGCGTAACTCAGCGGGACAGGCAGCATCTGTGGACAGGAGGAATGGGTGAGGTTTCGGGTCGAGGATCTTCAGTGACAGTGGCATGCATCTTCTCACCGGAGCTCAAACTAACAAGTCTTACCTGTACCAGGGGAAACACACACGTTATAAGCGCAGACACGTAGATCTGCCGGATCAGCTTCATGGTGAAAGTTCCACGCTCCAAGTAATCTACAATTAAATATATTAAAAAATAACATTTCAGCATTCACACGCCGACCCGTCCCACTTCCTCAAATTGAGAAGGGTCTCGACTCAAAACGTCACCCATTCCTTCTCTCCAGAGATGCTGCCTGTCCCGCTGAGTTACTCCAGCATTTTGTGTCTATCTTCGATTTAAACCGGCATCTGCAGTTCCTTCCTACACTCCGGCCAATGTGGGACCTGCCAAAGTTTGTATTTTATACAGGAAGGAACTGCAGATGCTGGTGTAAATGGTAGACACAAAGTGCTGGAGTAACGTAGCGGGACAGACAGCATCTCTGGAGAGAAGGAATGGGTGACGTTTCGGGGTCGAGACCCTTCTTTTGTTTTTATTTTGCCGCACACGGACCACACAGATGATTAAGTTGGCGGAAAGCGAAGTACATTTGTTGTCAAAACCTGGTAGAACAATCAGGAGCGCTCCCTCCCTCTCGCTTTCACAAGGTGTTCGCTCACGACACAACAACTCGAGAGAACTCACTCAGAGGTGGACTGAGAACCGCCCGCTAAGTATCAGAAACGTTGAAGCAACCTCCCAATGCATTGAGACCAGACCGCTCAGCTTAACATTGAAACCTCCTTAAAACACAATCTGTGCACAGGTCTAAAGACCAGGTCTCTTTGGACAAGCGGCTCCAGCAATAAATGCCCGGGCTACCGGCTGCAGAGAAGGGCTGTTTATTCTGGAATCGTGCAAAATATATATACACATATATATATAGACACACACACACACGACAGATTAAGATCTTACCCTTCTATGCGCTTGAGATCTGTCCCCACTTACGCACTGACTATCGCAGCTTCGCCGCGTAGAATCAGCTGCAAATTGGCCACCGCATCAGAATCCTCCAGCGAGTGCAGTGTAATGAAGGCACCGGCGCTGTCACTTCTTCTACACGTTGCTCACTCCAGTGAGCCGTTCCACACACAGCCCTCAGACTGCGAGCCCCCGCAGCGGGTCCACTCACTCACACCCAGAGAGAGCGAGAGAGCGAGAGCCAGCGCCAGCGCCGCAGAAGTTGCAGAGGCTGGGCAGTGGGAGGGTGTTACACGCACGGCACAGAGCCGCCCCCCTCCGCCTGCCGCCAGCCCCACTGTACAGGGGGAAGAGCGATACAACTCCCCTCCAAGCTGCCAAAGGAAAAGTATTGAGATTCAGCAGCGAGGCGGGCCATTCTTACTCGGTGGCCGTTGCTGAGTGAAGGCACGAAGGCGATATTCATGTGTAAGAAGGAACTGCAGATACGGGTTTACACCGAAGATAGGCAGAAAGTGCTGGAGTAACTCAGCGTGAGTGAGAGGCAGCATCTCTAGAGAAGGAACCAGTGATGTTTCGGGTCGAGACCCTTCACCTAAAAAAAATTCTCATACTCGATTGTAATCAAGGCATCCTTATATCATGTGTAAGAAAATAACTGCAGATGCTGGTACAAATCGAAGGTATTTATTCGCAAAATGCTGGAGTAACTCAGCAGGTCAGGCAGCATCTCAGGAGAGAAGGAATGGGCGACGTTTCGGGTCGAGACCCTTCTTCACCCATTCCTTCTCTCCTGAGATGCTGCCTGACCTGCTGAGTTACTCCAACATTTTGTGAATAAATACCTTCCTTATATCATGTAGTCTAGCACGCAGCAAAAGACAAACCCATTCACTGTACCTCGGTAAACGCGACAATGAGAGCTCATCTAAACTCTAAACTATAAAAAATAACTTTAATAAAACTGTGTAGGAAGGAACTGCAGATGCGGGTTTATACCGAAGATGGACACAGAGTGTTGGAGTAACTCAGCGGGACCGGCAGCATCTCTGGAGGACATGGATAGGTGACGTGTCTGACTGGAGCCAATCTTCAGACGGTAATAATCAATAACCTGTTCAGCTTGTGTGTTGTCCCACGTACACCAGTCCCACCTGCTCGTGTTTGGCCCTTATCCCTCAACCATGTACCTGCTCAAATACAATATGGAGAGGAGGGGGAAGTAACTGTAGTCCTTGCAACATCATAAATCAGGTACCGGTCTATTTTTCAGAGGAAGATGATCCGTGGGGTTTATTCATAACTTTAAAATAAATCATTTACTACTTTAAGGTCATTAATTTATTGCCCTACTGAACTAATTTGAAAGGAATATCAACCAGTTACCACATGTGTCTCCCCCCCACCACCCCAATAAAAACACACACACAATTTATTGCATCCACGCAAAAATGCATTTACACATTTCGATAATGCACATCCCGTTCAAATATGACAGATTGTTAAAGTCCCGTTAACACTAGTTTGTTGCGGCTTTTAAAACCATTGAAAATAGGTGCAGGAGTAGGCCATTCGATCGGATCACGGCTGAACATCCAGAATCAGTACCCCGTTCCTGCTTTCTCCCCACGTCACTTGATTCCGTTAGCCACAAGAGCTATATCTAACTCAATTTAATTGACGAATAAACCGTTAATGCTGCCACTTTGAAGGGGTTGTAAGAACAGAGAGACCAGTGTGCAATTTGCAAAGTAGCAAGTAAGGTGGTCGGGCAAGTTGATAAGCTGATAAAGTGAACATAGTATTTGGATATTCAAAGTGGGGTATTGAATACAAAAGCATGGAATTTGTGTTAATCTTTACAAATCTCCAATTTCATCTCACCTTGATGATCGGGCACAATTCAGGAGAGGTTTAGTAAGACGATCATCGTGGATGAGAGAATTTCATTGTCTAGAGACGATCAAGAAACTAGGAGTGTTCTCCTCAAGTTACAAAGATTAAGGTGAGACTTGGATATGTTATGACTAGATTTGATGAGAAATGATTATTTCTGACAAATGGAAAGATAACCACAAGGCACAGATTTGAAATAATTGGAAAAATAAAAATGGAATGATGACAAGAGAGGTATTCATAAAGGTGCATTTAAATTTGGCACACATCTTCTAAAACCAGGGCAGAACTTACACAGAGCCCTGTAGAGTGTTGTGGGATGGAGAGACATAGGTACACAGAAGGGAGACACAAAATGCTGGAGTAACTCAGCGGGTCAGGTAGCATTTCTGGACAAAAGCAATAGGTAACATTTCGGATCGACCCAAAATGTCACCTATGCATTCTCTCCAGATGCTGCCTGGCTCGCTGAGTTACTCCAGCATTTTGTGTCGATCTTCTGTGTAATCTTCTGCATCTGCAGTTCCATCTTATTACATTACTAGGCCAAGTGGACCCGTTGGGTCCAAACCTCTCCCGCATTGGTGCAGCACCCTCTCCTCCCCTCCCCTTCACCCCTCCTTCCCTTCACCCCTCCCCCCATCCCAATCCCCTTCACCCCTCCTTCACCCCTCCCCCCTCCCAATCCCCTTCACTCCTCTTTCCCTTCACCCCTCTCCCCCCCTCCCCATCACCCCTTCCCCCTCACTCCTCCCCCTCGGCCCAACCGTGGAACCGTTGCCAGGCGGGACGTGCCCCTGTGGCCATGGGCCGGGAAGGGGGGGACAGGGAAAAGGCACTGACCTCGGCCCCGTTTCCCCTGCGTGCCTCTCCTGTAGACCGGCCGTGGAGCCGAAACATCTCCCGCAGCTCAGCTGCGATCTGCATCGAGCGGCGGCAACGTTGATAGGCGGGGAGTGTCTCCCGGGGCCGTGGGTGGACAAGAATGGACAGGGAGAAGGCACCGACCTCGGTCCCATTTCTCCTTCGGGCCGGACGTGGAGCCGAAGCCTCTCCTGCAGCTCGGCTTCGATCGGCAGGAACGGCCATCTTGTGGATCCTCTGCCGCCATGCTGCACCACGGGAGGAAGGTCAGGTGCAGGGCACGCCGGGACGGGCGCCAGTCCTCCCGCTGGTCCTCCCAGGGGGGAGCGCATTTATTAAAAAATTGTTAGATGAATTGTTTTTAAAAAGTAACAAAAGTGGGTTGTCGCGCTGTGTACCATACATATACACACCAACAAACCAAGAGTTTTAGTAATATAATATAAGTAGACCCGTTGAGCCCATTCCTCGCAGGGTTTCCATTGTGACTTGGGAAAACCGCGTTTCTTCTTTAAGATAGTTTTTTTTAAAATAAAATAAATCTCAATTAAATAAATTTGCTATGTAAAATAAAGATGAATCCAAGGTCTTTTCCAAAAATGGGCGCCATGGGCGGGTGGGATGGGGAGACGATGACATTTACCTCGGCCCCGTGGCACCAGCGCTGCAGCCAGAGCGAGCCGTGGACACAAAGCCTCTCATGTATTGGTCTAGCAAACCTGTATTGGTCTCCGACCTCCCCCCCCACTCACCCTTTCTTTAAAATAAATTGCTACGCAGCAAGGCGAGGCCAGCGGCGACCGGCGAGGCGAGGCCAGCGGCGACCGGCGAGGCGAGGCCAGCGGCGACCGGCGAGGCGAGGCCAGCGGCGACCGGCGAGGCGAGGCCAGCGGCGACCGGCGAGGCGAGCCCAGCGGCGACCGGCGAGGCGAGCCCAGTGGAAACTGGCGAGGCGAGGCCAGCGGCAACCGGCGAGGCGAGGCCAGCGGCGACTGGCGAGGCGAGCCCAGCGGCAACCGGCGAGGCGAGCCCAGTGGAAACTGGCGAGGCAAGCCCAGCGGCGACCGGCGAGGCGAGGCCAGTGGCAACCGGCAAGGCGAGCCCAGTGGAAACTGGCGAGGCAAGCCCAGCGGCGACCAACGAGGCGAGGCCAGCGGCGACTGGCGAGGCAAGCCCAGCGGCGACCAACGAGGCGAGCCAGTGGCAACCGACGAGGCGAGTGGTGACTGGTAAAGCGAGCCCAGCGGCGAGGCGAGGCCAGCGGGGAGGCGGGCGGCCAGCGGGGAGGCGAGGGGCATGGCGAGCAGCTAGGCACGTGTTTTGCAGACAAATGTGAGGCAAAATCGGAATGGCGGAAATTAAATAAAGCGTAAACTTTCCGCCAAATTCGGAAGGGTCGGGGCAATGGGGCCAGCGGCGGCGGTTGGCGAGGCCAGCGGCGACCTGTGAGTCTAGTGGCGACCGGCGAGGCGAGGCCGGCGGCGAGGCGTTGGGCGTTTGCTCACCGTTTCTTTGAAATAAATAGGTTTTTTAAAAATGAAATAAATCTCAAGGAAATAAAGATCCTATGTGAAATAAAGAGGTCAAGCGGGAAGTTTGTAGCCAATGAATGGACTCCACGTGGAGGTGAACGGCAGGAGCAAATTAGGAATTGCCGGCGACCAATCAGAGCGGGGCGTCAGCGCTCCCCCACGTGGGAGCCCGACCAATCGGGCGTCGAGCGGGTGGTCGGAACCAATCAATGGACCTCATGTGGGGGTGAGCGGCAGGAGCAAATCAGGATGCGCCGGCGACCAATCAGAGCGGGGAGCACAGGACCATTTGGGCGTCAAGCGTGTGGTCCAAGCTGAACACACAAAATGGCAACCCTCCCCCAACTGCGGACCCCTCCCCCCTCCGACCCACCATTCCTCCTTACCCCCCCTCCTCCCCTCCAGTCTTGGGGGTTCTCCGGCACTCCCCCACACTCCATCCCCGCCACTCACCCACTCCACCCCCCACTCACCCACTCCATCCCCCCACTCACCCACTCCATCCCCCCACTCACACTCTATCCCCCCACTCACACTCTATCCCCCCACTCACCCACTCTATCCCCCCTCACCCACTCTATCCCCCCTCACCCACTCCATCCCCCCACTCACACTCTATCCCCCCTCACCCACTCCATCCCCCCACTCACACTCTATCCCCCCACTCACCCACTCCATCCCCCCACTCACACTCTATCCCCCCACTCACCCACTCTATCCCCCCTCACCCACTCTATCCCCCCTCACCCACTCCATCCCCCCACTCACACTCTATCCCCCCTCACCCACTCCATCCCCCCACTCACACTCTATCCCCCCACTCACCCACTTTATCCCCCACACACCCACTCTATCCCCCCTCCGCCCCACACTCACCCACTCTATCCCCTCCCACCTCACCCACTCCATCCTCCCTCCCTCCCCACCCTACTCACCCACCCACTCCTTCCCCCCCTACCCCGACTCTCCCCTCCCCTCCACCGCACGCTCTCAACATCAACGGTACTCATGCTACGCAGAGAGGCCAGTCCAGCCGTGAGCGGCGAGGTAGCGACAAGCCGAGGCGAGCGGCGACTGGCGAGGCGAGGCCAGCGGCCGGGGCGAGGCGAGCGGCGAGGAGAGTCCAGCGGCGACCGGCCGGGGCGAGGCGAGCGGCGACCAGCGGGGTGAGGCCAGCAGCGGGGCGAGGCCAGCGGTGGGGCAAGGCCAGCGGCCAGTGGCGGGGCAAGGCCAGCGGCGGAGTGAGGCCAGCGGCGACCAGCGGGGTGAGGCCAGCGGCGGGGTGAGGCCAGTGGCGGGGCAAGGCCAGCGGCGGGGCGAGGCCAGCAGCGACCAGCGGGGTGAGGCCAGCGGCCAGTGGCGGGGCAAGGCCAGCGGCGGGGCGAGGCCAGCAGCGACCAGCGGGGTGAGGCCAGCGGCGGGGCGAGGCCAGTGGCGGGGCAAGGCCAGCGGCTAGTGGCGGGGCAAGGCCAGCGGCGAGTCGAGAAGCATGTGTTTTGCGGAAAAATGTGAGGAGAAATCGGAATGGCGGAAATGAATAAGAAAGCGGAAACTTTCCGCCCAATTCGGACGGGTCAGATGGTCCGCTCACCGTCTTTCATTAAAATAAATAGGTTTTAAAATTAAAATAAATAAATCTCAAGGAAATAAAATTCTATGTAAAATAAAGAGGTTGAGCAGGAGGTTGTAGCCAATTAATGGACCACGTGGGGGTGAACGGAAGGAACAAATCTATCCCCCCCTCTCACCCACTCCAACCCCTCCCCCCACTCTCACTCCACCCTCCCTCTCACCCACTCCATCCCCCTCCACCCCACTCACCCCACTACATCCCCCTCCCTCCTGACTCACCCACCCCACCCCCCCCCACTCCATCCACCCTCCCTCCCTCCCCACCCCACTCATCCACTCCATCTCCCCCGACCCCCACTCCCCTCCCCCGCACCCCATAACCTCTCAACGTCAACAGGCGCCATGCTATGCAGTGAGTGAGTGTGTGTGAGGGTGTGTGTGAGTGTGAGGGTGTGTGTGTGTGTGTGTGTGTGGGTGTGTGCAGTGCGAGTGTGAGGGTGTGTGTGTGAGGGTGTGTGTGTGAGGGTGTGTGTGAGGGTGTGTGTGTAAGTGGGGGTCTGTGTGAGTGTGAGGGTGTGTGTGTGTGGGTGTGGGTGAGGGTGTGTGAGTGTGTGTGTGAGTGAGTATGAGGGTGTGTGTGAGGGTGAGTGTGTGTGTGGGTGTGTGTTAGGGTGTGTCTGTGTGGGTGTGTGGGGTGCGCCTGAGGGTGTGTGTGTGAGGGTGTGTGTGTGATGGTGTGGTGTGTGTGTGTGTGTGTGTGTGTGTGTGTGTGTGAGTGGGGGTCTGTGTGAGTGTGTGTGGGTGTGTGTTAGGGTGTGTGTTAGGGTGTGTGTGTGTGTGGGGGTCTGTGTGAGTGTGTGTGGGTGTGTGTTAGGGTGTGTGTTAGGGTGTGTGTGTGTGTGTGGGTGTGTGTATGTGAGGGTGTGTGAGGGTGAGGGTGTGTGTGTGTGTGTGTGAGTATGAGGGTGTGTGTGTGAGGTTGAGGGTGTGTGTGAGGTTGAGGGTGTGTGTGTGAGTGTGAGTGTGTGTGAGGTTGAGGGTGTGTGTGAGGGTTGAGGGTGTGTGTGTGATGGTGTGTGTGTGATTGGTGAGTGTGTGTGTGTGTGTGTGTGTGAGTGGGGGTCTGTGTGTGTGTGTGTGTGTGTGAGTGGGGGTCTGTGTGTGTGTGTGTGTGTGTGTGAGTGTGAGGGAATGGGGAGGGAGGGGGTGGTGGAAGGGGAGGGAAGGGGTTGGTGGGAGGGAAGGGTGGTGGTGGGAGGGGGTGGGAGGGGGTGGTGGGATGGGGAGGGGGGTGGTGGGGATGGGGAGGGGGGGGTGGTGGGGATGGGGAGGGGGGGTGGTTGGGGATGGGGAGGGGGGGGTGGTGGGGATGGGGAGGGGGGGGGGTGGGGATGGGGAGGGGGGTGGTGGGGATGGGGAGGGGTGGTGGGTGGGGGGGGATGGGGAGGGGTGGTGGTGGGGGGGGATGGGGAGGGGGTGGTGGTGGGGGGATGGGGAGGAGGGGTGGGTGGTGGGGGGGATGGGGAGGAGGGGTGGTGGGGGGGGATTGGGGAGGAGGGGTGGTGGGGGGGATGGGGAGGGGGTGGTGGGAGGGGAAGGGGGGTGGGAGGGAAGCGGGGTGGTGGGGATGGGGGGGTGGGGGGATGGGGGGGTGGGTGGGGATGGGGAGGGAGGGGGGGGTGGTGGGATGGGGGAGGAGGGGGGGTGGTGGGGATGGGAGGGAGGGGGGTGGTGGGGTGGGGGGGAGGGTGGTGGGGGAGGGAAGGGGGGGTGTGGGGATGGAGGGGAGGGGGGGGGTGGGTGGGGGGGAGGGGGTTGCAAGGAGGGGGAAGGGGCCGCAATTTTAACAGGTGTGGCGGGTCCCATTGGGGACGTCGCACGCTGAGGACCTTTAAGAAGTCGGATTGAAAGGTAATTTTTTGTTTGAAATCTCTCTAACTTTATAAATATAAGACCTCAATTTAAATAAAACTTTTCATTAACAGTCGCCAGGACAATGGTGATTGAGGTGGGTGCTAAAATCTCCTCTTCCCCATCCCTCCCCCCATTCCCCATCCTCCCCCCGTTCCCCTCCCTCGCCCATGCCCGCTCCGGCCTCCCCCCATTTCCCTCCCCTCCCATTCCCCCATCCCTCCTCCCATTCCCTCTCCCCCCTCCCCTCCCTCCCATTCCCCCTCCCCCCCCATTCCCTCCATCCCCCATTCCCCTCCCCCCCCATTCTCCCCCCTCCCCATTCCCCCTTCCCCCCATCCCCCCTTCCCCCCATCCCCCATTCCCCTCCATCCCCCATTCCCCTCCCCCCCATTCCCCTCCCCCCCCATTCCTCCCCTCCCCTCCCCCCCATTCCCTCCATCCCCCATTCCCCTCCCATCCCCCCCATTCCCCTCCATCCCCCATTCCCCTCCATCCCCCATTCCCCCCTCATCCCTCCCCCATTCCCCTCCTCCCCCATTCCCCTTCCCTCCCCCATTCCCCTCCCTCCCCATTCCCCTCCCTCCCTCCCCCATTCCCCTCCATCCCCCCATTTCCCCATTCCCCTCTCCCCCCCCCCCATTTCCTCCCCATTCTCTCCTCCTCTCCCCCCCATTCTCCC